>NC_084845.1:58810758-59456314 GCF_033115175.1 Lepus europaeus | reverse complement strand
CTGCCTCTACTTCTTTTTTCTCGTCCAGCAGGGACAGATCATCAGAGGGTGGGGTCACAAACACGAAGTGCTTCATGATGTCCGTCGTGGCTGGCGACAGCCGCTTCACCGGGTAGGAGACCACTGAGAATAAGGTGGGGGGCGGGATGGGTGGCCCACAGGAGCCCAGGCCCAGGATCTCGAGGATCTGAGGGAAAGGCCTGTGGTCAGTTTCCTGTGCAGAGGGTGGGCGAAGGCCAGCTGCCTCCCCGAGGGAGCACAGGTGGCTCCCTCCCTCCCTGGCGCCTCTGTCCCCGCATTCTTGGGCCAGGCCACTGCGATGGGCGTGTTTCAGGGAAGGGGCATGAGGGATGTGTGACACGGCTCTGCGGATCTTTCCAGAGTAGCGCGCTCTGGATCCAGGTGGGGGCTCTGGCTATGGGCTGTGTGCTTCCGGCACCTCTCTCGTCGGCCTTTCCCACAGTTTAACATGGATTGCTTAACTGACCGTGCAATCGGGCCGTGAACTCCCCTCCACGCCACTGCCAGACGTGACGGGAGGATTTCTGTCTCTGTGGGAGGCTTGTGGAAGAAGACTTTGGAGTGTGTGGGTTTCTTGCTTCGCCCCTGAGCACTTCTGCCTTGCCATCTCTTAACACCAGTACTAAAAACCAATAGCACCAGCAGCTTTTTATGAGGTGAGATGGAATAATCGAGATTGGAGGCAGTTTCTATGGATTTTCTTTTGCCACACAGGAGAAGGGCCCTTTAGTCACTAGGGGTGGGCGTGAGGGGTGAGTGGAATCCAGGGGTCATGGATTTCTCAGTAGAAACGCTTTCCTGATGATCAGCACGGCACCTGCTACCTGGCTTGTTTCTTTCCCACCCCAGCCACGAGCCCGCACCTGGTCGCCTTTGGGAAGCTTGTCACTGTCCAGCGCCTGCTTCCAGCTGGAGCCCTCGGCGTCCAGGACCTGGATGTGGATGAAGGGCACGCCCAGGTCCTTCTTGCCCTCGCGCTCTTCCTCCCCGTCTCCCTCGCCGTTGCTGCGGTCCTCCAGGGCCCGCAGCTTCTCCAGGCGCTCCCGCTCGGCCCGCTCCCGCTCCTGGCGCTCCTTCTCCGCTCGCTCCTTCTCCAGGCGCTCCCGCTCCCGCTCCTTGCGGCCCCGGCGCCCGCCCGAGGGCACCTGGCGCTGGTCGTCGGGCTCGTGGGGCGCCTCCTCCAGCCATGCGTGATGCAGTGGGATGCCTTGCTTCCGGTCCCAGGACGCAAGGATGTTCTGGATGTCCTTCAGGCTCAACTCGTAGACCTTGAACTTCTGGGCCAGCTGCTTGTCGGTGTCCTTGGGGAAGTCCCCCTCGCTGTCCTCCTGCTCCTGGACGACAGGAAACCCGAGCGTGCTGCCGTCCGCCGCCGTTTTCTTCTTCTTGCTCGGTTCTTCCTTCTCAGCTGCCGCTTGCTCCCTGACAGACACTTTCCTTTCGAGGGAATCCATCTTGATATCTGCTTTGGCGGATGTGAGAACCTGGAAGGTAAGACACGCTCAGGGTGCTTCAGGGAGAAGGAAGCTTAGAAGGAGACATAAATTGCATACGGCAAAGGGACGTGTGGTTCCAGAGGCCTCACAGCTCCCAGGGCTCTCTGTGCACACGCACGCTGTGTCCGAGAGCCTCTCTGGGCACTTTTCACCCAGCATCCGCCCTGTAGGTTCCTCCCTGTGGGAGATCTGCCTGGGGCCTGGGGCCCTGCATTTTGTGCACTCCCGGTTCAGAGCTGCTATTCTGAAGGATCGACAGGGGAAGGTCAGCAAACTCGAGGCTTCTGTACCTGCTTCCAGTATCTGGCCCTCAATAAAAAGAACTTGGCACCCAAAGAGACAAGAGCACGTGAGCTTAAATCAAGGGCGAAAGACTGACGGTAGGACAGACTGACAGGGACTCCATGTATCAGTGCAGTCAGATAAGGACTTTAAAGTAATGTGTTTATTGGTTTTAAATTGAAAATTGCATAGAAAATTAATCAATTTTTAAAAAATATCATGTGGGATCTCTGTCCTTAATGTGCTGTACATTGTGATTTAATGCTATAACTAGTACTCCAACAGTACTTTTCACTTTGTGTTACTATGTGGAAGCAAACTGTTGAAATCTTTACTTAATATATACTGAACTGATCTTCTGTATATAAAGAGAATTGAAAATGAATCTTGATGTGAATGGAAGGGGAGAGGGAGTGGGAGAGGGGAGGGTTGCGGGTGGGAGGGAAGTTTGGTGGGGGGAAAGCCACTGTAATCCATAAGCTGTACTTTGGAAATTTATATTCATTAAATAAAAGTTTAAAAAAAAAGTAATGTGTTTAATGTTCTGGGGGAATTAAAAGCCAAGACTGAGGATTTGGAAGAGAACTAGAAACAGTAAGAAAATAATTTCCTTCCCTCTCTCCCCCCTCCCTTCTTTCTTCCTTCCTTCCTTCCTTCCTTCCTCCCTCCCTCCCTCCCTCCCTCCCTCCCTCCCTCCCTCCCTCCTTTCTGTCTCCTTCCTTCTTTCTTTCCTTCCTTAAGATTTATTTATTTATTTGAAAGTCAGAGTCATGGAGAGAGAGGGAGAAATAGAGAGAAAATCTTTCATCCAATGGTTCATTCCCCAAATGGCCTCAATGGCTGGGGCTGGACCAGGCCAAATCCAGGAGCTTCTTCTGGGTCTCCCACGTGGGTGGCAGGGGCCCGAGGACTTAGGCCATCTTCTGCTGCTTTTCCCAGGCAGGTTAGCAGGGAGCTGGATCGGAAGGGGAGTAGCCAGGACTTGAACTGGCACACACATGGGATACTGGTGTCATAGGCGGCAGCTTTACCCACTATGCCACAATGCCGGCCCCATGGCTTTCTAACACAACAAGAACATTAGGCGGGTTTAAGCAGCAGCTTAGTCCTCACAAAGAAATACAGCCAACTAGACGATATGCCAGAAGGAAATATCCAGGGTGAAGCAGGGGGAGACAAAAGTATGCAGAGCCTAGGAGACAAATGAAATTGTGCTTGAGGGACTGGCGCTGTAGCACAGCAGGTTAACACCCTGGCCTGAAGCACTGGCATCCCATATGGGTGCTGGTTCAAGACCTGGCTGCTCCACTTCTGATCCAGCTCTCTGCTATGGCCTGGGGAAACAGCAGAAGATGGCCTAAGTCCTCAGGCCCCTGCCACATGGGAGACCCGGAGGAAGCTCCTGGCTCCTGGCTTCAGATCGGCATAGCTCTGGCCATTGCAACTCTCTGGGGAGTGAACCAGTGCATGGAAGACCTCTCTCTCTGCGTAACTGACTTGCAAATAATATAAATAAATAAGTCTTTAAAAAAAGAAGAAATTGTGCTTGAAAGTGTGCAGAAAGGCCTAGTGCGTGCATGACTGGAAGCCCAAAGGGAGAGGAGTGAACGAGCTGAGAGGTAATGGTGAAGAGGTACTGGCCGGTGGTTCCCCACCTCCAGACCTTCCCTCTCCTGTTGGCACTCTTTCACTTCTGAGAATGTGTCAAGTCCCAGCAGCTTCTCTGGAGCTGGACTGCAGACCAGGCACCTGCATTAATCTAAGAAGAGTCTCCAGAAATTTCCCCAGGGAATATGATTAGTTGTTATAAGCTAAGCTCAGATGACACACAAACTGGTCCCCAACCAGATGGCTGTGATATGGCCCCTGCCATCCTGCCCGAGCATACGAAGGTACTTGCCCTGTATCTGAGCTGAGCTGAGAGTAAAATGGGGACATCTACATGTTCCCATGTGGTTCCAACAAATTCTACCTGGACACCGATGAAGGCAGTGCGCACAATTTAAGGTTAACTGTGTAACAAGTAGCTTTTACTTTAATGATGGTGAAATGTTGTCATTTAAAAGCAAGTTTGGGGGTAGGCATTTGGAATGCCTGGTTTCAATTCCTGGCTCCAGCTCCTGGTTCCAGCTTCCTGTTAATGTGGGCCCTTGGAAGCAGTGGTGATGGCTCATGTCACTCTATTCCTGCCTCCAAATGGGAGACCTGGACTGTTCCTGGCTCCCAGTTTTGGCATGGCCCAGCCCTGGCTGAGTGGAAGGCAGTTTTCTCTCTCTCTCTCTCAAAAATAAAAATAAAAATAAATAAATAAATAAATAAATAAATAAATGTTTAAAAGTAAGTTTGGAAGATAACTTCTTCAAAGAAGATTCTGAACTTGTTTTAAAGAAGAAATTGACCTTGTTAATTGCAAAAACAATGGCTGAAACATGCAGTTGCTCCAATTCTACCTCCTGGCTTCATTAACACAATCAGCTGGGAGAGGCAGGCACCAGGCCCTGGGACTCGCCAGGTTCCTCCTTTTGTTCTGCACCTGAAAGCTCACAGGCTCCCTCTGGGAGAACGACTTCACACATCCCCAACCTGTGCCCAGCTCCGTTAGCTCAGGACTCTCCCCAGTTGGAACCCCTTGCTACCTGTTCTTTTGCCCTTAAATCCACTCAGTCCCTGTCATTGTGTCTGTCACTCAGCTCTGTGGACCAACGTGTGCCACACCTGAGAGGCTGGCGTCAGCCTCCTCCTCAGAACAGCGCTGCAAGGGCTGCAGTCCACGCTGCCAGTCGCACTGCACGCCATGCCCACCAGCCTGGGGCCTGCTGCAGCCATGCTGCCCGTCCCGTGTCACAGTGGGCAGCGATGCGACTGCTGAGCAAGGACAAGCTCATGCCGGAGCATCTCCCTCGACTGCTGACCAGGCTGCAGTCTGAATGGGACTCGTGGGTTCCATGGTCTTCCTGACTTTCTGGAGGCAAACGTTAGCCTAGTTAACACCATGCAGAAAGCAGTGCAAAGAGCAAGGGCTGTGGTCAGACATAACTGAACCTCATAACGGAACCTCACGGCGGGGCGGGAGGCTGCTGTGGGGTGGTTATGTTCGGCACAGCACAGCGCCAGCCAGTGACGGGCCCCTTCCTCCTATTCTGGGCCCCCTGCAAGAATCCAAACAGGGTTAGGTGGATGTCCTGGAGGGGATGTGTGCTGGGTTGACGGCTGGTTGCGGCGGGGAGGGCAGGCGAGGGACGCTACCTGCTTGTTCGCAGCTTGAGGTTTCTTTGCGGCGGCCTCCTCCTTTACTGGCCCCTGCTTGGGTTTCTTGAACCTCCGTTTCAGCTCCTCTTCCTCCTTCTGGCGCTCGAGCTCCTGCTGGAGCTTCTTCCTGTGCATCTCCTTGGCCAGCCTCTCCAGCTCCCTTGGCCAAAGCAGGCAGAGAGGGCAGTTGAGCCCCTGCCCCGCTGGGGATTCCAGGTGGTGGGGCACTGGGCACAGCTTTCAGGGGCAAACAAAGAAACTGTCCTGGGTGAAGGGGGGAGGGGAGGAGAAAGGAAGGAAGGAAGACAGGAAGGAAGGCAGAGAAGAAAAGGAGAAAAAGAAAAGCCTACAAAATTCTTGATCGATGAACTAAACTAGGAGGAATTTTCAATTAATCTGTATTTCTAGTTCAATCTTCTTTCAAGGGAAGGCTAATCAAGTGCTGAAAATAAGCTTCGCGGTCACAACTTTAAAAAAGCAACTTAGAGAGTTTGCTGTGGTATTAGCACGGGTGAAGCCCAGCCTCCCCTGCTGTCACACGGACATCCAGACACGGGGTTGTTTAAAGCAGTCCCTACCATGACCAGCGTGGAGGCCTGGTGCTGGGGCTGAAGGCCACCTTCCACTCCGCTGACCTCTTCCCTCCCTGGGTGCTGTGCATTCAGCTGGGCCTGTCTCTGTTGCTAACAGTGGAGAGGCCCCCAAGGCCAGGCACCGAGTACAAGCAAGTAGATGGAACTTCTGAAAATACCTAAGCTGCCTATTTCCATCTCCAGGAATCCCTAGTCATTCCCCGTTGCTGACGCTCTCTGCCTATGGAAGCCAATCATCACACTTCATGGTAGGGTGAGTGTGTGTGTGTGTGTGTGATACAAAGAAGCCATCGCTGATCTTTGCACATCACATTTGCATTTGGACATGCAGGCACAGAGAATGATAAGCCAGGGTACACTCACCAGGGTGACCCTGGGACTGCACAGAAGTCCCTCCCCCCAGCGCCAGCCCTGACATTGCCCTGCAGAGAGAATAGAGAGGAAAGGCTGAGCTCCCCGGGGTGGGCCTAGCATGTCTTCCTGGTCTTCCCGCTCTCAGCAGGTCATGTCCTGGGTTGTCTGGGGCTGCTGCTGCCTTCCAGGAAGACAGCCTGGGGCTGAGGACGTGCCATGCCCCGTTGCCTCCCAAGCGAGCCGCTCCCGCGGGGATGGCTTCCACCCCGGGTCCCCTTGCCTCCCACCTCTTCTTCCTCTCCTGGAGCGCCCGCTGAACCTCTCGGTCAAACGTGATTTTCTCCTCCTCCGTCAAGGCGTCATACTCCTCTTCATCCATGTTCTGGAGACGTTCCTTCTCTTTCTGAAGAGCTTCCCTGCGTCTGTGCTCTGTACGGGGAGAAGAGACGAGAAGGTGAGGCAGAGCCCCTGGGCAGCTTAGCGCTCCGTCAGTGCAGGCCGAGGGACTGGGACAGGGAGCGACACCCGGGGAAGGAGCCGGCACTCCCAGTCCCCGGCGGGATTTCCTTCAATCATCACCGTTCGCAACGTGGGCTCCGCTTGTGATCGACTGAACAACGGCCCCCAAAGACGCCCACGTCTTAATCCTTGGAACCCATGACGCTGTCACCTTCCGTGGCAGTGGTGATTAATTTAAGGGTCTTGTCTGAGAGGGTGATGTGACAGAAGCAGCAGGGGGACACGGGACAGTGGAAGCAGAAGTCAGCGGGCACAAGGAAGGAGCCATAAGCCAAAGAATACAGGTGGCCTCTGAAGCTAGAAAAGCCAAGAGCAAAGGCTCCCCTGGGCAGCCCCTCCTCTCAGAGCAGGAATACGAAGCCCGAGTCCCTCGGCTGGGGGCACGTGGCGAAGGCGCGAGTTTCACTAATTTCATCAGGGAAACCGCTGGACACGCCAGAGGCCCCGCTGAGAGGAGAGACCTCGGGGCTTTGGGCAGGGCAGCGTGGCGAGGACTGGCCTTGCCTTCCTGTTCCTTCTTGGCCTTTTCCTGGGCCTTCATGGCCATGTAATCCTGGGCCATGTTGATGACGTAGATGTGCTCCCGGTTGCCGATGGCCTTGAGCAGGCAGAGGAGGGCGGCAGTCCCGTTCCGAGCAAAGAGGGTGTCCAGGCTGTCAAACACCAGCCCTCGGTAACAGTCGCTCATCTGGAAGCAGAGGGCAAGGGTGGTCAGCACGGCCACGCGATTGTCCGTCTGCTGCGGAGGAGGCCGCTCACGCCTTCATTGCAGACCGGCAGGCCCCACTGAAGACACCACTGAACTGCTCGTACGTGGGGGGCACTCGGCTCAGTGGTCAAGACGCTGGCTGGAACAGCTGCATCCTGTTATCAGAGTGCCTGCGCCTGAGTCCCAGCCCTGCTCCTCATTCTAGCTTCCCACTAACGCACACCCTGTGGAGGCAACAGGTGATGGCTCAAGGTCTTGGCCGTCCACTTGGGGGACCTGGATTACGTTCCTAGCTCGTGGAGGTCTGGAGAGTGAACCAGTGGATGGCAAATCTCTCTGTCTCTGTGTCTTAATCTCTCTGCCTCTCAAATTAAAAAAAAAAAATTAATTAAAGATAAAAACACTCCATGTCTTTCTGCTTGGTAGATTCAAGTTTCTGTTATAAAAGACAAGAATAAAGATATCTGATTAGCCATGAACATCTTTACTGTACTTACTTGTAGAATGAAGGATTTATTCTGTCTCTACAGATGTAAAGGAACAAACGAAAGGTTAAAGACCTGGAAAGGTCCTCGAGGTACCAGAAAATAAGATGCAAAGGAAAGATTCCTGCAAGCAGGGACCAACAGGCAGCAAGAGCGGCAGTGGCTGGCCATGGTGGCTGGGCCATTTGTATTGACCATCACGGCCACATTGCCTCGGGGCGCGATGCTGCTGGTAACATTAGCCACTGGCGAGTAGCCTCCACTGAGCTGCAGTGCTCCTTGAAGTGTGACCCATAAACTGGCCACTGCTGCCGGGAACTGACTGTTCACACGATCCAGGACCTGGGGAGCAATCTGGCTTTCAGCTTATAAACCATAAGTAATAGGCTTAAGTGATACGCCCTCCCAAACTCTACTGAGTTTGTTATTTTTTTAGATTAAAATTTTGTTTATTGAACTTATTTGATAGACAGAGACAGAGAGCAAGTGAGTGCTCCTACCTGCTGGTTCATTTTCCATATGCCCACAACAGATGGGTTGGGCCAGGCCAAAGCTGGGCACCAAGAATTCAATCCAGGTCATTGAGCAGACTCAATGACTTAAGTCATCATCTGCTATCTTCCAGGGTGCACATTAGCAGACACTGGAATCAGTTTCAGTTGGAATACGGGTATCCCAAATGGCATTGTAACCACTAGACAAAATGCCTACCCCAAATGTTTTCTTTAACTACAGAATACTTATTTAAAACAATTTTTAACAATGGAAAGATGATGTTTTTCTAACTTTAAAAGTAATAATGCCATTGCAAAATAATTCAGATGTATAAGGAAGACTAGAAATCTGTCATCCTGCTACCCAAAGATAACCATCATTAACTTGCACTTAAGAGTTTTGACTATGTGTGTGACATACATTTACAAATATTTATATAGAAATGTAATTGTGATTTACATACTATTTCATAATTCGTTTTCAGTAAATAATATCTTAAAATCATTTTGATAGCAACTACCATAGCTCCAAATTGCAGCTTTTAAGAGCTAACATAATTTTAAACAAACTACTTTTTAAAAAAATGTGTAATCTGTTTGCCGAGTCTGTAAGAAGGTGATGGCTTCAGGCCACTACAGACTGGGCCAAGGTCAGGGATTGACTGGAGCGGTCAGGGGGACGAAGAAACCCATTCATGTTCCTATTCAAGGCCCCGGGTTCTGAGCTGCTGAGGGGAGCTTGCAGTCCAGACTCTCAGCTCGCAGCCTGGGGACAGCGTATGCATGCCACGTGCCATAGCTCTGTGCCGTGGGTGTGCACGCACCTGTATCCGCTCAGCCAGGATCTGCACGAGGAGTTCCTCAGGCAGCACACAGCTCACCAGCCCTGTCTCACCTCCCACACTGGCACTGACGCTGAGCCGGCGTGGGGTGGGCCCCGCGAGGAGAGGGCTGCAGGAAATCTGCGGAGTGGGAGGAGAATGGGGTGTGAGCATACAGCTTTATGTCTCAACAACTCCTACACCTCCGAGCCCCATAACCTAGAGGACATCAGCTCTCTCCAGGCTTCCTTCCCTCATCCGTACAATGGGGATCGCACTGTAGAAGAGAAGACTGCTCTCTGCCTGAAGAATTGCTGGAAGCTTCCAGGAGGAGTCGTGTGGAGGGTCCCTTGGGTCTGTGGTTAGCCACACACATTCATGCATCCACTCAATAAGGAGCTGCTGAGCAGCCAACATGCAGCAGGCACTTCCAGGTACTGGGAGCTGACAACAAACACAGCTTCCGGGGGTCCTTGTGTTCTCATGGGGGAGAGTGTGGAGGAGCACTTGCATGCAAAATCAATGATGTAACTTCAGATAGAGATGAGTTCTTGGGGGAGAGCAACCAGACAAGGGCATGAAGAACAATGAGGGGGCTGGAGAGTGGCTATGCACACAGCAGAGTGGGACAGTCTTGGGGGAAGAGCCTTACTGAGAGAATGCCGACACAGGTGTGCTCAGGGAATGCGGGAAGCACACAAGAGCCCAGTGTGGCTGGAGCTGAGCAAGCAATGAGGAAGATGGACAGGAGTGGATGAAGGTGAGGAGGCTGCAGAGGTGAGTCGGGGCGGTGTGAGGACTTGGAGGCCATTCTTTGGAGGAACAGCAGGGAAGGGGAGCTGAGAGAGGCGGTGCTATGCTTTGAATGCATCTCCTCAAAGTTCCTATTTGGAAACTTAATCCCTAAATTGACATTAATTGTATTTTGAGGTGGGACCTTTGGGAGGTCATCAGAATGAGATGAGGTCAAGGGGGTAGGGTCCCCATGATGGCATTTGTGGCTTGAGAAGAAGAGAGACCTGAGCTGGCCCTGTTGCCCTGTCTCACCAGGGATGCCCTCCGCCATGTTACAATGCAGCCACAAGGCCATCACCAGAAGCTGAGCGGACATCATGCCCAGCCTTTTGGACTTCCCAGCGCCCAGAACTATGGGCCAGATAAACTTCTTTTCCTTGTAAATAACCCTGTCTTGGGTATTTTGCTAAAACAATGGAAAACAGACTAAGACACGAGGTGGTAGCTGGAAGTGGATATGGAGAACCGAGTCTTTTCAGTGAAGGAATGCAAGACGGCATGTACAGACACTGACAGCGGGAAGGTGGGGAGAGGGGACAGCTGCAGGGACTTAGCCCTCGGGTAACAGAGAAGGGTGGGCCCGGCGCACACATGAGAGACCAGCTCTGGGAGAGGGCAGGGCAGCTTCTCAGCTGTGGGGAAGGCTGGGGTGCAGGCTGGCGGGCAGAGCTGCTGATGGAGGGATGAGGTGGTCATCTTCTGGTCACTGCTGCTTGCCCCTTGACACCTGAAGAGAAATGGGTCTTGGCAGTTGCAAGAGTGACGAGATCAACAGAGTAGTCATCTTGAATAGATGGAGGCAAATCTACCAGGGCAGTACAAGGGGTCCACTTGAAACTTGTGGGCTTAAATTAAAACGTGACCACTGAGGAGACGTGAGTATTGGCTCTAGCTATCTGCATGGAGCTGATCAATCACGGGTTTCCAGATCTAAAGTTCTGCTTGGAGAGCATGATGAATGCCTTTGGCAATGGACTGCGGAATTCCAAGCTGGGTGAGAAGGGCGGTGAGGTGGGTGGCCAGCGGCGAGCATGACTGCAGGTTGCTTACCAGGGTCATTCACCTGGGAAGTCAGAGGGTTGTGAGGAAGTAGGGCATGCATGTGGAGAGCTGAGCGTTGGCAGGTGGTGATGAACAACGTCAAGGGTATGGTCACGGCAGTGAGTAGCTTATTTAAAAGATCTTATTTATTTGAGAGGTAGAGTAACAGAGAGAAACATCTTCCATCTGCTGGTTCACTCTTCAAATGGCCGCAACAGCTGGAGCTGAGCCGATCCTAAGCCAGGAGCAAGCTTGCAAGCTTGCCCTGTCTAACCTGTGCACCTTCTCTCCTGCAGGGACCTAACTCTGTACCCCGCCCACCAGCTCTCTCGGGCAGACCTGTGGCTCTGTTCCACCCACCTGTCCCACCCAGTGCACGAGCCTCTTCTCCTACCAGAATCTTCACCTCCTCCGTCAGCTCAGTGACTCGCGCTGAAACCCCCACCTTTCCTGCTGCACTTACAGCACTCTTGCACTACAAGACCCTAACTCTTCCCGCTTCTCCCCTCTGTGTCCTCTTAGAAAGTGCTCTACCTGCCCTGTGGGCACCACCAGCTCTCGTGACCCCAATTCCCAACACACCCGCTTCCCGGCAGTGCTGACAGCTTCTCCGTCTCTGGATGCAGGATCCAAAGGCCTGCTAAGGGAAAGCTCTCGACTGTAAAGTAAGGTCTCTGGCACTGCGTGGGCCATGTCCGGTCTCAGCCATTGTTTCTTTGCCCATGTCCAGTCTCAGCCATTGTTTCTTTGCCCATCACCAGTCTCAGCCATTGTTTCTTTGCCCATCACCAGTTCCTGGTTCTGCTGGTCACAGTGGAGACATCAGTGCTTCTCCAGCGCCCTCCGGCATGCTCTGTACGCCCACCTCCTCCTAACTTCCTGCGGAAGACCCTGCCACCGGCACACATCACAGAGCCACAGAACAAAACCTCCTCAGTCCCCATCCTCCATCCTCCATCCTGCTTCTCCCACCCTCGGCGGTGTCTATAACTTTTCTGACCCCAGAGCAAGCTGCCTCCTCCCTCCCTTCACTGTGACCAGTCCTGCCCATCCTTCCTCCCCTGGGCGTCTCCTTCCCTTTTGGTTGGCCATCACCTTTTACCTCTCCAGGAGCTCTTTAGAGACTTGCTTGTGCCCCTGTAACAACCACTCTGCCCTTTGGCCTTTCTTTTCAAATTGTCTTAAATCTTACACTCACTTGACTCCACTTTCCCACCTCCAACTCGTTACTCACCTGACCCCACCTTCTCTGGCTGTAACATCTCACAGTCTGCAGGAACTACTCTAAGCCTTTATGTTGCCCAAACTCTGTGACTTCTGAAGACTCCCCTAAAGCCCTCCTGCAACTTGTATTATTGGGTTCATACTTAGCATGCCTTCGGAATTAGGTTGGGTTATAGGAGATTGCTGTCATAGGCTCCCCCAAATGGTTGAATGCTGTCGGTTCCCTATGGCTCAGTTGAATCTCTTTCGCATACCTCTTTTGACACTGATCCTCATTTTATTGTAAACATCTGTACAAGTGGTTATCTGCTTCATCAGAGCCTTCTTCAGTGCAGCCTGGGTGCAAGGGTTTTGCTGTCTTTATACTCACTTCGCCAGCACCCAGCCCAGCGCAGGGAAGATACAAGGTGCTTGCTGAGGACCCACAGAGTGAGCGCTCCTTTTGGAAGGAGCGGTGCGGTGACAATGCTCAGGCTGGCCTGGCTAGCGAGGAGGCCAGCAGGAGCGAAGGGTGCTGACCCAGCTGCAGGAGACCGAAAGGAAGGAGGGAGGGTCCCGGCCCTCCTTCCCGAGAGCCCTGATTGTACCTGTGGCGTTTCGGACTGGTGGGGGTGATGCTGCTTCTGCGACCCAGAGCCATGGCTGTCCGCCTTGCCTTTGGAGAGCAACAGGCTCCCGCGCAAGCTCTTCCCAGTTTTCATTTCCGGGGTCAGCAACGTGATTTCTGAGGTTAGCTTGCCCAGGTTCTCAGAGCTCAGTCGTGCTTGTCCCAGGATGTTTTGGCCCAGAGCAGTTTCCTGGGCTGCAAGGAGATGGAGAATTTTTATTAAAAGTCACATTAGGGGCCAGCGCCACGGTGCACTAGGCTAATCCTCCGCCTGTGGTGCCGGCACCCCGGGTTCTAGTCCCAGTTGGGGCACCGGGTACTAGTTCTGGTTGCTCCTCTTCCAGTCCAGCTCTCTGCTGTGGCCTGGGAGGGCAGCACAGGATGGCTCAAGTGCTTGGGTCCCTGCACCAGCAAGGGAGACTGGGAGGAAGCACCTGGCTCCTGGCTTCAGATCGGCGCAGTGCCGGCCCTGGCAGCCATTAGGGGAGTGAACCAACGGAAGGAAGATCTTTCTCTCTGCTCTCTCTCACTGTCTATATATCTCTCTCACTGTCTAACTCTGTCAAAAAAAAAAAAAAAAGTCACACTAGGATAGTAAGGAAATGACAGGGGCACACAGCCATCTCCTTTTGCAGCGGTCTCGGCTGGCTTGGGAGAAGAGGCTGCATCCACTGAGCTCTGGATAATGGGTCAGTGGGGAGCTCAGTGGTGGCAGGGGCAGGGTGCAGTTCCCGGAGTCTTTGCTGCTCATGTTGCCAGCAGGTTCCAGTCTCCCTGTGCCCACTCAGTCCCCGCTCCAGCCCACAGGGTAATACCTCCTGAAGCTGCTGCACTCTAGCCCTGCTTTGGAAAGGCAACTTCCGGCCTTTCACGGTGAGACGCCGTGGTGAGGCTAATGAGTAGGTTGGCCGGGCATTCTCTGCCCCCCCCCCTCCCCGCACGGCAGAGGAACAAATGAGTTAATTACTACCCACGTGTCTGTCGGCAAACACGGCTTCAAGACTGTTCCTCTTTCTGCCTCCAGCCCCTCTTCCAATCAGATTGCCACCATTAAGAACTCCCCATCCACTGAGACACTGCTCAGAGTTTGATGTGGTTATTGAAAAGCTGTTCAGATAAACCCTTGCTAGAAAGCCTTTGATCTCTGAGATAAACTGACACCCCTCCATCCCCCAGTAAGTCCTGTCTCACGGCTCCTGGGGCTCTGATAGGCCACTGTAGCCCCACGACAGAGCTACAGGGATAGATGCTGGGCACACTTCATTAAGACTCATTGCTCCAGGTTGCCCATCTTGGCAAGGAAAACCCCTACAGTTCCTTCCAGAGTTGTCACTACAACTACTCTGCTCTATCTTTTCATGCTGCTCCTCCCTAGTATAACCCAGAAGCTGATTATGGGAACAAGAGGTCCCTCCAGCACGCAGCAGAGGACTGCAGAGTCGAAAGCCATCCGTGGAGTAACTGCACTAAAGTTCTCCAGCGACAGGACTGGCCGGCCCATGCTCACCCTTGCCCCGGCTGCCCAAATCCCTCCTGGGGCTTCCCACGTGACCCAGAAGCATTTGCCACCAGTTCTCTTGCCTTGATAATGACTGCCCAGCCTCCCTGTCACTGGGCTGTGGCTCCTGCTCCTTCCTGCCCATTCCCACCCCTCCCTGCCAGCTGGGGAACCTCTTCAGTGGCTTTCACATGCCTCTAACTTTTCCCTGTCCATAGCATCGTTCCTCCAATCTTAAAAAACAAAATGGTTCTTCTAGATTCAGTGCTAATTAATGCTTTCATTTAACCCTTTAATTCTTTCAAGATATCACCTGTTAGTAAAATGGCACGGTCTTATCTGTGGCGCCATCTTAGGCTCTGGCTCTGTTGCTATTTTGTACAATAAGCTTCATTCTAAGACCAGCCAGGCTCACTAGAAGTCAGGTGACCAAATGGCCCAATCACAAGTGTCAGCTCTACCCCCACCCTAACGGGATTTGCTGCTCCCACTTCCTTACCTCTGCAAAGCTATATAAAGACCTGTTCATGGGGCCGGCGCTGTGGTGCAGCGGGTTAAAGCCCTGGCCTGAAGCGCCATATGGGTGCTGTTTGTAGTCCCAGCCATTCCACTTCCAATCTAGCTCTCTGCTATGGCCTTGGAAAGCAGAAGATGGCCCAAGTCCTTGGGTCCCTGCACCCGCATGGGAGACCAGGAAGAAGCGCCTGGCTCCTGGCTTCAGATCAGCGCAGCTCCGGCCGTTGCGGCCAGTTGGGGAGTGAACCAGCGGATGGAAGACCTCTCTCTCTCTCTTTGCCTCTCCTCTCTGGTACTTTCAAATAAATAAATCTTTTTTTTTTTTTTTAAAGCCCTGTTCTTCCAGTCCAGGCTGATGTACACTCGTGCACGGGGAGGCAGCCTGTCAGGTTCCCCACCCGACAATAACCCTTTCCCGTGCTCTGGTGCTTGGTGTGTTTTGTCGTGGCCTGACCTCTCATCACCGTTTCATCTCTTCCTTTTCCTTCACTGCTCAGTTTCTCAAAACCATGGACTAGATCAGTTCTGTTCAACATATTATGTCACCTATTAAGCCATATATTATGTAATTAGAGAATGTATAGTAGTCACATTAACAAATTGCAATGAATTTTAATGATATATTTATCGCACTATATCCAAAAGGGCAAACTAAACTTGCTCTTGCATTGAGGCTGGTGCTTTTATGGCAACATGACGTCCCTATGCTTCACCTCCAGGTGTCAGCACACCAAGGGTGCGGGCTGTATCTCCTTCAGCGTCCGGAGTGCACCTGTGCTGGGAGGGCGGGAGACCCACTGTGTGTGGCGAGCAGAGTTCTTCTCAGGGCTACTAACAGGCAGCTCATTCAAGCCCGTCTTCAATCAGGCTGGGGAGGAAAGCTCAGCGGCGGCACAGGGAAGCCGGTCATGACCAGCGGGCATGCTGGGCCCTTGTCCACGAGAAGGCAGGGAGGATGGGCTCTTACCGAACTCTTCTCCTTCCTTCATGGACTGCTCTATGGCAGCCTTGATGCAGAGCTCACGAGCTCGGATCCCTGGGATGTTACTGCTGTCAGACATGGCTTCCAGCACAACGGAGTCAATGTTCAGGCACGCTGCGTTGTAGTACTTGGCCATGTTGATGGCGTTGGCCGTCTTCCCTGCAAAAAAGGCCGGGAGGTTGAATTTCAGGCTTCTCACTGGCTCAGTATCCTGGACTCAAGTCTCCAGAACAGAGGACCCTGAAGAGTGATCTCTCTCAGTGTTCTGCCTCTAAGCACCTTGTGTGGCCAGAGGTGGCAGCAGCAAAGAGGAGGAAGACTCCAGCCAGGAGTCAGAGCTTTGGACATGCTCCTAATCCTACTCTGAGGTGTGTGTGCTGTGGCTACCACCATCCTCACTGCGTTTTTCCCCCAGTGTGAAAAACAGATGCCATCACATGGCCTTTAAATACTGTTAAGCTCCTACTGCGTCTGATTCTAATGTGAAGACTTTTTTGGGTCAAAGAATGACTTGTGTTGATTTCCCCCTTCATTTCACAGTACTTTTATTAAAAAAGAAAGCAGAAAATTCAGAAATATCAGACTGAAGAAAAAGACCCATAATCCACTCATCTGCAGATATTACGGTTAGCCTATGGTTGTTAAGTTTGTTTCTGTAAGTACGTCACTTGTGTTTTTGATAAAAAGAAATGGGTTGTGAGCTGGGCTGAATAATGGCCCCCAACTTGCCCACATGCTCATCAAAGGAACCTGCAAACGAATGGCCTTATACGGCCAGCCTTTGCAGATGCGATGGATTTATGGATCTTGATGTGGGAGATCATCTTGGATTATGTGGGTGGGCACAATCTAATCACAGGGTCCTTAGAAGGGGAAAGCAGGGTCAGAGTCAGAGCAGGTGATCTGATGACAGAGCAAAGGAGTCCTTTACTGCCATCAAAAATTACACCTGCTGACATCATCATAATCCCCGAAGAGGCAAAATAACCTACTGTGAGTAGCCTTGGTTTTACATAAACTAATGCGCTCTGTTTGAAGATTTTTTTGACAACCGTGAAGCTCCACAGAAATGCAAAGGCTCTTTGGGCTGTAGCCGCCACTCCTCTCTGTGATGGTGCCACCTGAAGTTGCAGACGCGATGGAACCTTCCTCTAGAAGGGGGCCTGTGGCTTGTTCTAGGTAGGTGCGTGTTCAGGGTTCCCTCTCCGGCTACCTCATATTTCCTTCCCTCTTGTCCACTGACCATCTTTCTGACAGTGCTTTCAGTGCAATGTGAAAATGGCCTTGAACTGCTGTGGGCCAAGAGGCCTTCACAAGATTTGCAAGCACATTCTCTTTGTCAAAAATTATAAGCTTATTATTATGATTAGTTTTGAAATTTAGTTTTTGTTTTTTTTTTTTAGAAAAATCTTAGCCTTAGTACTGTTGTTTTAAATTCTCATGACTACCCTATAAAGTAGATACTTTTCATGCCATTTTACAGACCAGGAAACTGAACACAGAGAACTTAAATAATTTTCCCAAAGCTGTTTGGCTCTGGGGTACCTGCTCGACATCACTCTGTTCCTCAAATGAAAACTCAAATGTCTGCCTTGACCACACAGCTGTGACGGAGGTGTGGCATCTCTGGTCTGAAGCTCCTCCCGGAACTGGGACATACCTGACAATGGGGTCCCATGGATGATAATGGCAATGCCCTTGCGGTTCTTGGCCATGCGGCCCTCTGCAGAAATGTCGATGCCCAGGTGGCGCGCGATCGCCCTGCTCACTGGGTTGTTTTCCACCTCTCCGACTTCATCTGCGGAGTGGCTGTCAATGCTTTGAATCTTGTCGGCTGCAAATAAAATGCACGTGTGTCCATGTGCGCACATGTGTGTGCGTGAGCAAGTGTGCATGCCTGCATGTACACCCAGAATTTGTGTGGATGCTGATGTGAATGGGATGGATTTTTCTTTTTTAACACTGATGTTTTACACCGGCAAACTTCGCACCTGTCACCACCTGTAGAATGCATGAGAGTACTCTTTCTGGATAATAATTTGCCCAGAGCCATTAAATTGTTAAAATACAGATATCTTTGATTTTAATTCAACTTTGGGGAAGTTTATCTGGCTGAAAAATACAAAGAGCATTTGTGAGAAAGGAGAATTTTTTCTAGTGGCAAAACATTACACAGCTGAATTTGCAACATTAAAGGAAACGGCTGCATAAAGATAAGTGATGGTATATTCATATTATAGAATTAACAAATAAGAATGATTAAAATTATGACTTAGATAGCAGAGGCTCATAAACTACAGCCCATAGGCCAAATGTGTCCTGCTGCCTGTTTTTGTAAATAAAGTTTTATTGGAATGCAGCCATACCTCTTAGATGACGTGTTATCTTTGGCTGCTTCCAGTTGCACACAACCTTCTAAGCCCCAAATATCTACTGTCTTTCCTTTCACAAGAAAAATTTGCCAAACTCTGAGTTATATCAAAAGCATTGGTCTGGAGCAGTATGTGTAATAGAAATAAAAGCAAGCTGCAGAATAATACTTAGAGTATGCCAAGCACTATGCAGCCAAATGCATACAGTCACCTCAAACACATTGCTTCATTCACAAAATAGGATCATACTATAAAGATTCTGTTGTGTGACTGGCTTTTTTACATGTTGTATCTGGGACATCTTTCCATTGACGTAAACACAGATCTCATTCTTTCTGATTGGTTGTGGAATAAACCCCACGGGATGGATTTATCATTACTTTAACCAACCCCATTCTGATGGGCATCTGGATGGTTTCCAGGTTGTCCCATCCTAAGCATCATGGTGCAAAGGCCTTCTTCTCGGTAGGGTGTCTGGGATAGGCTCTGGGAGAGGCCAGGCATGGCAGGGGTGGGGTGAGGTGGGGGGCTAGGAGGCGTAGCTGGGTGAAGAGCTGCCACAGAGACCAGGGGTCACTCGGGGGCAGGTCGTTAGAGCCAGGCTGGGTTAAATGTGAGGCATGGAGCCGGGAACTGCTGTCTTTAATCCCAGTTTTGCCATCACATTCTCCTGCGTTACGCTACTCATCCCGTTGACCGAGGCTAAAAGGGAGAAGTTCATAGAACTCTGGGGAATGTCAGTAGCACTGCCCATGATTCCTATCCCCTGAGCAGAGCCCATGACAAGGTGCCTTAGGCTCTGCCATGGTTCACAATGACTGGCAAACAAACTGTTTCCATAAAGCCAGATGAGCTGGGTCTAATTTCTGAATGTGGTGTCAACATTCCGTACATCTTGGGGAAAACAGATACCAGCAAAAGGGCCTACAAAGCTAGGAGAAGGGGGAGGGTCCAGTTGGAGGGAAACAGGGAGAACGTCACCCCCTCTGCCCCACCACATGACCCCACAACTCCCCCAAGTCTGCTGGAATTCTGGCATTAAAGAGTGAGGCCTTCAAATTAAGCCTTAGTCTAGGTGAGACGCAAAGAACCATGGCGAGAAGACCATGCCGGACACTAAGTTCACCTTCTAGGCTTGCATCCTAGGGGGACTGCACAGATCAGAGCTGCTCCAAGGGCGAGTAGTGGTGGGCAGGGTGGGGTGGGGATGGGCTGGGAGACAGCGTTAGGAGGTTCGGAGGAGGAATTTTATAGAGAAAGGTGACAAGGTACTGAATAGTCTTCCCACTTCTGCTCATAGAGAACTGGTCCCCAAACAGTAAAATGCTCGGTTACTTTGAAATATGAGTTTTTCCAGGCTTTCCTCATCTTCATCTTCATCTGGGTAGGTTCTGGAATCAGCCAAAGGGTGGCGCTCTCCCAGGTTGGATGTGAGAGAGATTCCTTGGCTGAGTGACGTCCTCTTCGTGCTGGGTGAGGTGCCCTGCTCTGATGAGAACAAATCTTCATCTTCTGCTAGGGAGCAAGGGGTGAAAACACATAGGAGGGAGGGGCAGGAGGGAAGGGGAGACGGAGCAGGAAAGGAACATCAGAGAAGACGGTCACTGTCTTGGCTACCATCGCCCAGGACTATCCAACCCAAACAAGTAGGAGCTTCTGCCAGTGGGAGCCTTGGGCATCTCTCTGCTCAAAGCATTTCTACATTCCTATACTGGCTCAGAAAATGTGGAGGACCCAGGGATCAGGTGTTTAGCTCAGCAGTTAAAACGCTTACGTCCCATATCTGAGGGCGGTTATTCCACATACGACCACTGCCACACAGAAAAGAGCGAGCAGAGCAGGTTGGGTGCCTTCCCAGGATGAGAGCACAGAGAAGCAGGGAGACACGCATAATGTAACCGGCCACAGACACCTACCAGGAAATTAGCAAGGGGCCTTGAGTGTTGGAGCACACAAGAGCGCCCCCCAGGCCAGCGTTGTGGCGCAGCGGGTTAAGCCGCGGCCTGCAGTGCTGGATCCCACAGCAGAGCCCCAGTTCATATCCCAGCTGCCCTGCTTCCCATCCAGCTCCCTGCTAATGTGTCTGGGAAGGCAGTGGCAAATGGACTAAGGACTTGTGTCCCTGCTACCTGTGTGCATGACACGAATGGAGCTCCGGATTCCTGGCTTTGACCTAACCCAGCCCTGATCACTGCAGTCATCTTGGGGATGAACCAGTGGTTGGAGGATCTCTTTCTCTCTGTCTTCGCCTGTCACTGTCATTCTCTGCCTTTCAAATTAAAAAATAAATAAATCTTTTTTAAAAAAAGAAGAGAGCCCCTGGGGAAAGATGATGGGGTGAGTGGACCAGGAATGGCAAGGATAAGAGAGTGCACTCAGTTCTGTGATTGAGGTTTGGCCTTGAGGACCACAGCATGGCTCACCTCTTCCTCATGAACGCCCACCCTCTGCCTCTTTTCTGGCACTGGTTTCTACCTCGCATGGCATGTTATTTTGCACCACTTAGGCACACCCGTAGGAGGGGCTGGATAGAGTGCTTGTGGTCATGGACTCTGAAGTCGGATATATCTGGGCTGGAATCCTGACTCTGCCACTTAAAACTAAGGGCCTTGGGGCCAGTGCTGTGGCACAGTGGGTTGAGCCATGGACTGTAGTGCTGGCATCCCATACAGGAACCATTTCAAGTTCTGGCTGCTCCCCTTCTGATCAAGCCTCCTGCTAATAGCCTGGGAAAGGCAGCAGAGGATGGCCCAAGTCCTTGGGCCTTGTATCTGCAAGGGAGATCTGGAAGAAGCTCCTGATTCCTGGCTGTGGCCTGTCCTAACCCCGGCCATTGCAGCCATTTGGGGAGTGAACAAGAAGGTAGAAGAACTCTGTCTCTCCTCTCCCTGTGTAACTCTGACTTTCAAATAAATTAAAAAAAAAAAAAAAAAACTTCAAAACAAACAACAAACAAAAAAGAAACCCAAAAAGCAAAACAGTGTGCACTGAGTTTCTCTGTGCTACGTCCCTCACCTGCAGGAGCAGAGCCCTCAGCACAGCATCTGGCCAGTGTTCTTCTATCTATATTGGCTGTTTTTTAAGTCGTTAATACCCCATGGGAATCTTGTGAGAGCAGAATGTGTTCCTGCCTCTGCATCCATAGAATGGGGTAGTAGGGCCCATTTCGTGAGGGTCAGAAATAAACCATGCCTGCACTTGGCACTTGCCTGGCACCAGGCACTAATTGGTCCATCCCACGTAAGCAGTAATTCAAAGGGAGCAGGCAGTGGCGGGGGCCAGAGGCTCCCCGCTGAGTTCTCACCATTTTCCTGTGCCATACTGTCCAGGTATTTGGCCTTCATCTGCTCCTCTTTTGACCTCTTCATCTCCTTAAAGTACTCATACACTTCCATGGGCAGCTTCTCCCCCGGGGCGCGGGGAGGCAGCAGCAAGGTGTTGTGGGAATCATAGCCCTTCAGCTTTCGCAACATCTGCTCCAGGGGAGAACGGGAACCGCTGTTGGCCTTTGGGGAAGCTTCCTCCCGCCAGATCCAGGCGAGGCTGCTCACTGAGTGTGTAAAACCCAAGCTCCTACCCAAGGCTGAGGTTTGTAGAGACGCCTTCCGCATTTCCAGGGGTGAGGCCCATTGGAAAAGTCTGAAAAGCAGGGCTGAGCTCTGAACCTGCGGGCATTCAGCATGTTTGTTCTGCTGCACTTCAGCGTGGGCAGCTCATACATGCAAAATAATTTTCTTCTTGTTTTAAAAATAATGTATGCAGGTTTTCTTTTTCCCCAGTGGTAAAAATACAGATTCCATTATGCATTTTGAGTGACAAGTTCTTTAAAAAATTATGGTTATTATGGTTATATTACATTAAGCAAGGCTGTTATCTTATAAAAAGATTTAGGGAAAAGCAGGTAAAATGATAATAAGTACATGTATATGCATGCCAGGTAAAATACAGGATTTTCGCAATTAAATTTGAATTTCAGATAAGCAATGAATAATTTTTTATTGTTAATATGTCCCATGTACTACTGAGACATAAAAATGTACTTGTTGTTTATCTGAAATTCAAATTTAAGTAGGCAGCCTGTTTTTTTCTCTTAATTTTGGTGATTCTAGGTTATACATACACTTATAAAACAGTGAAAGTTATTAAAAGTGTTTACTTCCTATACAGCTTGATTTATTGGTACAAAAATCTGTTTTTATGTGACCCTTCTTTGGATCACTAGTTTCACTTGTTGGAAAATCAGTGGTAATAAGATCATTCCAAAGTTTACATGGAATAACAAATGGCCAAGAATATTTAAATATTAGTGAAAAATAATTAAGGGGAGAACTGCTCTACCAGGTACTAGGACTTTTTATGGTGTAGCAACAGACACAGTGGTGCTGATGTCGGGGCAAACACACTGACCACGAAACAGAAAAGAGATCACAATAGACTCGTTCATATGTGGGACTTTGACACAGGACAGAGGCAGCATGGTACATCAGTCAGGAAAGGAAGGAATACGCCAAAGACTGGTTGATATTGGGGTCCCAAGGCATGAGCAACTTGCATCATATGGGACAACCTTTAAGGGGCCACAGGGCTCCAGAGCTCTTTGTAGGACCAGCTGAGATCAGCAACCTCATTACAATTCATCTTCTCTCTCTGCCCAATCCTGCTTTACTATTCTTCCCAGGCACTGTTCCTGAGAGTGTTCCCAGTAAGCCTCCCATCATGCACATCTCAGAGTTCTAGACTATGCTTTTCATGGAGACTGAGCCACAGCAGAGGATACGGTGCCAACAGAAGCCACTGAGGATCCCAAAAATCCCAATTGAAAAGACTCCTTTCCATAGAGGCAGATTTCCCATTCTAAGAAAAACTGGGAGAAGATTCCAAATAGGGTAGGGTTTAAACACTGGAAGTAAAGAAGACAGACAATTCAAAGGCTGAGTGTGGGCAGGTCCAAAGACAGTAGAACTACCTTAGCTAAGCCATCCCCAAATTTCTGACCCACAAGAACCAGGTATCTGTGAATATTATTTTGAGTTTTGGGGTAATTTGTTATGCAGCAAAAGATAACTAATATAGCATCAGACCTCATGAATATAACACCTTACAAGAGAACAATGGAACAACATATATAAGATACTCAAGCAAAGGAAATGTGAGTCTGGCAAATTCTGTATCTTCAAAAGCCTTAGATAAGCACTTATGAACATGTGAGTAATCAAAGAGCATGGTGCCTGGGTCCCCTTCCAGAGGAATCCACAGAGAATGAACGTTAGACAACCCAGAGATGCCTGGAGAAGCTTCCTTGTAAGGATTGGTGTTGCACATGGAGTATGTTTAAGTGTGGAGCTAATACTCTGCAATGGAAATTAAGTTCTGACTCCTTAATGCTGTAAGTCCTGGCAATATAGACAGATACAAATGGCAAAGTATGGGGAACCGGATATGAGATGATCACTCAACAAGTATTAACTAGAAGTAAAATAACACCATTTTAAGTTAAAGGGTGGGATGGGGGGAGAAGGAAAAAGAAATTGCTGGCAGGGCCGGCGCCGTGGCACACTCGGTTAATCCTCCGCCTGTGGTGCTGGCATCCCATGTGGGTGCCAGTTCTAGTCCCGGTTGCTCCTCTTCCAGTCCAGCTCTCTGCTGTGGCCCAGAAAAGCACTGGATGATGGCCCAAGTGATTGGGCCCCTGCACCCACATGAGAGACCAGGGAGAAGCACCTGGCTCCTGGCTTCGGATCGGCGCAGCGCCGGCTGTTGCGGCCATTGGGGAGTGAACCAACGGAAGGAAGACCTTTCTCTCTGTCTCTCTCTCTCTCTCTCCCTCTCACTATCTGTAACACTACCTGTTAAATAAATTTTTTTAAAAAATCTTTAAAAAAATAAAAAAAGAAATTACTGTCTAATTTCATTATTGTTCATAGTAGGGCATTAACAAGCAGTTTCTAAGAAGTAGGGCACTAGGGTATAACAGTGTGGTTCACACAGATCAGATTCCAGGTAGGAGAGAGCAAAAAATGGATTGGGGGGCAAATGGAATATCTACAGCACAGAAGTGATGCTGTGTTTTTGGATAATAGAAGTTAACAATCTTACTAGGAATGTTTGTGTTGCTATTTTGAGATTATTAAACATACTTATTTTAAGGAAAACTGATAAAAATATATTTCCAAGATTTTCACTACAGGGGAAAACAGAAACAAACATAAAATAATTTAAATAAAATAATATAATCTTAAAGTAAAATTTGAAACATCATTATACATCATTTTTCCCCCTTAACAACTATGTTTCCTAATTCTGTCTACTAAAAGGAGCTGGAAGAAGTCACAATAAGTGGTTCACACTGTGTTCTCCAAATACTACTTCTCACTAAAAGGAACAAGGGTTCACTGTAGGTCTGAGCAGGGAAGGAGCCTGGTGAGTCGGGGACATTCTGGGAGCATCCTCCCTACAAGTGCAGGATGAGACCTCACCTCCCACCACACCTGCAGTAAAGACACAGTGTAGAGCCTGGACTTCTACCTCCTTCTGGGGACAAGGAGGGCTCACTTGCTCTCTCTCTTGCCCCCTCCCCCACCCCCCGCCCCGACAGAAAAGCCAGGACTTCCATCATACCTGGTGGTACTGGGCAGTCCCACCATCCCTCCATCCCCATGTGGGCATGGGGGCCATGTGGTGGGCAGAAACCAGACACTGCCCTCTCCCCTGTTCAGGGATGTATCATGGAGGTCTTGTGGGGATCCAAAAATGCCACTGTTGCCCGGCAGTAAAGACGGACGCTTCCTACTGTTTGCCGGAGGAGGTCAGGGACAGAACCTAGACTATTACCCCTACCTGGCAGTGAGAGGGCACAGCCCCCACTGCTCCCTCCCCCTTGTCCAAGAAATGTCAGAGGAGATCAGTTAAAACAGAGACTTGAAATAAGGTCTAGAATCTCACAAGGCAATATAAAAAATGTCTGGGTTTCACTTGAAAATCCTTCATCATACCAACAACCAGGAAAACCTCACCCTGAATGAGTAAAGAAAACAGAGACCAAACCAAGACTATAGTGATGTTAGAATTAAGCAGCTATCATAAAATTGTTTCAGTGAGCA
This sequence comes from Lepus europaeus, assembly GCF_033115175.1. NCBI lineage: Eukaryota > Metazoa > Chordata > Mammalia > Lagomorpha > Leporidae > Lepus > Lepus europaeus. The sequence continues at coordinate 59,431,156 of NC_084845.1, read as the reverse complement.
ATTATGAACATAGTTGAAACAAATGAAAAAATATAAGGTCTTGGCAAAGAAATACAAGCTATAAAAAAGAACCAAATGAAAAATTTAACATTAAAGAATATAATTAACAACCACAATGAAAACCCCTCAATGGATGGGCTAAATGTTAGAATAGAGGACACAAAGGAAACAGTGAACTTCATGAAAAAAATAATAGAAATTATCCTACCTGAACAAAAGAAAACTGAAAAAAAAAAGGGGGGGGGATTAAGAACAGAGTCTCAGAGAACTTTGAGATTATATCAAAATTCCTAACATCAGTGCCATTTAAATCCTGAAAGTAGAATAGAAAGAGGGCGAGGCTGAAAAAGTACTTAAATAAAAATGGCTAAAAATTTCCAAATTAGGAAAGATTAAAATCTATAGATTCAAGAAACCGAGCAAGTCCCAAATGAAATAAACCAAATGAAACCTACGCTAAAAACATATCTGTTAAACTTCTATAAACTAAAGTTTATAAAAATTTCTTCAAAGCAGTGAGAGAGAAATGAAACCTCACCTATATATATTTAAAAATTCAATTCAAATGTCATGGATTTCTTATAGAACCATGGAGGCCATAAAAAAGTGGCATTTTAAAAATATGTATGTATATATATTTATTTGTTTAGTTTTAAAGTCAGAGTTACAGAGACAGAGGGAGAGACAGAAATCTTCCATCTGTTGGTTTACTCCTCAGATGACTGCAACGGCTAGTGTTGGGCCAGGCCTAAGGCAGGAGCCAGGAGCTTCATTCTGGTCTCCCATATGGGTAGAAGGGTCCCAAACACTTGGCCATCTGCCATTGCTTTTCCCAGGACATCAGCAGGGAGCTGGATCAGAAGACTCTCCCTCACCCCTTTGTAACTCAGACTTTTAAATAAGTAAAGAAACCTTTTTTTTAAGTGGCATAGTTTTTGAGAGATAAAAGACTGTCAACCTGGAAATCTACCCAATGAAAAAGACCTTCAAAAACAAGGGGGAGGGTCTGGTGTTGTGGCGTAGTGCTTGTGATGCTGGCATACAATATGGGCACCGTTCTAGACCTGGCTGCTCCAGTTCTGATCCAGATCCCTGATAATGTGCTTGGGAAAGCAGCAGAAGATGAACCAAGTGCTTGGGTCTCTGCAACCACATGGGAGAACTGGAAGAAGCACCAGGCTCCTGGCTTCGGCCCGCCACAGCCTTGGCCATTGAGGCTATTTGGGAAGCGCACCAGTAGATGGAAGATCTCTGTCTCTGTCTCTCTCTGGAGCTCTCTCACTCTCTCTGCCTTTCAAATAAATAAAAAATAAATTTTCAAAAAAATAAGGAGGAAAAAGACATTCTCAGTTGAAGGAGAACTATAATATTTTCAAGACCATCAGATCTACCTTGAAAGAAAAGCTACAGGTAACTCTCCAAATGGAAAGTAAATACAAGAAGTTTTGGACTATCAGAAAGGGAGAAAGAATAATAGAAAGATACACTTCCTTTTCCCTTGGGGTTTTCTAATATGTGTTTGGACAGTTGAAACAAAAAATGATAATAATATGTGATGTAAAGAAATATTTTAGACAGTTACATTGAAAAGTGGGGAGGGTAAAGGGAGATAAAGGGAGAAATGGTTTTTAAAACCACATGAGAAATGGAAAATCATCAACATCAGTTGATTATGACTGTTATGTATGTATATGCTTGTATAATGTAATGCCTATGGCAGTAACTAAAGAGTTTATATAAAAAGATATGGAAAAAGCATGTTAGGTAAATCAAAATGTAATTCTAAAGAGTGTTGAAGCAGCTGATGGAAACGCAGGAAGAAGTAAACAGAACAACAAACAATCAAGTACTAAAATGACAGCTTGAAACTCTAATGTATGAATAATCACATTAAATGTAAATGGTCTAAATATGCCAACTAAAGATGGAGACTGGCAAAGGTATTTTTAAAAATGACTCAAATACAGAAAATATTTTTTAAAAATCACCCAATTACAGGCTGTCTACAGATAACTCACTTTAAACATAAATAATCGCTATAGGCATGTAGTTGCATCTAGCTCTTTGATGTGAGAATGAACCATGCATTAGGTTTTCAATTAGTTGAATAAAATGTATAATGGAATCACAAAGAAGTAATGCATTCTGCTGAGGGCAAGGGAAGAAGGTCACGGAAGGCCACAGAAAAGTGGCTGTTAAACTGACAAGGAAAGGGGGGGAGTCAAGCCACAGAGAGGAGAACACAAGCACCTGGCAGGGCTCGGCACGGGCAGGGAGACGGAGGGTGGCTTTCTGCTCACCTTCTCCTCTAGGAGATACTGCTGGTCAAATTCTAAGGAGTAAAACTCAATGGGGAAGTTGCAGGGATTCTTCACCACCACCTCGGCCTCGTCTCCAGGCGCGTAAGGCAGCAGCGGCCCCAGCTCCAGAACGGAAGGAATGAATTCTAGGCATGGCTGCAGACCTTGGCCTTGTGCCAGCAGAGTAAGCTTCTGAGCACTCTGGCCAATCTGGAACATCAGGGTTTGGCTATAGAATCTCTGGAAAACAAAACCAAAACAAGCACCTGATTATTTTCCCCTGCCACATAAAACTGAAAACTACTAAAGGGAAAAAAGCCTCATGTTTAGACAAAGAAAGAAAATTCTTTTCTTTTTTAAATATTTATTTATTTATTTTAAAGACAGAGTTACAGAGAAAGAGAGAGAGAGAGGGAGAGACAGAAAGTTCTATCAGCAGGTTCATTCCACAAATGGTTGCCATGTCCAGGGCTGGGCCAGACTGGAGCCAGGAACCTGGAACTCCACCTGGGCCTCCTACAAGGGTGGCAGGGGTTGGAGTAGTTGGGCTGTCTTCTGCTTTCTCCAGGCACATTAGCAGGGAGCTACATTAGAAGCGGAATAATAGGGACTTGAACTGGTGCTCAGATGGGATGCTGGCATTGCAGGTGGTGGCTTAACCCTTTTTGTCAGAATGGCATCCCCCAGGCCTGGTTTTCTAACATAAAGTAGTCTGAACACACTCTATAATGTTTAAGAGTTGCTAGTGTGGAAATCATGGATTTCTCTGGGCTGCATTTCTGATGGAAATGCAGGTAGGACTGGGTAGGTTTTAGGGCTAACCAATTTCTTGTACACACAGTCCGTAATGTCTGTTCCCAATTAGTGAAAACATTTGATTAATTTTGATCGATTCCAAGTCAACATTAATGGAACTGCCTGTACAAACCTATTTCCTACTGTGTTTTCTGATATTTTACTCATTCAGTAGTGGAAAAAAACCCTAAAATCTCAAACAAAGCCCTTGACAGTCTTGAGACTCTCTGAGAATTACAAACACATTATTAAGTTTTTCAAAGGGTCGGGAAGAGTTTGTTAATAATAGAAACATGGGCTTCATTTTAAAATGAAATATGAAGTAAATCACTTTCCCACTTCCTTTGAACAGATTCTTAAGTATTTCTTCAAAGCTCATTATTAGGAAGATGGGAGTTAACATAGCTATTCTAGAAAATTCACATCAATCTTTCTTTTAAAAGAATATGGTGGAGGAAAATATCTCCCAAATGCCTCAGGCTTTGAACAAACAACTTTACAGAATAATTTTATGAGGTCCCTTCTGGCTCTGTGGTTCTGTTATTTTTACTGTGTTCTTGGTCAGGAGTGGCTTTGTGTTTATGATGATCACAAAAGAAAGATTTATGGGGTTCAGGGAGACTGGCCACTGAGGACTACTTATTATCATGACTACTTACAATAAGACTTACAAACTGCTGAGACACTTACTACACGTAGTGCAGTATGTTGTGTGTTTTTATTTAATACTGTGCACTTAATCTTCAAAATGAACCTAGGAGGTAGCTGTTGCAGTTCAGTTAATAGCTTACCTAAAACTTGAGATTCTTTCACATTCATATTTTAAAAACTGTAAACAGTGCATAGAACCTATGTGTCACCTGGTACTCTCAGCAGGGTCTGGGAAAAGTCCCTTTTCATCAACACATTAACATTACTACAGCTGCAGTTTTTGACTCTGAAATCTAAGTATGATACAGAAAAGCAAAATAGCTTCACAGCAGTTCAGTCAGCTGAGATTTTTCTGTCAAATGAATTGGGTATCAAACTCATGAAAATTTCCACCCAATTTTTGGAGCTTATTGGACTTCAGAATTGCAGTTAAGACTTTTTATTTGTAATACTGTGATTGTTTTATTTTACCTATGCGCAAAGCAAGGTGAAGTAATTTGTGTAAAGACACATAGCCTCTAAGTGCAGAGGCAGAAGGTCACTAAGTCAGGTCTTGCTGATAAACACTGATACATGGGTCTGCTGACTCCAGGCCAGTCACACAACTCATGCGAACTCAAGGCATGCGAGATGCCAGGGTCAGAATAGCAGGACTCAGGCCATGCTAAGCTTTCTCTGACAAGCAAGCAAGCATGGGCTGAAAGTAAAGCTCCAAGAGAACCAGAGAGTCTGAATGCAGCCACGTTTCTTTCAAGCTCACCTCTTCTTTTGGCATGAATTTCACTTGCACGTTGGACTTCTCACCGGGATCCAGGACTCCAGAAGCGGGCTGGATCTCAAAGATCTGCGCTGTTGGCTTTAATCCAGGATGCACTTTCCGTCTTAAGTACTTTGGCATGTGTTTTTCCAGCTGGTTTATAAATATTAGTTAATTAGACCATCTATGGGAAGTGAGCTCATTCCCTCCCCCACTCATACCACCTATATTCCCTGAGTATCTCTCAGATATCAGGGAATGTGGAGAGACCAGCAGTATGAAGATAAGGATCACATTTGAACTAACAACACAGCCCAAGAGGGCCTTGAGGTTGGGGTAAGGGCCCATATTTAATTCAAGAGGCACTGCACCACTGAAAATCTTTGAGTGGGGATTGAAATGATGGGAATAAAGGCCTACAATCATACACCTGGCTGAAATGCAGATGGAGAAATGGGAACCCGTGGGCCATGACTCATTTACCTTGTTAACAGGCTTTTGGCTGTGAACAAACCATTCACAAGGGACTTGGAGACTATTGGAAAGTTGGATTGTTTCCACCATGCATTGTCCACATTGTATTGCGGCAAAATCCACTTTTCCACAAGACAGCATCATATTTGGGATAGCCAACTTGGCTTGGAGATGGATATGAACTGTTGGCCCTCCAACCACCTAGAGCAGGCATAAAATTGCCATTACCTTGAGGTGCAGGGTTGGGGAAGACTCACGGTTCCATAATAATCAGGTCGGTCATCCCAGGGTGACTGGCCGGCAGAACTGGAAACCTGGAGGGGCAGGTGGGCCCAGTGGTGCATCTTACCTTGATGGGCAGAATGACTTCTTTGTTTCCAATGGCAAGATTGGCTCCTTGTGCATCAAATCTCACTTCAAATGTTTCTGTTTCACCGTAAGGCAGGTTCTTCACACGATCTAGCTCGGTACTGAAGCCTGGACCAAGACAAACAAGACGTCTTAGTGGAAAAGCTTTCGCTGGGGCAGGAGGACCACTCAAAGTATCAGTGACTGGCCCAACCATTCGCTCAGTGGATGCCCGAAGCAGCATGAATGCTATCCCGGGTGGTTTTCTATTAGCAATGATCTGTCGGGACAGGAGAGGGGCTGCCGCCCAGTTACCTGTGTCATGAAGGACACGCTTTTCTGCATGGAAGGACACTGGAAAGTAACTGGTGTTGGTGATCTTGATGATGTGGGTTCGGACATCACCAAGGACAACGTAGCCAAAATCCAGGATGTACTCTGGCAGCTGGATTCTGAAATGGTTAACAGGTTCTTCTTATGAGTCACTTTTAAGCCCAAAAGCCTCCTTCTCCAAAAGTGAGAGAGACAGGCTCTCTTCTACCTAGAGTATATGATTTTATTTTCCAGAGAGGAGAACAACTAAGCGCCATGAGAACAGAGACTAGAAACAATGTACTCCCCTAAGACGTCCACACTGCTATTCCTGCCATCATCTGAGACAGCAGTACGGGTCCTTAGGGACCTGCCACAGGTCCTGTCCATTGGACAACTGGAGTTTTCTGAGACTAAGAGGCAGACACCTGCCTGGCTGGCTTGATGCTAGGGCATGGCAGCGTGGTTTCCATTCCTAGATGACCAAGCATTTCAGGGCGCGCTCTGCACGAGGCAGCATGGCTTGCTGGCTTCCCTTGGGCACAGACACAAAGATGGAGGCACTCACTTGGCTAGCCTGCGGCGATTCCGATGACTGAAGCACGTGTCCTCCATGGGAGGAGGGATGACTGTTTTCTGATATTCTAGTGAATAGCTTTGGACTATAAGTCGCTCTACTTCCATCTGGAGATGAGCACTTAACTGGAACAAGAGAGGAAGCAAGCCAGTAAATATCACTCCCCAGGGGGCAATGATTGGTTTCTGTGAAGGCTGAAAAAGTCTCAGGTACTGCAAAGGTCTGTGGCCCTCCACAGGGTCACAGTATGAAAGCAGGTGGATGCTACCTTTGGATCATTAAGTTTTCATGAAGGGATGGGGAAGGTAGACACACTGGTACCTCCATACTGAGGAATACTAGCCAGCAATGAAAAGAAATGAACCACTGATGCATGTGACATCTTACACGGATCTCAAGGGCATTATGTTGAAGGAAAAAGGTCAATCTCAAAAGGGTCTGTACTGTGTGATTCATTAATACAACAGTCTTGTTGCCAGGAGTAATGGATGTGGAGATAGGAGAGTGGGTGTAGCTATAAGGTTTAGCATGTAAACTCCAGTGAAAAATGAGATTAAATTCTCCTTATTGAAAACAAGAGAAGAGCCTTCTTCCTCCTTCCCTTTTCTGAGAGCATTTTCTTTAGAAATCTTGTCATTTAAGTTTTCTTTGTAGTTTCTTTGAAACATACGAATATTTTTAAAAGCTAACCAAGGCTCTTGCCAGGCAGGAATGTCTCAAGGACCTGGGAGCCATCTCTTTAAAATGCAAAAGCACCAGGGAAGATGGAGTCCCCATCTCCCAGTCTCTGCCTGACTGCAGGAGTCTAGCTTTGGTGTGGCTCTGTCATAAAGATAAAAGGAGCCTGTTTCACTTTGGGTAAAGCTGACTAGCCAACACAGAGCACCAACCAAATTACTATGTGGGTTTAGGATAAACCGTGTGGGACAAATGATGTCGTCAAGTCTTCTTGCTTGAGGACTAGTTACTGTTTACGTCAGAACACGCGTGGATTGAGACTGGTCAGCTGTTTGAAAGGGGAGGACTTTCTGTCTTAGCAAAATAGGGCAGATCGCCTGTGACGTGCACACACCCTGGCTTTCCATCTTGTATTCAACCAGGCTCTGGCTGTCTTCCCAACGACACGCTTCTTTCTTGTACCTAACTCCCTCCTAAACAGTCTAAGGGTTGTGCAGCTGTGCATCACATTCTTCTGTGGCCACTGTTAGGGCAACCTTCATGTCACAACGGATTGTTAAGGGAGGAATTTCAGGGGCTGTGAGGGACATGTGGGGCTCTTGCTTTCACATCACAGTATTTTTTCCTCCAGAGCCCCCTCCCCTGCCCCCCACTTGGCTCCCCTGATATTTCCAGAGCCTTCTTCCCTATGCAGATCTTGATGTACTTGAGGGCCCTGTTTGTGATGTAATTTCATTTCTCTACTTTTTGGAGGATTTCATTCTGAGGCTACTCTCTTCTCTGCTCACTCCACACACTTTTTTGACAGGCAGAGTGGACAGTGAGAGAGAGAGACAGAGAGAAAGGTCTTCCTTTGCTGTTTTTTTTTTAACTTTTATTTAATGAATATAAATTTCCAGTGTACAGCTTATGGATTACAATGGCTTCCCCCTCCCATAACTTCCCTCCCACCCGCAACCCTCCCCTCTCCCACTCCCTCTCCCCTTCCATTTGCATCAAGATTCATTTTCAATTCTCTTTATATTCAGAAGATCAATTTAGTATAAAGATTTCAACAGTTTGCACCCACATAGAAACACAAAGTGAAACATACTGTTTGAGTACTAGTTATAGCATTAAATCACAATGTACAGCACATTAAGGACAGAGATCCCACATGAGGAGCAACTGCACAGTGGCTCCTGTTGTTGACCCAACAAATTGACACTCTAGTTTATGGCGCCAGTAACCACCCTAGGCTGTCGTCATGAGTTGCCAAGGCTATGGAAGCCTTCCAAGTTTACCGACTCTGATCATATTTAGACAAGGTCATAAAAGACAGAGTGAGGATAGTAACCAATGATCCTAAGGGTGGCATTTACCAGGTTTGAACAATTATACAGCATTAAGTGGGGAAGAGGATCATCAGTACACACAGGTTGGGAGTAGAGCCATTGGTGGTAGAGTAGAGGTTATGATTACAAAGGAATGAGGCCCAAGTGCACTAGACAGGGCCTAGAACAAAGGACAGAGTCATTATTAGAGGAGCTAAGAAAGGTGCTGTCTAAGCTACAAGTAATTTTTCTGATTGAGAGGCAAATAGAACCTGATAGAAGGGGCTTGATAATAATCTGGTGGGCTTTAGGCCTTGTAAATTCAGAGGCCCAGACCTATCTATCTCTTCACATGGGGTATATCCTAAGGGAGGTGTGAACCTCCTAGGGGAAGGCACTCTGTTGACTTTCATTACTTGGCTGGCCTGGGAGGAGAGCTGGCCAGGTAAAGGCAGGGGGCATCTCTAACAAGAAATTTACAGTTCTGCCTGCAATGTTGCTGACCCTACTTGGCCGTCCCCTCAGCTGCAGTGGTCACTTTGGAAGTTGGGCTGAGTGAAGGGCTTTTCAGCTTAAAGCCAATAAGATCTGTGGCTCTGACCTGGGCATCCTTCGACTCCAGGGCAGGTCCATTTCCAGTGATCCAACTCTTGGCAGAGCTGCCAGGGCTCTTCACAAGCTGACTTCTGCTGAAGCCCAGGCTTACCACTTTGAAAGCCACTGCAGTGGACTGGCCTGTTGGGTCTCTTTGAGGCATATCACTGTACAGATCAGCCATTAATAGGCCTGCCACCCATTGCTTCTGATGCCGAGCTTTCTTTTCCTCCTGGTTTGTGTTAAAGCAGACCAGAGGATGCAAGTCAAGGGAGTGCCCAAGTCCCATCTCTAATCTTCGGTGGCCTGAACTACAAGTCTATAGTCACAGGCATGTTCTGTAGTAGTTTTTCTAAGGTAGACAATGCCCATGAGGAAAATTATATTCTCACTTTAAAACTTTCTTTCCCTTTGGTCTGAAAGGGAGGTTTTTTCTACTTACTGTATACTTCCGCTGATGGCGAAGTGAATCTAGCTATGAAATTATTATTTAAGTTCTTATTTTGGCTATGCTATTACAGAAAAATGTTAGCCATCTCTTTTATAAGGTCTAAAGATTAAATTGTGCATCCTACAGATTCCTTCATAATAGAATTAGTTTCCTACCTTGAAGAGAATAGAGAAATGAAAGAACAAGTTGGGCTTAGAATAGAGAAATGAGGGAGCAAGTGCTAGATCGCTTGCTGACAATAGCAATATCACATGAATACTTAGCAAACCGTTTCAACCATTAGATAACAACTTAAGAAAACATTTACCAGAAGGTCCAATGCCTTCTATAAATTTTAAGAATCATGTATTTGAAAACACTTCTTAAATATCTAACATGGTGTAGTTTGTTTAGCCAGCAAACTTAAGCACAACCATGTAAAATGTTTTTAGTTTCTTTCTACCAACAAGTTTAAAACATATGATACACAGATTCAGGTCACTCAAATTAAAATGTATCTTTGATTGATTTTAGCAGCTTAAATTTATGGACAATCTTATCTATAAGCCATTTAAAATAAAACTCTTAATAAAATTTCCCCATGTGGACATACAATATGTACACACATATAATATAGCATAATAGACCAATATAGCAATTTTAATAATAGCTTTTAAAATCTTTAACTCTTTTTGTAGATTGCCAATTGATTTGAATTGCTTTTTCTTTTTAGTAACCTCAGTTAACCATACTTTCTCTCAGTTGGTACTGTTAATACATTATTGGCTTCATCTGTTTACAGAGCTATCCCAAAGTACTGAATACAATAAAAGTGGCTGGAAAAAGTCCATAGGAACCTATAGGAGGACAGCTAAACACAGAACCAACAATGCTTTAGTTTTATGAGCATCACATCGTATATAACTATGGATGACAAAAGACTTTAAGTCGCCATGTTTAAAATTATAAACTCATCAACCAACAAGAGGCACTTGCTTACTTCACAGTATTTTTGAAAGCACCTGTAGGATTTTACAAGTATTTAACCCTTTAGGCCTCTGGGGCTTTCTCATTAAGATAACTATCATGTCTAGTAACACAAGATCATTAGACTTTTGAATTCTCAAACATTTGTATTAATAGCATTTTCCATTATAGAAACTTAAAGTCTGGTACCACATCACATCTTGACAGTCCTTCTAATATAATCCAAATAGCCTGATTAGTTGGTGTCTCTATAAGATGAGAGACATAGGTCCTTCGATTTTTTCAGTTGGGCCCAAACTGGAAAAACCAAAGTCCAGGATTTACTGGAAATTTTAGAGACCAGATTGTTTGAAACTTTGATTTTTTGAATGCCTGTCAAGAATGCCAAGAATGCTCAAAATCCAAAATATCTGGTTGAAATAAGATTCCTTAAAAGCATGACATAACATAGACCAAATTTGATCATTGTTAACAAGGTGATTATTCAAATCTTTGAAAATAAGCACATATTTAAATAACCCATAGCTCTTAATAAAAATTCAGCTGTTTTTGAACAATTAGAATTTAACAGACATCAAGAGGACATAATAGATTACTTTAACACATTGATTTAACAGAGCATCAGAGTTTAATTCTATGTCAAAGAGAAATTGAGCTTCCTGTGATCTTTTGCTGTGAGGTTTCCTTCCTTTATCTTCTTTCATATTGGTGACCATGTTTCTGTGTTTCTGTGTGTAACACATCTTTAAGCATCTTTTGCAGGGCAGAATGAGTGGCAAAAAATTCTTTCAGTTTCTGTTTGCTATGAAAAGTCTTAATTTCACCCTCATTCACAAATGAGAGCTTTGCAGGATATAGTATTCTGGGCTGGCAGTTTTTCTCTCTTAGTACCTGGGCTATGTCTCGCCATTCCCTTCTAGCTTGTAGGGTTTCTGATGAGAAGTCTGCTGTGAGTCTAATTGGAGATCCTCTAAGAGTAATCTGACGTTTCTCTCTTGCACATTTTAGGATCTTTTCTTTATGTTTCACTGTGGTGAGTTTGATTACGATGTGTCGTGGTGAGGATCTCTTTTGGTCATGTTTATTAGGGGTTCTATAAGCTTCCTGTACTAAGATGCCTCTGTCCTTCTCCAAACCTGGGAAATTTACTGGTAGTATCTCACTGAAAATGCCTTCTAATCCTTTCTCCCTCTCCATGCCTTCAGGGACTCCTAGAACCCGAATGTTGGTTTTTTTAATAGTATCCTGTAGATTCCCGACAATATTTTTTAGATTTCTAATTTCTTCTTCTTTTCTTTGGTTTGCCTGTTTCCTTTCCTGTTCTCTGTCTTCTAAGTCTGATATTCTCTCTTCTGCTTCACCCATTCTGTTTTTAAGGCTCTCTAATGTGTTTGTCATTTGATCTATTGAATTCATCATTTCATTATGATTTCTCGTCACTATCACCGTTTCTTGTTCCACTAGTTGTTTCATTTCATTTTGATTCCTCCTTAATATTTCATTTTCATGAGAGAGATTTTCTATCTTGTCCATTAAGGATTTCTGTAGTTCAAGAATTTGTTTTTGAGAACTTCTTAATGGTCTTATCAATTTTTTGAGATCCGCTTCTTGCATTTCTTCGATCTCATCATCTTCATAATCTTGAATTGGGTGTCTTTTTCATTTGGGGGCGTCATAGTGTCTTCCTTGTTCTTGTTAGCTTGGTTTTTGCGTTTGTTGTTTGGCATGTTGGAGATATTTGGTTTCTTCACTGTGGTGTTTTTCCTTGTTACACTATGGCTCTATATTATGTGGACTGTCTGCTTTCGGTGGAGCCTTAGAGGCTTGAGATGAGTGTGGACTGAGAGCTGTGTTTGGTTCCTCAGGGTTGAGGGTGTGTCAAAGATGACACTCCCAGGTTAGGTGTGGTAAATCTCTCTTTCTTTTTTTGATTCAAAAGGGAAGTAATTCTGCACAGCTGAACGTAATTGGAGGTAGTTAGCAGGCAAATGATATACCCACAGGAGCCAGAGATCAGAAGCTCTTTCCCAAGGACCACACAGGGAATCTCTGCTGCACTCAGTGTGGGCTCCAATTCTCCTGCAGTCTCCCACTGGGTTGCCAAGTTAGATCCTAATCTCCTTTATTTCACCCCTCCCCCCAGAGTCAGGTGTTTCTGCTAGGCTCAGGGCCGGTGCAGACCTGAGGTCGCCCTGCTTATGACGTATGTCCAAAATGGCGCCTGCTCTGTCTTGCTCACCTTTGAGAGGTGCGCGGAGAGAGAGAAACTCGTGTCCGTATTGGTCACTTTTTTTTTTCCTCTCTCTCTTTTAGTTAGCCTGGTGAATTTTTCCCCACGGAGTTTCAAGCCTCGTTCCCTCTAGTCTCCTCTTTCCGCTTGCCCGCTGGTGTCTCGGGCTATTGAGGTTCGGCTCACCTCGCGTTCCAGCGTTGGTGTGTTGAGTCTGCCGCTGGTGTCCCGAACTTGGGCTCCCGCGCTCTCCACGCAGGTCCACTGTGAATCACTAGTTCCGGAAGAGTTTCCTCTGCTGTTTCATCCCCTACTCTTCCTTGACCCTGCAGTATCTCCACTTATATTAAACTGACTCTCCCCTGGACTAATAGTGTGCTCCCTGCCTATTCCGCCATCTTGCCGCCTCCTTTTGCTGTTGGTTCACCCCCCAATGGCTGCCGCGGCTGGCGCGCTGCGGCCGGCGCACCGCGCTGATCCGATGGCAGGAGCCAGGTGCTTTTCCTGGTCTCCCATGGGGTGCAGGGCCCAAGCACTTGGGCCATCCTCACTGCCTTCCCGGGCCATAGCAGAGAGCTGGCCTGGAAGAGGGGTAACCGAGACAGAATCCGGCGCCCTGACCGGGACTAGAACCCGGTGTGCCGGCGGCGCAAGGCGGAGGATTAGCCTAGTGAGCCCCGGTGCCGGCCCACTCCACACACTCCTTAGGGCACCTCATCACATCTTGTGATTACACATGTCCCAGGAAGAGCCTCCAGCTCCTTGAGGCACAGAAATCTTGTGCTCAACAATGAGCCATCTGAACTCAAGTCCCTTCCTTGCCCCTCCACCTGAACTTGCTTCTCCCAGGTTTCCTATCTCTGTGCTCCCCTCTTGTCATCTAAACAAGACACTTGGGGGTCACCCTTGGCTAGCCCCCCATTTCCAATCTGTCCCTACTGCTGATCTTTCCACCTCTGGAACAGTCCTCGGACTCACCCTATTTTCTCTACCCAATGTCATCATCACTGTTTATACTGCTACCACCTGCTGCCTAGAATTATTCCATTACCTCTTAAGGAAACAAATGTCCCAGGGCCAGCGCTGTGGCACAGTGGGCTAAAACCCTGGCCTGCAGTGCTGGCCTTCCATGTGGGTGCTGGTTGGAGTCTCAACAGCTCCACTTCTGATCCAGCTCCCTGCTAACATCCCTGGGAAAGCAGTGGAGGATGGCCTAGGTCCTTGGGGCCGCTGTACCCACGTGGGAGACCTGAAAGAAGCTCCTGGCTCCTAGATTAGGACCTGTTCAGCTCAGGCTGTTGTGGCCATTTGGGGAGTGAACCAACGGATGGAAGACCTCTTCTCTCTATCTCTACTTCTCTCTGTAACTTTGTCTTTCAAATGAATAAAATAAATCTTAAAAAAAGTCCCCATATGGACTCTCATGCCCCTTCCAGTGGTCCCCATACCCTATCTGCTCAGAGCTCCACAAGGCAGCCAGAGTGGTCTGATAAATATGCAGATTGGATGATGCCCCACCTTCGGATGAAATGCTTCAGTGGCTTCCTTTTGGTATCAGGATAAAGTCCCAAACCTTTAACAGGTTCTGCAGGTAGCTATTCATTTCTCTGGGTTCACATAACCTCCTTTACCTCCCCCCTTCTTTGTTTTTGCTATTTCTTTCTGTTCTCCCACGTCCTTCTTGCCCCTGGATCTTCTGCACACACCTTCTGTGCAGGGTGAAACTATTCTTACCTCAGTAGATTCATCCTCTGGCATTTCTTCAGCTAGTATCTCAAAGTGATCAAGAGTTTCACATTTACTGTACTCCTTTTCTATGTTTTTTCTGGCCTGGTTCAAGAAGATTTCATACTTTTCAGTGCCTGTGAGGTTGCAAGGAGAAGTGAATCAGGATGGTCAGAATATGAATTGTGCCCCGAACGCAGACTCTGAGTTCAGGGTAAAGCGAGAAGGGAACAGAACTGTTTGACACATCAGCAGCTGTGTTTCCTCTATTTTAGTAGGCAAAGTAATTGGCAAGGAAGTTGAATTTGTAACCGAGTCAAAGGAGACTATACTTAGTGAGGTACTAGCTGGGTCTCAAGGGCTTGAAGGTAGTGACATTTTAAGTCACTGGTTCAGTGACTGTCTCTCTCTCTCTCTCTTTTTTTTTTTTAAAAGATTCTATTTATTTATTTGAGAGGCAGAGCCAAAGATAGAAAGAGGAAGAGACAGACAGAAAGGTCTTCCATCCACTGGTTCACTCCCCAGATGGCTGCAATGGTTTGGGCCAGGCCGAAGCCAGCAGCCAGGAGATTCTTCTGTGTCTCCCACGTGGGTGCAGGGGCCCAAGGACTTGGGCCATCTTTGGCCTTTCCAAGCCATTAGCAGGGAGCTGGATCAGAAGAGGAGCAGCTGGGACTCAAACCAGCACCCGTATGGCATGTCAACACCACTGGCGGAGGTTTAGCCTACTATGCCACAGTGCCAGCTCCCTGAGACCATCTTGATCCCAGCCGCACGGGACTTTCCCTGGTTCTAGCTCTGAAAGCCCACATACCCTGGGACCCCTGCCATGATGGACAAACCAGGACAGTTGGGAATTCTTTTCAGTTTTCATATTTACTAAATCTGTGTTAACAAAAGGAATTTATTTGGGTAAAGGCATTTTTTAGCTAAATATAAATAAGCTACTACATCCTGAATCAGGGAAGGCAGTCAATTGGTAGGGAGAGTTTAGATACTCCAGTTCATCATTAAGCCAGGGAAAATTCAAGTGCTTTAGGAGGCAAGGGAAAAGTAATTAAAAGCCAGTTATAAAACGATTTAAAAACTTTATAAATAATTACAAAGCCCACTATAAAAGCGACAATAGTGGGCTGCAGCACAGGAAAGCCAGCAGGATTCAAATAAATGATTTTAAAGCCTTTACTGGTCAAACCACGCCTACTGCCCTGCTAAGGCAGGTCTCAGGTTTTCAGATGTGGCAAAGGCTTTCCTTCCTGACAAGCATAGCCAGCCCTTGGGATCCCTGGATTCTGCATCTGTGGATTTGACCTACCGCTTACTGAAAATACTTGACCAAAAATTATGTTTGCGCTAAACATTTTTCTTGTCATCTTTCCTTAAACAATACAGAATAACAACTATTCACATATTATTTATATTGTATTAGGTATTATAAGAAACCTAGAGATGACTTAAATAAATGGGAGGTTATACATGGGTTATAGGCAAATGCTGTGCCATTGTATGTGCATAAGGGACCTGGGTATCTTAGATTTTGACACTGGGGAGAATCTTAGAACAAGCAACCGCAGATGCTGAGGGGCAGCTGTGTATGCAGAGTTGGAGTAGCACCAGCTACTAGCGTGTGACGTGGTCATGGCTTTGTTAATAATCATGTTTGAGCTTCAGGCGGTGGACAGTAAGAATTCAGTGGACGGTCATCGCAGGTGAGTTAGCGAGTGCAGGGCATGGGTGAGGAGGAGGAGCTGGGGAGTGAGGACTTAGTCTAAAGATTTTCAGGGAAAGTAGACTGCAGAGAGTTGAAGAGAGCTCCACGGAGAGGAGTGAAAGGTTTCTCGTGACCTCTTGTCCTGTGCCCTGTGTCAGGAAGAAAGAGCGGGAGGCGGCTGACAGCTAGGGAGGCGCTCCGTTGAGTTTCTGCACCATCCTGGCGCGGAGGGTGGCCCTGGGGCCAGGCAGGACCAGGACAGCCATGGCAGACTAACAGATCTGATTTTCAGCCTTCAAACTGCGGGGCACTGAGGAAGGGTTCCGAATCTGTGGTTTCCTCCTTGTACAGTTTATGTTCTGAGAATTCTGCTCTTGGAAGTACATAAGCATTTGCCTTCTCAAGCAAGAAGATGTCGGTGAGCAACGTGGTGGGAAAGAAAACCCTGGGAGAGCCTGTGGCCAGAGGGAACGTGCACTGAGCAGAAAGGCTCTGTGGAGGGATTCCCTGTGCCTCTAAAAGCAGTGCAAGGATGGCAGCATTTCTCGCGGTCTCACTTTGGCACTATTATGGGCCATATTTTGTCTCAGTATTTCCAAGTCACCAAGTCAAATTCATTCATTCATTCATTCATTCATTCATTTGCAGTTGAGTAGTAACACAGAATGGAACCGAGAGGATTGCCATCAACCTTCAAAGAAGCAAAGCAAAAACACATTCTTTGTCCCGCAGTGGGGAGATATTATTAATGGGTGTTGGAAGTACCTCTGAGATTTCTGGGGAGATCAAGACTGATTCGAGGAAAAATTCCCTCTCCACTGATGGTGATATTTTCTGGGTCCAGATGGGCAATCTGTATCTGGAAACTTCTTTGAAATACCTCAGGTACTCCAGGTAGGTAGGAAATCTTTAACACCTGCTCATTATGCGAACTGATAAAACCCTATGTGGTAGAAAGATCAGAGAGCACTTTAAAATTTACAAATGAACTTCTAGCTTGATGAACTAGATAATCCCAAAAGACATTTATGTTGGTTATTCTCTACTCACACACCTCCCCCAAGATCCACTCCTATGAAGCTGTAAGAAAATGACAAGAAAACAACAGAGAAATAGGCAACATATATGACCTGACTTTTCATGAAAGAGAAAACAAAATAGCAAATAAAAGCAGTAAAAAATGCTCACTCTCGTAAGTCATCAGGGAAATGCTAACTAAGATAATTTTATAAAAGTGTTTTTAAACTACAAGAGCTACCAAGTTTTTTGGTGAGAATATGCATCAAAGGAAACTCCTATGCACAGCTGGTGGGGAATAAGCCCTGAAGACTCACACACCATTTCAAGTCGAACACATACATAAACTATGATCCGGCTATTCCAATCCTGAGAAAATTCCCAGGAAAAAGCTCCCACTTGTGGAAAACCATCTTTACAAAGGCAATAACAGGGGCCGGTGCTGTGGCATAGCGGGTGAGAGCCTGCAGTGCTGGCATCCCATATGCACGGCCCCCTGCACCTGCGTGGGAGATCAGGTGGAAGTTCTGGGCTTCTGGCTTCAGATCAGCACAGCTCACACTACTGCAGCCATCTGGGGAGTGAACCAGCGGATGGAAGACTTCTCTCTCTCTCTCTCTCTCTCTCTCTGCCTCTGCCTCTGCCTCTCTGTAACTCTGCCTTTCAGATAAATAAATAAATCTCTAAAAAGAAAAAGGCAATGAGAAATACAAAATTCAGACTATGGTTACAGGTTGAGGGGTAACCATCAGTTGTTTTTTTTGCAAAAAAAAAAAAAAAGACTACAAATATACAAAACTCTGGCAAGACTGATGGAGAATATAATGATAGGTCACCAGAAAAAGTAAGATAAAAAAAAGAAAAATGGTTCATAAATACAGATATATCAATAATATTTTACAAATCATAGATGATTATGAGCAAACTTTATGCTAACATTTGAGGGGCCTTCACAAAATTCACAGAAAAATACAATTAAAAGATTATTATTTTGTGCAAGAAATTTGAAATCCATGCATAACTGCTTCATACTGTATGTTTTTCATGGACTTTTTAAAAGTATCCTTATATTGAAGCATATTTATAAAATTAATTTCTAGAAAAATAAGAACCAAAACTCAAAACAACTCTAAATATATCTGTACCTATACAGAAGTTTAACAAGTAAAAAAATATTATCCCCCGAAAAGGAATATATAGCAGCAGAACCAAGTTCTGTCAACTTGTCAAAAAGCAAAGAATGGATTTAGTTTACAAACCATTACAGAGAATAAAAGAGATTTTCATTTTCGTTTTTTTAAAATTTAAACTTAAATTTATTCTCATTTTATTTGAAAGGCAGAGACAGAAATAAGTGGGGGGAGAGGGAGAGGGAGAGGGAGAGGGAGAGGGAGAGGGAGGGGGGGAGAGAGAGAGAGAGAGAGAGAGAGAGAGAGAGAGGTATTGATTGTCCATCCACTGGTTCACTCTCCAAATGCCTGTAATATCCAGGTCTGGGCCAGGCCAAACCCAGGAGCCCAGAACTCCAACTGTGTCTCCCACATGGGTGATGGCTGCTGCCTTCTCAGGCATTAGCTGGAAGCTGGACTGGACGTGGACCCAAACCCAGGCACTCTGACGGGGATGTAAGTGTCCAAGGTGCTACAATGTCCGCCCCCTCTGCTTTTTTATATTTTCTAATTTTTCTGTAACAATAATGTTATTTTCATAATGAGAAAATTTTAGTTCCTTAAAACTGGCAGATCAACAAAGTCTGAACAAGGAACCATCTCTACACTTGCTTCTAAAGCCAGTTTGGCCCATGACAGCCTGCTGGCTCTCTCACAGCTGCTAATTGGAAGCTGCTTTGACTTGGTGTTGAGTGTAGAGAGGAAGCCCTTGGGAGTTACGAGGGAGGGCTGAGGGCATTAGTAGAAAGAAATGATTCTTATTGCCATGAAAACAACCCGTGGGTTGTATCTGTCTTGTTCACTGCCACATCCCTGGTGCCTAGAAACTGGCTAATGTAGAATTTGATAAAATGCTTGTGTAATAAATGAATGAAGTGGCCTGGATTTATTTTTTTACTTGCTTCTGAGAGTTCTTGACAACCACGCCCATACTCTTGGCAGTGACTGCTCACCTAGGCCGGAGGAGTGGCTTGCAGGGTGGAATTCGGGTCCCTCCTTCCATTACTTACCGAGGAAGGCTGGATGAAGGGCACTCCCGGGACAAGGACGTCTGGTGAAGACTGGTGGTTAGTTAGAACCTTGAAGTCAAAGCCAACCTTCCCGAGGTTTGTCAGTGTGATTTCATGCTCCGTGACGTGGTCAAACAGCTTGAGGGGAGAAGAAGGGGAGGGGTAGTGGCACCACCACCCCCTGACAAGGATGAGGGACCAATGAGCCTTGTGGAGACAGGGGTTCACTTTTGTGAAACAGACCCTGGATGGTGCACATTTCGGCACCACAGAAAGGTGCCCACTGGGGCAGGAGGATGACCCTTCAACTCTGGAGACCTGGCCCTCATCCTAACACCAGGCTTAATTCAGGCCTGGTGGGGGTCATGGGGGGTGAGCCTCTCACCTCTCTGTACCTCCGTTTCTTGACCACAGGAACTTGTCTCTAGTCCAATCTTAAAGTAAGCTTCCTATACTATTTGACTTCCCTTTTGAATTTTATCTTGTAAGAAAAACAATAGGCTTGGTGTTCAGAACATTCTGGAATGAATTTTTTTAAATTAATTTTTTTTGACAGGCAGAGTGGACAGTGAGAGAGAGAGACAGAGACAAAGGTCTTCCTTTGCCGTTGGTTCACCCCCTAAATGGACGCTGCGGCCGGTGCACTGCGCTGATCCGAAGCCAGGAGCCAGGTGCTTCTCCTGGTCTCCCATGCGGGTGCAGGGCCCAAGGACTTCGGCCATCCTCCACTGCCTTCCCGGGCCACAGCAGAGAGCTGGACTGGAAGAGGAGCAACCGGGACTAGAACCGGCACCCATATGGGATGCCGGCGCCGCAAGTGGAGGATTAACCAAGTGAGCCGTGGTACCGGCCTAGAATGAATTTTTCCATTTATACAGAATGCTGGATGTCACAGACCAGGTATGTTCTTTTTCCTGGACTTTTGCTAACGTAATTCCCCAGTTAGGTTAGCAGGCCCACTAACCACAAATCAAGCCCGCTCCAGGGGCCCTCAGCACAAGCGACGGCAAAGATGAGCTGTTTTAAAGGATACACTCAGAGCTGAACCAAATCCAGTTGCCCAGAGGACCCTGGAGGTGATGAAGGAAAGCGAAGTCTATTTGATCAACACGAGGGAGAAGGGCTCAACAGATGTTGGCTGAATCTGATTTTAGGCACAATCATTTATCTATAAGCACACATTAATTCAATAATTATTCATGCAGTGGCTATATTATGGGGACCTAATCCTCATTAAAATTTTATAGATATGGTGTTTGAGTACCTAAAATGAAATACAACTGTGGAGAGAAGGTGCCTAGACAGAATTACTGGCAGTTATTCCAAGACAAAAGCCACGAGGTAACTTGTATTGTGGCAAAGGCTATAAGTAAGCGGGGAGGAAGCTGAGCTGGGTCTCACAGGATGCTCAGGTTTGGGGTTGGCAGAGTGAGAGAGGGATAAGAGGAAATGGGGAGCCAGTTGGAACGGGGCTACACTGGGGCCAGAGGGTAAGCCAGCTTGGCCACAATTAGATGAATGGGCTATGAAGGGGAATTGTGAGAAAGGAAGTTTACTGTGTAAGGAGCATCAGTAATAACGGGGCTTAGGATGCCCTTGCTCAGGTGGGAGACGATGGCTCCCTCAGGATACAGAGGGAGGAACTCTGGACAGCTGAAGGCCTGCTCTGACCCAGGCACAGCTGTGACTAGAGGCTTTACTTAAGTAACTTCAACCTCCTGGCAAGATGGGCTCTGCTATCTCAGTGAGGCTTCAAGAGGTTGGCTGATGGGTCCAAGGCCACACTCACTGGAGATTAAACAGGATACAAATCCCTGCTCTTTTCTCAATACTACCTTGCTTTTTCAAAGGATTAACTGGCCAAGGGCTGATGGAATGAGAATGCCGTCTGGGGGAAATTTTACCTGGCAGTGGTGTTTAGATGGGTCAGTGGTGGAGGCTCTGAGTGCACTTCAACCCTTTGCTTGCAGTGGGTCTGGGGGCCAGCAGCACGTGCATCACCTGGGAGCTTGCTCATAAAGCAAATTCTCCAACCCCACCCTGGGCCTATTGAATCAGAGTCTGCAACTTGGATGATGTTCCAGGTGAGCTGGGTGCACATCAAAAGGGTGGGAAGAACCGCTGTAGTAATTGAGGCAGGACTTTGATGAGACCCCATGGAGTGGTGAAGGGCAGGGAACACGGACTCTGAGAGGGACCCTGGCAGATGAACTTGCAAACTGGATGCTGGAAGGATGCTGGGGACAGCACTGAAGGGCAGAGTGTGGTGGGAAAGCCCTAGGGGTGTGACAATAGGTAGTGCTATGCAAAGGATCAGAGGCTGGGAGGGACTTGTGGGCTGAAAGGGGAGTCACAGACGTTAGTGTCTGATGTGATGAATTTCAGGAGACGGTGAGAAGAGTGAGTGAAACGTCTGGCAAACAGTTGGCAGTAGGAGATTGGTCTGGGTTAGGGATTGAGGACCGGGTGATGGTGACACTGTAGTGATCGGGGCCTCAGGAGAGGACAGGGACCAGGGCTCAGGTCTGCAGTACCTGTAATCCATAGTTAATATATGTGGTGTCGAAGGAGTAGTTGATTATGGATGCCTCTCCCTTTAGTATTATCTCATAGGTGGGCCCTTCTTCCACTTTGCACAGAGCTTTGGCCTGGGCAACGATGTCACAGTGACCATAGAAGGTGAAGGATATCTGGTGGCTGCTGTGTGGCTGCAGCACCCCATAGAGGGGCAGAATGTCGAACACCTGCGGAGAGAGTCATTCTACATGAGAACAGCTGTTGGCATGCGAGGGCCTGCGAGGGCTAAGTTAAAATCTGGTCATTTGTAGATATAAATCCCTGACTTTTCACTTGTTGGCCTGGGGGGGACCAGCCCAGCACCCCAAAAACATGCCAATGGTGATGGCAGCAACAGTGCTGTAGTGAGACTGAAGATCTGATGTGGGACTCAGTTAGAAAAGTTAGCGTCAGCTGGCTTAGGACGCGGAGGTGGTACTTACTTCTTCTATCCCAATGGAAAGCATCTCATCCTGCTCAAAGGTCCATGGGGGTTCCTGACACTCCAGCTGGCTCTGCGTCCTTTCTGTTTCAGCAGAGCAAGGTTTTGCTCCCTAGGAATGAAAGATGCAAGCAAAATCTAGCAAGTATCTGAAACAGGTCATCAGTGCGCCCCTCCCTACCCCTGACAGAAAAAGAGCGTATGTTGTGGGTGGTTGCAAACATAGTTCATTTTTTTCCCCTAGGGAGAAGTGCCCAAAGTGCATGCACAAGGATATTTACTTCAGTTTAATTTATAATGGAAGAGCTCTGAAAGCAAACTAAATGCCCATCAATAAGGGGGCACTTTAGGATGATGCAAGGTTACTTATTTATGGACCAGGACTGATGTGCACAAGATATTATTGAGTGAAAAAGCAGTCCCATTCACATCAGATACATATGCCTCATGTTCCCAAAGCTGTGAGCCGAAGTCCATTCAGAGATTTGCATATGTAAATAGAGATATCAGGGAGGTTGCTTGCTAAAAATTGAAGTAGCATTTTTCTATAAGTGGTAAGATGTTGAAGGTTTTTGCTTAATTTTCCTGTATTCTTCAATTTTCTATGACAAATGTCTTTGAAAATAGAATGAGAATTAACATTTAAAAGGCATGTGTTTTATTTACTCACATGTCTACAATCTAAGAAAAAATCTGAAAAAAAAAAAAATGTGGAAAGCTCCACAAAAAAGCAAAATCGATTATTAGGTAACATGGTAGATGTGGGTGTATGTCTATATACTGTGCATTCTGATTTTCCAGCCGACATTATAACATTAGTGCTGCCTTCCCAAATGACTGATCAATCTCCACAAGCATCAGGTGAAAGACTAACAAGAGGCAGTCAGTACACATGTGATAAAAATTGAGACGTTTGACAGGGTATGCGGTAAAAAGCACAAGATTCCCATGCCTATTCCTAGCCCTCCAGTTTCCCCTCCCCAGGTAATCACCGTCCAGCTTCTTGTATATTTCACTTAGCTTTCTCTTCATTCATAACACTTATTGAGGGCTTGCTATGAACTAGTTCTAGATCCTAGAGAGATACTAGTAAACAAAGCAGAAAAACAAATCCCTGCCGTCAGGAAACGTACATGCAGATACATTCTACGCAAGGGTACATGTGTCTATATGAGTATCTGGAGATGATGTAACCTAGTGGGTGAGGGCCAAGCTTCCAGCTCCACTGTTTCATGGATGTGGTCCCTCATTGTGAAAATGGAGAAAAAATCATAGTATCCACCTCACAGAGCGGCTGGGAAAGTAAAAGAATTAATGCAGAAAGAATGCTTGGAACAGTTCAAATCGTGTAATAAGTGTTAAATAAGTTTTAGATTTTTTATGTACCTTTTTCCTTGACATAAATGTTAGCACAGTATGCACCATTTTGCAAGTAGTATTTTTTACTAAATATATTAGAAACTGTGCCAAATTAGTGTATGGAGAACCTTCTCAGGTTTTTCAAAGGAGGACTTCCTAGTATTTAATGTCTTATGCAAATGCAGTGTAGTTTATCCATTGGTCTCCCATTGGTGCAATTAAGTTGCTTCCACTTTTTCTTGCTTTGACAAGGAAAGCTGCAGTGTACCAGTATAGTCACATGTCTTTACATAGAAGGAGAGGTGTACCTGGAGAATAATTTTCTAGGAGAACTACGAATTTTACATTTGATGCACCTGCCACCTTGTGTGTCTTAGAGGTCATGGTGATTCCTACTTCCGCCTACGAAGTCTGTAAGATGCCTGCTCACCCCCTCTTTCTGCTGCTAGTGACATAAGACACTATTTTAAAAGACTGTGTATCATCACGGGATACAGTGATTTACTTTTCATTACTTTTTTCCATTTTAAAAACTATTTCTATAGCAATAAACATCTTTGTGTGCGAATCTATAGATTTAAAGGTATGAATTTTTAACCTTTCGTGGTCTCTTTGTTTTTACTGCAGAGTTATTGAGGACAATCTCTCTCCTTCTTGATGTTACTGAGACTGTGCAGTGAGGTGTCCTGGTCTCTCGTGAAGGGGCTGCTGCGGCAGTGTCTGGCTTGGAACTGATCTGGATGCAGTTTTGTGCCCTTAGGCCAGCTCAACCCCAGCACTGCACTTGCCACTCTGCCCTGACTCTGCCTGTGTTGT
The DNA here is from genome assembly GCF_033115175.1 of Lepus europaeus. Lineage (NCBI taxonomy): Eukaryota > Metazoa > Chordata > Mammalia > Lagomorpha > Leporidae > Lepus > Lepus europaeus. Next base: position 59,406,905 of record NC_084845.1, on the reverse strand, counting down.
AAGAGAAGGACCCTCAACTTGCCCACCCTGTACCAGGGAAAGGCACCCATACCTCTGAGATCATGGCAGGTGCATTGTTCTTTCTGGATTCTCTTTCTTCAGGCCCAGCATCCTCGTCGCCCAGAATGGTCCTGGGGAGTTGAACGAAGAGGTGGAGAATCACTCACAGGGCAGCCATCACCCCACAGTTTCAGCTGATAGCAACCCTGTCTTCCCCTTCTCCTCTGCCACACCCCAAGGGCAAGTGCTCTGTTGCCCCTTGCCCTCCAATGTGCCGTCTAGGCCACTGATTTGGCCAATTTCTTTTCATCCCTGAGCCATTAAACCCATGTCCAACTTGCAGAAAGTCCTAGGAAGCGCTGGCAGCTTTTCAGACCATTTCTGGATGTTTGGTAAGTGCTCAAGATAAAAAGCCTTGTCACTTATGGGAGCATTTTACTCTGTGGAAGTAACGTCTGATGAATTGTCATATTCCTTCTGCTTGTTACCCTGGACCCAATCCTGGCTTCAGACCCCGGATATAAGGAGAGGACGATGTGACGGGAAGGACTCAGTCCCCCAGGATGAGGACCCCGCACACCCTCGAGCGTGGAGATGACTTTCAGCTCCCTATTCCAGATGCCTCGTCCAGGCCTAACACACGAAAGCACTCCTTTCACTGGTGACTGGTGAATGGCTGAATGAACAAACAAGGGACGAGGACTGAGCACGTAAGATGGTGTGTTAAAGAACATCCATGCTGGCTCTGCACTTACTTAATGGAATCACTTAAATCCATCTCCGTGGACTCCGTTGTTGCTGGGACTGCTGCTAAGCTGCCAGATGCAGATGTTGCTGGGATGGACTCGATCTGGGACAGGAGGGTACTGTAGGGTTTCCTTGGCCACGTCACAAACCTGTGAAGGCACACGGTGGGCAGGGGTCAGGGGCGGGCAAGGGAGGTACACAGGCACACTCAGCTTTTGCAAATCAGTTCCTGGTGGGCTTTCAGCTCCTAAGGCACAGCCTTCTAAGGTCTCACTTGCCCTGGAAGCCTTGTCTCACCACGCCCTGGAGCTGACTATGGAACCAGGCCTGGAGGAGCTCCTGCAGATGCTGCTCCCAGACAACCAGAAAGCAGGGCTGGGCCGAGGGTGAGGCATGTGAGGCACTCCCTCGCTCTCAGAGACCTGGAAATGCAAGCTTGGCCTTCTTCCCTGACCTTGCCTCCCAAAATGTTGTGTCCTCAGTGCCCTGCTTGCCACGCCCTGGTCCTGGGCCCATCGTGATGAGCTCTGCTGTCACTCAAATTCTCTGAGCAGTAGACCATGGGGGAAACAGGCGATTGGACCAGCTACTGCTGGAGCCCTGGTCCAGGTTTACTGACTTGCCAGGCCTTGGGGGTGGGGTACCCTCAGTCTTCCTGTGTCCCTCGGAGTAAGACGCTTTTTATGGACTCCTCTCCAGCCCTCCCCTACTCGAATCGAGCCCTTGCTAACAGTTTCAACCCCATTGCTTATCTATATTCACGCTGGCCCCTTGTGTTTGCAGAGGCTTGGCAGGAAAGCCACTGAGTGTCGGAAGCTCCCACCATTGCCCTATCTTCCCATGGGGAGAAACCCTTCCACGATTTCACAGTGTTTCACCTGCACTGCTTTTAGGACATGGTCCCTCTCCACTCTGTTATTCAGCGCTCTTTCCTGAATTCCACTGTCAAACTGAGCATCACTTACTAAAGCCATTTTATTGAGGAATAACTTACATAGACAAAGCACTCATTAAAACCATGTGGTTTGATAAATTTTTACATATACATATATATCATGGATGGGGCTGGCATTGTGGCATAACAGATTAAGCTGCTGCCTGCAATGTTGGCATCCCATATGGGCACTAGTTTGTGACCTGGCTGCTCCACTTCTAACCCAGCTCCCTGGGAAAGCAGCAAAAGATGGCCCCTGCCATCCACGTGGGAGACCTGGAAGATGCTCCTATGTCCTGGTTTTGGCATGACCTAGCCCTGGCTATTGCAGCCACTTGGGGAGTGAACCAGCAGATGGAAGATATCTCTGTCCCCCACCCCCACCCATAACTCTGCCTTTCAAGTAAATAAATGAATCTTTTTTTTTTTTTAAAAAAAAAAGGCTCATGGAGAAATAGGATTAAAAGATGTTTGTTTTGGTAAAATAACTGGAATACATGTATAGCTTTTATAATATGCATTTCCATGAACTTTAAAAAATTCTCTGAGAGGCAGAGAGAGGAGGAGAGACAGAGACGGCTCTCGTTCAGTAGTTCACTGCCCAGCTGTTCACAATGGCCCCTGGCTGGAGCTGAAGCTGGAAGCCAGGCACTCCATGCAGGTCTCCTGGCAGAAGCACCATCCCTGGAGTCATCACCCCTGGCTCCTGGGCTCTGCATTAGCAGGAGGCTGCAGTCAGTATGGAGCCCACGTTCTCCAAATGTGGGAAATGAGCGTCTTACCTGGTGTCTTCACCACGCAGCCACCTGCTGGCTGCATTCACCCCTGGATTTTTGAAGTACTCTTGTCTGTCTGCCCATGTGACTACCCCACATTAACAGACAGATGGTTTTCATCAAGCTAAGCAGTCCCCTGTACCGATACTTCTCTGTTTTTTGTCTCTGTAGATTAAATTTGCCTGCAGCTTCATAGAAATGGAATTGGAAATATGTACTCTTTCATGTCTGACTTCTTGCACTCACCATGAAGTTCTGGAGACTCATCATGTGTCATGGAGCAGAAATCTTTTTTAATTTTTTTTAAACTGAATAGCAGTCCATGGTGTCGCTATGTATTCATCTTGCTGATGGACACCTGGGTTGTTTACAGCTTTTGAAAAGTTGCTGTGAATGTTTGTGTACAGGTCTGTGTGTGAACTATGTTTTTGTTCCTTTTGAGTAGATTCCTTGGAATGGGATTGCTAGCTTGTATCGCATAAGTATGTTCAGTATTACAGGAAAGTGCTGAACTGCTTCCCAAAGCGGATGTGGATGTGCCATTTCATACCACAGCTTGCAGTCTACTAGAATACTGACCGGTCTACATTCTGACTCACTCTGGGCATTCTCTATGTTTAATTTCAGCCATTCAAATGATTACATTGTAATAGTACATTGTAGTATTCATTAACAGACTTATTCGAAAGGAAAATTTTATATTGACACTATAAGAGAAAACCCAGTACTACTTACTACTGAAAATAAAAATCAATAGAAAAAAATCACTGTTATCTTCTTGCCTGGTAAAGCCTCTGAACTAAACCCTGCTTTCTCTTTTTAAGAAGGATGATTGGGGGGCCGGTGCTGTGGAACAGCATGTTGGGCCACCGCCTGTGGTGCCAGCATCCCATATGGGCACCAATTTGTGACACGGCTGCTCCTCTTCTGATCCAGCTCTCTGCTGGTGACCTGGGAAGGTGGTGAAAAATGGCCCAAGTCCTTGGGTCCCTGTACCTGCATGGGAGACCTGGAAGAAGCTCCTGGCTCCAGATCAATCCAGCTCTGACCATCATGGCCATTTGGGGAGTGAACCAGTAGATAGAAGACCTCTCTCTATATATAATTCTACCTCTCAGATAGATAAATTAAAAAAAGGATGATTGATCTACTTTCCTGTTGGGAAAACACTGGGCTTGCACCATCTGTGTCTGGGTTTATTTCCCTGCAGAACTGTGATAACATGCAGGGTAACTTGGTTGTTCTGCACTCCAACCTCTGTGGCCTTGGGGCAGCAAGAAAAACACCTCGTTGTTTTTCATGAGCTTTCATTTGGTTGGTTCCAGACAAGCTATCTCCAGTTGACTTTACCTTCCTTAGCCTGAAACCACATAATTTTGGGCAAGGGATCCATGTTGTACTAGGTGCTGGAAAATCTACTGGGAATCTCTTTAAAATAAAGAAACCTGGACACCACCTTGGGTAGATTCTGATTTGGCAGGTTGGCAGGTAGGGAGGGCTCAGGTGATTCTAATGAAGGGCCAGACTGAGGAGCTGCCGTGGCTAGGAATGGCAACAAGACAGCTCAGGATGGAGCTGATAATTAATGTGGGGTTATCACTGCAGCCTTACCGGCTAGGGACAGTGAACATCAACAAAGGACAGTTCTCAGCGCTTATTAAATCACCCCAGGCCAGGAGAGAGGCCTGGGGAGACTGACAGGATCACCGCCCCACATAAAAGCATGTTCTCATCCAAAATTTGCACGCCCTGGGATGTTGTGCTGAGTGAAGGAAAAAAAAAAAAAGCATGTGGGAATATCTGTAAAGGAAAAATACGAAGCTGTGGAGTGTGCACATCCAAGGAGAAATAACACCTCCTGCCAATGATACCTGGACACCGGGGAAGTGAGAGGTCTCTGGAAACAGAGGGCTGACACAGCCCTTTCTGCTAACAGTCTGAGCTGCGGGGGATAGTGAAACCTTCACCATCACAAGGCTTCTCACTTAGCTTTCAAATCAGAAAAACTGCTCCAAAAAATTGAACTAGAATAGTGGTAGAGTTTTCTGGATAAGATTCCATTTTACCCACAGGGACACACGATTGTGTTCCTGTTGGGCAGACCCAAACAGAAGTAGATTCAGTTATTAAAAAAAAAGAGAGAGAGAGAATGTGTAGCAAACAAGGAAAATCAATATTGCTCAAATTCCAGAGCTACCTACATCAAAGTCACTGGAGGAGCCAGGGAAGAAAACACTCCCCCTGGAGTTGTGGGGCTGTCAGGCGTGCGCGGATCAGCAGCTTGGCAGCAGCACTGGCATGAGATACGCAGCTCCCCTCTTCATGTTTTATTTTGAACTCTTGGGTAAGGATCAATACAGTATATTGTGCTGCAAACTTAAAAAAAAAATCCACCACACTTATTTCTTGTTCTCCCTTCATTGGGAACAGTGTTTTCCCAGAACAAAACCCCCCAGAACAGGCGTGTGTGCAGGCTGGTGTTATGTGCTGTGGTTGACATGGCATCTGCAGATGTGCGTCAATGTTCCCTGAAGTCCACGCATGGCAGTGCAGCAGACACAATGACCTCACTGATGCACTGACTTGGATTCTGGGAGTGTCTACTAAACAGACTGGATAAAGAGGTCTGGCATATGCTGCTTAGTGTGCTTTCAGTACAGTGGCGGTAGCAGATGCTATTGGGACATTGGCTAGATCCACTCTGCTATGATGATACACTCCTCTCCCCAACCCCCGGTGCTGTGGTTGGTGGCTGAACACAGGCATTGTCCTGGCCTGATGGGACCTGCCTCACCCACCCTGAGCTGCTGTGAGGTTCTGCCTTCCTCCTCTAAGGTGCAACCTATAGGCAAAGGACCAAGTGAAGACAGTGATGGCTACAAGAGCTCAGTCTCCTTGTGTCTGAGTGGGACAGACTCTGACGCAGTCCACACTCCAGCGCTCCCCACAGGACCAGGCAGAGATTCGACTCTGAAATCCCACCTCTCTCCCTTTAGTCCCATGCCCAGCTCCTTCTTGCTGTCTTTACTCTCATAGTTTCTCCTGAGGCCTTCCCTCAATGAATCACCTCAAGAACCACCATCTCAGGCCACCCAATTCTCATTTCTAAACGGAGTAGATTATATTGTTTGAAGCTGTATTGAAATCCCTAAGCTCCCTGGGCACAAACAAGAGTCTCTGCCACGCTTCCTGTTTACTGCCAGTATTTGTGGTCTTACACTTGCTGATCTTCCCACATTGGTAAGCAAATGACAGACAGAAACAGATGGGGCTGGCCCAGTGCCTCCTCTGCCAGCACATTCTCACTCTGCCACACGAGAAGGGAAGCCAGCTACAGACACACGCCCACTATGGAAAGCAACCTCTTTAGCTCTGCGACATTATTATGTCCAAGAGTACTTCCAACTGGTCACCCGTGCTAAGGCGGAAGTTCATAAGAGCTAATCGCATAGCTGAAACTCAAGTTACTCAGACCTTAGAGTAGGAAACCTTGTTTATTTATTTAAGACTGAGTGAGACACATGGCGGGGGAGAGAGTCTTCGATCTGCTGGTTCACTCCTCAAATGGTCGCTAAAGCCAGGGCTGTGTCAGGCTGAAGCCAGGAGCCAGGACCTCCATCTCCTTCATGGGTGGCAGGGGCCAAAGTATCTGCACCATCATCCACTGCCTTCCCAGGAGCATCAGCAGGGATCTGGACGGGCAGCAGAACAGCAGGGACAGGAACTGGTACTCGGATGTGGGATGACAGCATCGTAAGTGGTGAACTCACTCACTGTGCCACAGTATTGACCCCTGAAAACCATATTTTAAAAGGTTCTCCAAGGAGTTGCAATTGAAAGTTCTGAAACAGTGGCTCTTTCAGCTGTCCATCAGGATTGCCCAGGGAGGCTTAGGGATGACAGAGGGCCAGCCACAGCTACTGATTTAAAATGCTCCTGATGTGGACCGACGCCGTGGCTCACTTGGCTAATCCTCCACCTGAGGCGCTGGCAGCCCGGGTTCTAGTCCTGGTTGGGGCGCCGGATTCTGTCCTGGTTGCTCCTCTTCCAGTCCAGCTCTCTGCTGTGGCCCGGGAGGGCCGTGGAGTGCTTGGGCCCTGCACCAGCATGGGAGACCAGGAGAAGCACCTGGCTCCTGGCTTCGCATTGCAGCGCGCCGGCCATAGCAGCCATTTGGGGGGTGAACCAACAGAAGGAAGACCTTTCTGTCTGTCTGTCTCTCACTGTCTAACTCTGCCTGTCAAATAAAGAACAAGAAAAAAATGATGTGATTCTGATGTGTGCTTGAGGCTGAGAACCAACGATGAGGAAGGCAGTGGCCAGAAGGCCACGAAGCAAATGTCGTAAACGCAATTGTGCCAGGGAGGAGCTCTAATTAAGTGACTGCAGCCAACCTGACTCATCACTTACTCTCCACCAGCTGCTAGTGAGCACTTAATAAGCACAGCCTAAATTAATTCCACAACAGCTGGGTAAGGTTGGTGCTCTATTATTCTCAGTCTTCAGATGATAAAACTGAGGCTGAACTGAGTTGAGCGGACACCAGGCCTCCCGCTCCCAACACCTGTCCTGGAGAAGTTGCCTGATCAACAGGTGACGGCTCTCTTGGATTACTTCAGGCGAGCCACGCCCACGGCCGGTCACTCCTTCTGCTGTGAAAAGTAATGGCAACCCCCACTAAGAACATACAATGCATCGCCTGGGACCTTTCTTGGGGAGAAGAGGGACCCATGCTGGTTCTCATCTAGGTGAGGGAAGACAGCAGGGGCACCGACCTTGTCCTAGAGGTGACCTCCCAGCGGGAGCCTGTGGTGAGGTGAGCTTGGTGGAAGAATGTGACGGGAATCTACCAGGAGGCCCGCCAGAGGGGTTTCTGTGTGAAATGGCCACTTCTACCAAAGCTCCAGAAGGTGTCCCCACTGCTACACACTCCCAGAAAGGCTGCCTAACAGGCAGGCTGTGAAATCCCCCCATCATCAGGTTCAAAGCTCTTGAGAAATACTTTCAAAACTGTATGGATTTTCAAGCTGATTTCTTTTCTTGTCTGGCCTTCTGTAGATGTAGCGAGCTTTGGGGGATTTTAATTGATACGAACATGTAGATACGTTAAATAAGCTCTTTTTTGAGAATGAGATCCCTAAATGAGCCAAGCAGATGTAACACTGACGCAGGTTCAGAGATGCACCCATACCGTCTCTACTGATTTCTTTCAAAGCCAGCTGAGCTCACGCCGAGTCTCTAAAAGGCTCATGCTCTCCATTAGCAGGAAAATGCCTTAAAAAGAATGGATCTTTAATATGAGTGAGGTGGCTAGAATTCTTCCCTAATAGCATGAAAGCAGGACCAAAGGTTTGTTAACACTCAAAACTGAAATGAAAATCAGCCTAACTCATTTATCTGTGGGATCACAAATCTGGTAACTCAGGAAATTGGACTAATGTGAATTGCAGATAGAAGTGGGATAACATTTAAGTGAAGCACAAAGCAGGCAAAGGCCTAACCCTGGCTCCCTCCCGGTAGGTGTCCTCCTGCCTGGCTTACAGGATCAATACAAAGGCAGGGAACTTGTTTCTGATACAGCCCTCTTATTAGCCCCAGAGGCAGATCTGATAAGTCAGCTGCCCCACCCCAGGAAGAGAGGAGGTTCTAGGTGCCTGCGCTACAGGAGGTGGATGAGGACGACCCTGGGAGTGCTCTGCGGACCTCAAGGAAGGAGTGTAAGGTGGTCTACTGTTCTTTCACAGGCGACTTTATTGTACTACTGATGCCATATTTGTAATGAGGGTGAGGAGATGGATATTTATTACTTTTTAAACCGTGTATGTAAACTCCACACACTTTTGCATATATGATGTAATTTTGCAGTAAAACGAGAGTGGACGTCGAGGAACACATGGAGCAGGACGGGGCCTCTACTGGGCAGTGACATTGCTGACCTCAGAGAGGGAGTTCCAGCTAAGAGAGGGTCCAAAGCCAGCTTACACTGGGTTGTGGGCTGGGGCGTTAGTAGGGCAATACATGCATTCTGTTCTTAGGTGGCCTAGTACAGAGCTGGTGGATAACACAAGGGGATTAGGAGGATTTGGAGCCTTAGTAAGGAGAGCAAAGGAACAGAGAACTTGCCAGTATCAAGAGGGAGAGATCACTGACAGAAGGAAGCGCAGACAGACCGCTTGTCCTTGAAAACCAATGGATGCTGGGCCGGCGCCGCGGCTCAATAGGCTAATCCTCCACCTGGCGGCGCCGGCACACCGGGTTCTAGTTCCGGTCGGGGCACCGGATTCCGACCCGGTTGCCCCTCTTCCAGGCCAGCTCTCTGCTGTGGCCAGGGAGTGCAGTGGAGGATGGCCCAAGTGCTTGGGCTCTGCACCCCATGGGAGACCAGGAGAAGCACCTGGCTCCTGCCATCGGAACAGCGCGGTGCGCCGGCCGCAGCGCGCTACCGCGGCGGCCATTGGAGGGTGAACCAACAGCAAAAAGGAAGACCTTTCTCTCTGTCTCTCTCCCTCACTGTCCACTCTGCCTGTCAAAAAAAAAAATAAATAAAATAAAAAGAAAAGCAATGGATGTTATTTCCTGTTTATGAATTTATAAAAATGGAAGGGCTCTTTTTTTTTTTTTTTTTTTAGACAGAGTTACAGAGAGGCAGAGAGAGAGAGAGAGAGAGAGAGAGAGAGAGAGAGGGAGGGAGAGAGAGGTTTTCTATCCATTGGTTGCACTCCACAAATGGCCGCAATGAGAGTTGAGCCAATTGAAAGCCAGGAGCTTCTTCTGTGTCTTCCCATGTGCATGTGGGGGCTCAAGGACTTGGGCCATCTTCCACTGCTTTCCCAGGCCATAGCAGAGAGCTGGATCAGAAGTGGAGCAGCCGGAACTTGAACTGGCACCCATATGGGATACCGGCACTGCAGGCAGTGGCTTTACCCACTAAGCCACAGTGCCGGCCCCTCCTCTTCTTCTTGAGTCAGTGGTAAGGAAATGAGATGATGGAAATCCAGCCTGATGGAAAGTTAACCCCTGGGGAGGGCTTAGCCAGTGAGGACCAGAGGGAAGAAAGTCCTCCAGCAAGTGTGGCTGAGACTCCCCACAGGGAGGTTTGCTGGGCAAGATGAGGCCTGGGAGAGCTGAGAGGAAGGGCCAACCTGGGGACTCTGCTGGGGACACAGCAGTGGAAGGTGCAGAACTAAAGAAGGTGCCACAGAGCCAGACAGGCCAGGAGACTGGCACAGCCCTGGGAGCGCCCTTCAACTTTAGCAGCAAATGACAAACTGCTTTCCAAAGAGTGGTATCAGTTTCCACTCTCATCAGCAATGCCTGAGCTACTTTCTCCATATCCCCAGCAGCACTCGGTATGGTCATACCTAATGCTACCCAGTCTGGTGGGGATGTAGTGATGTCTACTTGTTGTTTTAATTTCCATTTTCAAGATTTCTAATGAGCTGGAACATCTTCCTGTTCGTTATTGTCCATTCATATTTCCTCTTCTGTGAAATGACTGCTCATCATTCTCTGCCATTTTTAAATTCAGTTCTGTCTTCCTTCGAAGGCATTCTTTGTTATGTCCGCCCATCATCTGAAGGTGATATGTATTCTACAAACTCTCAGATTGTGGCTGATCCTTTCAGTCTTGATGAATAAAAATTTGATATCAAAATTGTAATAGTTTCATTACTGTTTTGTGCTGTTTCTATCTTAAGAGGTTCTTTCTTATTTAGAGACAAAGTGTTACCTTATGTTTTCTTTAAGAAAGTTTGACGTTCACATTGATGCTCACATTGCTATCTTTAACCCATATGGAATTCATTTGCTGTCTAGTATGAGTTTAGGAACCCATATTTTGTTGCTGGGCTGACCTCTGGTCAGAAATGTCAGTGGTGAGGATGACGGGAGAGGAGCCTCCTAACAAGGCGCGATGCAAATGAGCAAATACAGGAGACAGTGAAGATTCTGTTCATTAGACTCTGGACAGAACTGGTTTAGGAGTCAAGCTATCTAAAATAATTATTTCTGCAGGAAAATGGATCTTTGATGCTCCTTTCTAAACTTAACCTTGCAAATGTTTGTACAAAACCTGTCTTCATCCTTGTGGTGCTTACTCATCTGAGCCGTCTCCACAGTCCTAAGGCCTCTGCATTTTATTTTTTTTCTTTTCTAGCAAAAGGCTTTTGCTTCTGCCTTAAGGTTTCCCTGGGGAATTAACAGGTCTTTTCATTTTGTACAGCTTTTGCAGCATGGATCAAACATTGGCTTAACTATGCTAATGTGTGAAGAGAAAAAAATTACCTAAAGCAGGTGAGCTTTAAAGAACCAATGTATATTTTCTCTGAGTTTGAGTAGGGTGTGTGTGGAGTGGGTTTTAATATGAAGAAAGTAAGTCCAATTCTCACATATTAATCAGCTTTTTAAAACCTACTTTTTCTTGAAAAGGTACAAATGTATAATTTAGAAAAATAACTAGAGTAGGAGCTAGGACCATGAAAAGAATGTTTAGCAGCAGGTTCATTTGTTACTTTGGATCTAGAACTTGGTTTTATTTTTTGATAGTGACAAGAATGGTGCAGTACTAGAAAAGTTCTGGAAGATGCTGTCAGTTTTACTTTGAGAATTTGGTGTTTCTGTATTTTGTTTTCAATAAAATGTCTTCAGTGTTAAAAAAAAGGAACCCATATTTTGCTTTTTTCTATTTAGATAAAGGGTTGTCCCTGGGTCATCTTGCTGGGTAGGCCATCTCTTCTCTTTTGGTTGGCAACTTCAGTTTTGTTGTGTTCCCAGACATGAGTCTGTTTCTGCTCTGTATTCTGTTCTATAACCCTATTTGCCCATACCACACTTTTTACACCATTCTGCTTTTATAGTGGGAGTTGATATCTGGTGGGGAAAGACTTTCCAGCCTGGGGGAGGGCTGGGTAGTTTTATCCCCTTACTTTTCTGCCTAAATTTGAGGATCAGCCTATCAAGATCTCCACTGGAGTTGGAGCTATAGATCATTTTGGGGAGATATGACATCTATCCTGAATTGATGAAAAAAGTACTGCTCATCATTTATTTAGGTCTTCCTTAGTGACTTTTAATAAAATTATTTTATACATAAATATTTGTTTTTTTGTTACTAACTACTTAAAAATTTTATCTTCTATTTGTTGCTGTTATACAGAAATACAACTGATTTTTATAGCTTTATTTCAACCCTGCATCCTCACTGAACTGTTCTACTAATTTTAATAATTTGTAGATTATTTTGTATTTTCTACGTAGATAGCCACAAAATAGGAGTTTTATTTCTTCCTTTCCATATCTAATCTCTTTTATTTATTTTTGTATCTCCCTGCACTGGCTAGGACCTTAAATAAGCTGTTGGATAGAAACCAAGCTATCATCTTGTTTTGCTGGATATTTCTCAGCTTTCTCAGACTTCCTTCGTATTTGTTTGCTATTTTTTCCCATTCTTAAACTTTTACATTTCTATGTCCTTATTTTTCAGATGTGTCCTTTAAGCATGACATATAGTTGCAAGTAAAATCCAGAAGCACAATCTTCTGAACTAGTTTTATTTGTTGATTTTAGTTACCAATATATGTGAATTTCTGTCACTTTATTTTATACTTTTTATTTAACTCTTGTGATATTATCTTTCGCATGCTACCCACTCCCAACTTTTAAAAATTTCTTTTGGATTTTCCCCCTCTCATTTTACTTTTTCCTCTCCTATACTTTTATTTCTTTTCCTTAACTACCATGATCAATTTACCTACCTAACATTTACCCTTTTCCTCTTCTTGAGCATCCCAAAGACCTTAAAAGCTTTCATTTCTCCCCTTCTGTATTGTCTAATATTTTAGTCCTACGCTGATGTTACATTATCCCATGGATTCTGCATCGCTGTTATTTTATACAGTCAGTGGGAATTTAAGTTTACTCCTCAGTGTGCCATTTTCTTAGCTTAGAAGTCACCTTCTCCTCTCGGGCATCATGTCTGAGAACATCTTCCTTCTGTCTCAAGTATTCCCAGTGCAAGTTCCAATGGTGAGAGTCTCTGGAGAATGGCCTCTCTTAGTTCCTGTGGGCCTGAGCCTTGGCAATTCTTCTGATTGGTTCATGTCACTGTCTTACAAATACCTTCCTGTGGCTGTCACCCCATTTTGGAACACAATCAAGTTTCTTAGCAAGGCCAACAATGCTCTGTCTGTCCTGGTCCCACAGAACCTTCCAGCCATGCAGCCACCACTCTTCCTGACTCATGGGCTTTGGCCACTAGGGCTTTTTTCTCCATCAAATGCTTCCTTGTGTAGTTTCTGATGGTTAAAGAACTGTAAACATTGCCAGAGTCCTTCACTCCCTGTGATTCATATAATGAAGTCTACCCCAGTGACTCAGAATGTGGCTGTGTTGTCTTTATAGAATTAATTAAAATGAAGCCGTTAGCGTGGGCCCTAATCCAACGTGACCAGTGTCCTTGTAAGAAGAGGAAGCTTGGTCACAGACATGGACGGCAGGAAGACGATGTGAAAACACAGGGAAAAGACATCATCAAGAAGCCAGGGAGAGAGGCCTGGAATGGACCACGCCTGCTGAGATCCTCCTATCGGGCTTACAGCTTCCAGAGCTGTGAGAAAACAAGCCATCCAAGCTGCGGCGCTCTGTTAGGGCAGCTGTAGCATCCCGATACAGACGCTCATCTTCCTAGGAATTCTGTGAGAAATCCTGGCAGCTCATCCATGCCTCCAGGCCTTAAAAAGTAAAAAAAGATTGTAGTTGGTATTTCAGTCTACCGTGTTACTGGAAACGGAGTGGCTACCTCTGCTACGCCTCTCTTAAAAACATTCCTGCTTGGTTTATGTGGCTCTTGTCTTCTGATTTTCGTATCACGTCTTTTTCTCAGCCTCCTCTGTGGAGTCCTCTAATTTTGCCTCTCCTTTAAATAGAAGTTCCATTCTTGATGTTCTTCTTAGAATCGCAGAATGCTAACACGAGAAGGCACGCTACTCTGAGGCTCCCTGCTCCTCATCCACAAAGTGAAGAGGACAAAGATGGAGGGCGACAAAGCCAGAGGGCCACCCACTTCTAGCATGTTCTCCTTGGACCAGGAAAGGCAGCTTTTCATTCTCATCTCTGCGATTTTCTCTTCCTTTCAGAAGTCCCTCAATGAACAGATTGGTCTAAGGGCCATGGGGCTCTACTGGGTTAATATGGAGCTAAATTGAATAACAGGCGTTTATGAATCTGTGTAGAAAAATATTTAAGTGCATCCCTGTTATCCTGGGTCCTGAGAATGATTTCTTTTGTCGACTTGGTGCCATCCAGCACCTTCCTACTCAACACGCCTCATGCTGGAGGGGCCGAGTGTCTACTTTCTATAATTCCTACTCTGTGGAGGGGGTGCCTGATGTGCATTGAGCTTTATCATGATCTGCTGCAGCCACAGATCCTTCCTCCTCCCCCCAGCAAGCCCACAGCAGCCCCTCCATCTCTCTGTACTACCATCTGCCTGATTCCTTGAACCCAAAGTCCAGACACCCAGCCTCAACATCCTTTCCTATCCTGTGCCAGAACCCTGGATGAGTCCTATTTGTTCCTTTTATAAAATACCTCCCGCCTGGTAAAATTGACTATGACAGTTTTCTGAGTTACAAAGGTCCTTGATGGTTCAGAACCTTGAGGCTTTACTCATCTTCAGGATTGCACTTGCCAATTTCTCCTCCCACTTCTCTTGAAAGGAACACAACAGCTATCCCCACTTGCTTGTTATCAAGTTCCATGGTTACTTTTTGCTCAGGCCAACTTGATTCTCAAAGAAGCCAACATGATTTTCTCCAAACATTTAAGGATTCAATGCAAACAGTTTAAAGGCAAAGTTCTGCCATGGTTCTCAAGCTAGCACTGTGGCTACCCATCATGAAACAATAGACAGAAGGGGCACTTGAGTGTGGAGCCCTGGTTTTCCAAGTGCAGGGGGAGGTCGCTGGGCCCCAGTGCCACCTCTCCCTCCTTAGCACCCAGTGTGCTGCACAAGCATATTCTCTGCAGCCTTTTATGGGGAGTTGGGTGGGGACACAAGAATGAGCTGCAGGAATACCAACACCACTACCACCTTTCCCACTACTTTTGAGTACTAATTCTTATAGGTGTCTAATTTTTACAACTCTGTGAAAAGCACAAAGAAGGTTATGATCCGTGTTCCTAACAGCTCCAATGTCCTGCACTGATACTCATGGTAGACGGGGGTGGATGACTGGCGTAGCAGAGAGATCTCAGCATCCAACATCTGAGCACCAGGATGCAAGTCCTGGTGCTGCTCCCAACTCCAGCTTCCTGCCAGTGCACATCCTGGGAGGCAGCAGGTGATGGCCCAAGTACATGAGTTCCTGTCACTCATGTGGGAAAGCTGTACTGAATTCCCAGATCCTGGCTTCAGCCGGCCCAGCTCCAGCTATTGCAGGAATTTGAGGAGTGAACCACTGGTTGGGAGACCTCTGTCTCTCTTTCTCTCTCTTTCTGCTTTCCAAATAAAAGGAAAATAAGACCATAACTGATGTAGGTAGAATAATTCCAAAGATGCCCATGCCCCCATCTCTGAGAACTGCATATGTTAATTTGCAGGGTGTAGGGGACTTTGCAGAAGTTACGAAGGTAACAGTCTCAACAGAGTAGCCTGGATTATCCACCTGGGCCCGATGTAACCAAGGGGTCATTAGAAGTATTGAGGGAGGCAGAAATGGAGAGAGTCAGAGAAAGAGCTGAGATGGCAGAAGCAGGGTCAGAGAGCTGCTGCTGGCTTTGAAGGCGGAGGAAGGGGCCATGAGCACAGGGATGCTGATAATCCCTAAAAGCCGGCAAGCAAGTGAAATTTCTCCGCAAACCTTCAGAAGGGAAGGCAACCCTGCCAAAACCCCAATCTTGACCCACTGAGGTTCATGTTGGATTTCTCTACTTGACAACGATGGGGGTGACAAAACTGTGCCACAAAATTCATGGTAGAAAATGAATAAAACAACACGCACTGAGAGTTTACCATGTGTCCAGCAGTCACACTGTCATTACACAGAAATATACTGGATAAAGAATGAGAAGACTCTTTTTGGGTACTTATCATTAAGAAGAATGCCCTGGGGGACGCAGCCTTGGGTTGGGAGCCCTCCCCCCTTGCAGCTCTGAGATGCTCAATTAGGGACTCAGGATTAGACTAGGAGCCTTCACCCAAAGGCTCCTTCCCTCCACCAAGGGGCAGTCAGCGCCTAGCGCCTTGCTGGGGCTCTTCATCTACCCTGTCCCGGGAGATCCTGTGATTTCTTCACGGTGTCATATTTGTGGCACCAAGAGGCGGCAGAGTGCTGCCTGTGGGGCACAGGAGCTGTGGGTGTTTATGACCTGCCTGTTTTCCTGTGTTGGTTATAAACCCTGGATGGCAGAGACAGTGTTTCTGCTCACTCTCCCAGCACCCTCTCCTCTCCCTGCCTCTCACCTTTCTTCTCTCCTTCCCTCTCTCCATCTCTTTCTTCCTGCGCGTATTAGCCTGGTGCTTATTCCAGGCGCTTATCTGCGCTTCCTTTCCCCTATTTGTAGAAGCACAGGGGCTGGCACTGTGGCGCAGCAGATTAAAGCCCCAGCTTGCAGGGCCAGCATCCCATATGGGTGCCGGTTCAAGTCCTGGCTGCTCCACTTCCAATCCAGCTCTCTGTTATGGCCTGGGAAAGCAGTATAAGATAGCCCAAGTCCTTGGGCCCTGCACCCACGTGGGAGACCCAGAAGAACCTCCTGGCTCCTGGCTCCAGATCATTGAAGCTCCGGCCGTTGCAGCCACCTGGGGAGTGAACCAGCAAATGGAAGACCTCTCTCTCTGTCTCTGCCTCTCTCTGTAACTCTGTCTTTCAAATAAATAAAATGAACCATTTTAAAAAAATCACAATAATAACAGTGTTTCCTAAATAAGGGCTATAAAATAAGGCTGCAGGGAAGACCATGCAAAATCACCTTTGGAGATGTCTGGTCCACAGGGAGTGTTTGTCTGCCTGCCTTGTGCCCCAGGAGCACTTTCCACGCTTGTCTCTGCTAGTTCAAGTATCACGGACAGGGAGCAGTTTTACCTCTCTTTGTAGCCTCTGTAGCACATAGCACAGTGTCTGGACAGAACATTCATAAGTGGACTCAAATGAAAAATGGCTATACAGCAATACAATCAATAGAACAATGTGCTTTGATATGACGTCAGGAGAAGGCAGTGGTTATGAGAGGGGTGTGATCGGGACTTAGCCATCAGTGCAGAAATGGAGCTGGGATCTATGTGGGCTGAGGTACCAGGGCCCCTGACGAGGGGAAGAGTCATCCTTGCTCTCCAGAATCACTGTGGAGTGAGTAACAGGGCAATGGTGGGTAACGTGGTACCCGGCGCAGGACAAGCATTAAACCTACTGCTACTGGCCACAAACTGTGGAACCTTCCTCTCATTGCTCCTAATTTTTCTGGGACTGAGGATTCGTCCTTGTACCTCAATAACTGTCTACAGCACAGTGCTGCCACTTGAGACATTTTCTTTGTGTTCTGCAAAGCTGTTAAAAGAGTGTTTTCTCGTGGTAAAGATGTGCATTTGTTCACAATGGATTGGTGGTCTTCCCCTATGGCCCCCAAACAGGCCTGTTGTCTTTCATGTGGAAGATCAAACACTGCGCCCACATGGTGGTTGCTCAGGGCTCCACGGTGACAGGGCTGTGTTGGGAGTGAAGGCTCATCCAGAGTCGCTTTCCCACAGCAGCTGAGGGCTCCACCTCCTTAGCACGTTTCTGGGCTCTTGTACGGTAGTCATAACCCTCAGAGGTACTACCCAACCTCATAATTTAGACATTCATTTCTCTGGCTTGTGACCAGCAAAGTAAGCACAACGAGCCCTCGTTCTCTGCTGCCTTTCTCTGGTCAAGCACCTTCCATGTCCCTCTGGGAACATGGAAGTCTCTAACTTCCAGCCTGGCTCAGGGGTAGCACTTTGTTCTCTAGGTCGTAATTAGGGGACACAGGAATCAACCACAGTCAGTGAGTTATAGCAAGATATTTTCTAGGACTCACTTCAGGCAAAGGGCCTCTACTTCCTCCCCCAGACTTGAACCTGGCATATGAAGATTTGGAGTCATCTTGGCAGCCTTGTGTGCAAAATCTGACTGAGCATGAAACCAACACAGCAGAGACTGGAGCCAAGACATGGTTGGGGAGATACACAGGTGTGGGGGACACTGTCTGAGCCCTGGATCAAGCTGTGTCTGAAGTTTGAATATAAACTTTCAGTTACATAAGCCAACATATTTTTAAAGTTAATTTTAAACAAGTTTACTATTGTGTAAAACCAAAAGACACCTAATAAGGTCATTTTTAGTGGATCTATTTTTAAATAAATATTTTAAATGACTTATTAATTTATTTACTTATTTGAGAGTCATACAAATAGACAAAACACAGGTAGAGAGAGAGCAAGACAGAGCAAGAGAGCGAGACAGAGAGAGAGAGAGAGCGAGAGAGATGGTGAGCTTCTTTTTGCTGGCTCATTGAAATGTCTGCAATGGCTGGGAGCCTGGAACTGAATCCAGGTCTCCCACACGAGTGGCAGGAACCCAATTACTTGGCCCATAACCACTGCCTCCCAGGGTCTGCACTGGCAGGAAGCTGGAGTCAGGAGCTGCACCAGGAACGGGGCCGAGGTGTTTTGATGTGGAATGCAGGCATCTTAACCTGTCAAGACTAGACACCTGCTCTTGGATCCATTTTTAAAAGCTAACTTGGACTGGAAGAGAGTCAATGTGGGGGTGGGTGGGTCTGGTAGGTTGAATAACGGACATCCTCAAGATACCCACATTAGAATCCCTGGAACCTCTGACTGTCACCTTCCATAGCAGGAACACTGCAGCTGTGGTTAAACTAAGGATTTACAGAAGGGGGGGTGGATAATCTCAGATTACCTGGGTGAGCCCACTGACATAATCACAACAGTCCGTATAAGTGAGGGGCAGAGGGCTACACGCATCAGAGAATGGAGAAGGGGATGTGCCAGTTTCTGCAGAGAGATCGGAAGATGCCATCCTGTGGGGTTTAAAGATGGAGAAGGGAGTGCAGGAGTGCAGCCCTAGAAGTTAGAAAAGGCAAGGAAAGGGATAGTCTAGAGCCTGGGGAGGGAGCAAAGGGAAGGCGGAGGGAGCGCCATCTGCTGGTCCACTCCATAAATGCGCACGACGCCTCTGCCTGGACCAGGGTTGAAGCCAGGAGATGGGAATGCAATCTAGCTGTACCAGGTGGGTGGCAGGAACCTGACTACGTTAGCCGTCACCACTGCCTCCCTAAGTCGGCATGAGTAGGAAGTTAAGAGTCAGGAGCTGGAGCTGGGAACAGAACCCAGGCACTCCAACATGGGACACGGATGTCTTACCCATTAGGCTAAATTCTCTGTTCATGCCTTGGTTTGAGCCTGGTCAAATAAGTTCAGCCTTCTGACCTCCAGAACTGAGGGAGAATAAGTCTGTGATCTTTTAAGCTGTCCAGCCATGGACATTTATTACAGCAGCCATAAAAGACTATTATTACAGTGGGGGAGCCCCGTTCCCACTGGGCTCATTCTTTGGGCTGTGACATCTGTTACCCTGGCTCGCAATAAGCAGGGAGAGAGTAGGGGGAGTAAGGGAGCTCGAGGGGTGCACGGACTGGACTGTGCCCGAGGGGAGCAGCGGCCTCTGCTTTGCTTCCGCTTTGTGACCCCTCTCGCCCTCCACAGAGCCGCCCTCCCTCTGGCCCAAGGGTAGAACGTTTTGTCTCCGGTACAAACTGGTCTCTGGGAAGGGAGAAAGGAACAACAGGAGCACTGGAGCTGAAAGGGCTCCGAGAGGCGCCGGGGTGGTGGGGGAGAGAGAGCGATATTTACGGAAGGGACAAAGGCTTGGGTCGGCGAGAGGCCGCTGCGGGCCTCAGCTGTCGCAGGGCCTCCCCGTATCCTGAGATGGCCTCAGGCTGGCTGCAGGAGAGAACATCTCAAAGTCACCCCGGGAAGCTGTTGCTCAAACGCAGCCTGGTGTCAACATTATGCAGGTGTCCATCTCCTCCTTTCTCCAATGAAGAAATGGCCATTGGTGGCTGGCGTTTACTGAGCACATAGTAAGTGGCTGGACACAGCTCTAAGAACAGGTACAAACAGATCCAACCTTCCCCACGTCCCCGTGTGGGAAGCACTGTCTATTATCTCCCCTTGTTTCACATAGGAAAGCTGAGGCGCAGGGCAGGCCTGCCCATGTGCCAAGGTCATAAGGTAGCCAAGCATGAGTCCAACTCAGAGGCTGGGCTCTCCGCTTTGGGATTCAATAAAGTTATGCTTATTTTGAAGGAATAATAACAAGCCCCATGTCTCCTAAACATTTTGATTTTCTTGTTGATCACTAGAACAAAGCAGGGAACTACCTGTAGTTGTAGGTCTGCGCTCACCTGGCTACAGGGAGAGGTGGCAGGGAAGATGGGCAGGTACACTTGACTCTGGCCTGCCTTTGCTTGGTTGCAGCCTGGCTTTGGCCTTGATGAATGCAGCCTAGTCTAAGAAAAGGATTTTCTATCTTTTGTCAGAAGGAGAAGGAGCCTGGGTCTGTCATTTGGAGCCCGAGGATCCTAGAGCTCCAGTTCTTTAAGATCTGGGGAAGACTTCACTTGGCAGTGCTTGGCACAGGGAATGGAAAGGAAAGGGTGCTTAGAGAACCTAACGATGACCACCAACTTGGGAGCGCTTAGTGGGACCCGCACACTTTGTAGACGTATCTCATCTAATCCTGACAATGGCTGTTTTAGGTTTCTACACTACTTGCAACTTACAGGAGAGTAAATGGAACACAAGGTGTTCACCTGGTTAGGAGCGCAGAGCCCAGATCTGCCCAGCCATGTTTGACATCGTAGCCCAGGACTTCCACTACCACGAATGGAACACATCCTAGAAAAGATCCACTTCTGAAGTGACAGAAGCCGAGAGATGGTGCAGACACAGATGAACGTATCCAGAAAACGAGGCCTCCTCGGCCCCCCTTCCAGTCCTCGTGAACTCCCCCCCCCCCCCAAATCCCGGTACCGGACAACCGGCGCTCATCACAGAAAGTCAACGCGAGAGCATCGTGTTCTCTGCTGCAGGCCTGGCCTCCCTTGGGCTTTGTATTTGATTCACTTGCAATGTGACTTGGCTGTGAAAAGTCAAGGCTGCCCATGGACTCCACCAGCATCTATGCTCTGAGTTCCGGCCTGGCCTCAGCTCTGCAGCTCTGACGCTGGGCAGAGAAACTGGCTCAGCCAGGGGCTGTGTGGCTTCCTGAGGGCTGATCTATGGTTTGGCCTCTTAAAGGCTGGTTCAAGGGCAGGCATTCCTGGAGTGTCTCTCTTACCCAGGTGCCGTGAAGCATCGTCTCCTTAGGCTGATCGTTTAGACAGAGCAGACAGGCCGGGAGAGGGCTCATTCCTGCGGTGACAGCCGTGTCACGTGCATCCCCAGCCCTTACACTTCACCCTAGCTTCCTCTCCACATATGCACGTGTGAGGTGATGGGCTGTCAGCACCACAGCCAAACCAGAATCCTGCTGCAGCCATGAGCGCACACGGACCCACATGTTTCTAAGGCAATGGCTGGCTTTTCCTCTCGCTGAATATTTATTGAGCGTGCCTGTCCGTTTTTACTTCTTTCTTTTTTTCTCATTCTGTGACACAAGGGCCAACTTGGGAAAGGAAAGGTGTGCTCAAACTGGAGAGATGCTTTGAGTGTGTGAGTCAGATCACACACACACGGCAGGTGTGTGTGTGTGTGTTGTGACAAGAATATTGGCAGTGTCTAGGCATCCTCATCCCTGCCTAATAAAAGAAAAATAAAACCCTCGCTTGTGCCTTTGTTTCTTTTACCAAGGCTCGAAGGATTCTAATTGGAAGAGGAAGGTTAGTGTTGGTCTATCTGATAAAAGTGACCTTTCGTCAATGAGTGGTTCACGTTTTGCTGCTGGCCTGTGAAGAGAGAATATGTCTGGAGGGCAGGCGGCATTTTGTCAGTCTATTCGAGGTGATATTTATGCCTTGAACCTTTCCACTTGGCAGGTGCCAGGAAGCTGCCAGAAAATCATCTCAAAGCAGCTATGAAATGATCTTCCCCTGTCTACAGATCCTCAGGTGGGAGCAGCTGATTGACTAAAAGAAAGTCCTTTGAGGATCTAGTCCATGCTAAGGACCACGCTAGGCATGGGAGTGCCAGCGATGACGGGGAGTCACGCTCACCGGCCCCAAGGGCAGGCATGCACTGGGCTGTAGGCACCCATGTGATGCACACTCCCAGCGACAGGGGCCGCCAGTGCCCTCTATGGGGTCTCAGGCTCAAGGACGCTTGCCTGGGGAGGGAAACCGAAGCTGCGGCTTGAGCAGGGAGCAGGAACGAGAGGGGGCAGGTGGACAGGATCAGCAGGTAAGGTAAACAGAAGGTCACTTCCGTGAAGAGGGAGGAGAGAGGGAGGAAACTGGAGAGCAACCTGATCCTAGGAAGCATTAGTGGTCCTTAAAGGCTCATGCCAGGGCAGTGGCATCCTCAGGAGAAAACCAACTGTGGTGCCTGTGTGTGGAGCGGGGTACGGAGCGCACAGACAACTGGTGATGTGGATTGAACCAGAGTTACAGCAGTGGACATGGGGGTCAGATGAGGTCCTTAGAAGTCCTAACCTATTGCGCTTGGTGATAGATTTGATAGGGTGGGTAGGTCTGTGAGATGAAGGAACCTGATACTTCCTGGGTGCCTTGGAGTGGGGGCAGGAAGAGGGTGGTGGGAAGGAACAGGGTGTGGGGCGGGAGCACCAGCAACTGTGAGGGGTGTATTGGACACACACTGCCTGGGAGACATCCGAGAGGAGAGCAGGGATGCAGTGGCCTTGGAGGTCAGTAGAGACGTCTGGGACCGTGTCTGGGTCTGGGTCTGGGTCTGCATTCACTAAGGCGGACTGAAGCCATGGGGGTGCGCCATCGCTAGGCAGAGAAGAGGGCTTGGGCGGGAGCCCCACGTCCCACCACCCTGATGGAGCTGTTGAGGGATAAAAGGAAGAGCACGGGCTGGTATGGCAGTACAGCAGGTGAAGCCTCTGCCTGAGACACCGGCATCCCACACCAGGGTGCTGGCTTCAGTCCTGCCTGCACCATTCTGACCCAGCCTCCTGCAAATGCATCCTGGGAAGCAGCAGAAGATGGCTGCAGAGCTTGGGCCCCTGCCTCCCACACTGGAGACCCAGACTGAATTCTGTGCTCCTGGCTTTGGAGTGGCCCAGCTCCAGCTGATGGGGGCATCTGGGGATGAAAGATCCCTCTCCTCTCCTCCCTTCCTCCCTTGTCTCCTCTCCTCTCAGCCTCTCCCCTCCCTGCCCCTCCCATCCCTGCCGCTCCTCTTTTTCTCTTTTCCTCTCAAGTAGGTGAAAACAAATAAACACTGAATAAGATCAGCAGAGGATCCTGTTGTGCAAGCCAAGAAAGGAATGTGTTTCAGGAAGGAGGAGGTGGTCAGCAATGTTGAACACTACTCAAGAGTTTTTCTGAAAAACGCAAACCCACAAAAAAAAGCCAAAATCAAAACCAAAAACTAAAATCCTAACCTGTCACTTACTGATCACACAAATCTCACTGTTGCCTCCAGAAAGAACTCAAGTTCCTTAGGGAACACCAGGGCTCTCCACACCCTGCTGCCACCACACGTCTTGTGGCTCATCTCCCACAACACATGTGACCTCAGCAAAGCCTGTGTTCTGGCCATGCTGACATGCCTGCTACCAATACTGTGTGTGTTTGTGTGTGTGTTCTGGCCATGCTGACGTGCCTGCTGCCAACACTGGGTGTGTGTGTGTGTGTGTTCTGGCCATGTTGATGTGCCTGCTACCAACACTGTGTGTGTGTGTGGCTGTGTGTGTGTTCTGGCCATGTTGATGTGTCTGCTGCCAACACTGGGTGTGTGTGTTTGTGTGTGTGTGTGTTCTGGCCATGCTGATGTGCCTGCTGCCAACACTGGGTGTGTGGGTTTGTGAGTGTTCTGGCCATGTTGACGTGCCTGCTGCCAACACTGTGTGTGTGTGTGTGTGTGTTCTGGCCATGCTGACATGCCTGCTACCAACACTGTGTGTGTGTGTTCCGGCCATGCTGACGTGCCTGCTGCCAACACTGGGTGTGTGTGTGGCTGTGTGTGTGGCTGTGTGTGTGTGTGTGTTCTGGCCATGCTGACGTGCCTGCTGCTAACACTGGGTGTGTGTGTGTTCTGGCCATGCTGACGTGCCTGCTGCCAACACTGGGTGTGTGTGTGTGTGGCTGTGTGTGTGTTTGTGTGTGTTCTGGCCATGCTGACGTGCCTGCTGCCAACACTGGGTGTGTGTGTGTGTTCTGGCCATGTTGATGTGCCTGCTGCCAACACTGGGTGTGTGTGTGTGTGTGTGGCTGTGTGTGTGTATGTGTGTGTTCTGGCCATGCTGACGTGCCTGCTGCCAACACTGGGTGTGTGTGTGTGTGTGTGGCTGTGTGTGTGTTTGTGTGTGTTCTGGCCATGCTGACGTGCCTGCTGCCAACACTGGGTGTGTGTGTGTGTGTGTGTGTTCTGGCCATGTTGATGTGCCTGCTGCCAACACTGGGGGTGTGTGTGTGTGTATGTGTGTGTGTATGTGTGTGTTCTGGCCATGCTGACGTGCCTGCTGCCAACACTGGGTGTGTGTGTGTGTGTGTGGCTGTGTGTGTGTTTGTGTGTGTTCTGGCCATGCTGACGTGCCTGCTGCCAACACTGGGTGTGTGTGTGTGTGTGTGTGTTCTGGCCATGTTGATGTGCCTGCTGCCAACACTGGGGGTGTGTGTGTGTGTATGTGTGTGTGTATGTGTGTGTTCTGGCCATGCTGACGTGCCTGCTGCCAACACTGGGTGTGTGTGTGTGTGTGGCTGTGTGTGTGTTTGTGTGTGTTCTGGCCATGCTGACGTGCCTGCTGCCAACACTGGGTGTGTGTGTGTGTGTGTGTTCTGGCCATGTTGATGTGCCTGCTGCCAACACTGGGTGTGTGTGTGTGGGGAGGAGGGTGTGTATGTTGCTTGCTCTCCAGCATCCAGCCTCTCATGCGCCAGTCTTTGCTCAGAAATCCACCCGCTTCCCACTCCCTGCTGTCCAGGTAGTTCTGAGGGCACACCTCTTGGTGTGGGGCAGGTGGCCAAGCCAG
This sequence comes from Lepus europaeus, assembly GCF_033115175.1. NCBI lineage: Eukaryota > Metazoa > Chordata > Mammalia > Lagomorpha > Leporidae > Lepus > Lepus europaeus. Next base: position 59,382,252 of record NC_084845.1, on the reverse strand, counting down.
TGATGATCAGGGCGTGGCTCTCCCCTACAGTGACCCAGGGGGCGGGGCACAGGAAGTGTTGCTGTGTTAGTGTTGCGTTAGTTTGATGAAAGAAAATCTACTGAAAGCCCTGGGACAAACAGCTCATGCTCATTTCCAGCGGATCTGAGCTGGAAAGGACATGGCTCAAGGGCTGCTGGCAGCTGTTTGGTGACTGAGAAAGAAAAGAAAGTGACCTGCGACGGAAGCCACCAGAGAAAAGCAGGCAGAGAGGAGATACGGAGAATTCCACCTCGTGATGACATCAGCTAAGCCTTTGGTTTCTTTTTTTTTTTTTTTTGACAGGCAGAGTGGACAGTGAGAGAGAGAGAGACAGAGAGAAAGGTCTTCCTTTGCCGTTGATTCACTCTCCAATGGCCGCCGCGGCCAGCGCCCTGCGGACGGCTCACCGCACTGATCCGAAGCCAGGAGCCAGGTGCTTATCCTGGTCTCCCATTGGGGTGCAGGGCCCAAGGACTTGGGCCATCCTCCACTGCCTTCCCGGGCCATAGCAGAGAGCTGGCCTGCAAGAGGGGCAACCGGGAAAGAATCCGGTGCCCCGACTGGGACTAGAACCCGGTGTGCCGGTGCCGCAAGGCGGAGGAATAGCCTATTGAGCCACGGCGCCAGCCAGCCTTTGGTTTCATCTGCACCTGCAGCCAGAATTAATCTGGACTTCAGGGCTGTAGGTATGAATGAATTTCCTTTCGTTTTAATTTTTGCCTACAGTCACGTTTCCTGACTTGCGGCAGAGTGAATCCAGGAATCCTAACTAAAGCACATGTGCCAGGCCTGCAACAGGAGGCTCCCCCACCTCTCCAGCTGCAACATTGAACTTGACTCCTCAGCCAAGCCTCTCCTGACTGCACTGGGTACGGCCACCTCCCCATCCTTCCACAGAGCCCAGCCGTATCACATGTCCACCATGGTTTCCACATCTGCTCCCCTGCCAGCCTCGGCACGGCGACCTTGTCTTGTTCTTTGTTTTTATATCCTTGCCGTGTCACACAGTTTCTGGTCCACCAGAGTCTCTCATCCAGGGTTTCCTGCATGGCTAACCGAATGAGGGAGCAAATGAATTACAAGCAGAAGCTCACTTCAAGAAATAGGAAGACACTGAATAAAGGGGAAGACACTACATACTTAGACCAGTGAAAAATGAACAGCATCATCTTCAAGACCGGTTCAGGACCTTTTCAAAAATGTTACCGTTTTAATTATGAAAACGGCCTCTCAAAAATAAAAAAAAAATAAGTAAGTTGTGTCCTTGCTCCCAGAAGGAATAAGGTCATTTAGCTGTGCAACATCAGGGTCACTTCACAAAATCCGGTATTTGAAGCACATTAGGCCAGGCTGGCTGACTTTCCCATAATTATTTTAAATGTTCACCATCAACAGAATTTCATCCAAACCCAAACAGTCCATGGCCCATAATGAGAAGGCTCCAACGCTCAGGCCCAGGATGGGCTGCCAGCTTCAGGGCTAGGCTGGGCCATCATTAGATGTCTTCGGAAGACATCTCGGGCAAGCTGTTTGTTACCATGGTAACAAGCACAGGAAAGAAAAGGGTTACTGTCATATATATGATGAGGAGTATGTTCAGGAAGCACTGACAGCCATTAGGAGACAACATGGGGCTCCCTCGGTTAGGAGTGGTCCTCCGACATTCGTGTGCTAAAAGCTGAACTGTCAAAACATCCAGGAAGGAAATGTTACTCCTGGTTCTCAACACAGCACTCACCACCTCCCACCGTTTCACAACTCCTTCTATGCTTATGAATCTCTGCGTATGGACTGGAACTGAACTATGCTAAACAGGCACCATGGAGATCAGGGTGGTGCATACCCAACGCGTGATCCTGCTCAGTGTGTGCTTTGAGTGTGAAATGGCAACAAAAACAAAAATAAGCAAGTGGGACCACATGAAACTAGAAAGCTGAACAGCAAAGGAAATAGTCAACAGAGGGAAAAGGTAAACTACTTATTTGACAAGGAGATAATCTCTAAAATATATAAGGAAATCCTACAACTCATCAGTGAACAAACAAGCAAAAGCTAACAGCCCAGATGAAAAATGAGCTAAGGAGCTGGACAGGCGTTTCCCCAGGGAACACACACACACACACACACATACATATATATATATATATACACACACACACACACACACCCCTCAATGTCACTAGTCATCAGGGACATGAAACCAAAACCACAAGGAGACACTGCCTCCACCTCTTAGGATGGTTATTATCAAAAGCAGAAAAGACCACAAGAGCTGGTGAGAATGTGGAGAAACAGAAATCCTTGCTTACTGTTGATGAGAAGGCAAAATGGTGTGGCTGCTATGGAAAACAATAAGGAGCTTTCTCAAACAGTTGAAAATAGAATCACTAAAGGATTTTGCAATCCCACTTCTGGGTGTTCATAAAATACATTGGAATTAATATCTCAGACAGATATTAGCACTAATTCCCATGTTCACTACAACAACAGTCACAATTTAATAACCAACATGTAGAAAATAACCTAAATTTCCATCAACAGATGAATAAGAAGTGTGGTACACACTCATACGTATGATGGGATAGACCATTATTCAGCCTTTAGAAAGAAGGCAACTCGTCAGCATGCCGCCCCATGGATAAACATTGAGGACATCATGCTCAGTGAGGCAGACCCATAACACAAAGGCAGACATGCATGAATCCACACACGTGAGTGAGCTAAAAAATTCAGAGTCACAGAATCAAGGAGTAGAAGGTGGCTGCAGGGGCTGACGGGAGGAGAAGGGCATTAGCAGCCATCAGATTCGGATTAAGCCAGCGACTCCTGGAGATTCGCCATACACTGTTGTGCCTAAGTCAGTGCCACCACATTGTACACCTAAACATGTAAGAGAGTAGCTCTCACGTTCTGATCTTAGCATAATAAGACAGTAGTTAAAATACAACTCTACAACGGTTACTTTTTTTTTGTAATACATCTCTAATGATCTCTAATGTAATACATCTAATGATTCAAAATTAAAGCAGGTTTATGGATACTGTTTTGTTAATTTGGTAGTGATGGGACTGTTACTTCTGTCAGTAATTAGTCGACAGAACGGAAAATGTTCCTGAAAGCTCAGTATGCAGAATCCAGAAAACCCAGGGCAAAGCCTGAAAGAACCTAAGTGAACAGCAGAGGTCTCTGGAAGGTCTCTGCTGGTGGTACCTTATCTGATTTTCCTCGCCGTCCACCAGGAAGAACCAGCGGAACTTCACGACCAGCGGGCTGCAGTTGGTGATTCTGATGTAGCGAATGACCTCAGTATCATTCAGGATGCAGCCAAAATCCACCTCCATGGCCTCGAAGCAGAGATTGGGGTAATGAACTTCTCCACGCAGGCTCAGGCTGTCTACTTGGGGGTGTTCCACATACTTAATTGCTAGAATTTCTTCTGCCACCCAGTTGTTTAGATCATTTCTGTAGGAAGGGTCGAACTTGACCAGCAGCCTTTTTTCTCCTCCAATATCCAGTTTAATTGGCTACAAATAAGACAATGGGGATTTACCAGCTTTCACACTATGCATTTCCAACCTGATGTATGAAACTGTACAACTCAAGTTATTTATGTGTATTTAGGTATTCACATGGATGCACACAAAAAATATCAGTATGAAATGCACATGCACACATACATTTCTACAGATAAGTAAACAGTGAGAATGTAAGTTGAGACATTTATCTGCATGCACACACATATATTTTATTAGTTGAAAATGAAAGCAAGGAAGATCTGGAGAGGAATTATTTAAAGGGAGAGATTTTGTCAATAGTTGTGGGGTTAAAGTACTGATGGGTCTACAATGAATAAATATTATGATATTCATAACAAAAAATAAATTAGATTGTTAAATTCTCTTCCCAAGTTGGTGGGAAAAGTTCTTTGATTATTTATTTATTTTATTTTTTTTTAAAAAGGCTCTCTGAGGTGCTGGCGGGCTCTGCACAGAGTGACCCAGAAAGGGACAGATCAGGTACTTTTGTTTTTTCTAACACTTGCAGTTCTAACTCCTAAAGCACAGTTTCTGCTGTTTTCTTTTCAATTTGAAACAACACTCCAGAGCTGTGCAGTTTGTTTGTTAGATTTTCCCTTGTTCTTTTCTCTTTGATTCAAATCCCAACCTGTTCCTCGACGCCCACGTCTGCAGTCACACCTTCCGTAGAGAGACTGGCTTGGAATTGGCTTTTTAAGGCACCGCTCGATTCCCACATACAACAGGCGTGAAAGCCAGCTCGTGGTTTTGTAGCAAGTGCTCCAGAGTCAGGACGGATGCAACCGGGAATGAATCTGCAGTGCCCCGATCTCTCCTTTGCTTTAAATGGCTCAGGTATTTAAGTGTGCTTCGGTAATATAATTAAAGGGTTTCACCTGATGAAGGAACTCAACTTGAGTCAACACTGAGTAAATGACTCTTTGGACGGCCTGATTCCATCTGACAGCCATGCCAGCCGCCTGTCCTTTGATCTTTCCACTGGCACATGAGGCTGCCACAATGTAGAACCCGTTCTTGCAGACCATGACATCTTCAGCCCTTGATACCGCAGTACTTGGTGTTTAAATGTCTTTGAAAATTGACTTACAATTTTTCTCCAGTAGAATAGCCTTGTTTTGTAGAAATGATACACATCTACAAACATTCACATTATATATAAAAATACAAAGAGGGGCCAGTGTTGTGGTAAAGCAGGTAAAGTACCGCCTGCAATGCCAGCATCTCATATGTGTGCTGGTTTGTGTCCCTGCTGCTCCACTTCTAAGCCAGCTCCCTGCCAATGGTCTGGGAAAGCAGCAGAGGATAGCCCAAGTGCTTGGGCCCCTGATACTAATGTGGGAGACCTGGAAAAAGCTCCTGGCTCCCGCTTCAGTCTAACTTAGCCTTGGCTGTTGCAGCCATATTGGGAGAGAACCAGAAGATGGAAGATCTCTCTCGATCTCTGTCTCCCCCTCTTTCTCTCTCTGTAACTCTTTCAAATAGGTAAATAAATCTTATGAAAAAAAAAAAACAAGAGTACGAAGAAAAAAATTAGAAATCTATTCAAAACCTGTGACACGTTTCAGGGTGGTGCCTTGCATATAGTGCCTGGTATTCTGGTGCAAGTGCTAGTTATTACCATTGTCTTTATAATCCAGAAAAAAAATGGTTCAACATTGACCAGACTCAACTCTAGACACGAACTTATTGATGCCTGGATGTAAAAGACATGATCGCATGCCTGTGCTTCCCTGCCTCCTGACTGCTGTTGGCTACAGTGAACTGACCAAGTTGGGGCTGAAAACACTTCTCTCTGTAGTCCTAACTGCCGCAGCTGCGTGGTCTCAGTTCAAGAGTTAAACAGACGGAGCATTCCCGATCAGCCTTTCCCCAGTTTTTCTGCCTTTTTTCTGGATGATATTTCATTAACAAATTGGCTTTTTAACAAGAGCATATGCATTCTTATTCCACAAGTCCTGCACCCCGAGGGCGCCTGCTTCTTATCGTCATACGCAGAGGACATTTTTGGCTGGTGATCGAATTCTTGGGTCACACTTTCTTTTTCCTCAGAGTTCTGCAGCCGTTGCTCTGTTGTCATCTGGTATCAAGTGTGATTGTGGGGAAGGCAGGGGTTAGTAGCCACTCTCTCTTTGTACGTCTCTTCTGCTTAGATGCCATAGAGTTCCGTTGTTAGTGATAAGCCTTGTTAACTTCTCTAGGACTCTCTCACTGTTGAATACAGTCATTTCTGATTCAGAGAAAGCACGACTACATTTAGAAACATTTTAAACACATTCCACTTAAACTCTGAACAGTCAGAACAACAAAAAGCAAGTCATCCTTGGGTCCAACTCTCCAGCTCCTACCCGAGCTGACCAGTTTCCCTAGCCTAATGTAGCCAAGGTTACCAGTGTCTTCTCTGTCTGTGTAGAGGTATTTGATGGATAAGGAATCACATCTGCACGTGTATTCTTTCACTTGTACCATATGATAGCACACCATCCCACATTTCACTTCTCTCACAGGAGATCACTTAATGTCATGTTTACAGAGCTGCGGCAATCATGTTAGCAGCTGTGTTTTAGTCCATCAGATAATTCTGCTTCTGTCTCCATGACTATGCCATCTTGTACATTTTGCTATGTCTGTAGGATAAATTTCTGGGAGAGGAACTTCTAGATCAAAGGCTGTGGATATTTTAAATATTGATAGTTATGCCATACTGACTTCCAATGCACACTACCCAACATGGTAGGAGAGTGCCTGTTTCCACCTGTCCTCCCTGACATGGAGCATGGCTCAGTTTTTGAAAGGTTAAAGAAGGTATTTCACAATTTAAATGTGTCTTTAATTTGAATAAAGTTGAGCATATTTCCACATATTTATTTTTCTGTTAACTCTGTATTTCCTTTGCCTATTTTTCTGTTGAATTGTGGTTATTTTCCTTGTTTAATTGTAGAGGCTATTTTTAAAAATTATGTGTGTTTTTATTAAAGTTATATGTTGAGACACTACTGCAGAATTAGTGCAAGAAACAGCAGTTCTTTCAAAAACTATTTGAAAGGCACAGAGAGACACATGCACACATACTCATGAGAAATATATATCATATATATATACACACTCATGAGAAATATATATATATATATATATATATATATATACACACACACACACACATACATACACACACACTCATGAGAAATATATGCAGACCAGCCCAGGGTGAGCTCATTGCTTCCTGCCTTGTCCTGGTTCCGGTTTCTCAGTGGCTGGAGCTGGGCTTGCTGGTAAGGGCTTGGCTAACCCCTCATCTTGTTGAGTGTGACTTTTTTTTAAAAGATTTTATTTATTTATTTGATAGGTAGAGTTACAGAGAGAGAGAGAGAGAGAGAGAGAGAGAGAGAGATATCTTCCTTCCATTGGTTCACTCCCCAAATGGCTGCAAAGGCTGGAGCTGCACTGGTCCGAAGTCAGGAGCCAGAAGCCTCCTCCTGGTCTCCCATGCGAGTGCAGGGTCCCAAGCACCTGGGCCATCCTCCACTGCTTTCCCAGGCCACAGCAGAGAGCTGGACTGGAAGAGGAGCAGCTGGGACTAGAACTGGCACCCATATGGGATGCTGGTGCTGCAGGTGGAGGATTAACCAAATGAGCCACGGTGCCGGCCCTGAGTGTGACATTTTTTTGGAAAATTTTTTCCATTTTATTTGAAAGGCAGAGAGAGACACATACACACACACTCATGAGAAATATGTATAAATATATAAAAATATAAAATGGAAAATTTTTAAGTTTTTATTACCATCGGTAGGAAGTTACTGCTTTCTATAGATTAACTTGTTTGTAATGGGCAGGAGTGACAGGATTGTAACGAGCTGGAAGTGCCCATCAATGACAGTGTTATCGGAATTTGTTTATTACTGATTTTAAATGTTCTGTAGTCTGTCCTCGAGGCTTCCTGGCTCCTTTAGATTTTCCTGGACTGCAGTTAGGCAATGTGTTCCAATCCTCCCCTCCCACTCTCCCACACATGACCCCTCAGGGACTTCGGCCAGCCCTTGTCAGTTACCTCAGGGGTGACGGGCAGCAGGGACTTGTCACTCTCACACAGAAAGAAGGGTCCGCTTGTTGACAGCAACACGTTCACGGGCAGGGTGGAGACGTTCTTTATGACCACAGGCTGGTAATCAGGTTCCAGGATAGTGTTGGGCTTCTGGGGAAGGAGGAAAAGAGGAAGCAGACCAAGTTGCAGGAAACATGGAAAGCTTTGGCAACAGAAGTTTCGTATTCACTGTTAAACAACAGCATGGTGCACATGTGCTTTCCTTTTCTCTCTCTCTCTCTCTCTCTCTCTCCACACACACACACACACACACACACACGCCCCTAAATGCTTTCTTTCCCCCTTGCAGAGTTTTAGATAAGTTATGTGGACTGATGTATGGTGGACTACTGAAAAGTGACTGCACGACCCAGAGAACAGTGACCTTCCCCGAAGGCTGCAGCGTCACTGCAGATGGCTTTGAAGTGAAGAGGCCACACTTGGTTGGTTTTGGCAAGAGACCATTCAGAGTTCAGTGATGAGATGGAGCTGGAGCCTGGAGAAGCCATTCTATTTTAAAATGACCCCTTCTCTCTGGGTTGTCTCCCCAAGTATCAGCAGATAGAATCTGCCACTGAAAGTCCAGGACGCTTTCAGCTGACCTTTTCAGTCCCACAGGGATGTGGCTTCATCTCCGTGGCTTCTGAATGGCCAGACAGTCATAAAGCAGATCAACTTTGAGGAAACCATTAGAGAAACAGTCTTTCCATAGTCAGGGCTCGTGCCGTGACATTCTGATGTACCAAATGAGATGCACTGCCTTGAGCCAGAAGCGAGGAGACGGAATGTATAACCAGGTATCACAGCATTAATTCTGAATACTGAGCCCTAACAGGTCTCTTGCACATGCTGGGAAGTGAAGTTGCACTCTGTCGTCCCTGATGGGATTAACCGTGGGCAGGAAAGGAACCATGAAAGGCACCGTGCCACGATGGAGTTCAAGCTTCTGGCGTTTGGGGAAAGAAGAAAATGGAGAAAACAAATAAACGGGGAGTTGTGACTCAAGCCATTTTTTAACTCAATAAGAAGTTACTGCCAGATTCAAAATATATGCGTATTTTAATCTGCTGACAAACTCAAATAATAGACATTTGAGCATAAGTATATTTTTTCCTCCAAAAGACACAAGGCTAGAACGAGAGGAAAAGGAGCACCACACCCACATTTTTATGAGGGTTTACTGGCTGAGAAAATCTAATAAGAAACTAAGCCACATATTTAACATATAATGTCTTGCCCAGACAATATGTGAATATTGATATTCAATCAATATTCACTGAGTCTTCTCTGAACAGCTGCATTCAAAGAAAATATGTCACCAAGTTCAGTGCAGCTGTTGCCAATAATACCATTCGTGATTACTTAAGAAAGAAGAATTTAAAACAGAGCGATGAGACTCAGTGGTGGTAGTGGGGACTCTTGTGGTATTTTCTTTGGCCGCATCTCACGGGGCTGGTTAGCTTCAGGTTCACTGTGTTAGTTCAGCTTCCTGTCACTGAAACTCTCACTCTGCTTCTTCGGGGTCACCTTCTCCACCAGCCCGATAAGCCAGGGTCTTTGCTGTGACTTGGGTTTTGGAGCTGCCTGATATGCTGCAGGTGCCCCCAAAGTTCTTGGTTGATTTGAATTGAACTTGCACATCTCGTCTCCTCTATTCAACGAATAAGCTCCCTTATTCATCTCTCAGCAGCACCTCATTCATGGTGGCGTTCAGTGGACAGCCATTTGTTTTAATGAACAAAATAGTGTGGGATCCTTGGCCAGAACACATGGTCTTGAACATCCTCCTGCAGACCTCCGGGTAAAGCAAGGAACCCCAGTTGATTCTCCCACGGGTGGTTAGGCGCCACCATGCTCAGTACTTTGCTGTGCCAACACAGACCACATCATGGGACAACGGCTTCCATAATTAATGCTTGGTCTTCCCAGTAGGCTGTGAGATTTATTTGGAAGGGATTATTCCCACTCTTGCATCTTGGGCACCTGACACAGAGCCTGGTACATGATAAACCTGAATGAAGATTCCTCCCAGCAGCCGGCCTAACTCTCCAAATGAGTCAATCTGACCACGTCACTCGTTTCCCTGAATCCCTCCAATGGCTACCAGGAGGAAAGTCAAAGTTCCCAACAGGCCTCCCAGGCATGCCCCACGTCTGCTCCCTGCCCCCCTCTGAGGAGGGACCTCTGGCCAGTCTTGGCACAGTCCCTGTCTGAGGGGCCCTTTCGGTTCCTTATTCTGACCATGTCCTTTCCTGCCTCTGGTCCTCTGACTGAGCTGTTCCTTCTGCCAAAAATTCTTTCCTCCTCCCTCATCACAGATTAACTTCTATTTTTATTTCAATTCTCTGCTTGAGGCACTTTGCTCAAGGAATCTGTCCACAACTACAAAGAAGGACACAGCTCCTGAGATGAGCTTCCATACCACCTTTCGTATCTTCTTTGTAGCACTGTTTATCATTGCAATTGAAACAACGGTATATGGATAATCTGTTAGCGGTCTGGAATCTCAACCAGCCTCTGAGCTTTGAATATCTCAGTCTGATTCACCAGATTTTCAGCACCAACACAGCCCCTGACTCCGAACAGACATTCCACATGTGTCTGTTTTGAACGATAAATAATTCTAGCATGGAAATCTGCTTGGGAGCGCTTCATGGCCTCCTGTGACATCTCTGCCTCCCTGTCCTTCTGGCCCTGGCCTTGAGCAGCATCCATTCTCATCTCTCCCCTGTCTCCTGATTTCCAGGCTTTGAAAGTCATAGAAAGTCACGGACATAGACATCCACAGACATTAAAGTAATTGAATCCAACAATTTCAGTCAATTGTTTATTCTCCAGGAGTGCTAGATATTCTACGCAGCTTAGATCATAGCTCAGTTTCCTTCTGTGTATCACGGGAGAAGGGAACCCACTGTGCAGGGTATTGTGGGAAAAACAGAAAAATGTGTATAATGAATATGGCCTGACGACCAGCACACACAGATCCATAAGTGGTAGCACTTCTGATTTAGTGCTACAAGCATTAATGATTCTCCAATCCTTTCTCTACTGGGATGTTTATTTTACCTAGTTAAATGACCAACCAAAATGCATTTTCAGTGCACTGTGGTTTTCTACATCAGGGTTGATGGAAGTAGAATTTCTATAGCAATTTACATTTCAAAGAATTGGAGGCTTAGGTTCAGAATTTTTAGTTGAATATGTATTGGCTTCTGAAGCTTAAAAAGCACTAGCTGGATAATGGGTGTAACAGAATTGCCCTTAATTTAGTTTCCCAAATTAAACTGTGAACACGCTGACCCACAGCTAGCACACCCATCCCTCCCCAGCACGGCCCAACCGACCTTCTCCAGGCGGTAAACGAGCTGCTTGGTGGAGAGCTGGATAACAGGTGCAACAAACTCACAGATGATATTCACGGCCATCAGCAAGCTCTTTCCTTTCTGGGTCCCGATGACGGCGTGGCACACCAGCTTTTCTCTGACCATCTGCAGAGGAGATATACCAGCGCTTTTGGAACAGCCATAATTCAGAAAACTTAATGATCCACCAAGACCAAACTTATTCCCAGCTACCTGCCTGGGGATATAGGAGAAGAGCACAGTTTTCTGGACAGCGCATTTCAGGGAGTGCTGTCACACAGTTGTGTTCTGGTTGGTTAAACATGGCTTCAGTGGAATTTGTGTTTATTTCTAATGGCCTCAAGGGCACAATTTACATTCCATTTACACACACACACACACACACACACGTGATCTATTATGTGTCAGGAGTTGTGGGAGGGGCTGAGTATACAAAACAGTGATGAACAAGGCAGATAAAATCCTTTCTGAGTCTTATAGTTCAATGGTAGGTATGTGATTTCTTATCAAACTAGATAAAAACTGTGGTTGGAAAAGTTTTGCCTCTCAAACATAACGTATTTTAAAATTATGCATTAGAAACTAGTATTTCTTGGACCCAGGAAGGCTAGAGTTTTGTAAAGAAGAAAGGACCAAAAAGTGATTTGGTTTGGGATGCTAATGAATTCAGGTCTCTTCTCAATTATGTAGCATGATTTACAAGGATATTCAGGGAGACTTTTCGTAAAGCTTAAGCTGAATTTGGTCCCTGAAATAGCTCAGATTTAATGCCTTCAAAAATATGGCCAACTCATGGGAGCCGACGTTGTGGCATAATGGGTTAAGCCGTTGCCTGCAATGTCGGCATCTCATATGGACAAGTCCTGGCTGCTCCACTTCTGATCCAGCTTCCTGCTAATGTATCTGAGAAGGTAGCGGAGGATGGCCCAAGTGCTTGGGCCCTTGCACTCAAATGGGAGACCCTGAAGAAGCTCCCAGCTTCTTGCTTCAGTTTGGCACAGCCTGTCATGGTGGCCATTTGGGGAGTAAACCAGTGGATGGAAGACATCTCTCTCTCTCTCTCCCCCTCCCTCCCTAACTCTGCCTTTCAAATAAACAAACAAAAAAAAAAAATTAAAAAAAAAAAGGTCAACTCTTGATAACCACACTGTCAACTCACTCATAACCACCATCAGCTCTTCTCACAGGCTGGATGGGTCTGGAGAGAAGGCACTGTGCTCTATTCGTCTACATCCTCACTGCCTTGTACAGTGTTTGGATCCCCCAGACACAGGAGAGGACGTTACATACTCTATGCTCCATAAACAGAGGTAACTTTTTCTTTTCACTGAAAATGGGTTTTATGTGAATATGCACTGTGAAGAAATGCTGGTGTAAATGAAATAAAGTGCAATGTGTGATCCTGTAGAAGTGAAGAAGTGGGTCAGCTTTCTCATTTTGTGCTGGAAGATAGATTTCTTATTGCTTCCTCTTTTATGAGGAAAAAATTGATTATCACCTATTTTGGTGACAAAAGCAGGAAATTAATCAAGCTTCCTTTCTCATTCAGAGTCTGCATTTGGAGACTAGAATAAACTCTTAAGTAACTTCAAAACTCCTTTAAGGTTTTTGATGATTCCCAAACCCCACAAGGAAACAGAAATAAACAGACACATGGTTTGGATCTGTTTAAATGTTTAAGCAGAATGTATGTTGGTAAAGTGATTAAGAGCAGAGAACCAAGCATGCTGCTGCAGGTTAATGTGGCTCTTTCATTGATTTATAAAAAGATGGTGTCTTTTTTTTGTTGTTTTTTAATCTGAGAGGCAGATACACACACAGGGCAAGAGCATGACAGTGAGTGAGACAGAGTGTATGCTCCCATCCACTGGTTAACTCCCCAAATGCCTGCAATTGCTGGGGCTGGCCCAGGCCAAAGTTCTGAGCGGAGAACTCCATCCAGGCCTCTCACGTGGGTAGCAGAAGCCCAACTACTTGAGCCATCACCTGCTGCCTCCTAGGGTGTGTGTTAGCAGGAACCTGGAATCAAGAATAGAGTTGGAACTCAAAGCTGGGCACTGTGATGCAGGATGCAGGAATTGGGGGTGGGGAACCTTTGTTTCTGCCAAGGGCCATTTGGATATTTATAACACCATTTGTGAATGATACAAAGTTATCAACTTGAAACTTAGCCTGCTGTAGATTTACTGAATTTTGAGTTCTGCCTGCGGTTCTGGGACAGGGCCAGAAAAAACGATTTTGTGGGCCTTATATGGAGTATGGGCCAAATGTTCTCCACCCCCACCCCACTGCCAGGCCAAATGTCCATCCCAAAATGGCATCTTTAAATGTGATGCAGCCTGGGATGGAAGAAACCAGAGGTGTCCTGATACCTGTATAGTAGAGGCGGCCCAGAATGTCTATAAAAATACCATTTTGGAATAAATATTAAATTACTGTTGCTAAGGATTAATGGGAAAACTTGTTTTGGCTAAAAATTGGCTGTTCCTCTTCCAGAGACTTGCTGGCTGGTTACTGACCATAGGAATGAAAATCTGCTTCAAAAGGCCCTTTAAGGTTGGGTTCATGCTAGCTACAGAAACAAACAGAAGACTGAGCGGGGCTGAACCTTGAAAGCAATGGATGCTGCCATGGCAACTCAGTGCTGTTAGAAATTCTTGAGAAACACATCCTTTCTCAGATAAACACCAAGGGACTTTTCTAAGAAATAGATGTGGTATGGCAAAGATTTATTTAGGAGAAAAATCACTTCCAAATGCGTTGTCCTCTCACCCTGGGAACAGCAGAGTAGCCTTCAAGTGTCACGTCGATTGTCTGGCCTGGGTGCAGCTCCATCCTGACGGGGTGGAGCTGAAACACGGGGCTGTGTGCATTCCCCGGCTTCTGGGAGCAGTGGGGCTGGGGCAGACCATCAGCAAATCTCTTTTTAACCTGTCCCTTCTGTTTCAGCTTGTCTTGTGGACAGAAATCATCGTTCATCCAGAACAACTGTTGGACCCGACGTCCCTTGTTGGTCAACTTGAAGTGGTAATAATGAGGATCCAGGCTAGGAAAGAAGAGGCAGATATTGAGGGGGACTCAATTGAGGGTTGTTCTGGTCAGCGCTATATACTCTTGGGATTTACTCCTTGAGATGTGATTTAGAAATGAGTAACAAGGTAAGACATTCATTTTAAACAATGTAAGAAAACGAGGTTCTGATGCCACTAGGAACAGCCATACTGATAGAACAGGTGGACACCACTCAAGGGGCCAATTCACTTGCAGTCTTGAACCTCAGTTTGGTCCTAGAGTTGCCACTGTCAGGGGTGATGGGAAAGCAACCCCATCTATCCTCAGTCTTCCCCAACAGGTCAAACATACCGCAGGACATATGACACAGATCATGTGATAAACACTCTAATTTACAAGAAACGGTTCTAAGGTGTGGAAGGAAAGCAAAATAGCTAATGAAGGAGAAGCAGAGTTCAAATTGTGTTGACTGAATTTCTACTGAGCGAGTGACGTGCCTTGTGAGGCAGACTCATCTCAAAGGACAGTCCGAGGAAAAACAATGGGTACTCTTTAAGTCTTAACAGAATCCGGTGCCCCGACCGGGACTAGAATCCGGTATACCGGTGCCACAAGGTGGAGGATTAGCCTATTGAGCCATGGCGCTGGCCAACACAGCAGGGTCTTGAACTGGCACCCATATGGGATGCCAGTGCTTCAGGCCAGGGTGTTAACCCACTGCGCCACAGTGCCAGCCCCGGGATTTTTAAAAGCTGAGTTTTTTCAGGGTAAAACAATTCACCCTAGTACTGTTTTCTTTTTTAAAAGTTTTATTAGGCTTTAAGATTTCATCCTATTTCTTCCTCTTTAGGAAGCCACATTATAGCTAATCGATGGGTGGAAGCATCAAACAAATCATCAGAAGAAATATCTGTCAGCTGTCAGGTTGAACCCTATTTATATAAATATGTGTCCAAGGGGCATACTCACTGGAGTATCTTTTCCTGGTAGTTTAACTTCACAGCTAATGGTAAGCTTTTGTGGCAAATATATAATATATGCTACTTATTAATGAGGTATACTTATTCGAAGTATATCTTTCAATAATGATAGCAACTCCATCATCATAAGTATATTTACTCCCATTTAATACGTAAAGAAATAGAAGCCCTGATAATGTAAGGGAATTGCCCAAAAATATGTAATCAGAGGGGTGGCATATAGGTGTTTTTTTGCTTTTTTTTTAGAGCAAGGGTTGGAGAATTCTTTCTCTAAAGAGCTGAATGATAAGTATTTCAGGCCTTTTGGGCCACTTGGTCTCATCATAATTACTCAGCTTTCTGTTGTAGTATGAAAGTAGCTATGGACATACTGGCTGTGTGCCAATAAAACTTTATTTACAGAAACAGAGAATGGGCTGTAAATTTTCCACTCCTTGCTTTTGAGGATTCTTCTGCTAATGCAAGCATCATGGTTTTATGTAAACAAACAAACAATAAATTTAGGCAAAGGGAAAATTAGCAGCTAAAAGCCACATTTGCTTATACATTCCTAGAAAACTGTTAGCTAACCCTTTAATTCCAGACAAGTGTCAAAGCATCCTTTAGGGGCCACTTGACACTATTTGTAGACTAGGAATGTAATTTGGTCTAGTTTGCAATATATCATTTTCTATAATGTATCTGAGTGCACTTAAAGAAATTTGAAAACAGAAGCACCGGTATGCAGTAACAAAATGCCCTAACTTGGCCGGCACCACGGCTCACTAAGCTAACCCTCCACCTGTGGCCCCGGCACCCCGGGTTCTAGTCCCTGTTGGGGCGCCAGATTCTGTCCTGGTTGCCCCTCTTCCAGGCCAGCTCTCTGCTGTGGCCCAGGAGTGCAGTGGAGGATGGCCCAAGTGCTTGGGCCCTGTACCCACATGGAAGACCAGGAGAAGCACCTTGCTCCTGGCTTCGGATCAGTGCGGTGCGCCGGCTGCAGCGCGCCGGCCTCAGTGGCTATTGAGGGGTGAACCAATGGAAAAGGAAGACCTTTCTCTCTGTCTCTCTCTCTGTCTACTCTGCCTGTCAAAAAAACAAAAACAAAATGCCCTAACTTGTGGCCAAGAGACAGGCAGAGAGAATTTTTATGCATGGATGACTCAAAAAATACAGTGGTCTAAAAACATGCAGTTCAATTCTCTGGCTTGTCTGTTAGTTCATTCACTGTTGGTTTCTGGTGTTTTCAGCCAAGTCTCCTGTTTTATAGATGGAGCAGAAGAAAGGAGGCACGCATGAAATTGTGGGGAGTGCTTCTGATCATGGCCGGTCACACCTTCTCCAAGCATACTGCACCTGGCTCAGTTTCAGGGTCGGTTACACCAGAAGGCGGGAGCGCTACCTTTCTAACATCTGTTCACAGCACTGCAACAGTCATGTGTAAATTTAACCGACCCTGAGGGCTCACTAGTGATGACTGATGACTCTTACAAGGAACCGGGAGTGAACCTCCACCTATATCCTGTATTCTTAGCACTCAAACTTCATGTCTTCTAATATACATATTTACATTGTTTTGCTCAGTGGTATATCTGGTGTATCTCCTTGTATTTAAATATCGAGACCTCCTAGATTTTCCTAGAGGATCAGGTGAAGCCAAATGCAACCATCTCAACTGTTGGTGCTAGGGTAGGGAGGCAAGGAAAGGACGTAACATCAAAAGAAGCTACTGGTGGGGCCAGCACCGTGGTGAAGAGGGTAAAGCTGCCACCTGCGGTGCCAGAATCTCATATGGGTGCCCGTTTAAGTCCCAGCTGTTCCACTTCCCATCCAACTCTGCAATGGCCTGGGAAAACAGTGGAAGGTGGCCCAAGTCCTTAGCCCTTGCATCCCCATAGAAGCCCCAGAAGAAGCTCTTGGTTCCTGGCTTTGGATTGGCACAGCTCCAGCAATTGCAGCCATCTGGGGACTGAACCAGTGGGTGGAAGACTCTCTCTTTATCTGCCTCTGCAACTCTACCTTTGAAATAAATAAATAAATCTTTGAAAAAAACACTTGAAATTAACATTAATATTTAAAATAATTTTAAAGAAGAAGCTGGCTTTGTAATACCTGATAAGATAAATTTACAATACTGTTTTTCCTTCCTACATAAACTCTACTTAGGTTACCACTAAGATGTACTCGTACCTACATTTTCTACACTCGTGCAGAGGGATTAGCAGTATACTGGAAATGAAGAGGAAAATTGAGGTTGAGATTCTGAATTCGTCACAGGGAAACACTGTAAGTTTCCCACAAGCCATCTCTTCTCTAGGGTAGAGGGATGCAGGTGGAGGATACATCCAAGCTATGACCAGAACATACCTTCTTGTGGCTGATGCACCCAATGGGGAGAGGGAAGAGGAGGGCAGAAAGGGAGAGGAGCTAAGGAGGCTAGTCCTAGTCACTTAAAGCAGACGTGCAACTCAGCTTACGCAACATATGTCACATCTTTAAAAATCAGTTCACGATATTCCCCTACCTAAAATGCGCCCCCAAATTGAGTTCTGGAGCAAAGGGCTTATCTGAAACAATGGTGGAACCGATTCCTGAAGCCTGGACAGGAATCCGATAGGTGTTGCTATTTTCAATGTCCAAGATGACTGTGTCTTTGAATGTCATTACATCATTCAGGTTGGCGGTCACTGCCAGTTGAAAATCCGCTTCTGGGGGAACCATGCCTTCCGTGGGTTCAACTGTCCATAGGGAATTTTTGTGTGCCTGCAACATAAGACTGCAAGTTAACAGGGAAGATATTCTTGGCTCTTCATTCTGCACATGTCAAAGCCCTCTACACTTCAAATGACTGGCACCATGGAATTCAACATCAGAGACAAACATTATTTTTTCGAATCAAAGCAGCTGGATGTTTGTTGGCTTTTCTTTTTTTTTCAAAAAAGGCATCAGATTCTGAAGAGCAAACCTGCGACTCTACTTTTGAATGCTCTCTGAAGATTCTTTACATCTCTTTCCCAAGATGACAGCCCAGTTCTCTAACAAGCTTATACTAATTATCTGCTCTAATCTCCAAATTCTGAGATACCAACAAAAGATGTAGCTTTTTTCCCCATGGAATTTGAAATTTTTAAAAGAAATGCCTTTCAAATGTAAAGTTTCTAATGTTTTAGAAACAGCCAGCTTCAATTAATAAACACAATACAGGGAGTCACCCTGATTTGTAGTTTCAAAATAATTAACAGAATTTCCTTAACTAAAATCCCAAGGTTATTTTGAATTAGATGATAGGAAGTGACTCCCACCAGTCTGTTGCTTTTAATTGCTTAGATCTTCACAGCTCACCTCTCTTCCTCCTTAAGTTCTTTGGCAAAATAATATCTCTCACTGATGCCTTCTATAACCATCACATTTTCGTTACTTACTTAACTTTTACTTATTTATTCTGAAGGTAGAGAGACAGAGAGGGATAGAGACACAGAGAGGGATAGATGGAGAGAGAGAGAGAAACAGAGCGAACTCCCATCCACTGGCTCATGCCCCAGATGCCTGCAATGCTCTGGGCGTGAGGCTGAAGCAAGAAGCTGGGAATTCAATCCAGGTCTCCCACAGGGCAAGAATCTGATCATGTAGGTCACCACGGCTGCCTCCTAGGGTTCGCATTTGCAGGGAACTGGAGTCAGAAGCTGAAGACTATTGAACCCAGGAACCCCAATATGTGATGAGTGCATCTTAACCACTAGGTCAAATGCCTACTCCAAACCATCGTGTTTCAAATTGCAAACCCTCCCCCAGCACTCCTGGTCACCTTTATCTCGTTCTATTCTTTCCTCACCAGCATCTTCTAGCATAATCCATCATTTAATATTTATCATGCTTACTGTCTGTCTCTTGCACTAGACTATCAGCTCTGGGATTTTTGCCTTTTCTTTTTTTTTTTTTAACTTTTATTTAATGAATATAAATTTCCAGTGTACAGCTTATGGATTACAGTGGCTTTCCCCTCCCATAACTTCCCTCCCACCCGCAACCCTCCCCTCTCCCGCTCCCTCTCCCCTTCCATTTGCATCAAGATTCATTTTCAATTCTCTTTATATACAGAAGATCAATTTAGTATAAAGGTTTCAACAGTTTGCACCCACATAGACACACAAAGTGAAACATACTGTTTGAGTACTAGTTATAGCATCAAATCAAAATGTACAGCACATTAAGGACAGAGATCCCACATGAGGAGCAAGTGCACAGTGGCTCCTGTTGTTGACCCAACAAATTGACACTCTAGTTTATGGCACCAGTAACCACCCTAGGCTGTCGTCATGAGTTGCCAAGGCTATGGAAGCCATCCAAGTTTGCCGACTCTGATCATATTTAGACAAGGTCATAAAAGACAGGGTGAGGATAGTAACCAATGATCCTAAGGGTGGCATTAACCAGGTTTGAACAATTATACAGCATTAAGTGGGGAAGAGGACCATCAGTACACACAGGTTGGGAATAGAGCCATTGGTGGTAGAGTAGAGGTTATGATTACGAAGGAATGAGGCCCAAGTACGCTAGACAGGGTCTAGAACAAAGGACAGTCATTATTAGAGGACCCAAGAAAGGTGCTGTCTAAGCTACAATTAAGTTTTCTGATTGAAAGGCAAATAGAACCTGATAGAAGGGGCTTGATAATAATCTGGTGGGCTTTAGGCCTTGTAAGTTAAGAGGCCCAGACCTACCTATCTCTTCACATGGGGTATATCCTAAGGGAGGTGTGAACCTCCTAGGGGAAGGCACTCTGTTGACTTTCATTACTTGGCTGGCCTGGGAGGAGAGCTGGCCAGGTAAAGGCAGGTGGCATCTCTAACAGGAAATTTACAGTTCTGCCTGCAATGTTGCTGACCCTACTTGACCACACCCTCAGCTGCAGTGGTCACTTTGGAAGTTGGGCTGAGTGAAGGGCTTTTCAGCTTGGAGCCAATAAGATCTGTGGCTCTGACCTGGGCATCCTTCGACTCCAGGGCAGGTCCATTTCCAGTGATCCAACTCTTGGCAGAGCTGCCAGGGCTCTTCACAAGCTGACTTCTGCTGAAGCCCAGGCTTACCACATTGAAAGCCACTGCAGTGGACTGGCCTGTTGGGTCTCCTTGAGGGCAGATCACTGTATAGATCAGCCATTAATAGGCCTGCCACCCATTGCTTCTGATGCCTAGCTTTCTTTTCCTCCTGGTTTGTGTTAAAGCAGACCAGAGGATGCAAGTCAAGGGAGTGCCCATGTCCCAGCTCTAATCTTCGGTGGCCTGAACTACAAGTCTATAGTCACAGGCATGTTCTGTAGTACTTTTTCTAAGGTAGACAATGCCCATGAGGAAAATTATATTCTCACTTTAAAACTTTCTTTCCCTTTGGTCTGAAAGGGAGGTTTTTTCTACTTACTGTATACTTTGCTGATGGCGAAGTGAATCTAGCTATGAGATTATTATTTAAGTTCTTATTTTGGCTATGCTATTACAGAAAAATGTTATCCATCTCTTTTATAAGGTCTAAAGATTAAATTGTGCGTCCTACAGATTCCTTCATAATAGAATTAGTTTCCTACCTTGAAGAGAATAGAGAAATGAAAGAACAAGTTGGGCTTAGAAAAGAGAAATGAGGGAGCAAGTCCTAGATCGCTTGCTGACAATAGCAATATCACATGAATACTTAGCAAACAGTTTCAACCATTAGATAACAACTTAAGAAAACATTTACCGGAAGGTCCAATGCCTTCTATAAATTTTAAGAATCATGTATTTGAAAACACCTCTTAAATATCTAACATGGTGTAGTTTGTTTAACCAGCAAACTTAAGCACAACCATATAAAATGTTTTTAGTTTCTTTCTACCAACAAGTTTAAAACATATGATACACAGATTCAGGTCACTCAAATTAAAATGTATCTTTGATTGATTTTAGCAGCTTAAATTTATGGACAATCTTATCTATAAGCCATTTAAAATAAGACTCTTAATAAAATTTCCCCATGTGGACATACAATATGTACACACATATAACATAGCATAATAGACCAATATAGCATTTTTAATAATAGCTTTTAAAATCTTTAACTCTTTTTGTAGATTGCCAATTGATTTGAATTGCTTTTTTAGTAACCTCAGTTAACCATACTTTCTCTCAGTTGGTACTGTTAATACATTATTGGCTTCATCTGTTTACAGAGCCATCCCAAAGTACTGAATACAATGGAAGTGGCTGGAAAAAGTCCATAGGAACCCATAGGAGGACAGCTACACACAGAACCAACAACGCTTTAGTTTTATGAGCAGCAAATCATATATAACTGTGGATGACAAAAGACTTTAAGTCGCCATGTTTAAAATTATAAACTCATAGACCAAATTTGATCTTGTTACAAGGTGATTATTCAAATCTTTGAAAATAAGCACATATTTACATAACCCATAGCTCTTAATAAAAATTCAGCTGTTTTTGAACAATTAGCATTTTACAGACATCAAGAGAACATAATAGATTACTTTAACACATTGCTTTAACAGAGCATCAGAGTTTAATTCTATGTCAAAGAGAAATTGAGCTTCCTGTGATCTTTTGCTGTGAGGTTTCCTTCCTTTACCTTCTTTCATATTGGTGACCATGTTTCTGTGTTTCTGTGTGTAACACATCTTTAAGCATCTTTTGCAGGGCAGGATGAGTGGCAACAAATTCTTTCAGTTTCTGTTTGCTATGAAAAGTCTTAATTTCACCTTCATTCACAAATGAGAGCTTTGCAGGATATAGTATTCTGGGCTGGCAGTTGTTCTCTCTTAGTACCTGGGCTATGTCTCGCCATTCCCTTCTAGCTTGTAGGGTTTCTGATGAGAAGTCTGCTGTGAGTCTAATTGGAGATCCTCTAAGAGTAATCTGACGTTTCTCTCTTGCACATTTTAGGATCTTTTCTTTGTGTTTCACTGTGGTGAGTTTGATTACAACATGTCGTGGTGAGGATCTCTTTTGGTCATGTTTATTAGGGGTTCTATGAGCTTCCTGTACTAAGATGCCTCTGTCCTTCTCCAAACCTGGGAAATTCTCTGCTAGTATCTCACTGAAAATGCCTTCTAATTCTTTCTCCCTCTCCATGCCTTCAGGAACTCCTAGAACTCGAATGTTGGGTTTTTTAATAGTATCCTGTAGATTCCCGACAATATTTTTTAGATTTCTGATTTCTTCTTCTTTTCTTTGGTTTGCCTGTTTCCTTTCCTGTTCTCTGTCTTCTAAGTCCGATATTCTCTCTTCTGCTTCACCCATTCTGTTTTTAAGGCTCTCTAATGTGTTTGTCATTTGATCTATTGAATTCTTCATTTCATTATGATTTCTCGTCACTATCAGAGTTTCTTGTTCCACTAGTTGTTTCATTTCGAGTCCTCCTTAATTTTTCATTTTCACGAGAGAGATTTTCTATCTTGTCCATGAAGGATTTCTGTAGTTCAAGAATTTGTTTTTGAGAAGTTCTTAATGTTCTTATCAATTTTTTGAGATCCGCTTCTTGTATTTCTTCGATCTCATTATCTTCATAATTTTGCATTGGGGTGTCTTTTTCATTTTGGGGCGTCATAGTGTCTTCCTTGTTCTTGTTAGCTTGGTTTTTGCGTTTGTTGTTTGGCATGTTGGAGATATTTGGTTTCTTCACTGTGGTGTTTTTTCTTGTTACACTATGGCTCTATATTAAGTGGACTGTCTGCTTTCGGTGGAGCCTTAGAGGCTTGAGATGAGTGTGGACTGAGAGCTGTGTTTGGTTCTTCAGGGCTGAGGGTGTGTCAAAGATGACACTCCCAGGTTAGGCGTGGTAAATCTCTCTTTCTTTTTTTTTTTTTTTTGATTCAAAAGGGAAGTAATTCCGCACAGCTGAACGTACTTGGAGGTAGTTAGCAGGCAAATGATATACCCACAGGAGCCAGAGATTGGAAGCTCTTTCCCAAGGACCACACAGGGAATCTCTGCTGCCCTCAGTGTGGGCTCCAATTCTCCTGCAGTCTCCCACTGGGTTGCCAAGTTAGATGCTAATCTCCTGTTATTTCACCCCTCCCCCCAGAGTCAGGTTTTTCTGCTAGGCTCAGGGCCGGTGTAGACCTGAGGTCGCCCTGCTTATGACGTATCTCCAAAATGGCGCCTGCTCTTTGTCTTGCTCGCCTTTGAGAGGTGAGCGGAGAGCGAGAGACTCGTGTCCGTATCGGTCACTTTTTTTTTTCCTCTCTCTCTTCTGGTTAGCCTGGTGAACTTTTCCCAACGGAGTTTCAAGCCTCGTTCCCTCTAGCCTCCTCTTTCCGCTTGCCCGCTGGTGTCTCGGGCTATGGAGGTTCGGCTCACCTCGCGTTCCAGCGCTGGTGCGTTGAGTCTGCCGCTGGTGTCCCAAACTTCGGCTCCCACGCTCTCCACGCAGGTCCACTGTGAATCACTAGTTCCGGAAGAGTTTCCGCTGCTGTTTCTTCCCCTACTCTTCCTTGACCCTGCAGTATCTCCACTTATATTAACGTGTGTCTTGACGAACTATCAATGTGCTTCCTTCCTATTCCGCCATCTTGCCGCTCTATCTTTTGCCTTTTCTATTACTTACTCATATGTCCTCAGCATTTATAACTGTGCCTGGTATATAGCAGGTGCTTGATAAATATTTAGTAATCGAATGAATATCTTTTAATCTCTTTTAATCAAACCCTTTGATGATAGTAAATTGTCTTAGGTTTTACCTACTCAAATTATTATTATTATTATTGTTACTTTGGAAATTCTACTCATCAGTATTTGTTCTACTCTACTGAAGCAATATCAGACAAATTGAAACTATCTCTTTTGCTTAGTAGCCCTTAAAATCCTGCTTCCCGACTGCAGAAGAAAATCTCAGATGGCACAATGAGGCTCCAAAGTTAAGTTGAAAATTTGGTTAAGGTGTCCATATAGTGACTCATGCATAGGCATTTTATTTAAGGATAACTTCTACTTCCTTGGTGGCAATCTATTTCTCCAGGCTGCTTGTTTTCTGTCTTTGAATGTTTCCAGCACAGGTCCACCAAAAGGCCATCTATGTGCATGGGTTTATTTTTGCATCCTGCTTGGAATTTAATATCCTTCTTGAATCTGTAGTTTGATATTTTTATTTCTGAAAAATTCCCAGCCATTGTCTGTTTAAACATTGCTTTCTCCCTCTCCTATTTTTGTAGGACTCCAATTATATATGTGCGTGACTTCCTATTGTACCTTCTGTCTCTTAGCCTCTTGTCTGAATTTTCTTTTGTTTTCTGCTTCATTTTGCAAGGTTCCTTCTGAGTTACCTTCCAGTTCACTAATTTTTCTACATCTGGGTGTGCTATGCTGTTAAGCACATCTGTTATGTTCTTAATTTTGGTTTTTGTATTTTGAATTCAATTCTTGGTATTTTGGATTATTTTTATAAGGTTCAGTCTTTTGAGAGCTCTTATAATTCTGATTATGGCACTCAACTTTTTATTAGCCACTCTTAACTAGTCCCCTCTTGTTATCTGCAAACTTGATGAGAAAAAGTTTCTGAGGACTTTTCAAGTACAGTAAATCTAGCAAATACTTATGACTCTGAGGCTAGGTGTTGTGGGAGACACTGAAATGCCCAAAACACATTTTCTTCCCCCAAGGATCCTGCAGTAATGACATTCAAGGAGATCAACATGTAAACAAGAAATGCAAATCAGGAGGCTGGGGTGAAAGTGCCTCTGGGAAATCGAGGTTGCTCTTCTAGAGCAGAGGATGTTGAAATCCTTTTGAAGCAAATGCACCACACACATTCCCTCTTCCCTTCAAATGTGAAACCGGGCTTAACTGACAGGTGGTGTGATTCCTAATTGTATTGTGCTATTGATTAATAAAATTCTAATTTACTCAAATTGCATATATAAGTATTTAAAAATTAATAAAGCACACCCTTTCCCTATTTTGGTTGCTATACCATTTGAATCAATTCTGACAGTCCCATTTGATTTTGAGAAAGATATTACTCAGAAATAATCAGGTGGGTTAATCTTAAGGGAAAATATGTAGTAATAATCAATATAATACATTGGGAAAAGGCTGAAAGAGAAGAGACGTGGCGGTCATCCTGAAACTTCCGGGACAGTTACAGACAGGAAGAGTCAAGCTCTGCAGGTCGCTGGAGGAAAAGCTCACTTACTCCCTCAGTTACTGTCCTGAGCTCCTCCAACTCCTCTGAGCATGGTGGCCCAGAAGCAGCCCTCCAAGGACAAGCACACAGAGGGAAACAACACATTTAAACACAACTGTAACATTTTCTCTTTGAGCTGACTCTAGAGGACATTCTCGTCTAAAATTATCCTTCTCCCATATAATTTCTATGGTGTGCTTGTAGTGAAAAGGGAAAAGGAGCAAGGCAAAACCACAGGTAGCTCCATGGGGGGGGTCAGGCACAAAGCAGCCTGTGAAGCAGAAACTTCTGAGGAGCTTAGGATGGGCTTGGAGTGGAGCTGCACTGATGGTCTTTGAACATGGGAAGAAAATACCCTGCAGATGTGTAATCATTAGAGATTTCAGCTGGGGAAATTGCATCCCGAGGTGGCCGTGCATTGGAATGTCAACAAAATCCAGGTTTTGCTTGGTTGCAGATTCATAAACTAGATGAGGTCAGTGGGTCCTGATGGTCCTTCTCTTAGGAACAGGATCAAAGGTGCTCATATAAGAAGAATCTAATATTTAAACCATAATATGTCAACTTCCCAGTTCACAACTGAGGACAAATTTTGTTAGACAAATCAGAAAGCTAGTTACATTTCCTTCCTGGCTTGAAAGTCTATGTGACAAATAAACAAATTGCACTTCAAAATTTAAATTAAATAATGCAAAAACATTTTTTAAGATTATAAATTACATATGAGGATGTAGATAAATGATGATGAAGGAATTTTAACTGTGGACATTATAGATTTAACTATAATTAAGTTAGAGATTTAACTTTAATTAAGTTACAATCCTACGGGACAGGTGCTTAACTTTGTCCCACATCAGAGTACCTGGGTTTGATACTCAGCTCTGGCTCCTGATCCCAGCTTCCTGCTAATGTAAACCCTAGGAGGCAGTGGTGATGGCTCAAGTAATTGGGTTCCTGCCACTCACATGGGAGACCTGGATTGAGTTCCTGTCTCCTGGCTACTGTCTGGCCTCATCCTGGCTCTTGTGGCATTGGGAGCTCTCTCTCTCAATCTCTCTGTTTCTCTGCTTTTTAAATAAATAAATAATACATTTGAAAAAGAGTCCTATTATTACTTGTGATCTTTGAATAGGAACACCTTTAGGGACAAAAATGGAAGAAAACAATTAAACATTAAGTATCATATTATATAAACTAGGACCTGGGTGGAGATATCTGTATGGTAATTGACTCTATTTCAAGGACGCTTCTGGAAAAAAAAAGCTGAATCTTTTATGAGTCAATTTTCTCTAACTTTCTAGTTATACTAAGTCCTACTGGAGTACTAAAATATTAAGTAAACACTAAGAAAATTCTATGAATTTCCAGAGCATTAGTCTGTATTTTTTAATAATTTTATATTAAAATATTAGTAAAAGATAATGATACTTCTAATGTAGGATTATAGGTCAATTAATATTGATAGGAAAAACTACACAAATTGAATGTCACAATATCTTCTCATATTTAAGATCAGATAATTTCTAATGTATCTTCTTAATTTACCCCAAAACTTTAACAGTCCCAAAGTGAAAATATTAAAATCTTCTAATACATTAATCACAGAAAATGACATAAACATGAGTTCTAAAAGAGCTATAAATATAAATTCAATTTTCCATAGCTATTTAAAAATGATTCCAGCTAGCTTCACTTCATGTAGAGTTTTTATTACACTAGACAGAAATCTTTGACTTATATCATTTCCAGTCTGACCTACACAATCAAAGCAATACATGGAAATAGGATTCTCATGCTTGAATAATCAGTCTTTTTCCTTTCTTAGAACTACTTGTCTTTCTTGCTTGAAGTTTTTTGATTCCAGGCTATTATTTTAGATAAGATGGTAGTGGCTGCTGTAACAGAAAAGACCTCTGACACTCAGCGGCTTAGTACAATAGAAGCTTACTTCCGGTTCACATGAATTCCAACTGGTGACTGGGGTGAGGATGAGCTTCTGTTCTATTCAATCACCCAAGGATCCCAGCTAAACAGATTCTGACCTATCTGACTCGTGGCTTCTAAAGATATTCTGGGCATTGGAATCCAGCTGGCCAATGAGAGAATAAAGAGAAAGGAGGGTCAGGTGCTAGGATTTTCTGCACCAAGCCTGGAAGTGGTGCACATTACTTCCACTGGCCAGAACTCCATCAGACAGCCACAGCTGACCTGAAAGGAGGCTGGGAAATGCAGTCTCGCTCTGGGTCCGAGTAGAGGGAGATGGGTATGGTGTGCCACTCGTCTCTCTCTGCCATCACCACCTTGTTGGTTTACTCCAATGCCACATCCCTAGGTCTTCCCTCAGCTCTTCCAGATCTCAGATTCTGAAAGACGAAGAGCTCATTCCATCAGAACACAGAAATTGGAGAACAACTTGACATTTCAAATCCTGTGGGAATTCCAAGTTCATCTGGTGCTAAGATTAAATGGAGGCCCAGCTGGGAGAGAAAATAAGGAAGTCCTAGGCAAGAAAATCTCATTCTGTTGGTCCTTCTTCCACATCTTGTGGCCTTGGAGCTGTCTATGTGGTTTTGCTCATTTATGAGGCTGTTAATAATTAAAGCACAAATCAATGTCATTTTGTCCTTCTTTTTATCAAAAAAAGAAAATGCCTTTCAGAGAGGATACTGTCAATGTCATCTTTTCCGTTCCAACCATTTGTTTTCCTCCTTTAGCCAGTAGCACAGGTCAGTCCTCTGTTGACAATAAAGTGAGCGTGTCACCAGCATGAGTGCTATTTTGAGTCAGGGGACATTAGTTTTCCATGGACGCGTCTGTTTCTATTCTGATTCCTGCTGACACAGGTTGGCTCTTCTGGAGAGAAGACCTGGAGCTGCTTTCCAGGGCTGAGTTGGTGAGTTTTCTTTTTGATGAAGCTTATTAATCAATGCTTGGCATAAAACCAGACAGCAAAATATATCATAGATTCTAAGAACAAGGCAAAGTGAAGTGCCAGATGCTAAGGTACTGGATGATTCTTACCAAAAGCCAGGCTGCAAACTGCTCCAACCCCCTGATGTCTCTTTGGTATTTGACTTATAGGCATGTCCTTTGGTTTTAAAGAGGACTTGGCCTTTGTGATGTTTTCTGTTATTAGATGACAAGTTTAGCGAAAGAAGGGATAGATCAAAGGTAAACATCACATTTCATCACCTTTTCAATATCACAGTGCAAACATGGTAACAGCTCATGGAGAGAAGGGCTCTGAAGGAAAGGGACGTGAGCCCGAGCCCCTGTTCACCACTTTCCAGTTGTGGGGCTCTGGGCATGTCACTTAACTGTGCCAAGTCTGTTTTCTCCTCTGTAGCTCAGGGTGAGGATACTACCTTCCATGCAGACTTGTGATGGCTTAACAAGGTAGTACATAGATAGCTTAACATAGTGTGTGGCACATACAAAGTTCTCACAAACAACAGCTATTGTTATTTTACCAAAATCTGACATGCCGTGCCCATGTGACATGTAATTATGGACTCAATAGTATTTGCTGGAAATATTACAAAATTGATCAAATGTAGATGGGTGCTAAGAAAGCTTACTCAACATGCAATGCCGCCAGAAGTCACCTGTGGGAGGCTGTGGCTGGCAGAAGTCTAAGGCGGCTTCCAGGATCTTCCTCTTCTGGGGTTCAATGACCTTCTCCCAGGTGTTCACTCAAACATTCACCTAGGTGCTGCTGTGAAGGGATTGTGCAGATGCAGTTCATGTCGCCGATCAGGTGACTTCAAGATATCCTCAGTGGGCCTGACTTAATCAGACTGGGCTCTTCTGAGTGAAGATGTGTCAGGCACGGGAGGGCCCACGGAAAGGGCCACGCAGTGCGGAACTGCGGCAGCTGAGAAGTCTCTGCTGATATCAGCAAGTAAACAAGGGCCTGTCACTCAACTGCAAGGAAATAAATCCTAGGGGCCTAGAAGGGTCCTAGTCTTAATTTCTGCTGAGATTCTAAGGAGAGGATCCAGCCAGACCATGCCCAGATCTCTCACTCATGGCGACTGGGATAATGAATTAGTATTATTTTAAGCCTCTAAGTTTGTGCAATTTGTTACTCAGCAAAAGAAAACAGGGAGTTCCACATATTTGTTTCAAAGATGATAAAAATGAGCCTTCTTAAATGGTCTATGAAAACTTCACCAATAGCTGCCTCTGATTTTCCTGTGAGTTCGGGCCAAAGATCCAGAGTCATTTCAGCAGCCCATAAACAACACGTAGAACAGACCTGCTTGTCCATGCAATTGGACACCTCCAAAGGACACAGTTACTCTTTAGAACCTGTTTAATCTTAACTCTGCTCCCTTGCTTCAGGCTCATTCCCAGTCACTTTCTTTCTCAGAATCTTTTAAGAACACAGATAACATGATGGTACTTCACAAAGTAAAAGGAAGTAGAATTAAAAGGCAAGTTTATTTTGGTGCAGAAGTACTTCGAAATCCACACGCAGTTTTTCCAGGATATGCATTTTCCATGAGCTTTTTGAGGTCCCCCGTGTTCCCATGGGCAGCCACTATTAGCAGTTTTCTGCATATCCTTCCAGATAGGTGCAAAAGATGGAAACTTTGTGACCTTTTGCAATTCAGAATTCCATGACCACTGGTGACTAGTGGTAAGCCCTACCCTCTGAGGCCTCACATACCTGACGATAACATCTGTCTTTGACAACAGGCCATCAGTGGACTCCTTATGTAGTGCTCAGGCCCCAGAGTAGAACCACCAGAGCTGTCAAGCATTTTCGTATCATGTATGTAATATTTGCCATGAAAGGCAGAAGTGAACGCTATAGTTTACAGCACATATCACTTCAACGATAACTGAGAGTGTGACTATGTTCAGACAGACCTGTTATTCCGCAGCACTAATGATGATGCAACCTGAAGAAAATAACACTGCACACTTTTCTTCAAGATAACTTGTTTTCCACTTGAAATATGCAAGAATTTCCTTCCATGGAATGAAGAGGAAGCAAATGACAACAGGAACCAACCTGTGAAGTAAGCGATTTCTTTGGATTTGCAATATTATCATAGCAGACGACCAGTTCTTTTTTGCAACAAGAACAATGAAGAGTCACCAAGGCCCTTCTCCTTCTCATCTTCTAAATGGTGTCCCTGGTCATATGGTTCTCTTTTCTGAAATGACCATTCTGATGCTTAAAATAATTAACAGAAAATCAGGAGACAGGTTGCAGAAGTCAAGAGTCACGATTAAAGGTATGGACTTCGTTGTCTTGGGACCTGGTGATCAACCACAGACTCATTTGTTACCAGCGACCTTGAGATAATTTTAACCTAGATTCCAGATTCCTCATCACTTAGATGTGCTATCTGTAAATGAAGTGAGTGTCACTCGTCCAGCACCTTGTCCAGCACAGAGCAGACACTCAGGAAGCGGTGTTCACTATCATTTTCGAAACTTCGCATCCAATTCTTCCTGCTGGAACACCCTGCAGTCTGTGCTGCTTACAGGATTCTCTTTTCATAGATCTGGTCCTGTTCTCCTGATGCTGAAGTTTCCATATGGCTCCTCCTTAAGATTCTGGGCTCAGTGGCATTGAATCTTTTATCCTCTTTGTGAAATTCAAGAAACCCCTTCAAAGAAAAATGCAGGTCCACACACACCACCCAACATGTGGTGGACATTCGCCACCTTTTTGTTGTTGGCTCCAGATGAGAACTCACTTTTTATGTTTGGGGAATCCAGCATTTTGAGTTGGTAGGTGGCAAGATCTCATGTCCACTTGCGGAGTCAATCAGGCATCCGGCAAACGTGGCGGCCTGCAATAAAGACTGGTGGACCAGATGTGTGCCTCTGGTCTGTTTCAGTCCCAGATCTTCCTAAGAGGGCCCCAGTGCCTTTTCCAGGCTTGCTATTCAGGGCACCAGGACACGCACCTTTCCCAAGTGTACCAAGGGTCATCACTGTGTGGAAAAATCTACTCCTGGGAAATGGTCCCCCAAATCTCTGGCTTCCTTCTTGTTAGCTTTCAAGTCTGCAATGTTGTGACCCTAAAAAAACTTCATATATTATAACCCAGCTGTACTGATAGTGCGTTCATTTCTTTTGTGATGGTATAAACTCTTGGAAGAAAGAAACCACTCTGTCACCAAGGTCAGCACAGTGTGAGGCATAAAGACAGGCCTCAATAATAATAATTATTTGTTGGGTAATAAATATATAAAAAATATTCAGCATATGAAAAATATTCAGCCTGACTGGTAAGCCAAAGAAACATAAACTTAAATAATCACACCCTCCCTTCCCCATCTAGCAGATGTGGCAAAAGCAAAAAGCAAAATGTTGGCAAGGGTCTGGGAGAGTGTGACATTCTTTAGCTCCACAGGAGGGCAAGATATAAATTGGTACAAATTTTCTGGAAACTTCACAAGACATACCGAGATTTTGTGTTATGTTTCTGCCATTTGACCCAGCAACTGTGTTTCCAGGAATTTAGTCAAAGGAAACATTAAGGCTGTGAGCCACCATTAAGACAGAGTATTGTTTACAATAATGAAAAACCAGGAACAATCTATTAATAGGGATTTAGGCAAATCAACATGGTGGAGTCAAACAGTGTAATAAAATTGGTAAAAAAAAGATTGGTAGAGGAATGTTCCTTCATAGTCCATGATAAAAACGACTATAATATATGAGGGTATTTCAACAAGTTCTTGGGAAGATAGAATCAAAAGACAATTTTTTAGATACAAAAATACTTAGAAATCTGTGCATGATTTTTTAGTACTCATTTTCCATGAACTTTTTAGACTCCCTCCAATTTTTTTGCATCAAAATAAACTTATCTTTTGATTCCATTTGTTATGGACTTTCTGAAGTACCCTCACACTGCTGAGTGAAAATAGCTGGTAAGAAAGCAGTAATATCTCATGGGAGGGGGCAGTAACACACAGAAAGATACATATATACACACAACAAAATTGAGAATATACACACCAAAAAATTTAATAGTGGTTACTGCATGGTGGGATATGAGTGGTCTTTTATCTTTAACTTCTGTTTGTTCTAAAAGGGAATCTTATTTATATGAAAGACATACACATTTACACTTACTGAATAAATAATTCACCCTAAAAGGATACAGCCACTCTGTAGAACCCATTTAATCTTAACTCTGCTCTATTGCTTCAGCCTCATTCCCAATTACTTTCTTTCCTAGAATCTTTCTTAAGAATACAGATAACATGAGGTTACTTCAAAAAGTAAAAGAAAGTGGAATTAAAAGATAAGTTTATTTTGATGCAACAGTACTTTGAAGTCCATGCATAGTTTTTTCAGAATATGCATTTTCCATGAACTTTTTGAGGACCCTCCTGTGTGCCCAGAGGCAGCCATTGTTAGTTTTCTGCATATCCTTCCAGGTATATTTTGCGACTCAAAGATAAAAATGCACATTTGCACATATATACTTTTTCTTATATAATGGTAGCATACCATATGCTGTTCTGCATTGTGCTTTGAATTGTTTTTTATCAGCTTTATACACACACATAATTTAAAAAGTCAAGTGGCTCTAGAAAAGGCATGATGTGAAAACCATTTTTAAATAACTATCAACACTTTAAATCTTGCCTTCTACTTCCTTAAAGTTAGCTTTCTACTAGGTTGCTTTGTCTCACAGTACACCTGATCAGTTTAACTACTGCACATCATGTATGCTTTGAGTTCTAGAATTATGTTTTCTTCCCTCAGTTATGACATACGACTGCACCCAAGAAAGTTGCGGGGGAGCTACCAACCCTGGACCTCCTTTATCTGAGTAGGCTCTGAAACGATTTGAATTGACAATCTGTTCTAGTTCACCCTTGACAGGAGAGTGTGGCCATCCAGCATCCCCACTCCAGTCCAGGGGCTTTACCAGAGATAATCCTCTTCTACTTTTCATTTCTTTGGACCTGTAAGTTTTCTTGAAACTACTTCCAACTAATCAACCTCTTCTAGAACTGTATGTGAAAAGTAGTCCCTGAACACTGGGTACACATCTCCCCACTTCCTTTTACGTTTGTGTTGTCACTGGGTTGGTTACTTTCTGATTCCCTCAGGCTCAGATTTTTATATTTTGTCCAGCTTTTCTTTTTTTTTCTTAGGAGGAAACAGTTTGGAATGATAGATTGAATAGGAAAGGCTTAGTCACTGATGTGCTGAGAGTCCCTTGTTGATCAAGCAATTGATCTACTACTTGATTTTCCTATTTGTGGAAGAAGTCCCTGAGAATTCTAAGGCTAACTGACTTTGAATGTACTAGGGAGGCAGGCATATGTAACTCACATTGCTCTCAAGAGTACGTAGCAACAATCTTTTTAGGTTACTAGATTGGCATCTTTGAACAAAGGCTAAGACATTTTTCCTGGAAGTCACTGCCTTCTTAAAACCCAATGAAAGATGTCAGATCAAACATAAGGTAGCAGAGAGAGAAATAGGACATCTCTGGGCACACACACAGGATTTACACTGTCCTGAGGGGCATCTGTACAAATAAATAAGTATGCTTCAAGAAGATTAGAGAACCAGAAAGCTAATGAACAAAAATTGTTATGTAATATTTTATTTGCTAGGAAGCCTATTTGCTTTGATAGGGAAGGGCATATATGCATTCATTAACACAGATGTTTATATTTTATCAGATGGCGTCACTGTCACAAGTTTATAGAAACAAGTGAAGACGAGTGGCAGGGTGGTGGTAGGGGGAAGCATTAGAGTTCCTTTGCCACAGAGACCTGTACTGTGTGGATTGGTTGGTCCAAAACCTTAGGACCTGAGTTTCCCTTATTTTCTCTTTTATCTAAGAATGAAAAATAAAAGACCTTCAGATATAGTGCCACAAGAATTTATGTCTTAACACAAGCCATTTCATCTGGCTCTTTTTGTCTGTCAACATGGATAATCAAAGCTATCATTTATTGACCATTTATTTTTCAATAGGAATTTTCTACACATATTGCCATAGTTCATCTTCTGGATGACACTATTAGTTCCATTTAAACATATAAATCAAGGCTCAGAAGGGCAAATAACTTTCTCAGAGTTAGGACATGTTGAACTAGGACTTGATTACAAATCTGTCTGAATGTAATACTCTTACTCTCTTTTTAAAGATTTATTTATTTGAGAGGCAGAGCAATGGAGAGAGGGAAGGAGGTAGAGAGGGAGGGAGGGAGCAGGGGAAGAGGGAGGAAGAAGGAGAGGGAGAGAGAGAAGGAAAGAAAAAAGAAAGGAAGGAAGGGGAGAGAGAGAGAGAGAGAGGAGGGAGGGAAGGAGGGAGGGAGGGAAGGAGGGAGGGAGGGAGGGAGGAAGGAAGGATCCATTTTTTCACTCCCCAAATGGATGCAACAACCAGGTCTGGGCCAGGCTGAAGCCAGGAGCCAAAAACTTCATCCTAGTCTTCCACATGGGTGGCAAGGACCCAAGCAACTGGGTCATCCTCTACTGCCTTCCTAGACACATTAGCATGAATCTGGACAGGAAGTGGAACAACCAGGACTCTGATATGGGATGCAGACATCACAAGTAGTGGCTTAATTTACTGGGCCACAGCGCCAGTTCTGACAACCTTAATCTTGATGGTACAGAATACTACTACATCAGCACTCATTTATTCAACAATGCTTTGTTGAGTGACTGTCCTGTGTGATAAAACCAAGCATGGAAGATGATCATGTTTCCCTCAGATAATTTTATCCTTCCCTCCCAGATACATCCCAACTTAATTCCCTAATATTTAAAAATTTTTTTTCTTTCAAAAGCATGGAACTCGTTGCATATAACAATTTTATCACACTGATATTAAGAATAGACAAACTCCAAGTGCCACCGTATAGAGTTCTACCATATCATATATACCTCTAGGGTCTTTGCCCTTTAGTTTGTGACAGAGAAGAGGGACTGAGGAAGAGAATGATTTTCTCCTCCATAAACATCATACAATCTTGATAGATGTGTGTTGGAAGTTTTATACTGCCAATAAACATCCATATTACATTACTTAATGTACTTCTTGTTTTTGTTCACTATATAAATTTTTTATTTCATTTTGTACTGGATTAATATTGAATATGGCTATCTACTTCAGTGCACAAAACAGGCAAAGTAAAAGCTTTAGTTGATAATGACAATAATTTCCATCTGTTAAAAATGATGTGAGTTGGGTTGATGATGATGCTAGTGCTGGGGAAGAAGTTATAAATTTTTGAGGAGGAGGGAAGGTAGGATTTGAATGAAAAAAATCACACGTGACCCAGAAAAAGGATGTTTTAACTTAAACTCCTTCTTTGGTGATAGGTAATAATTGT
Source organism: Lepus europaeus (assembly GCF_033115175.1). NCBI lineage: Eukaryota > Metazoa > Chordata > Mammalia > Lagomorpha > Leporidae > Lepus > Lepus europaeus. Next base: position 59,346,771 of record NC_084845.1, on the reverse strand, counting down.
ATTCCTGAATAATAATTAATTTGGAAAAACAACTTTCCAAAACTAATTAAGAGCTGGGACAGACAGAATGAAGATGGACAGGCTTGCATAGCATGCAGAAAACCAAGACCGTTTTCTGGAAATCTCTTTAGTGATAAAGGAACCAAATATCCTTCTTTCATTTTAACTTTAGCTTATGCTCAGACTAATCACATTTGACCAGTAGAGCTGTCACTCTAAATTCAGGGAAGGTGCTGACCCATCATGTTAACTAAGGTTCAATCAATAGCTTTCCTTCTTTCAGTGTGGTTTATAATCAATACGACCTACTGGAACCCATCTTCTAGGTTTCACATTTAGCATTACCAAAGGGAAAGAGCTCTCATGAGAGGCTGGGGTGAGAAGCCCCCAGTTCTCTGTCAACACACACCTTTGTTTTTGGAATTCTCTGGTCATTGAATGGGTCACCTAGGATGGCTCAGGAAGAGACCACCACCACGTTTTGGAATGGTCATGAGTTTTATGCAGCAAAAGAAAAAATGGCCACTATGATAAAACTACAATTTTATTTTCTTCTTATTTCCTTTTCATGTGTGTATCTTTTAGTGGATTTTCCATGATTAAGGTAAAGATAAAAGAACTGTGCTCTCTTATGCCAACTGAAAATACATTTCACTATCTCTTTGTTAAATGCTGTGAACAGACATAACTCACCATAAAGTTTATTAATTATAAATCAATGAGCTTAACATTAAAATACATCATTTATTCAAACAGATACACAGATAAAATTTTGGAAAAAAAAAAACTACCCATAGTCGTATACTCAAAAACAAAATAAACATCATACGAAATAGAACTGGAACAGAAAAAGGGGCCCGAAGCCTCAGACTTACTGGCCTGTATGTTCTGAAGTCAGAGGAGGCAGCTTGAGGATGGGAAATGGCAACCAAAATGATCTTGCAGAATGCAAAGCATGACAGACAACGTCCTCAGCCACGGCAACTTCTCTGTATGCGAAAGAAGGCTGAATGTGGGGATGACATTGTGGGATAGTAGGTAAGGCCACACCAGGGAGCTCCCTGCTAGTGGCTTGGGAGGAGCATCAGAGGGTGGCCCGGGCACATGGGTACCTGCCACACACATGGAGAACCCAGATGGAAGTTCCTGAATTCATACTGGCCTAGCCACTGCTATCGTGGCCATCTCAGAGAGTGAATCAACAGATGGAAGGTTTCTCTGTCTGTCTGTCTCTCCTTTTCTCTGTGTAACTCTGATTTTCAAATAAACAAATAATTTCTTCTTTTTTTTTTTTGACAGGCAGAGTGGATAGTGAGAGAGAGAGACAGAGAGAAAGGTCTTCCTTTTTGCCGTTGGTTCACCCTCCAATGGCCGCTGTGGCCGGCGCACCTCGCTGATCTGAAGCCAGGAGCCAGGTGCTTTTTCTTGGTCTCCCATGGGGTGCAGGGCCCAAGGACTTGGGCCATCCTCCACTGCACTCCCGGGCCATAGCAGAGAACTGGCCTGGAAGAGGGGCAACCGGGATAGAATCCGGCGCCCCAACCGGGACTAGAACCTGGTGTGCCGGCGCTGCAAGGTGGAGGATTAGCCTGTTAAGCCATGGCGCCCGCCAATAATTTCTTTTTTTAAAACAGAAGGCTGAACAAAGGTGTGATAGTGCTGAATCTTTTATCCATATCACAGTTGTGCCAGGAGTGATGAATGTGGTAGCAGTGAAATGGGAACTGTCATGTGGAGAGACACAAGGCTGCCATAATGACTGAGGTGTGGTTTCTCCACTATCTATGGGACCTGATTCTGGACTAGTGATTACGTCCAAGGTGAAGGTAAATGTAAAAAATGCTAGAAAGGGGGCATGTGAGCAGTAGTATGAGGTCAAAGCACACCCACACCAGATGGATTTATTACTTAAGATTCCAAATGCTCAGAGCAGCTACAAATAATCAGGTAATATATTAATTCTTAAGCAATCAATACATAAACTAAAATTGATTAGAAAATGCACCTGAAATTCTCAAATAACTGCAGAATACAATAATATAAATAAAACAAAAATTTGAGAAAATAACCACTGAGATATAAATCAATAATAAGCAGTTATGAACTAATTATAAATCTTGGTATTAAAAATATAATCATTGAAATTAAACTGAAAATGTAAATAAATGAGATAAACCTAGACCTGTCAAAATCAAAGAAGGAATTTATAAATTAGAGCATACTACTGACAAGGTGATAAGGCAGCAGAGAGATAGAGCAGTGAAAATATGTGTGAGAAATAAGACGTGTAGGGTGGTACAAACAGTAGTATTAGAAATATGTATATATATAAATACAAATTATACAAATTCAGGGATCTGTTTGTATACAGGCGTATTTTTTCTCTTAAAATAAGAAATAGCATGAATGGTGGAAAGATAATGACTGAAAGCTTTCATTTAAGAGGAAAATTCTCTGATACATTAAAGAGAATTTTAGGAAAATCAAGGATAAAAATGCAGTCTGAAGAAAAACTAGAGAGAAAATACAAGCTGCCCATGAAGGAACAATAAGACTAATAGTGGAGTTTTAACAGCAACAATTCATGCCAGAGGCCAATCTTCAAAGAGGTTAAAGGAAATAAAGGAAATAAAACTCTGTCCAAAAGAATCCTATACTTAGCTAAACTATCACGCCAGAGTGCACTCTCAGAAATCACGAGACCTCTATCAAACACCTCAAAGGATATAATTTAGCAAAAAAAAAATATATATATATATATATATATATAAACAAACAAACAAACAACAAAACCAAGAAGAAAGCAGGGAAAAAGGAAAAGTCAGCAAATTATTTTGGTAATCAGTCACTGAAAAAAATCAACAATTTTTTTTTTTTTTTGTGGTAGAGAGGATTAAAACTCTATACTAAATTTAAACAATGAGGGAGGTGGGGAAAGGTCAAGAAATACTAAGTGCATGATAGGTTTCTTATGTTATTCTTTTTTTTAAGATTTATTTTATTTATTTGAAAGAGTTATAGAGACAGGTAGAGACAGAGAGAGAGGTCCTCCATCTGCTGGTTCACTCCCCAGATGGCCGCAATGGCCGGAGCTACACCAATCTGAAGGCAGAAGCCAGGAGCTTCTTCCCAGTCTCCCATGTGGGCACAGGGGCCCAAGGACTTGGGCCATCTTCTACTGCTTTTCCAGGCCATAGCAGAGAGCTAGATTGGAAGAGGAGCAGCCGGGACTAGAACCGGCGCCCATATGGGATGCCGGCACTTCAGGCCAGGGTGTTAACCCACTGTGCCACAGTGCCAGTCCCCTTATGCTATTCTTGAGGAAGACCAAGGTGCTAAAGGAGGAAAATGAGGGTGAGGGAGAGTACAGTATACAGAAAATACTCAAAGTGATAGGGTAATTAGTATATACACGTGACGATCACAATAAATTTAAAAAGCTTAGTCTAAAGGTGGTAGGTTAAATAATGGCCTCCATAAATATCCATGTCCTAATCCATGAAATCTAGGAACATCTTGTCTTAATATGTGGAAAGGGACTTTCAGGGGTTATTGTGTGTCTTCAGATGAAGAGATTATCCTGGATTCTTGGTCTGGGCCCAGTGTAATCATGAAAGTCCTACATTAGTTCACTTTGTGTTACTTTCACTCAAATATCAGCGAGGAGCTTCTGAGAAAGAGAACGTGACTTCTATTTATGTAGGTTACAGCTCAGGATCGGGCAGCTCCACAGTCCACTGTCTGGTGGGTTCTGGCCCCGGTAGCAGGGGTACAGAGGAAGGATCACACGGTGAGACCGGCAGCAGAGAGAACAGCTACACAGGACTTCACCCAGATCATCACCCTGCTGGCAATATACTGGGGGCACATCCCCAGTGATCCAAAGACCTCCCTTCAGACCCACATCGCAGATGCCATTAATTAGATCAAGTCTCTACCCTTAATCCTTCAAACACTGGCATGAAGACAGCAGAGCTCAAACGCCTGCGTGAGTTTTGGGGTGGTAAGTTCTGCTGTATACATAACAAGTCTTTGTAAGAGGGAGACAGGGAGATCAATGTCAGACACAACGTGTAAGGATGGACACACAGGTCACGGAGCAGAGATGACGCCGCAGGTTTTGAAGACAGGACGGCACGTGAGCGAGGAACGCAGGTGGCCTGCAGAGGCCAGAGAAGAAGGCAAGGAAACAGATTCTCCTCTAGAGTCTCACAAGACACATTTGAACTGCTGACTCCCACACTGTAAGCTAATAAATTAATTACAGCAGCACAGGAAACTGATATTCCTGCCAATGGAAGGACAGATTATCATCAGATTTTTAAAACTCCAGCCTCAATTAAAAATGATTCATCTTAAACACATGATATGCATAAAAACTAAAAATAGAAGAATGAAAAATGATACCTGGAAAATAGCTACTAAAACAAAGCTGGTGAAGTAATATTATCAGGCAAAATAGAATTTGTCAGAAAGCATAAATGAGTACTAAAATGAAAGACACATTGTGAAAAACAAATAATATACCAATAAGTAACAGCAAGCATGAGTTTATATGGACCTATCAACAAAGCCTTAAAAATAAGTTGCAGGATATCACACAGAGTAATATTACTTATATATAAATTTAAATATTTATTTATTTATTTGAAGGTCAGAGTTACACATACACACACACACACACAGAGGGAGAGAGAGAGAGAGGTCTTCCATCCGATGGTTCACTCCCCAACTGGCCACAATGGCCAGAGCTGTATCGATCCAAAGCCAGGATCCAGGAGCTTCCTCCATGTCTCCATGCGAGTGCAGGGGCCCAAGGACTCAGGCTGCCCTCTACTGCTTTCCCAGGCCATAGTAGAGAGCAGGATCAGAAGTGGAGCAGCCGGGTCTCAAACTGGTGCCCACATGGGATGCCAGCACTGCAGGCAGCGAGTGGCTTTACCAGCTATGCCACAGTGCCAGCTCCTATTTATATACATTTTAAGCACTTCAAAAGTATCATTATTTAGTTTTTAGGAATTCATATTGTGTGATTAAATGTAAAAACATGGCTTAATTAATTAAATATTAAAACAATATTGAGGGGCCAGTGCTGTGGTGCAGTGGGTTAAAGCCCCAGTCTGCGATACTGGCATCCCATATAGGTGCCAGCTTGAGTTCTGGCTGCTCCACTTCTGATCCAGCTCCCTGCTAATGTGCCTGGGAAAATAGAAGAAGATGGCCCAAGTGCTTGGGCCTCTGCACCCATGTGGGAGACCCTGAAAAAGCTCCTGGCTCCTGGCTCCTGGCTTCGGATCAGTTCAGCTCTGGCCATTGTTGCCATTTGGGGAGTGAACCAGCAGATGGAAGACCTCTCTCTCTCTCTCTCTCTCTCTCTCTCTCTCTGGCTCTACCTCTTTAACTCTTTCAAATAAATAAAATAAATCTTTTTTAAAAAACAACATTCGGCATTAAATTAAGTATAAGAACAACAAATTCATGATATGGTTGCCTCTGTGAAGAGAGAAAAGGAATGGATCAGTGAGGAGACCAAACAGGACTAATGTTTGTCTTAATATTTGATTTTTTATGTAAAGGGTCTGAGGCAAATGTCGGGGGAAGGTTACCATGCATTAGATTGTAGGGTTAAGCATCCCTGAAATTCTTCTGTACTAAACCATGTTAAATAGCCTCAGTTCTCGACCTCTACAGTCCAGTATTTCCATGCTGCAATAGAAAGAGGCTAGCCCACAACTCAGGGCGCTGAGCACCAGCAGACTTTTCTCTTGTGACTGTGGTCAGTTCTCTTGCACCGGGAGAACTCAGTTGTGATCTGCTAAGTGGGGACAGTGGAGTCCCAAAGTGGGTGGATATGCATTAGGAATACAGAATGTCCTATTGCATAAATCATACTGTCCTCAAGAGTTTGAACCAAAAAGCAAGTATTTTCTTCTAAATATATGTCTTAGTAAACAAAGCCACTATTTTGAAAACCCATCAAAACAAACAAAAAAGAAGTAGAACAACTGTAACTGTCTCTGATTCGTGCTCACTTCTTTCCTTAGTCCTCACGACTTCTTTGAGCCTTTTCCTTCTGTAGATCTAACAGCTCAGTTTGAGGACACAGCGAATCTACCCACTGTAGCCCGAGGAGCACTTCATTCTCTCTTCCCTTTACACACACTATGGGGTGTGTACCTCAGGGACATCATCTCTCAGAAGGCCTTGGTGGGGCTGTGTGTAGGGGGGATCTCACTCTGTGATCCCCTCTCTATTATTCTGTCAATCAATCAATCCATCAATATCTTTAAGAAGAAGGTCTCGGGGCCAGGAGGCCCCGCAGCCCCTCCTGGATTGGACCCCTCTTAGATCTGCAGTGTGAGCTCAGGCAGGAGGGAAGGACGCGGCATAGCAGGCAGAGCCAGCTGGCCACAGGGCAGCTGCCCGCAGTGTAAAAAGAGCTCCCTGGCGATGGTCACCACTTCCAGTGTCTCTTAAGATGGACACAGGCTGGCACGAGAAATCTCGCTGGGTGTGAAATGCCTGCCCACCAATCTCCTTTCAGGTCTGTCTCTTTATTTTGTTAAAAGACGGGCATAGCTTTGAATTTTAAAACTCTTTTAAGAGCAACAGTAGTGAAGAATTTTTGTACTCATTTACATACGTGAACTGAATGCTGTTATACTATATTACAAAGGATTAAAAAAAGCAGATAAGTAGACTATGAGTCTGGTTCAGGCACACAATTGAAGGAGTTACAGTGGGTTGGAAAGTGACATAGTGGGGATGCTTTGCATACGTACATATGAACACATATGAACAAAGCCTACCTGGTGATCTTACCTCTTTGGGAAATGCTTCTTACTGCTCATCCCCTGCCTTTCAGCAAGTCCTGCACGTCTAGTACAGTGGACAGGAAACCACATCATCTCCCCATTCACAGACCCACTTCCTTACCCAGTGATCAGGGGAAAAGAGCGTGGGTCTGCTCAGACCACCAGAGGGCCAAAACCAAGCCTATGCTTACTTACAGGCTGCCGTAACTTACTTAAACTCTATCTATTGCTGTTCCTGCCTCATTAAAGTGGGGATTATGACAGCATTTTTGCTCGTAAATTCAATACTGTGTATAAAGTGGCAAATAGTCAGAAGCAGTGAGTGTGAATTATAATTAATGTCACCATCACAACCACCAAGCCCACTGCTAGGTGCTGGGAATTCAGGGCAGAGACAGAACCCACACAAACACGGAAGCAGAGTCCATGGACCTGAGGAAGAACTCAGTGGCTGGCGGTCTGAAGGACATGCGACAGCCCCATTCTTTCCTTGCTCCCACATTACTGTATGACATATGGCAAGTGACCAAGACAAAGAAATGTTTGAAAAGAAATGTGCTTGGATGACGCATCACAATTCCTGCTTCCTGGGCGCAGGACTTATCAATGTCACACGATGGTGGCCTCTTCCCACAGATCAAGGCACTGCACGGGTGTCTGAGGGCCAACTGAATCCCAAGGTGTCACTACAATCCAGAATGAGGCTTTCAGCTAACGTAGCCAAGGCTGAATTAGAGTCCAGAGTAAAAGCAAAAGGATCCCAGATGTTTCCAAACAAGTGCTAAGCAACACACTTGCTCCACCTAGCAAGAGGCACCCATCAAAGAAGGAACTGCCACATTCAGAGAGAGGAAGAGAGAGAAGGAAAGAAGGAGGGAGGGAGGGAGGGAGGGAGTGTTAGAAGGAGAAGGAGAGGGAGAGGGAGAGGGAGAGGGAGAGGGAGAGGGAGAGGGAGAGGGAGAGGGAGAGGGAGAGAACACAAGAACTCTTGCTGAGAGAGCCCTTTGCACACAGGCAGAGCCCACACTGTCTAATGGGCCTTGCTGTACTCTCTTCTCATACCACTGACCTTCTGTCCTGTGCCCCTCCCCCAGATCAGAGCTGATTTACTGGATCCTTCCAAATGAGTCCCTCACTAGGAACATCTTGGGGGGGACAGAGCTGGTATTCCAGGCATTCCAGAGCAAAGGTGAACCTACTGCTGCAGGGACAGGACACTCTTCCTCATAGTAATCACTCTCTCATAATAATCACTCTTTTTTTTATGCTTACAATAAATTAGGCTTTAAAGGAACAAAGTAAATATCATCTTCATTCTTCATTCCACAGTATATGAAGAGGTCTGTTTTTATTTATTTATTTATTTTTGCATAGCATTTATTTTGGAGAAATTCAGAATCACTCTAAGTGTCATTTATTTCCCCAGCATCGCTGTGAAGGTGGGCTTTCAGCTTCCTGTCTGCTGACCCCTCTGTCTGATATGATGTTTCTTGCTAAAGGAGAATCTCATCACAGTGGTCACCATGACGTGTGGCCGTGCGTGGAGAGACAGTGAGCCCTGCTGTAGGGTAGCCAGCAAGGAAAGAGCTTCCTGCGCCTGAATTTGTGGTAGATTTAAGAACAGAACAAACAACTATTTATTGAAACACTTTCCTATCACTTAATACTTTCCATAAGAACAAGTTTGAAGCTTTGGGACCATACATCAAGTTGAAATGTAATAAATGGTGTATCAGTTTCTTTCCACTGCAGTTAATGTCTAAGTTAGCATAATTCAATTTCTATGATGTTAACACATATCATAATTACCAGGAAATCCAACAGCAAGCCCAGCTGAAATATGAAAGGAGTTTGATGAAAACTACAGCGGAAACTACTTTATGCCACAACTCAGTGAGCAGCAGTTTTTCAAGAGAAACTTGAGGGCAAAACACACCCTGCAGTAGACCATTACATCACGCATTTAGCTCCTTGGACCCTGGGCCTGGTGACTTAAGATGACACTGAAGTATCAAAGGATGGAATCATGAAAGCTTTGTGAATGGCAGGCTGAGTCACTCAATATACAAGGAGTCTTCACAAAGCACATAGAAAATGTGTATTCTGAAAAAAACAACGCATGGATTTTGAATTTTTTTGCATCCAAATAAGCTTTAAATTTAATTGTTCACAAACCTTTTGACTTTTGTTATACACTATATTAATAAGCAACAACAAAAAACCCAATGGATTTGTGATGTGCTTATTAAAAAAAAAGAAAGCCCAAAAGTTGCCATAGAAAGGAAACCTGGTGAAACTTGAAAATGAAAGTAGAGGTGCTGAGAACAGTTGCTGTGTTTGTCCTTAAGCTTTCTTGTGATTTTTGCCTGTTTCCTTCTTCCAAAATCCACTCAGCCCCTCCTGTGCCCATCCACATTGTGCTAGATGGGTCGGTTGACTCTTCCTTCCCACCATCAACTCTGTACTGGACCAGGAAGAAACCACTCTTAAGCAATACCCTGTACTTTCCATAAAATACATCAATTAATGATAAAGACGAGTGGAGATATCTTTCTGTAGGATTTTTCTTTATATTAATATTAGTTAATTAATATTAAATAATATTCTTTAAACAAAATCCACAGAGTGCTGGAGCAAGATTGGGGTTGTATCAGAACCATATGTTAAAAAGATTAGTGATTATACATTAAAATGGCTACCTTTCATGAGTGACAAAAATGATAATAAAAGGTGAATAATGATAATGACAAATGACTATTAACTGGGACCAGTGTCTCTAGTGGGCTGTCACAAGTCATCAGAAAACTACAATCCTGTTCCTCCTGAGAGTGACTTTTATAAAATTGATGATAACTTGATTCTTCAGAAATATATGACAAATGCTGATGCTAAATGTTAGCTGTCATTCAAATTCCAGCAATTGGAGAACAGGAGGGCTATGCAACTTAATCTTATATTTAAATTTAGAAAGCTATTTATAAAAGAAAGAATACTTTGAACTACTATATTAGAAATTCCTAAATTCTTCAAAAGACTATATTATTGCCGGCGCCGTGGCTCAACAGGCTAATCCTCCGCCTTGCGGCGCCGGCACACCGGGTTCTAGTCCCGGTCGGGGCACCGATCCTGTCCCGGTTGCCCCTCTTCCAGGCCAGCTCTCTGCTGTGGCCAGGGAGTGCAGTGGAGGATAGCCCAAGTGTTTGGGCTCTGCACCCCATGGGAGACCAGGATAAGCACCTGGCTCCTGCCATCGGAACAGCGCGGTGCGCCGGCCGCAGCGCGCTACCGCGGCGGCCATTGGAGGGTGAACCAACGGCAAAAGGAAGACCTTTCTCTCTGTCTCTCTCTCTCACTGTCCACTCTGCCTGTCAAAAAAAAAAAAAAAAAAAAAAAAAAAGACTATATTATTTCTATTCTGGTACAAAAAATAAAATTAGCTTATAGAAGTCTAGCAGGTCTTAATGTCATTATGAAATATGCAGAAATGAGACAAACTCATTTCTAAAGTCATTTTATGATCCTTTTGTATTTATCTTTGCTTTGCTTTTAAACCCTGCTTTGGGCAAATACTATCTTGTATTTCATACATAGTCACAAATTATCTTAAAATGCTCTTTGAAGGAAGAAAGAATAAAAATGGAGTAAATACACAATCTTGTGGCCAAAGGATTCAAATGAAAGGAAGCTCTTACAGAGACATTTAGGAGGTATTTTTGGAGGGCTGGGATCAGATTAAGGTACAGTTCATTAGGAAAGCTGGATGACCTCTGTAGCATCTTCCCAAACTGGGATTATGTGCAAAGTATTTGCTTGTTTACCAAAAGACATGCACACTGTGTTTCTTAATCAATGAAAGGATCATAATAAAGAGGAATTAGACATGCGAATGTCATGGTTTAATGCAGTTTAACCTTGCAAATCCCTGCTTATGATAATAACTTTCAAAGACTTGTTGCAAAATTTGGGCTACTGCCCGTAAGCCTAAACTGTGTTTACATGACTCACTCACCATGCGTGCCTGAAATAATGCAGGAATGTAGGATTGGTTAGACAGGTTGAGAATTCTGGAAGAGTCCTTGAGGACATAGATATTCCCAAAATCCACTTGAGTGGGATGTACGTAGATAACTGGGCCTTCTCCGACACTCTTCAAGTAACATACCTGTGTTCCACGTGAGAGAAAGAATATAGGAACAGGTGAAAATGGCTGGCCTTTAAAATCAATCACAATAGAAACTTCCAGCTATCCCCTTCATTAAAAACAGAGGCATAAAAGGTCTCTTAGTGACATCCCTTCCCACTGCTAAGGTATATGGGATGTGTGGATGGCCATGTGGGGTTTGAGTACGTTCGAATGTATCTGCAAACAGATTTCCTAAGTAATACAGCAATTGCATTTTACCACTGAAGAGTGAAATGTAAAACTTAAAACTAGAAGCAATCAGAATATTTGAATATGGCACATGCCTTACATTAGGAAGCTCAAAATGTTTGACAAAGAGTCCAGTAACTTAAACTGCAGTTTAGAAAACTGGTTCTCACCACAGGAGGGTCTGGGCTCCCAAAGATGGAGATGTAAACTGTGGACCTGTGTGCTCCAATGACCTGGGTCTCCAGGATCAGCGGTATTTGCATGGTGCTCCGGGGAGGGATGACCCCACAAGGGGTGGGACTGGAAAGCAGCACAGCAGGAGCACTGTCATACACCTGGTGGGAGAGACAAGCCGGGGGTAAGCAAGCCATGGCATGGTACAAAACAAATACATTCATTCATTTAGAATTAAGTGGAGTGTGCACAAGGCCAAAAATCCAAAGTGCTCAAGATGCAGAATTCTCCACAGTGTGAACTGGTTCAGGGCAGTAGCCTTGCCCTGCCAACTTTCTCAGCCTGGCCTCTGGCCTTCATGCTTCATTTTCCACCACCTTGTCACTTTTCATTCCGTCAACAGATGCCACTGGGATGACCTGAATACATATATTGCTTCCCATCTCCAATCTTGTGCACCTGTGGCCCCTCTTCCTAGAATGTCCATTCCCTATGATCTACCTGACACGGTCATCCTGATCCCCTCTAGGTGTGATCAGTGCTCTAGGGTAGAGGTAGAGAGCATCCTGTGAAGTCCTTTCCACAGCAGGTGAGGACCAACACTGTAACCATCCACAAGTCCATTTTCTCCATGGGCTGGAAACCTCTCCTCTCTATATACCCACTTTCTAGCCCAAAGCATATACTCAGTGTGTGTGTGTGTGTGTGTGTATTTTAATGAGGAAATGAATGAATGAATGTCATCTACCACTTACCAGTGTGTGTTCCTAGGAAAGGTGTTCTGTAGTGTATTACTAGCATTTGTGCAGCAAGAACAAATGAAGTTTTAAAAATCCCTTGGTCAAATAAGCTTGCATAACTCCCAGAAAGATGTCTGAGTACCTCAGCTCCTTGGGACAAAGCCACAGCACGCAGGTTGCATACATCTGGAGTGCCCTGTGCCCTTTCCACACCTGGTCTGGCCTAACTTTCTTAATCTAACTTGACCAACTTGTGCAGCATGAACCCTACTGAAGCCTGTGGCAAAAGGAGAAAACAGTAATACTGGTCCCATATACATCCATGTTTTGATGATTTGTTTATTATATGTTCTTTCAATTAATTTTAATTTCTTAAATTATGGCATGAAAATATTATGCATCTTGATTACTGAGTGCTTGGCTTTCCCTTACATTCCCCACTTAAGGCAAGTAATTCACCCTTTTTGCAGCTCTGAAACCAGAGGTGGCATTGCTCTAAGATCCTGAGATGACTATGAGGGCCAGCATGCTCTGAGTGTGGGATGCAGTTTTCTATCAGCTACATGCTTGGCTTCTGAGTCTACCTCAGAGAAGCCCACAGAATAATTCTAACTCCTTTTACATAACAGCCCTTTGACTACTGAAACGGAGTTATCTTATCCCAGTCTTCCAGGGTCCAGGTTCAAAACTTGAATTGGTTATAAAAATGTCATGACAAGAACTGAAGATGAAATGCTGACTGTTTGACCAGTGGCTATGTCCTTTTTTGAGCTGTATTTCTGTGATGCAGCCTAAACTTGCATTGATTCTGTAGTCCCCATACTGCTCTTTAAATTCACATTGAATTTATAGCCACAAAACCCCCCACCTGATTGTTTCGCATGAATTTATGTTAGAGTACTATACTTATACAACTAAGTTTCAGACCCAAATGCATTCTTGGTAAGCCGTATCTCATTAGGAACCTTCCATTACTCAGAGGGTACAGAGCTTTCTGAATCTTCTACCCATATATGATACTGCCTAGTCTCCCACCTAGCCAGGTGGTGAGGCACAGGGACAGAGATACATTTCATAAAATGTTAAAGGACAATTCCTCCTTTCTCATTCCTGTATTGCCTCGAGCCTTTTGGTCCAACAAGTCCACTTATAAATGTTGCATTGCTATATCTTAGTGCTGCTGTTCAAGTCACAGCCATAGGCGGAAATGAAAACCCTATCTAATTTCTCATGCATGGTTAATTCATAGGCAATTATTTGCAGGTGCATTTCTGCCTGTTGGCTTAATTGACACTTTCCCTTCTTTAGCAAGGGCAATTTCCCTGGGAAATTCACAACCATTTACACCTGCAGCTGTTCACTCATGCAGATGGTAATCCAGCTGTGGCTTTATAACCCCATCCCCACATATTTGAGGGTTAAAAATCAGAATTATATAAGGTCATGTGTTCAGGAACATGGCTCTTCAGAAAGATCGCTCTCATTGAAGGGGTTTAATGGTAGAAACACTAACACCAAAAGACAAGGACTCACCTGAGGCAGGACCTCGTAGTATCCTGGGAGATCACTGTGATTGACAAGTGGAATCATTTTCTTATATGGATACTTCAGGAAGCAGCGCCCAAAGTCCACTTCTTCATCAACCAATCGGAGGGTAGGTACAATACACCTGCTCGAAGGAGTCCATCAATTCAAAACAGAGAGCTTGTTTACACACAGAGAACGTGGAGTCCCAAGTTAGATACATTTGTCACTGTCACAAAGTAGTTTTTCTTTAATAACTACATTAATCATTTTCAAATCTCTCTTGCCATTCCTCACCCCCACCCAGTCACCACTTTTTAACCAAAACAGGACTAGAAGCAGGACTCCTTAAATGGAGTATGGTGGGTAATGACTAACATTTCCATCATTCTTTCACACTTGGCCTTTGGCAAGGGGCCCCCGTGTTGCAAGTTCCTTAGAGTAGTGGATCTATTCCATGTCAAACAGGGACAATGCCATCAGCATGAGGTCCTAACCAGCTGTGACACTTTGGAGCAGTCAGAAAGTCCCCCAAGGACTAGCAACCGTTCACATCATCTAAATAATAGTAATAATTCTAACTCTATGCACAACAGCTGTGTTGGATGGCGAGGCTCAGGCAGCTGCTCGGCCCAGAACTGGCACCCTGACTGTGGTTCTCCATAGGGAGGGGTGTGGCGGGGGGTGACGGAGGCGGAGTCATGCGCAGGGAGGACAGGAGTTGCAGCCCTGTGTTTGCAGTTGGTCTTTGATTAGGTGACTTGTGTTTTCTTTTGCGTCTGTAGCTCTCAGTGTCCAACCTGCTCTATGTCATCGATGTAACATGTAACACAATGGTGAAGAGTACTGGCTTTTGAATTCAAGGGAGCTCACTCAAATGTTGGCTTTACCAGTACAACCTGTGCAACTTTGGGCAAGTTGCTTTCTCTCTTGGAGTCTCATTTCCCCCAGAGGTAAAATGAAGGTAATTCTGGGTATTCATATTAACATCAATTGCCCTTCTTGTGTTATTGGGGAAAGTCCATGAGATAATATGATTGAAGGGCATGGCCCATCACCACATGAATACTCAGTAAGAGGAAGTGAACCTGTGGCAGAGGGCATGATGAGCTCTCTCTGCGGGCTCTCTCGAGTCACTTCAGGTCCCAGTTCTTTTTTTTTTTTTTTTTTTTTTTTTTTTGACAGGCAGAGTGGACAGTGAGAGAGAGAGACAGAGAGAAAGGTCTTCCTTTTGCCGTTGGTTCACCCTCCAATGGCCGCCGCGGTAGCGCGCTGCGACCGGCGCACCGCGCTGATCCGATGGCAGGAGCCAGGTGTTTATCTGGTCTCCCATGGGGTGCAGGGCCCAAGAACTTGGGCCATCCTCCACTGCACTCCCTGGCCACAGCAGAGAGCTGGCCTGGAAGAGGGGCAACCGGGACAGGATCGGTGCCCCGACCGGGACTAGAACCCGGTGTGCCGGCGCCGCTAGGCGGAGGATTAGCCTATTGAGCCGCGGCGCCGGCCTCAGGTCCCAGTTCTAAAAGCAACTCTTCTGTTGAGAGTCAGCCGGCAGTTCCTACAGATTATACCAAAAGTGATTTCATGAAAGAGGCTCTCTGTGTCCCCAAAGTTTGTGATTTAGAATGAGTCGAGTTGTTCATTTTTAGCTAAAATGAAAACTGTCAGTTGACCCAATGCCCTTCCTAAGGCAAATCCTTTACTGCTTGAAACACTGTGACTGATAGAGTTTATAATATTGGACTTAGGTCACAGAGTAGATGTTAGTAGGAAACCCATAGCTTTTGTAGGTCTTTTTATGTCTTTTTTTTTTTTTAATTCAGGATTTCCTATTGATTTCTGTATGGGAAAGGGGATCTAGAGTATCTGAACAAGCCTATGGAGAAAAGAAACAAAAGGTTAGAGTAAAAGGCAAACTTGAATATGGAAAGGATCAGATGAAAGACCTTTCAGGGAAACAAACAAATAAATTAGGTCTTAAAGGAATACTAAATAAGTCAAGGCAAGACAGTGTGTTCCCAACCCTAACTCAAGTTCTTTTAGGGCAATTATGTTTTGTCTTCATTGAAGCCTGAGACACATGAAATGGTGACAATTATTATCTTGCCACCAAGCAGCACATCTGTACCTTCTTTAAGATATATCTCTCCAAGATTCAAGAAAGAACTAAGTTCGAGAGTTCGAGACCGACACATTAGCATTCTCAATTTTACTAAGTCATTTTCTCTGTTCCCTATAGATAGCATTTTAATACACATACTTGAAAGGCCCAGATCTGGACCCTGTTTTCTTTGGGAAGAGTGTAGCCTCATGACTTTATTCAGGATCCTGTCATCATTAATGGGTGACACCACTGCCCTTGTCACCACCATTGGCAAGATTGTAACGGGGTCAAGGAGACACAGCGAGCAAAGGGCACAGCTCAATGCTCTCTCTCTCTCGGGAAAAGTGGGTGATGGTTCTGAGGAGCTGATATTGCCAGTCACAGTAAGAGCATTCTGGAGCAGGAACCTCTTGGCTCAACAGATCCTCCACTACAGGAGTGACAGCAGCACTCTCCTGCTGTGTAACTCTGGAGAACTATGCGGAAAATAAAACTAACAACTCTTTCTCTCTTTCTTCTAAAACCTCTTCAGTTACATGCTTTGAAAGTCAGACCCCTTAGAGAGCACTGTTCCTAGCATTCATCAAAGCACACGCGACTCCAGGGAAGGTGCTTTAGAAACATTGGCTCTTTGGACCTTTGTCCTTTGCATATCAGGTTCAGTTTCCCTTCCCAGGAAGGCAGAATAAAAGCCAGTGTGCACTGGCTGACAGATGAGCTGCCTCCTGGGAGGTGGCTCATTTCTGGTGGTGTGGGGTGGGGGCAGGGTGGGGTGGGCTCTGGAAGAGAGAAAGCAGATGAGTGATACCTGGCTGTAATTAAGAGTGCCAGGACTTCTTCTCCAATGCCCTCCACGTCCACCACCAGTGCCAGCTCATACTTCTGCACCGTGTTGGAGCACAGGGTCACCTGGAAAGAGAAACGCGAAGCGCTGTTCCTCTACGAGGCCAGCTCCCTCTTGACATAGGAGAGAAGGGAGCAGGGGAGGTCCCCCATGGTCAGTGTGGATTCCCCGTGCTTTCTGGACACGTGGCCTTCTATGGCTTCTGTTGAACGAGTTACACTGTGGGGTCGGGGCATGCTGAGTGTTTTCGAAGGCCAGGTGAGGAACCAAATGGCTTTTTCATACAATAGCTTTGTTCATTTCTGAGACATTTTATCAAAGAAGCCATCCACCTGCACAGACGAAAAACCACCAGGGAAGAAGAAGAAGATTACACATACTTTAATGATGGTAATGTTAATCGTTCCTTATACCTCTGGGCTGTATGAATTATGAAAACTCAATATACTGACAAAACACTACAATGAAACTTGTCTTATGTAAAAATAAATGGAAATAACCATGTCGGTTCCAGAAAGATGGCATAAGGAATCAATTAATCTGTTTTATAAAATCTTGCCCCCTTTCCTATATTCATTAGTAGAGCAGGGAATAAGCAGCCTATCTGAAGACAGCATCTGGCCAGAACACGCTTCCATTTTTATCCACTGTGAAACTTCTGAAAGCCTTGTTACAATTTTTAATTGCACTGAAATGATTTGTACTGGAAGAGATACTTGTAAGTCTAGAAAACAGCTTCTGGCATGGGTTAGGGCTTCTCTGTCCATAAATTATGTATCGGGTACTAATTAAAAATGTTTTGGTTGCACAGGGAATCACTGGATGCAAATCTGAGTCCACACAGACCTGGCTGAAGTGCAGATCAAGGGGGAAAACTGAAGCGTGGAGAAAGCTTTTCCAAATATAAAGGGAAAAATGAAGATGAAGTCATTGATTTGGAAAGAAAACTGGCCAGGCTTGGAGGGATACAGAGCATCCCAGTGTGACTGTAACCCCTTGCTTCTGTATCAGGGCTGTGGTTAGAAGAAGAACAAGTAGTTCTGGAAGAAGGCTGCCAGAGATGCTATGTTTTGCTATGTTTTCTAGCATCTTCCTGTGCCATCCAGAAGCAGGGGGGAAAGGAGACAATAAGGCTGAATGTAAAAAAATAAAGACTCAGTGCTGCAGCACTCATCAGGAGAGCCACAGTGGACAGTCTTGAGAAGTTGGAGTGATATAGGAGGATATCAAACCTCACCAGGCCTTGTGAGAAGCCCTTGGAAGAGCAGAATCTCCCAGGAGAGATTTAGGACGAGTAGATTTGAAGTGAGATATTAGAAAGCCTTAAAAAAAAAACTGTAGGGACAAAATGATAACTGGATTCAATTTTTGATGGTACCGACTAAAGAGAAAATGACTAACCTTAGCTGTGAAGTATTATCTCTTTTTCTTTCCCAGAAAGTATAAAATCTTTTCAATTTGGTAGCCTTCAATATTGCTAGACCTAACTGTTTGAAGGAGCAAAAGTAATGGGAGACAGCTAAAACCAGGTTAACTGTGAAATAATTCTGCTGGCGGCCCTGTGAGGCCATGGCCAAGGTACTGCAGGGTCCTGATTCAGCCACAGCGTGGACGGGGGAGTTAGCTGCCTCCTCCCCGCCCTTCCTGTGGAGCCAAGCACAAAGCTCTCTTGGCATCATCCCCTCTGTATTCAGCCGACAGCCTAGATTCGTGTTAAAAGTTGACGTAACTGGAGAATCAGCCGTAATAAGCTGGATATCATCTTTTGCATAAATCCAGATATTTATTGGTTTCAAGGATCTGAGTCTGAAGCAGAGAAGAACCTATTTATCATTGAGTTCTTAAATCTTTTTCATATCAGTACCAAAGGGTGCTCAGTAGAGAGCAGCATTTTCACTAGAAAATGCCCAGAAGCCACTGTTCTGGCGCAGATGGTGCATCCACTGGAGCACCGTCCGTTTCTAGGCCCAAAGCACCTGGGCCTGGTTTCTTTTGCTGCAGTCCTTTCTTACACTACAGGACGGCTTTTCCACTTGAGTTCACAGGAACTCCCTCCCCCTGACACTGGCCCTAACAGAGTGAACCCTGGAGGGGATCCCAGTGACTCACAGTCCCGCTGCTTGGCTGTGTAACACGTGTGTGGGAAGGCTGTGCACTTTACCTTGATAGCTGCAAATCCCTGGGAGCGAATGGTGCCAGAGTTGGGTGTGATGGTGAATTCTTGTGGTTTCATGGTGGGTGCTTCTTCCTTGGTCCAAGATGGTCTTTTGTTGTCTGAGCACAGCTCGCAATTTGAAATGCTCTGATGGCCAGGGCCATCCCCAGGGATACGCAGTTTGAAGGTCACGGGAACCAAGGAAGTATTATTGAGTGAACACATCAAAGTGTAAGAAAACCCTGGAAAACAAATATGAGGTAAGAAATAAAAGTCCCCTGAGGGCTTTCCTAGACCCTCAACGTCTCCTAGTAACTGCCAAACCTCTTGAATAAACTTTGTATGCAATTCAATGCTGTTTAACTCCAACTTGCACTAAATATTGCTTCCAATAACATACATCACTCATCCTTCTGCTGTGTATTCATTCAGTGACTATATACTATGTAATTGCTATGTAGTAGATTAAGCTGTAGATAGAAAACAAACCCTTTGATTGTCACCCAGGCCCCTCCAAAGAGACAGCCTTTATTATTAGTTTGCTGAGTTGTCTTGCAGAAGTATATTTTGCATTTCTTTTTCTGAATAAAAACACAGATAAAAAAACCCCACAAAATTATGTGAGCTTTTTTTATTTGCCAGGTATGGAAGGAGACATGTGACCCAGAGCCTGCCAAGACATGACAGAAGCTGTCCTGGACCTATCTGAGATCGTGCCCTCAGAGTTGATGCTACAATATCAGATAATGGCCTCTCCCAAGAGAGGTCTTACCACTGGCCTCAAAGCCAACCAGAAACCAATCCCTTGGTTTTTACCTTCCACGGACAAAGCTGCTTTGTCCTGTTCTATCAGCCCTCGTGCATTCAGTTCAGGGAGCCTCATGCTCCTTTCCTGAGAGATATGGATCTTCCTTGCCTGACAAATAATCAACTGAGCTCTGATCTTGGATTCTTTAGGCGGTCATTTTATCTGCTGCCACTTTCAGAGCAAGGAGAATTATTATAACCATAATAAAACAAACAAAAAAAATGCTTATTTACACTGGATGCACCTCTACCTTGAGCCCTGCTACAATAAACTATTCTGGTCTACTGGAGTAACGACTGTTATGGCAGAAGGTATTTTGAACTGTTCTGCTTCTGCCCCACCACTCAGCCTTTGTCTTCACATTAGGACCATGGGAGGAAACACAGTCAAGTCTCCATTGTGAGACCATACCTGCCAACCTACTCAGAAGAGATCTCTATGGAAAAAGAATGGGGAAAGGTTGATCAATGGGTATTAAGTTATAGTCATATAGGATAAAGAAGTTCTGGTGTTGCATTGTTCAATAGGATAACAATAAATACAAATAAAGTGCTATATATTTCCAAAAAACTAGAAGAGAAGATTTTGAATATTTTTAACAAAAAGAAATGGTAAATGTTTGAGGAGACAGATATGTTTACCCTTATTTAAACATTATACAATGCTTACATGTATCAAAATATCACATGTATACCATAAATATGTATAACAATTTTTATCTGTAAGTCAAGCAAAAATAATTTTTTAAAAAAAGGAGAATAACTGTCCAATTAAGTGTACTTGAAAGGTTATTCTTAGAAATTGCAGCATTACTGTTAAAAGGCCAGATTCACAATCATGCAACCACTCCATTTGGCTTTTCTGAACTTGCCCAGTAGTGATTTCTGGAACTACAGATGCTTCATCCTTGTTTTCTCTGGGCATTTTTGGATTAAATGTTCCACTAAGGTAAGGTGCATTATGGAAAGTTGACCCTATAAAAATTCAGATGGGTCTTCCAAACCTTGCTCATTTTTCCACAGAATAAAGCCAATTATAAGCTACTAGTTAGAATGATCCCTTGTACTAGTATCTGTAATTCCCCATACTGCTTGTTAAGAAGCCAAAAGGAAGAGAATATTGGTTTGTTGAAGACTGAGCTCACTAATAAGAATGTTATTCCTAGGTTTCTGGTTGTTCCCAATCCTGTGACTATTCTATCTACAATTCTACCTAAATACAAGTATTTCACAGTTTTAGACTTTTATGCTCCCTTCCTTTATTGTCTACTAGATAAAAAGTCAATATTTGACTTTCCTTTTTTTGGACTAATTAGCAACATGATTGGGCAGAATGTCTCAGGGATTCTCGAAGGCACCTCATGTTTCTCCCAGAACTTAAACAGTGATGTAAAGGGCAACATTCTCAAGGGGTTCAATTCTGCTTCCTTTTGTCCCTAAAAAGACCTGAAGCAATGAGCAGAAAAAGATCATAAAGCTGCAAAGGGAAAATTACAGTTCTTTAAAAAGCTGGAACATCATTTGGAACACAAGCTCTCTTCTAAAGAATATTCCCTAACCAAACTGACTATTGAGTTGATCCGCAACATACAAGACCAAAAACTAAATTACAATTGACAGACTTTTTGGTATTCATGGGATATTTTAGACAATGGTCTTAATTTTTCTAGTAGAACAAAAATCTCCACAAACAAGAGGATAATGTGTTGACAGGTCATCGTGCAAATCAGGTGGTGTTTTTGTAGTTTTTCACAGAAATAATTTGGAATAATAAATAAACACATATACAGAATCCTTTCTGGACATACAAAATTCAGCATCAGATTTAGAAAGAAAACATTGCCTACAATGGGGACTCCTTTCCCACTCCCATGATTTCTGGAACACCAACTATGCCTCCAGATCTGAAATGGTCTTTGATGAAAATGTTATACCACAGTTCTGTCACAAAAGAAAGAAGACAAACTCTAAATATGAATTGATAGGAAAATTCTTCCTCTGTAGCTGGGGATAGGTCTCCTGTTGTCATACTCTAGGAACACTGTGCAAGTGGGGCATGATGAACTGTGCCCAAATCACCAAGTTCAGAATATATGCTTGTAATCATATGTAAGTTCTTTAGATGGATTTGGATTTTTTTTTTTTTAAGATTTACTTACTTATCTGAAAGGCAGAGTTACACGGGGAGAGGAAGAGACAGGAAAAATCTTCTGTCCACTGGTTCACTCCCCAAATAGCCGCAACAGCCAGGGCTGGATGAGACCAAAACCAGGAGCCTGGAGGTCTCCCATGTGGGTGGCAGGGGCTCAAGCATTTGGGTCATCCTCTGCTAATTTCCCAGGTGCATTAGCAGGAAGCTGGATTGGAAATGGAACAACTGGGACTCCAACTGGCACCCAAATCGGAGGCTAGGATTGCATGTGGCAGTTTAGCCTGCTATGCCTTGATTTGAATCTTTCTAAAGAAAGATTATCGCCATAGTGTGACTGCGAAATTGTAGACTTAACTTCCCCACTTGGGGACTATCACCTTGTACTAGAAGAACTATAAAAAATCTCAATGTGTTAAGCCTTTGATAAAAAGTTTTACAGTCCATAATCTTTGGGAAATATAGATCACAAAAGAGTATTATCAATTTTCAATTGGCCAAACTCTCTGAGGAGATTGGTGTGCATTGGTGAAGAGTTTTAGCTTTATTTCTGGTAGCCATCAGATCAGATTAGCTCATAGACTATTCATCTTAGGAAATACTAACTAGAAGATCCATGTGATTACAAGTTTCCTCATTTTGAGTCAACTTTGCTTCACTTAGATACAACTAAATATTATCAACAACCAACTTGTCTATAAATTCAAGAAGCTTTCCCTAAAAACCCACTCCCCAGTAACTGTCCTCTCTTTCAATGCATATCCTAAAATACACCAATGAAAATTATATTAATTTCTTATTAACAAAGTCTTCCCTTAAGGTATTTAAAATAATTCTTCACTATTTCAGGTATACACATATATTGCTTTAAGTATCTTCTAAAAAACAATTATTTTGAGAGGAAGAGAAAAGAGAAGCAGAGAGACATAGAGATAGAGGCAGATAGAAAAATAGTCAGCTCCCAACTATCATTCCCCAAATGCTGCAACTGTCCCCAGCAGGGGCTAACGTTGGAGGGCAGGGAATTCAATCCTGGCCTCCTGTCTGGGTGGCAGGGATCCAATAACTTGAGCTTCTATCACCACAGCCTCACAGGGTCTGTATTAGCAGGAGTCAGGCACTGGAGCTGGGTATCAAACCCAGGCACGACGTGGAATGTGGGTGTCTTAACCACCCGGCCAAATGCTCATTCCACTCTGAGTAACATCTCACATGGCAATCTAGCTTCTATTCCCAACACTTAAAACTGGACCTGGAAATCACTAGTGACCTCTACTCAACTTGGATCACACTAACATGAGATTATTCATGTTAGAAGGAATCCCACTAAAAATCGAAATCTGTACTTTGAAGGCCCCCTTTCTGTGATATATTTATGGTCATTGACACTCACTGGAAACCATACATACTTGAAAGCACAGAATTTTAAGGAAATCATTGGTTTCTTGGGGCTACACAACAGACCTCAAAAATTGTTTATTGAAAAATGAAATTAAAATAAGTTTATTTTGGTATAAAATTTTTAAAATCCAGGCATACAAAGAGTCTTCAAAAATCTCAGGGAAAATGTCTATTATGAAAAATATTATGCATGGACTTCAAAAATTTTGCACCATAGTAAATATGCTTTATTTATATAAATATGTATTTATTCATTTGAAAGGCAGAGTTACAGAGAGGGAAGGAGGGTGGGAGGGAGGGAAATACCTTCCATCTGCTGGTTCACTCCCCAAATGGCCACCACAGCCTGGGCTGGGTTAGGCCAAAGTCAGAAACCAGGAACCCCATATGGGTCTCCCTCATTGGTGCAAGGGCTCAAGGACTTGGGCTATCTTCTGCTGCTTTCCCAAGCACATTAGCAGGGAGCTGGATTGGAAGTAGAGCAACAGAGACTTAAGCCTAGCACATAGAAGGAATTCTGGTATTGCAGGCAGCGAATTAACTTGCTGTGCCACAATGCAGGCCCCAATAAATATCCTTTAATTCAAATTTTCCAAGAAGGTTTTGAAGTCCACTTGTGTACTATATTCCAGTGAAATGCAGTATATTAGGGGCCCTGATGTTCTTAAGTGTCTGAAGTCTAGATAAAAGAGTTTCAGAATTCTGGAAGCTTGATGATTGGCTTGCTACTGGTCTATAACACTCACAGTAAAAATCTCAGAGCTGAACAACAGAGTGGATTCTGGACAATGAAGTAGGGCGAGATTTCTTGGCGTAACTGACTTGTGTTACCTGCTTGCCCTCCAGGGCAACAGGAGACAGGGCACCTCATCTGATGTCCCTGTGCTAGGCCCTGCATTCCAATGCTCCAGAATACACGCTGCTCTCATGCACCAGGTGTCAGTGCCCCTCCCTGGACCCAGTGTGAACTGCGTTGGGGGTGTCTGCGTGGGTCTGCGGGTAGGCTAACATGCCTCACATGTGCTCAGCTACGGCTGCCTCCAGTCAGCGTGCCTCTCTTAATTGGCTACCTGATGATTTTCAAGCTAAAGGTCACCTTCATTTTCCTTCAGAAGAGTCTATCGCTCAAATATTCCTTATGCATTTAAAAAAATCCCATCAGCCATTTATATATTCTATAGCAACAGCTATTTGACTTCATTTATGCATATTTTCCGACAGCATGTACGTTATGCAACATGATGTACACAAGGGTGGGTGCTTTGTATAAATAAATGTGGGCTGAATAAGCAAAGTCATAGAACCCTCAAATGTTAACTGACAAAGGCATTATGAGTAAGTTCTTTTTTCTAAGGAACTATTCTCCCCCAACACTGATGGGCCTAGTGAAAATGAAATGAAAGTAAAACTGGGCAGTGGGGCCGGCACTGCGGCTCATTTGGTAAATCCTCCACCTGCAGTGTACCAGGTTCTAGTCCCGGTTGCTCCTCTTCCAGTCCAGCTCTCTGCTGTGGCTCAGGAAGGCAGTGGAGGATGGCCCAAGTGCTTGGGCTCCTGTACCCACATGGGAGACCAAGAAGAAGCACCTGGCTCCTGGCGTTGGATCGGCACAGCACCGGCTGTAGCGGCCATTTGGGGGTTGAACCAATGGAAGAAAGACCTTTCTCTCTGTCTCTCCCTCTATCTATAACTCTCCCTGTCAAAACAAACAAACAAACAAACAAACAAAAACTAGGTGGCAATGAAGCAACATGGAAAGGGTTATGAACTATGGATTTACACTAGCATTTATCAACATTTTTAATTATTACTTCCTAGAAGTGAGTTAAATTAATTTTAAATCAAAGCATATTAGTTAATTTAATATGATGTAAAGTTGACTTAAATTTTCCAGATTAAGTAAAGGTATCAGGTAAAGAATAAGATTCTGTTGGGTAGGATGGGACTTGGGAGGGTGACAAACCTTTGTACATCTGTTTTTTTCAAAATTTCTATTACTGGGGAAGTTTAGGCAGGAAGAAATGCCTCAGAGAAGTGACTGAATGAGAATTCAACATAGAAACATATAAAAGCCTTCAATATGGAGCAACAGAACTCCAGGATCAAGCTGCCATTGAGTTCACCTCAAACTGGAAAGCATCTCTATGAAGCCAGATGGTCAAGTCAGAATCTGCACTTAAATATAGCATTGAGGGGCCGGCGCTGCTGCTTAACTAATAAAGTCCTTGTGTGTGGCTTCAGCATCCTTTGTAGGCACCAGTTCAATTCCTGGATGCCACTTCCAATAGAGCTTGTTGCTAATGCATGGGGGAAAGCAGCAGAAGTTGGCCCAACTCTTTGGGCCCCTGCACCCATGTGGGAGATCAGGAAGAAGCTCCTGGCTCCTGCTTTGGCCTGGCCTAGCCCCAGTCATGGTGGCCATTTGGGGAGTGAACCAGCACATGGACAAACTCTCTGATTCTCTCCTTGTCCGTGTGTGTGTGTGTGTGTGTGTAACTCTACCTTAAACAAATAAATATATACAGCGCAGAGGGCTCACGTGGAGCAGTGAAGCTCCCAGGCTCCCTGTTGTCTTACTGCTAGAAGAGGGGAGACAGCCATGGCCTGAGAGCTGTTAGTGCCCAGGACACAGATCACACTTTCATATAACAATGAGAAAATGGCACCAAAATGCCACTGTTGCAGGAAAGAACAATTCTAAACCCTTCCAGCTAATTCCCTTAAGAAGGCTGAGAGAAATTCTTTGTAGATGTTCCTTCTTCCACATAGAGGGCAAAAGAATCCTATCCAATCATTTAAAATGGAAAACTACTCACCATAGGCAACGTCACCAAAGTGAAGTGCAGGCACATTGAAATGGAAGGTAGGCCCAATGACGCAGCCCCTGGAAGGCAAGTTGGGAGAGCAGAGAGAGAATCTAGTGAATTAGGTAACAGTTAGGAACTGGGGAGAGCGTAAATACTAAAAACTATAACTTGGCATTAAATTTAATACAGAATCTAGGATGCACGTTAGGAGGTGGCATTCTATCACAGGGGTTCTTAACATTTTCCAAGACTCAAACCACGGGCTTCAGCAATGATGCTGTGGTTAACCTATCTTTATTCCTACCAATGAAATGAGGAAAGGCTGAGCAGATACATCGCCAGACCAATGGCACAAAATGTCATTAATTTGCATGAGACATATGTCATGTAAAGTTATTAACTCATGAAAACATAAAAATTATAGGTCAGAGAAGCATCAAAGGTCAACAATATGAATAATCCCTGATGATCCATGCTTTCCTAACACTTAAAAAAAAAGATTTATTTTTTCAAAAGGCAGAGTTACAGAGGAGGAGAGACAGAGACAGATCTTCCATCCACTGCTTCACGCCCGAGATGGTGACAGTTGGGCCAGGCCAAAGTCAGGAGCTTAGTACTTCCATCCAGGTCTCCCATATATGTGGCAGGGGCCCAAGCACTTGGGCCATTCTCTGCTGCTTTCCCAGGCACATTAGCAGGGAGCTGGATTGGAAGTGGAGCAAACCAGCACCCAAAAGGGTGGCCAGCACTGCAGGCGGTGGCTTAGCCCGCTGCATCACAATGTTACCCCCCTCTTAAACCTCTTAATTCCGGCCAGCGCCATGGCTCACTAGGCTAATCCTCCACCTGTGGTGCCGGCACCCTGGGTTCTAGTCCTGGTCAGGGCACTGGATTCTGTCCCGGTTGCTCCTCTTCCAGGCCAGCTCTCTGCTGTGGCCCGGGAAGGCAGTGGAGGATGGCCCAAGTCCTTGGGCCCTGCACCTGCATGGCAGACCAGGAGGGGGTACCTGGCTCCTGGCTTCAGATCAGCATGGTGTGCTGGCTGTAGCGGCCATTTGGGGGGTGAACCCATGGAAGACTTTTCTCTCTGTCTCTCTCTTCTCACTGTCTATAACTCTACCTGTCAAAACAAACAAACAAACAAACAAACAACCTCTTAAGACCATCTGTACCACCTTGCAGCTTCATTTGTCCCACCACCTAGCACCGTTCATACTGGCATCCATCTGTAATCTTGGTCAGAACCTTCACCTCTAGTAGCCCATATCTCTTCCTCATGTATAAAAGAGAGGACTGGACTAGGAAACCTTGAGGGATCCTTTCCTCTAATGTTAATCTAGTTTATTCTCAGTGCAAGTCCTCATGATCTTGGAGAGATGCTCTCCCTAAAATAAGTAACAGGGGAATCCTGCAACTTCTAGCTTACGTCAGGTATGGAAGGTAGAATCCCAAACATGTCTATTGCCTAATCCTCAGAACCTTTGACTATGTTAGGTTATGTGGAAAATGGGGATTAAGGCAGCAGATGGAATTAAGTTCTCTAGATAATTCAGTTTAAAGTAGGATATCATCCTGGTACACGGATGTAATCATAAGGGTCTTTAAAGAAGTCCTTGGGCCCCTGCACCCACATGGGAGACCCACAAGAAGTTCCTGGTTCCTGGCTTTGTCTGTTGCGGCCATCTGGGGAGTGAACTAGCATACGGAAGATCTCGGTCCTCTCTCTCTGTAACTCTTTCAAATGAATAAACGAATCTTTAAAGGAAAAACAGAGCTGGGAGACACATGAGGATGTCACAGTGATGCGGTGTGAGAAGAACTGAACCAGCTGCTGCTGGCTTTGAGGACAGAAAAGGACCATGAGCCAAGGCCTTACGGGAAGCCTGAAAAACCTGAAAAAAGCAAGTTTATTCTTCCCCGGGGTCTCCAGGAAGACAGCCTTGCCGAAACCTTGAGGTAAGTCCACTCAGACCCATGTGTTGTTTTAAGCTACTAAAATTTGTGGTATTAAACAGATACTGACTTGATCTTAGCCAAAAGGCTGAAAATTAAAAAAAAAGAAACCATGATAGATATGTAACACCAATTAAAAAATAAGATTTGTATTAATCTATTACAAAAGAAAGCTACCACATCAGGTGTTTATTTTTATTTACCTTCAAAGTAATAATTATTTTTCTCCCTGATTCATGTATTTTATGATTTCTAGATCAGAGGTAAGAACTGAACAGTCCCCTTCTGTGCGTCAAATGGTACAGACAGACACCAGGAAACACACTGAGCATGAATCTCCCTGCAGACGTGGTGAAGCAGGTGTGTCACGCCACAGTGAGTGCACTGGACCTTAGTGATATTTCCGGCTGCTCCAGCTCTGACCACATGGGACAAGAGATGGATGCAAGCCTGGAACAAATGACCACATCACAGACGCTGAGTAGCAAGTTTCAAGTATTTAAAAAAAAAGTTTTCTCAAGACATCTATTTCAAGCTGATGATCCGAAGTGGTTTCAAGAAAAGTGGCGCTCAAAAAAGGAATTCGGATCCAGTTGAGAACAAAGTCAAACAAGCCTAAGGTTTTGTCCTTGACTGGGAAAAGCAGCTTTTTGGGGCCGAGGTAACAAGTGGATCAAAAGCGTCTGAAATTCGCAAACGGCTAAGGAAAGCAGGAAAGCAGCTCATCATTCTGCACAAAGTAGTCATTCAAGCAGTGCAGATAGAACCAGATAGAAATCACATTGGTTCGAATGTGCAAATAACTGAGGGAATTGTGACTGAATAATACCATCTGGGCTTAGATATGGTCACAATAGTTCTAACAGGGACTCTATTAGGACAGCCTGTGTGAAGATTGTGCCACGAATCAGTGCAATGGCCTGTTACAATTATAATTTACAGATGAAAAGAATGACTGAATACCATATGCTAAGTGAGGCAAGTTGAATACAAAGTATTTCAGTGCTATGGCTAAAACTTTATAACATGACATATGCAAAGCTAAAAGGGAACAAAATGCTCATGGGTAATTTCAAAAAAACATACAATTTTATAGTGTCATTTATCCAATTGCTTAAAATACTGTGTCACAAAACATTGGAAAAGTAAAGATAAAAAATGAAAATATAGTGGCCCTGCACCCGCATGGGAGACCAGGAAAAGCACCTGGCTCCTGGCTTCGGATCAGCGAGATGCGCCGGCCGCAGCAGCCATTGGAGGGTGAACCAACGGCAAAAAGGAAGACCTTTCTCTCTGTCTCTCTCTCTCACTATCCACTCTGCCTGTCAAAAAAAAAAAATATATATATATATATGTATATATAGTGTTTATTCTGATTATTTGAGGCAAGCTAGCCCAAATTATGGAATATTGAGGAAGAGTAGCTGGTAATAAGAGAGTAAGAAACAAAATTCCAGAAACCACAATAGGAAGGGAAGGGAAGGGAAGGGAAGGGAAGGGAAGGGAAGGGAAGGGAAGGGAAGGGAAGGGGAGGGGGAGAAAGACAGAGAGAGAGAGAGTTTAAAAATTCACCCAGGAAATGACAATATTATTTAATATTACGGGCTCCTGGAAACGTTTTAAAAATGATACTTTGGTTAATATATTATTTGGATATCATAAAATTCATCAATTTAAGGTATATAAATCAATAGATTTTGTATTTTTACATACGTACAACCATTGCTACAATCAATTTTAGAACATTTTGACTATTGAAAAAAGAAACCCTATGCCCTTTGACTATTACTGTACATCCTGTAACTCCAGCTCTGAGCAACTACCAATAAACTTCTAATCTATATAAATTTGCCTATACATGTCATATAAATAGAATCATGTGATATGTGGTCTTTTGTGAATGGTTTCTTTGACCTGTTGTGTTTGCAAAGTTCGTCTGCTGAATCATGCTATCGCGTTTATCAATGCTCCCCTCTTTT
Organism: Lepus europaeus; assembly: GCF_033115175.1. Classification (NCBI taxonomy): domain Eukaryota; kingdom Metazoa; phylum Chordata; class Mammalia; order Lagomorpha; family Leporidae; genus Lepus; species Lepus europaeus. Next base: position 59,316,947 of record NC_084845.1, on the reverse strand, counting down.
TTCATTCCATTTTATGGTCAAATAACCTTCCATGATATGGATATACAACATGTTGCTTATCTTTGACTATGAATAATGCTGTTATAAACATTCACATACAAGTTGTTGTGCAGATATATGTTTTCATTTTCCATGGGTATATATCTAGAAGAGGAACTTCTGGGTCATATGAGGTCCTATCAAGCTGTTTTTAAAAGTGGTTGCAATATCTTACATTCCCATCATCTGTTGTGAGACAATTCCTCTACATTTACACCAATACTTGTTTTTTCATTTTTCAAAAATTATAGTCATCCAAGTATGTGTGAGGAGTAACCTCATTGTGCATGATTGTGTGAGTGTGTGTTTTACTCTGGAAGAGTTCAAATACACTTATTTAAAACTTTTTAATATTAACATGTAATAATTGTACATATTTATGGGGTACAGTATGGTATTTCCACATATGTATACAATGTGTGAACTCCTTTCTTCTAGTTCTTGTTCTTCATTTGATATATAAAATGCTCTTGTGGACTCATCTCCCTGATGATTAATGATGTTGAGAGTCTTTTCATGCGTTATAAGCCACTTGTATATGTAGAAATGTCTGTGAGATACTTTGTCCAGTTTTCATTTATTTTTAAATTTATACTGAGAAGGAGAGAGAGAGAGAGAGAAAGAGTGAGCAACCACTGTCATCGCTGGTTCACTCCCCAGATGCCTACAACTACTGAGGCTGGGCTGGGGCCAGGGCCAGAGCTAGAGGCCAAAAACTCAATCCAGGTTTCCCATGTGGATGGCACAGAGACAATTACTTGAACTATCACTGCTGCCTCCCAGGGTCCACGCTGGCAGGAAGCTGGAGTCAAGAGCCAGAGTAAGAAATCAAACCCAGGAACTCCAATGTGGGATGTGGGTATCTGAACTACAAGGCTAAAGGTCTGCCCCACTCTGTCCCATCTGGGCTATTTTATGATTGAATTGTAACTGTTCTTTAAATATACTATATAAAAGTCCATTATAAGATACATGAACTACAAATTCTATCCTGTAAGTTGTATCTTCACTTTATTGTCCTTTGAGTCATATTTTTTACATTTTTTTAGAGATTTATTTATTTATTTGAAAGTCAGAGTTACACGGGGGTGGGGGGAGAAAGAAAGAGAGAGAGAGAGAGAGAGAGAGAGAGAGAGATCTTCCATCTGCTGGTTCATTTGTCAAATGGCTGCACTGGCCACAGCTGGCCTGATCCAAAGCCAGGAGCCAGGAGCTTCTTCTGGGTCTCCCATACAGGTGCAGGGGCCCAAGCACTTGGGCCATCCTCCACTGTGTTCCCAGGCCACAGCAGAGAGCTGGACTGAAAGAGGAGCAACCAGGACAGAATCCGGCACCCCGACCGGGACTAGAACCTGGTGTGCCGGTGCCGCAGGTGGAGGATTAGCCAATTGAGCCACAACGCCGGCAATATTATCTTTTTTAAAAATAAAAATTGACACACTGTACTTATACATACTTATAGAGTACCATGTGGAATTTTGATATATGTAGTTATTGAATGATGTTCAAATCATGTAGGCCTTGTCTTTTATTCTATTAATATGTTGTATTACACTGATTGATTTTCATGATAAGCCAACATTGCATTCTTGGGATAAACTTCACCTGTTCATGGTATATAATCCTTTTTGTAGGTCTCTGGATTTGGCTTGCTACTATGCTGTTGAGGATTTTTGTGCCTATGTTCATAAAGGTTCTTGGTGCTTTATGTCAAATGCCTGTAAGAACAGACCTTCATGGTCTTATCTCCCCATTTATAGATGAAACCTGTCTGCTGGACATTGTGGAGGATATGCGTGACTCTCAGCCACACTTTCTGATGCCAAGGAGCCAAGAGCTCGATTCAGAGGATTCCAAGATGAATCTGCTGGGGTTTGTGGAGGGCCCTCAAGGGACCAGATGATCTGTGGATGGGAGGCAAACGTTTCGTTTGCAAGTTTGCACCTTCTGCTTCTCCGGATAATCACTTCTACTTGTCATGAGACATGAGCTTTGCTGCAGGTGGGGAGAGGGCTGAAGTTCATACAGCGTGAAAGTGTACATTTGGGCCAGCGCTGCGGCTCACTTGGCTAATCCTCCACCTGTGGCGCCAGCACACTGGGTTCTAGTCCCGGTTGGGGCGCCGGATTCTGTCCCGGTTGCTCCTCCTCCAGTCCAGCTCTCTGCTGTGGCCTGGGAGTGCAGTGGAGGATGGCCCAGGTCCTTGGGCCCTGCATCTGCATGGGAGACCAGGAGGAAGCACCTGGCTCCTGGCTTCGGATCAGCACAGTGCACCGGACGTAGTGGCCATTTGGGGGGTGAACCAATGGAAAAAGGAAAACCTTCCTCTCTCTGTCTAACTCTGCCAAAAAAAAAAAAAAAAAAAAAAAAAAAAAAAGTAAACATCTTCTCCTATAGCACGTACACTTGAAGGATGTCAATCAAGGGCTGGAATAAATGCAATACAACTTGAAAAGTTAACATCATTTAAGTATTTGAAGACCAATCCCATTTTTTTTCTGTTATAACAAACACAGATGAATTACGAATATTGGGAGTTACAAAAAAGGATTACAATTGTGACAGGCTGCCTTGGCCCTGCCACAGGACTCTCTCCTTGGCTGTTAGGGGGAGATATGAGTTTGATTGGCTGCCATCAGCAAGTACTGCAGACTGGGCCACTTAACAGAAATTTCTTCCTATAGCTGTCAGGAGGCTCGGTGCTAGGAGGACTGGTTTTTCTGGAGGGCTGCTCTCCTCAGTCAGGAAATGGGCATCTTCTCTCTGTGTCTTCACGTGGTCTTTTTCCACATCTCTGTTTGTGTCCTGATCTTCTCGCCTTATGAGGACACCAATCATACTGGATTTCAGATCACTAAAATTTAATTCCCTATCTAAAGCCCTAATTGTAAGAACAGTCATATTCTGAGGTGGTGGGTGTTAGGATTTTGACATACGAGTTTTGAGGGGCACAACTCAGCATGTAACAGAGGTACTGAGGTGGGTTTGAGAACAAGTGATAACTACCTTTGAGCTGATCTTTAGATTCAGAATTTCCACTAGACATCATGGGATCAATACATTTGCTGGCAGGTGCTGTAGCACAGTGGGTTAAAGCCCCAGTCTGCAGTGCCAGCATCTCACATGGGTGTCAGCTCGAGTCCCGTATGCTCCACTTCCAACCCAGCTCTCTGCTATGGCCTGGGAAAGCAGTAGAAGAAGGCCCAAGTGCTTGGGCCTCTGGCACCCACATGGGAGACCTGGAAGAAGTTTCTGGCCCCTGGATTCCAATCAGCCCAGCTCCGGCTGTTGCAATCATTTTGGGAGTGAACCAGCAGAAGGAAGACCTTTCTCTCTCTCTGGCTCTACCTCTCTCTGTATTTATTTCAAATAAATAAAATAAATTTTTAAAAATAATACATTTCCTTGGATCTTTCAGGCAGCCTGTATCTGTGTCTTTTACCCCCAGATTCCACGGGAGACCTCAGATTGTGGGGGGAATGAGGCCCTGTTAGCAGTCACAGTAACAGAGACTTCCATGGTAATTAACAGCCTGTTGCTGTGAGAATCCAGGGCAGTGTGTTCTGAAGATATGATCTTTCTATTCCAAAGGCATGATCTTTCTAAGCACTAGGAATCAAAGTTGCATGTCTGCCCGAATGGTTGGTAATAAGGAAGTTCTTTTCAGAACCTGGGGACAAACTCTACTGTTAATGACTTTCAATTATCACAAGCAGCTGGAGAACCCATCAAAGGATTCCTAGCATAAAAACTCAAGTGTCTAGCTTTGGCTGAATGACACGGTAAGTGGACTCTTTTCCAATGCTTGGAAGCATTATACTTGAGATCTTTCAAAGATTTTCCTTAAAATAAAAATGAAAGATGAAGGTAGGGCAAGAGTGGTTAACAGCCAAAGCTCAGGCAAGAAGATGATTTTATTCAGGTTACTGCAGTAACTTATTTTCTATATATCCCTAAAAGAGACTAACTAAAAACAAGATGGTGGTTTAAGTCCCTATTTTAAAAGGTTATAACTTCTATAGCATCTGTATTACAGACACAGAGTGCAAGTTACACATGTTTACTACAGGAATCTTGGTGGAAATTCAACACATCCCATTATGGTGATGGGTTCATATTAACAAAGACAGTTATGGACAACCAAGACATGAAGCAGACTTCAAGAAAGCAGTAGGAAGACCTTTTAGTTAATTTCCTCACTGGTCATGAATGTATCTCACCTGATGGTCAATTTCACGGGCTCAGGTGACCCATTGACGTTAACCAGGAAGTCTTCCTCGAAGTGCCCTAGGATGGTAGGGCTGAAGCAGATCTGGATAGCTTGGACTCCACTCGGTTCGATGATGCCTTCCTTGGGACTGAAAACAAAGCAGGCCCCTAAAGCTGAAGTTTTTGGGATCATGTTGAACAGGGCGTCAATGCTGCCTTTGTTGTACAGTATCGCCTACACCAGCAAAAGGCAAGAATGAAAATGTCAGTGGGCCACTGATCTATTTTCATATAAGCAGGGGCTGTATTGATTAACATCAGCACAGAGAAAGTTACAGGAATTAGGACTAAGAACATCTTTCAGGGAGAAATGAATAGTTTGATACCTTGAAAGTTTGACAACAAGACCTGAGCCAGAAGGTAATTTAATGTTTTTAGTCTCTTACGCAGGCAGTTGTTTGACTATAGAAAAGTTGTATTCCTCTAGTGCTCTGGAATCATGCTACTGCCCACATCTAATCACACACCGGTTTTGTGTGTATGTGAAGAGCTCCTCCATGGTGGGCTTCAGCCTGGCACTCTCACCCCTCCCCCTACCCAACCCTGCACATTAACCTCATACTATAGACACACAGGTCTATCCTGGCCCTCACGGACATCGGCTCTATTCCCTGCCAGTGCTGTCCTTATACCTAGAAGGGAGAACAGCACGTACCCTCGGTTTACACAGGAGCTTCTCTCAACACACGCTTCAGGCACTGGACAACACACATGATGGGGGACCTCAAAGAAACATCCAGGAGGTTGGCACGAAAGTGTGAGGCATGCTAGGAACCTGCAAGCTAAGGGAGGGGGATTCCCAGAGGAGGTCAAACGTGCATAAAGGTCAGGGGAACAAGCCCTGAGAGAAGTTTATGGGTATTTAGTTTTTAATTAGAGGGCATCCCTGACCTTGACGAAGATAGTAATTCCAATGGGGTCTGATTGCAGAATCCAGGGGACAAACGCTTAGGAAGGGAGCAGATGCAGAAGAAATAGTAGTTGACTGTTTGTGGGCTCCTAATTTTGAGAAGATTTGAGGAGAAAAGTGAGAATGGGAGTGGCAAGGGGTGGGAAGGTATTCTGGAGAAAACCTGGTGTCATTTGTATTAAATGAGATGGGGCACACTCAGAGCCTCAGGGAAGCTCCTTGTTATTGTCAACAGAGAAGGGGGTGAAGTGACCAAGGGAATGTGGTCTCAGTGAGCTCATGGCCTTGAACTGCTGCTCAAGAAGCAGGGAAGAGAGAATCAAGGGCACAGGTGTCATAGAAAGAGCCAGCTGCCTGTCCAGACAAGGACAACTATTTCTACCAAGAGAGATGGCACAGCGCACCAGAGCACACACACATATAATTGTCACTTGCTATTTGATTAATCATTTAATATTTATTTTCCATCTCCCTCATTATAAGTGCCCTGGTGGCAGGGCTCATCACCCTTCATTCATTTTAAAGAGGCCATTTAGAAAACTGATTATGGTCAGAGACTCTGGAACAAAATTGCCTGGATTCAAATCCAGCCTTTCCATTGACTTATGGACCAGCTGTGTAAACACAATCATTTTAACTTCTCTGGGCCCGTTTCCCAATCTGTAAAATCTGCGACTATCATATGTAATATTTTACCCAGATTGGCTAGAAGGTGACAGTTCCCCCACTTTCAAAAATATGCATGTTGGGGGCTGGCACTGTTGTGTGGTAGTAGGCTAAGCCTCTGCCAGCAGCGCTGGCATCTCATAAGGGCACCAGTACATGTCCTGGTTGCTTACCTTCCAATCTAGCTCTCTGCTGATGGCCTGGGAGGGCAGTGGAGGATGGCCCAAGTGCTTGGGCCTCTGAACCCACATGGGAGACCTGGAAGAAGCTCCTGGCTCTTGGCTTCAGATTGGCCCAGCTCCAGCACTGTGGCCATTTGGGGAGTGAACCAACAGACAGAAGACCTTTCTGTCTCTCCCTCTCTGTGTAACTCTGCCCCTCAAATTAATAAATAAAAATCTTTTTTTTTTTTTTGCCAGGCAGAGTTAGACAGTGAGAGTGAGTTATAGACAGTGAGAGTAAGAGTGAGAGAGAGAGAGAGAGAGAAAGGTCTTCCTTCTGTTGGTTCACCCCCTAAATGGCTGCTACGGCCAGCGCTCTGCGCCGATCCGAAGCCAGGAGCCAGGTGCTTCCTCCTGGTCTCCTATGCGGGTACAGGGCCTAAGGACTTGGGCCATCCCCCACTGCCTTCTTGGGTCACAGCAGAGAGCTGGACTGGAAGAGGAGCTACTGGGACAGAATCCGGCGCCCCAACTGGGACTAGAACCTGGGGTGCTGGCGCCACAGGTGGAGGATTAGCCTAGTGAGCCACGGCGCCGGCCAATAAATAAAAATCTTTTCAAAAATATGCATGTCATTCCTCTACCCCTGACAAAGGAGCACTCACTTAGGAATACAGAACCTAGCAAATCATTTGGAACACGATTATGAGTCCTTTTGATTACCAGTAATACTCTTACCCTTGCAGTCCAACTCCTTGCAGAAGAGAACATTTACAATAGAACTTCACCTTCCATTTGTTTTCCTTCTTAATTACACTGGGGGATAGTGTGTACTCTTGGGGTTCTGGTTTATTCTTTATGGATCTGCTAAGCTCAGCAACGACTAAGGGCAATAGCTAGCTACTCAAATTTGTCTCAAGTAGGTACTGTAATAAATTGAAAGAGAGATGCAATGAGGCATCAGCATTTAATACGCAGAGAGTGCAAAATATTCCCATAGAAGCACCTTACCATGTCCTTCTCTGCCATGGCACAGATCTCAAAACTGTACACTCTGATGCATCACTCCATTAACACTTCTTTAGCTAGCTGTGGTTTGCTCTATATTAGCATCTGAGAGGGTAGGAAGTGGTCACCTAAAGGATGCTTCTGTGAAATCTGTAAGAAGTAGGGTGAGTAGTTTTGAATCCTGGATCCATTCCCCATTTCAGCTTCCTGCTAATGTGCAATCTGGGAGGCAGCAGGTGATGGCTCAAGTAGTTGGGTCCTTGTCAACCATGTGGGACACTTGGAATGAGTTCTGGGATTTTGGCTTTGGCCTTGCCTATCTCAGCTGTTTCGGCATCTGCAAAGCGAACCAGCAGACAAAAAATTCCTGTCTTTTTCTCTGTGTCTGACTCTTTGGCTTTGAAATTAAAAACAAAAATTATTAAAAAAAATTGTTAGGACACTCAAGGAAACCTGTGTTTTGCATCAGAACTAAAATTGATTTTCTGAAGTGGCATCCATAAGACACAGTCTTTAATATGTGAGTGACATTCACACTGGATAAAATATAGCTAGGACAGCAATTTATTAAGAACCTTGTACCTCTTATTTCTTTCTCTAAGTGTCCCTTCTTGCAAATGCAATCCAAGACAATGCAGAACACAGTGGTGTCACTTTGCATTGCACAACAAGCATGTAGCTGATTGCACGTTCCATTGGCTGACTATGACTGCAAGGCAGGCTGGGAAGCATGGTCTAGCTGTAAGAGCAGTAGAAGAGGGTTCAGGGAACAGCAAAGCTGACTGTGAGGAAAGTTAAGTACCTTGGCAAGGTTCAGAGTCTGCAAATGTAACTGATTTCTTTATTTAAATTGTGTGCCTCTGTATAGTCCTTCATCATGACATCAGCACTTCTGCCTCCCTTTCCCATCATCCTATGTAAGCCATAATTACCCTGGTAAAGAGGAGGATGAAGGGCATTGTCCTCACGCCAGCCTAGGCTGGGCTAAGAGCTGAGTTGGCTATAGGCTGGATTTTCCCAAGGGCAAAGAGTAGGATGCTGAGCGCCTGAGGTCTGCGGTGGCCTTCTCTTGCTCGAACAGGATAGAAGGTCCCGTAACTAACACTCACAAGCTGTATCACCTTGCCAAGTTCCCTTCCTCTTATCACAGTCAGCTTTTCAGTGCTCTGAACCCAGTTCTTCTTCTACTGTGCTCACAGCTAGACCGCATTTCCCAGCATCCCTTGTAGTCACAGTCAGCTAACAGCATAGTATACCACTGCCAGTGCCAATCCTCTCAAGATATCCTGTACATTCCTTCCTATTCTTTTTATTTTTTTTAAAGATTTATTTATTTATTTGAAAGTCAGAGTTACACAGAGAGAAGGAGAGGCAGAGAGAGAGAGAGAGAGAGAGAAAGAAAGAGAGAGAGAGAGAGAGAGAGAGAGAGAGAGAGAGAGAGTCTTCTATCCGCTGGTTCACTCCCCAATTGGTCACAATGGCCAGAGCTGTGCCAATCCAGAGCCAGGAGCCAGGAACTTCCTCCAGGTCTTCCCATGCAGTTGCAGGGGCCCGAGGACTTGGGCCATCTTCTACTGCTTTCCCAGGCCATAGTAGAAAGCTGGATCGGAAGTGGAGCAGCCGGGACTCGAACTGGTGCCCATATAGGATGCCGGCACTGCAGGCGGTGGCTTTACCCACTACACCACAGCGCCAGTCCCTCCCTACTCTTTTTCTCTATGCCAGTGTGACACAGCTAAGACTGCAATTTTGCAGGTTTCACAGTAGGAATGGCCAAGTTGATTGAAAAAGGAAGGAGCCTTGGATCCAGATTCTCTGCTGGAGCACCCGCTGATCGAGAATCTTTGTTTTGGACTTGATGTAAGCAACAGAAGAAACCTCTGTCATGCTTGAGAGAGATTTTATCTATTTGTTATGTATTTAGTAGAACCTTGCTTAATAAAACTCCTCTTAGCCTCGGCTTATACAGCTATAAAATGAAAATAGTAACTGTAGTTACTTGTAGGGTTTTTGTGAGGACTAAGTGAGGGAGTGCATGTCAAAGAACTAGTACTGTGCTCAACACATAGCAAGGGCAATGTCACTGAGGATATTAACCTCTGCATGCCTCATTCTTCCCATTTGTGAAGTGGGTACAACATAGCCTATCGTTCACAGCTTTGAAGAATTAGAAACCACACACACACACACACACACAGTGCACATACAAAGAGGCACTGATGCCTATTCATCACTCATTAAATAATTACTTTTATTACCTCTATAAAATACAGACATGTATAATTTATGAACTTTTCTAAAACAAAGTCTCAATGGTTACAGTCTGATAGAATATAATAATGTGCCTAGATACAAACTCAGTGATGAGGTGACCCTCAGGCAACTTTAATCTTGAAGAACATATGAGTACATCTTGTACAATTTCATTTTCCACTTAACTGAAAAAGAAAAAGTTGGGAGGACTCCTCCAGAAGCCATGATGATTGGTTTTTTAAAACATGGACTGGAGACTAGTGCATTCGGGGAAAATTCTGAAGTGTGAAAACAGTTATCCTCATTAGGACATTCCAGAAAATGTAAAATGTTCTCTATCCCCTGATCTGTAGGATTTATGCTTTCAGAGAACAAGTACTAAACAGATGGGAAGATGTATTTATGGTTTTCTCCTTTGCGATCTACAAAATGATGAGGATAAAACTAATTAAGTTACGGCCTTGATGTTTTTTAGCTTTTGGTAAAGTTAGAGGGGTCTGATGAATATGGGAAAAGTCACTCCTATCAACATGGTTAAGAAAGAGGAAGAGGCCGGCGCCGTGGCTTAACAGGCTAATCCTCCGCCTTGCAGCGCTGGCACACCGGGTTCTAGTCCCAGTCGGGGCGCCGGACTCTATCCCGGTTGCCCCTCTTCCAGGCCAGCTCTCTGCTATGGCCCGGGAAGGCAGTGGAGGATGGCCCAAGTCCCTGGGCCCTGCACCCGCAAGGGAGACCAGGAGAAGCACCTGGCTCCTGGCTTCGGATCAGCGAGATGCGCTGGCCGCAGCGGCCATTAGATGGTGAACCAGCGGCAAAAAGGAAGACCTTTCTCTCTGTCTCTCTCTCTCACTATCCACTCTGCCTGTCAAAAAAAAAAAAAGAAAAAAAAAAAGAAAGAGGAAGAGACGGAGCATTTGGGGGGTCTGAATAAGGATGGGTGCTGGCACGTGTATGTGACTGTACTTTGTATCAAACACAAACACACCATATAAAACAAACAAGTAGAAAAACCAAGACCTGCTGGAAGTCTCCATAAACAGTTCGTGCTTACCTCGTAACAATGTACAGAGCCAAGGAAAACTTTTCCTATATCCAGCAATTCAAAGTTGAAGTGAATCTTGGGTCCCATTCCTTCCCCTTTGATTCGGAGAGGCAGACGGATCTCTCGGCCTACAAGAACAACGCAGACTTTCTTACCCCAATTACTCACAGCTTGGCACCAATGGGAAAAAAAAAATCAAGATTTTGAGAATTTTAATCTAATTCTTAACATTATTCTGCAGTTTTTTAAAAAAATAAAAGCAATTTCTCTAAATCAGAGATGGATTGGCCACTGATGGGTGCTTATAACAGGACAGCATCATAGCGCTCCAAGGAGACTGTCCACACAGACAGTCCCCAGATTTAGGGAGAGCCTAGGTATCAGTGATCTGAGTCTAGAGGTCTTACCTGACGCTTACTTTGCAGAGTTTCTTCCATAGAGAAGTACTGGAAGGCACCCATCCTTATCTGTTATAATCGCAGCCACAACGGGCCCAGGGTCTACAGAGCACATAACTGTGAACTGTTGGCTGGTTTTGTTTTCCCTTTCAGTGGAAAAATCTTTGATAATACATGATCATGATAAAAAAAAATTACAAGGAACGTGGAGATTCTCTTAATTCTACCACCTCAAGTTAATGTGTTGATATTTTGGTGCCTATACTTCTACAGTTAATTATGTTAAAGTACTGTTAATGCAAATCAGAGTAATGCTATATAATATTTTATAATACTTTTTTCTTTTCACCGAACAGTACATTTAGAACATTTTTACATATCTTCAGCTAAAATCACCCTATCTTTCTTAATGGTTTCATGGTCAACGCTAGGGGAGGAAATATTTTTTTAACTTCTTATTGGATATTTAAGTGGCTTCAAGATTTTCACTACAAAAATCAAACATGCATCTGTGAATAATTTCCATATATTTTCTTCAAGCACCTAGAAGATATATAATTTCACCTTTTCTGTCGAGAAAAGAGATGATAATGCTACTGCTCACTTGAGGCAATGTCTTGTCCTCTGACTGGTTTTTGTCTTTGACTTTCAGCAGCTTTACTATGATGCTCCAGATGTGGGTAAATTTACCCTTCTTGGAGTTGCACCACCTACTGAATGGGTCGATGAATGCCTCTCTTTAGATCTGGACACTTTTCCAATCATGAGTTCTTCAAATATTGCTCTACACTCTTTCTTTCTGACTCTGATGCTTGTTTTTAGATTTCTGTCTGTATATGCTTTCGGATTCTCACATATTTTCTTTTGATTGATCTCTCGCTGTATCTAAGAACTCCATTGAGTTCTTAATCTGTTATCTTAATTTTTCAGTTCTAGAATTTACATTAGATTTTCTATACTTTTTAACTCTGCTTGATTTTTATTTGAAAAAAACTTCTAAAATATGTGTCTGGTAATTCCATTATTTATTTTTTTCTATTATTTACCTTGGCTTTTGATGAGATTATCTTACTTCCTCATAAGCTTGGTTATTTGGAGTACTGATCAGTGTACATAAAATTGACAGAGATAATATGAAGCCTTAAGAAGATATCTTCCTTCAGCTTCTGTTTGGTGACTAGGGGCATCAGCAATCTCAGATAAGCTAATTTAAGTATTCTCAACTACGATTTTGCTAAATAAGTAATCCCTGCAGCAAATCATCTGAGTGACTATTTTCTTAAGTCTTCCCAAAACGATATGTAGCTACTACCATGTAGATATAAAAGACAGAAGTGATTCCTCGTGAACAATAGATGCCTTAGAACATCATGAGTTAATTATCTTCTTGGAACCCCAGTGGAGAATAATTGTTGAATTCAAATAAATTAGTGAAAAGCAATTCAAATCTGAGCTTCAGTCTTTCTGAGGGCTTCACCGGTGAAGCCTGGTGGATTACGGGGGCCTTTCCTCCTTCAACAACCTGGGAACTCTCCTTTCAGCCTCTCTGCCATTTCTATCCACAAGGCCGTGTCCCCCAAATCTGATGTGGCCCCTAAATCTGACGGCTTTGGTTTCCTTCTTCTGCTGGATCTTGGCTCCATATTTCTTTACAGTGTAAGTAGTTTGGTTCTCTTTTGCTTTCAAAACAGGTTTTAAAAATATTTTTTCCTTGCTTTTCTAGTCATTCTTAGTGATAGAACTCTAGATTACCTTGTCATTATTGGAAGCAGAATTTCCAGAACAAAAAGATGTGCCTTTGACATCTTGATAGCTGTAGTCTTATGACCTCACCCCACCCCAAATGGTTATACTAATTACATATACACAACCATCAACTGTATTGAAGGATTCCTGTCTCTACAAATCTTCCCAGCAACAAGGATATCACACCTTTGCAATGCCAATAGTTTGATGGTTTTCATTAAATTTCTACCAGTTGAATTTCAAATTCTTTAAGGGAAAGGGATATATTTGCTCTGTACGTAACATTCTGACGGTCATTTTAAAGATGGCAATACTTGTCCCTTTGTCCCCTCTACTGCTTGGCAACATGGTAGTCTTTAGGCAAATACTGTAGTACTTTGATTATAACAAGTAAGAACAACACTTGGGACAGCTGATTTACTCAAGGGATTTCCCCACTTTATCTGATCCCTAGAAAAGAGGTTCCTCTAAAGTTTGGGTATTTGTGATGACAGTACTTCAGAGCATAAGAAAAACTTTCAGTGGGTCAAAAGCTGGTCATCATACTCTACTATTTCAGAGTTCTAATTTCCTGGTCAAGAGAAAAGTGTTTTGATTGAGATCCAGTTTTCAGAACAGCAAAGAAAGAGAACTGCAAATATATCACGGAATTAACTGTAAGACTATTTATAACTGTCAGTCCTGTAACTTCCTCCATCTGTTACCTTGACTGCCTTCCCTAAAAAAAATGGAGATGTGTTGTAATAAAGCAGTGAGCCAGTGTTTCTTTGGAAATTATTAATTACTTCAAAGGAGTTTGTCTTGTTTCTAGCTAGCCACTTCCCTCACCCCCAGAAAGAATGAGTGTAAGTAACACCCAGGCTTGAATTTCTAATAGCACACCTAAATTTTAGGATCACATTAAAAATGCTAAGTTCCCAAAAGCTTTCTAAGCAGACATTTTTCTTGTCTTGGCAAAAGACAGCAAAAGAGACAAACATGAAGTAACTAATAAGCTCTATGGACAGATTCATTATTAGAAGAGAAAAATAATATTTTAAAAATAGAGTAGTTTCTCAACTCTGATTGCAGTGTCTGGTTTCACACATGAGAAGCAGCACGATCACTGCTGAGCCCCTTTAATGATCCTGAAATCCTTTAGTGCAATAGATTCCACTGCCTTAAACTCCATCGGCATCAAAGACTTGCCTTCTCCTGGGACCTGAATGTTTGTATCCCTTCTTAAAATCCATATGTTGAAATATTTTTAATACACTTACTTTGTTTATTTGAAAGGGAGGGAAGGAGAGAGATAGAGGGAGGAAGGGAGGGAAGGAGAGAGATAGAGGGAGGAAGGGAGGGAAGGAGAGAGAGAGGGAGAGAGGGAGAGATGGAGAGAGAGAGAGTTCTCCAATATGGTGGATCATTCTTCAAATGCCCACAGCAGCTGGGACCGGGCCAGGCAGAAGCCAGGTTCCTGGAACCCAATAAGGGTTTCCCATGAAGGTGACAGGGATCTAAGTACTTCGGCTATAACTGCTGCCTTTCAGGGGATGGATCAGCAGAAGAGCAGAGACTTGAATTCATACACTCTGATTTGAGTACAGACATCTTAACCATTGCTCCAAAGGCCCACCCCTCTGTGTAATCTCCAAGGTGAAGGTATTAAGAGATGGGGTCTTTGGGAGGTGATTAGATAATATGGGCAGAGCCCTCATGAATGGGCCCTTATAAAAGAGGCCCAAGAAATCTCATGGATCCCTCCCACCATTTAAGGACATATCAAGAAGTTTCTGTCTATGAGGAATGGGTCCTTATGAGACACTAGGCCCTGCAGGTGCTTCCATCTTAGCCCTCCCACCCTCCAGGACTGTGAGGAACAAGTTTCTGTGAGGAATAAATAACCAGATTACGGTATTTTGTTATGGCAACCTGAACAGACCAAGATATGACCCAAGATATTTTAGATGGTTAATATAATGCTTGAATTACATTCTTGTGTAGTAAGATAATAAAAAGAGGGGGTATTAAAAAAAACTGCCATTATTTGCCAATTTATTTTCCTTTTGACTTTACCTTTAAATTTTAGAATAAACCCACCAAATTCTGTCAAATTCTACCAGCTAGCCTGTTATTTAGCAGTGCACTGATTTTTCAGCTACAGGTCAGTGGGGTGGCTGACATCGTTATGATATAGTCACCAAGTTTGTAGTAACTGGCCAGAGCATGTGTAGGAAACTAACAGATCCTTACCTTTACCTATATAGTGTAAATATTATTTAGTATAATTTCAATATGAATTAAAAGCAAAACAAAGCTTGCTCAGACATTAAGGAAAGCATTTCATTGCTGTTGACACAAAATTATTCACTATGTAAGTATTTCTGGGACTCTCCCATCTCTCTAACAGAATTTTCACATTTAGTAATGTAACATCAATTGTTTTACCTAAATCAGAAATCTAAACAAAAAGAATGCTATAATACATATGTATGCAAGCAAAAATGAACACCTTTATGTTTTCTTGGGTTCCAGTGATAAAATACAATGTGTGTTAAATCCTCCAACTTCACTCTATTGAGAAGACAGGTTTGTCTCCTGTTTCCCTTGCTTGTGGGCTCTGCATTATCAGCTCCTCTTCCCACATCCCCCCTGGTGCGTTAGTACTTCATGGGGCCCAGAGCTCTATTCTATCAGGTACCCAGGGCAACCGGCAACCAGGGACCAATTTAGTTAGTCCTTTAAGAATCTTTAATGTGTTATCTCACTGTTTGTGTTACAGTTCAGATTTCTGGCACTGTAAAATGAAGAGATGGTTTGAATGTAATATTGTCTAGTAGGGTCACATGCTATATACCAACATACCCATTAAGAAGTGTATTAAGCTTTATATGGATAATTTGTATATTTTAAATGCTTTCTATGATTCAGAAATCTTTGATGGGTTGCTACACAGATTTTTTTTAGATGTCATTGGAAAATTGGATGGAGTTTTTGAGTGGGCTGGTGACCTGGTTATCTCCCCCAGTGACTAACAGAATATGAGTTGCATCACTTCACAGCAGTCATGCCTTTATGGGGTACTGTGGCACAGGGCAGGGGGCAGCACATATCATAACCTGGGATTCAAATCTTGGATTCAGAAACCTCACAGGCAACTCACTCATCTAAGTTCTCTAAGCTTTAACGTCCTCATTTGTAAAATAAAGATGGGAACTCCAGCTTACCTCACAGAGCTAGAGAGGCTCAAATGAAATTAATATGTAAAGTCGTTGTGTTTACATAGCTATATTCATATGCAAATTTGACTTAGGAGAGAGCAGGTGTTGAGTATGTTCAAGGAAGTATGGGCTGTGCAGCTTTAAGAGTTAAGACAGCTGTGGGCTGGTGTTGTGGTGTAGCAAGTTAAGCTGCTGCTTGTGATGCCAGTATCCAATATGGATGCAGGTTAGATTCTCAGCTGCTCTACTACTGACCTAGCTCCTTGCTAATGTGCCTGAAAAAGCAGCAGCAGAAGATGGCCCAAATACCTGGGCCCCTGCACCCACGTGGGAGGCCTGGATGAAGCTCCTGGCTTGTGCAGTCATTTGGGGAGTGAGCCAGTGGATGGATAATCTCTCTCTCTCTCTCTCTTTTTCTCCCCATTTCTTTCTGTAACTCTAACTTTGCCTTTCAAATAAATAAATATTTTTATTTAAAGAAGAGTTAAGACAGCTGGGTATCCACATAGGATCTGTGGTAGGCTGTATAATGGCTCCAAAGATACTTGCATTCACACCCTGAGGTGTTTTTTTTTGTTTTAGTTTGTTTTGTTTTGTTTTTTACAGGTAGAGTGGATAGTGAGAGAGAGAGAGAGAGAGAGAGAGAGAGAGAAAGGTCTTCCTTTTTGCCGTTGGTTCACCCTCCAATGGCCGCTGCGGCCGGCGCATCACGCTGATCCGAAGCCAGGAGCCAGGTGCTTCTCCTGGTCTCCCATGTGGGTGCAGGGCCCAAGGACTTGGGCCATCCTCCACTGCCTTCCCGGGCCATAGCAGAGAGCTGGCCTGGAAGAGGGGCAACTGGGATAGACTCCAGCACCCCAACCGGGACTAGAACCTGGTGTGCTGGTGCCACAAGGCGGAGGATTAGCCTGTTGAGCCACAACGCCGGCCACACACACTGAGTTCTGAATCTATAAATACTATTTTCTATAGTGAAAGGGTGAATATTACCTCATATGTTAAAAAGATGGGGTGAAGAATTTTGAGATGGGGAAAGTATCTTCACTGATCTTATTGTAACTTAAAAATTATCTTAAATTCTAGTGATAGTAACCCTCTGATTTTATTCTTTTTCTAAGTTGTTTTGGCTATTCTAGGCTATTTGTATTCCATATGAATTTTAGAATCAGCTTTTCAATTTCCAGAAAAAATGCAGCTGGATTTATTTTCATTGTTCTATATAGATGAATTTGGGGGAGAAATCACATTTTAACAATATTAAATTTACAGACCCATGAACAAGGTATAGTTTTCCATTTGTTTAGGACTTTGATTTCTCTCATCAACATCTCATTGTTTTCAGTGTACTGGTCTTGCACACTTTTTCTCAAATTTATCTCTAAATATTTCATATTTCTCAATGATACTGTGATATTGCCTTTTTAAATTCCAATTTCACATTGCCCATTGTTAGTATATAGAAATACAATCGATTTTCTTCAATATAGATATTGGATACTGTAACCTTGCTACTTGTTCTTTTTTTACTTCATTTAAAAAGAATATTCTCCAGCACCATTTCCACATATTTTGATTCAATAAAATGCAGATAAAATTCAAGAACTTACATTTTTAATCAGTAGCTAGGGTGATTCTGATACAGATTCTCTAAGGACATTATTTTGAGAAACAAATGAAAGTTGCTAACTACATTAACCTGACAACACGGCAGACTCAGTCCATCTTTCAACTCCAAATACAAAAAGAAAAATAAGGTGGATTAAAAACGTGGAAAAAAAGTTCAAAGCTCAAAATAAAGGAATGAAATACTTGAAGTAAAGAAGGAACTCAGCATAATAAGCCGGCAAGGAGTTCCAAAGAAGGCTCAGAGCTTTGTGAAGTGTATTCTGGCATTACGGTCTAGTGGCTCCAGTTTTATAATCCATAAATCCATACTCAAAGAGGAAATACGGTTTTGCTCCTATCTGGAAAAGGAGAACTGAATAAGATCCTTGAATAAATCCAGGATTCTGGAAAGACAGCCTCTTTCCAAAAAGGAAACTAGGAAAAAACTGTGCTTATTGCCCTCAGGAAGCCATAACAAAGCCCATCTTCTGTCTCACACTCTGGTAGTGGGGAGAAGAGGCTCCCAGGAGAAATCAAAGTCCTGTAAACAGGTTTGGGATCCAGATTTACACTCTTTTATAGGTACTAGAACCATAGCTGAGAAAATAAAAATTGTAGAATTAAAAGAAATACAAAAAACTACTCTGGAGGAGCATTCTTGATCCATTATGAGCTCATAATACAACATTTCAAATATCAGAAGCAACCATCCAGTATGAAGAAATCCAGTGGTTATCACAAATATGTGAGGTAGTCCCAAAAAGTTTGAGATAATAGAAAATTCTTAAAAAAAACTCTAACATGGCACTTGTAAAATCTTTGAAGAGGTAAATGATAGAGTAGAAACCATACTGAATGAATAAAATACGAAAATACTGAAACTATATATAACCTATGATACAAAAAATCAAGTCAATGAAATTAGAAACTGAAGAGATGTATACACTGGAGAGTAGATACAGCGGAAGAGAAAATTAGTAAACTCTAAGAATCACTTTTAGAAAAGTACCCAGAATGTGTCATAATGAGTCAAGGAGACTGGAAATGCAAAGGAGAGGTTAAGAGACACGGCGATTCCATGGGAAACACATATATCTAGAAGTCCCAGAAGGAGAAAACTGAGTTAATGAGAGGGAAAAAAACTAAAGATACAATTGCTGAGAATTTTCCAGAACTGAAGAGCTTTTAGTTTTGAAGAAGCATATCATGTATCAAGCAGGATAAAGGCAAATCCAACACAGTGAAACTGTGCAAACATCAAGGTATAAGTAATTCTTAGTATCAGTCTGAGGGGAAAGACAGACAACCTAAAACCATTGCCATTAGACTGCAGTGGTTTTCCCATGTCAACAACTCAGCCCACTGTGCTTCGAGGAAACAAGCAGTCACACGCAGAGGACATGGGCGGGGGGCTCTGGCAAAGAGCCCCAGGTGAGGTTCCTGCCAGCAGCACTACCAGCCACCTCTACCTCCAAGCGAGTCCAGCTGCCACCTCATAGAACAAGAGGAACTGCGCTTGCTCACTGCTGACCAAACTGCAGATTTGTTGAACAAGGCAAATGACGGCTGGTTGTTTTAAGCCACTAAATTTAGGGTGGTAGGTTATACAGCAATAGATAGAAGAAACAAGGTGGCTTTAAGAATTGGGTTTTATTTTGCTTACATATCAGTGACATTGGGACATAGGAATTTTTGTAGGGTAGGGTTTAGGGGATATGTTGAGGTTGATGATGGTAGTGGTTGTGGTGACGGCAATGACAATGATGATACTGTAGTAAGCTTGACGAAGAGAACAGAGTCCAGACCTATTTTGTCTTATGTGCCACAGAACTACACACACATTTGCATTTACTAAAGCTTTTCAGTAAGTTTTAACACTTTACTAAGTTTTAAGCTAGTCTTCCCACATTACTCACACTTTTCTGAATTTTCTAGGCAATCTTAGTTGATTTATTTTCTCCATAAGAAATCTGGAATCAATTTGACTAGTTTTAAAAAAGCATTGATGTTGTCACTGAGACCACTCTACATTTACAGGGAGAATTGATCTATTTAGAATGTTGGTATTCCTGACCAAAAACATAGACATGATTTTCCATCTGTTCAAGTCTTCTCAAATCTAGATTATGCATACATATTCATGTATTATTCTTTATATTTTTCTAGTTCAAATACTTGATAAACTATAACTTAGTGTAAACAGAGTAGATTATTAAGAAATGATTTCTTATTCATTGGACTAAGAAACCTTATTTTTAAGAGGTTGTAGTATCATGAATTTTGTTTATTTTTTATAGATTTATTTATTTATTTGAAAGTCAAAGTTACACAGAGAGAGAAGAGGCAGAGAGAGAGAGGCAGAGAGAGAGAGGGAGGGAGGGAGAGAGATAGGTCTTCCATCTGCAGGTTCACTCCTCAATTGGCCGCAATGGCCGGAGTTGCACCAATCCGAAGCCAGGAGCCAGGAGCTTCTTCCAGGTCTCCCACGTATGTGCAGAGGCCCAAGGACTTGGGACATCTTCCACTGCTTTCCCAGGCCATAGCAGAGAGCCGGATCGGAAGTGGAGCAGCCGGGTCTTGAACCGGCGCCCACATGGGATGCTGACACTTTAGGCCAGGGTGTTAACCTGCTGCACCACAGCACTGGCCCTGTATCGTGAGTTTTGAAAAAGAAAATTTACCAATATATAGAGGATTGCTCACTTATTGCTGTGAAAATCCCACTTTTTAAAAAATTATTGATATGGTTCGGTTTTCTCTTTCCTAAATCTAATTCAATCTTCATTCTTTTGTTCAATTAAGATTAAAAATCAAGGGGCTAGTGCTGTGGTTTAGTGGATAAAGACATCGCCTGCAGCATCAGCATCCCATATGGGCACCTGTTTGAGTCCTAGTTGCTCCACTTCCCATCCAGCTCCCTGCTAATGCACCCAGAGAAAGCAGCAGCAGGTGGCCCGAATGCCTGGGGACTGTGCACCCCAGTGGGAGACTTGGATAAAGCTACTGGCTCCAGGCTTTGGTCGGCCCAGCCCTAGGCCATGTTGCCAGTTGGTAAGTAAACCAGCAGAAGGAGGATCTCTTTCTCTCTGTCTCTCCCTCTCTAACTCCACCTTTCAAATAAATAAATATTTAAACAAATAAAAAAATTTTAAAAATTAAATCAAATAAAAAACTGTGAATTGTCCTAAAAATTCAGATGTGCCCTACTTATGATGCAGAGAATGAAAATGGACAATGAGGTTTCATCTTAACCAGGTCTTTAAAGGAAGCAGGAGCATCTGAAATCGTTTCCATCACGCTACTTTTCTGTATTTGACTTTGCAGCACCAATTAATGTTACCCAGTGATACATGCCATGGTTTAAATCAGAAAGTGTTGCTTCCTTTTGAAGCTCCCAGAAGCTGACCCAAAACTAGTCTGTGTAGCTTTCCTTTGTGTGTGTGTGTTTTCTTTTTTTTTTTTTTTTTTTGGACAGGCAGAGTTAGACAGTGAGAGAGAGAGACAGAGAGTTATAGACAGTGAGAGAGAGACAGAGAGAAAGGTCTTCCTTCTGTTGGTTCACTCCCCTAATGGCTGCCAAGGCCGACACTGCACCGATCCGAAGCCAGGAGCTGGGTACTTCCTCCCGGTCTCCCATGCGGGTGCAGGGACCCAAGTACTTGGGCCATCCTCCGCTGCCCTCCCGGGCCACAGCAGAGAGCTGGACTGGAAGAGGAGCAACCGGGACTAGTACCCGGCACCCCAACAGGGAATAGAACCCGGGGTGCCAGTGCCACAGGTGGAGGATTAGCCAAGTGAGCCGTGGTGCCGGCCTCCCTTGTGTTTTTTCAAAAGGTAATCTTCATGATTAAGTTAGCATTTTTCACATTTTTCATTGCAAAGTCAAAAAAGACAAAAGATCAGTTTCAAGACAGAGATCAAACCGTCGGTAAGTCTTTATAAATATCTGACAGATTTAACTACTTCTAAGAAAATTGTAGTGATTTAAAATGCAGAAAAACTTCAGTTCAGAGAGAATGAGAAGAGAGCGCATTGGCGATTCCTGATGCACTTAGCATCAAATCCAGTATTCTGTCTGGCGTTCAAGAGCATCCCTCTATGAACTGGATCCTACCTAGCACCCCAGCCTCCAGCTTCATTTCTTGTCATGGCCTGTTCTCTTCCAAAGCTGTTTGTTGATCTCTCCCCGCTCTCAGTTACCATGGCAGTCATACCCTAAGAACTTGTAATTCCTCACATTTAATCCTTTTGTTATGTATATTCATGTAGTGTCTTTCTGTGTATTTTCATGAAGTAGCCCCTGTCTGACACCCAGCCTTTTTTGGACTTTGGATCTATGTCACTTTCTCTGAGGAGCCTTCCTTGAACCCAAGACTGAGATGTGTGCCCTGTATTCTCTCCTAGTTTTCATTCATTCACTGTGCAGAACTGCAGTACAACTGTTGCTTTATATTTCAGTTTCCCTCACTTATTTCTATGCCTTCTGAGGAGGGGGAACTGTGCATTTGTACATTTTTGCACTCCTGATACCAAGGTATTGGGGCCGCCGGCACTGTGGCACAGCAAGTAAATTCGGACACCTGTGATGTCAGAATTCCATTTCAGGGCTGGTTGGAGTCCTGGCTGCTCAACTTCTGATCCAGCTCCCTGCTAATGGCCTGGAAAAAGCAGTAGAGGATGGTCCAGGTGCTTGGGCTCCTGCATCCACATGGGAAACCTGGCCTAGCCCAGCTGTGGTCATTGTGGCCATCTAGGGAATGAACCAGCAGATAGAAGACCTCTCTCTGTAACTCTGCCTTTCAGATAAAGAAATAAATCTTTAAAATACAAAGCTTTTGAAAGAAAACAGGGTTGTATTAATCTTAAATCTTAATCTTCTTAATCTTAAATCCCATGCATCCCGCAAGGCTTCCCTCAAGACCAGTAGCCTTTCCTGCTTTTTATCATCTCTGAAAGGATGTTCACAGAATGGAACATTGTACAGCGAAAATGAAATACAACAAAGCAAGAGCAACAACATGGATGAGACATGCAGATCAATTCCAATATGTACTTTTCAAAACAGGCATTGTTCAGGGATACTCACACCAGAGTTAAAAGTTACCAATGAAAGCATGGAAATGATGGGCCTAAAGGACAGAATGGTGATTGTCTCAGAGTCAGCTGGGGTCAGAGGGGTGTGATTGGGAAGGGACATTCAGGGGACTAGAAATAATCTGGTATTGATCTCAGTGGCAATGATACAGTGTTTGTTGGGTAATGATTTGTTGTATATGTGTGTGTGTGTGTGTTCCCTATCGCTGCTACAAATCACTACAAACTTAATGACTTATTGTACACATTTATTATCTTAAAATTCTGGATATCAGAAGTCTGAAGTGTCATTCATTGGGCTAATGTCAAGGTATCTGCAGGGCTGTGTTCCTTTCTGGGAGCTCTAGCGAAAAATCCATTTTCCCAGTTTCCAAAGACTGAATTCCTTGCCACTTCCATCTGCAAAGCGAAGCCACCTCATTTCACACCACTGTGATACTGAGACCGATACTTTCGCTCACCTCTTTGACATTTAAGGACCCTTGTGATGATATTGAGCCACCCACATGATCCAGGAAAACCTCCCTACCTTCAGGTCAGCTCATCAGTAATCTTAGTCCCATCTTCTGCTTTAGTCCATCTTCACCATGTAAAGTAATACATCTGTGGTAACAGACTTACAGGACCTGGGGATAAGGATGTGGACATCTTTGGGAGTCTACTACTGTGCCTACCATAACAGTATGTGGTATGCACACTTCTGAATCTACGTTCTACCTCATACTGATACAAATTTAGAATCAAATTGTGGTCTAAAAATGCAATGGATTCCAATACAACCATGAAACAGGATGACATGATTTAGTGCCATGGAATAACAAAGGCAATGTTACCACCACTGTATGAAGCATACAACCATTATGTTAACATGTAGGGGAAGCATATCTATTTGTATTTGCTGCCACATTCTATCTCTATGTCTATGTCTATGTCTATGTCTATGTCTATGTCTATCTCTATGTCTATGTCTATCTCTATGTCTATCTCTATCTCTATGTCTATCTCTATGTCTATCTCTATCTCTGTCTCTATCTCTATCTCTATCTCTATCTCTATCTCTATCTCTATCTCTATCTCTATCTCTATCTCTATCTCTATCTCTATCTCTATCTCTCTATCAAAGCAAGACAAACCATAGGAAGCAGCTTTCCTAAGAAGTATTTCTAGGGAGGTTTTGCCAACGCACTGAAGGTAATAGTAAGGAATCATCATCACCAGATTTTTTTTTTTTTGACAGGCAGAGTGGATAGTGAGAGAGAGAGAGAGAGAGAAAGGTCTTCCTTTTTGCCGTTGGTTCACCCTCCAATGGCCACTGCGGCTGGCTCATCGCGCAGATCCGAAGCCAGGAGCCAGGCATCACCAGCTCTTAAACAGACACAGAATTGCATGGAATTTACAGGGAAGATAATATGGAATTACTACGTAAACAAGACCCTTCCCTGGCAACTGTATCTTTTAATAAACCACTAACAAAATAAAGAAGAATGTCATGCAGATAGAAAATTATACCATTCAGTTTACCCAGGATGTGAATTCTGTGGCAGAATTCAGAACTGCAAAGGAAACAATAGATAAACATGAGCAGTTGGGTTATGTTTGGGAACCTCCTGGAGAGCTGCCAACCCCCTGGACCACCGCCAAGCATGACATCCCCCAGGGAACTGCAGATGGGAGGGAGGCCCCACCACCTGTGGCACAGGGGGACAAGGAAGCATTTTCAGCCCGTATCTGAACACTGATGTAGCAGCACTTCCTCTAGAGCATTACAAAGTCTGGGGAGGAGGGTGCTGGTCTAAACTGTGAAAGCAGACTTAAGTCAAACCAGAAACTCAGAGATTGCTTTTATTACAGGGGTTGTTGAGAATCCCACACTCATGCATAAGCAAAAAACCAGTTCAAACTAGGATTCACTCAGGGCTGGTGCTGTGGGATAACTGGTAAAGCTACCACCTGTAGTGTCAGCATCCTATATGGGCACCAGTTGGAGTCCTGGCTGCTCCTCTTTCAAACCAGCTCTCTGCTATGGCCTGGGAAAGCAGTGGAGGACGGCCCAAGTGCTTGGGCCCCTGTACCTGCATGGAAGACCTGGAAGAAGCTCCTAGCTCTTGGCTTCCAATTGGCCCAGTTCCAGCCATTGTGGCCATTTGGGGAGTAAGCCCGCAGATGGAAGATCTCTCTCTGTCTCTGTCTCTGCCTCTGCCTCTCTGTAACTCTACCTTTAAAATAAATAAATTAGTCTTTAAAAAATAGGATTCATTCATTCTTTTTTCCGTTATTTTCTCATTCATTTAATCAACACTTATTGAATACTTTCATTTTCTTGTGCTAACATAAGATATAGAAGTACAATTCTAAAATAAATTTCAAAAACAGGCAAAACTATACTATTTTGCTTAGGAGTAAGTACATAGGTCCTAAAACTACATATAAAAGTGAAAAAAATGACTATTATGAAAGGTGTGGCTGTATCCAGGGAAGGTGAGGAAAACATCAGGATGGGACACATAAGTGGGAGAGGCAGAGGGCAGCCAGTCTTGAGTCAGGCAGCCCGTGACTCTGCAAATTCTTAGACTGACTTGACTTTACATGGAGAAAGTAACTGCCTAGCTATAGACTGAACACATGCAAGATGTGGCAGGGGAGTGAGATTCTTGAGCTTCCAGGGACTTGGTCATTGTGTCCCCTTACATTCTCCCCTCAAGTTTACAATAACCACAGAAGCCATACTTCCCTAGGAAACCTACACAACAATCAGTCAAGGAGCACTGGCTACTTTCAAAATGAAACCAACTTTTATTTTTTTCATTCGTCTATGCAAACAGACAGCCATGGATCAGAGGCACTGGAAGGAATCCCACGAATGAATGGAAGACGCAGTAGGTGATTCAGAGAACATAAGATGCTCTTGTTTAAATAAATGAAAGCTCAAATGATTAATCTCAGATCAGAGAGAAGAAACTGTCCATAAAAGAACAGCCATTATGAAAAGGAATAAGGAACAAAAGAGGTCTTAGAAATTGAAAATATGGTTGTAGAATTAAAAGATAGCTAGGAACTATGTCAGGAAAAACTGAGATCAGTCTCCTGCAAAAGGATTGGCACATGCTAACTAAGCATGACCCTGCTTCATCTGATTGCAAGACATAAGAAAAGAAAACCCCAGATAGTCCAAGTTTCTGAGTGACGTGTTGTATCTCTGCAGGAAAGTTCCAAAATGCAAGAAACCACTGTGGCAAAGCACTTTCTTGAGATTGTACAAGACAGGCAAGGAAAATTTCAGCAGCAAAGGCAAAAAACAGAAGTCAAAGACTCCTCGGGTTTGTGGTTATCTGTATAAAAGGGAAAACTGGGGGTGGGAGTTCGGTGCAGCAGTTAAGTCACTCATCGGGATGCTTGTCTCACATACTGGAGGGCCTAGTTTGAATCCATGTTCTTCCACTTGTGATCCAGCTTCATGCGCTCCTTAGGAGACAGAAGATGATGGATCAAATACCTGAGTTCCTGACACCCACGTGCATGGGAGCTGGATTGAGTTCTGGGCTCCAGGCTTGACCCCTGCCCAGCCAAGGCTGTTGTGTGCATTTGGGGGACTGAATGAGCCTTTTAAGTAAAATGAAAATAAATAAATTTTAAAAAGGGAAAATCACAAGTGTGAATAATAGGATAGCAGTAAAGTACCAACTGCATTCCTGAAGTTCAGCGAGGTGGCTGTACCAGCAATGGCTCCACGCACAGGTGGGCCCAGGTGTGCCGCACCTGCCCAGCATACGCCTGCCATCCTGGAATCTCCTAACAACATCAGTATTCCCCTAGGCATCCCTATTTAACAGCTTTGAATTATATTTAATGTGATTTATTAATAGCATTTGGGGATGAACATCTTGTCTTTTGGAAACGGATGGTCAGTTCTTCAGGCCTGTATCTATCTGTGCATACCAATTCCATTCTAGTACCAAAGGGATTATCTCTCGATAGCCTTCCTTCTTTTCATAGTTGTTTCTCCCTCCTCCAAGAAATACTGGCTTCCATCATCCTCAATATGTTTACATTTTCACCTAATTCCTCTGTATATTTACAATTTCCTGATGCCACACATCTGCCACCTTACTTGGACACCCCTCTTGTGTGGCTTTTAGCTCTGACAGGCTGCCTTTTCATACTACTGGGCACGTGTAATATTTATTTAAAAAACCTCAGAAGAAAAATACCAGTGGCCAAATATTACAAAAGGAACAAAAAATAACACTGCAAGGATGTGTCACAGGTAATAGTCTTACTGTTAGACGCATCAAGAGAGACTAGATTCATGGTTTCCCATTCCCCTCTCATAATGATCACTGTAAGGCTGTTCAAAGTTTTATCTGTTCTAGAAAGAAGCAAGTGGAGCATAGGTGGGTTTCAATATTTTCCTATTTATTTCATGCACGGTCTGTGATCTGTATATACAGACGCGCATATGCATGTGCACACACACACACACACACACCCCGGCTTCTGCTCTGGGCACCAGGTAATGTGAGGTTATTATATGGGAGAGTCTGTACCTGAGATGTTGCAGTAAACGGTCTGCTGGTAGAGCTTGGCTTCACGGGGGTTAAAGTACACAGTGATTTCGGCCGATGAGTTGGGCCAGACATCGCCTTCCTGAAAAACACGAATCATCAAAAACATCGTGATGAAAGGAAGGTACTGCTTGTAAATGCTGAAATTACAATTCCATGAAGTATTTTTCATAAAAATTATAGATGTTTAAGGTGCTCAACATGATGTTTGTGTATACACACAGACATACATAGGATGAAATGATTACTAAAGTCAAACAAATTAACATATCCATCTCCTCACAACGTTCTCTCTCTGTCTCTGTGGTAAGAGACCCTGAAGTCTACTCTTGCAGCAAATTTTCAGCACACAATACTTGAAGTACAGTCACCCTGCTACACGCAGGTCTCCAGAACTGATTTGTTACAGCTGCACATTTATATCTTTTAGTCTACATCTGCCCATTTCTCCCACCCTCTGACCCCTGGTATCCAACATTTGACTCTATTTCTGTGAGTTTGATACTTTTATTCCACATAAAAGTGAAATAATACAGTATTTGTCTCTCCGTGTTCAACTTATTTTACTTAGCATAATGTTCCCCAGGTTCATCTTTGTTACAAATGGCGAGATCTCCTTCCTCTGTAAGGATGAATGATGCTCCATTGTACTAACACAGCACAGATGCTTTATCCTCTCATCTGTAAGAACATTTAGGCTGCTCTCTTAGCACAGCTCTTCTGAATAAAGTGCAATGAACATGGGAGAGCACTGATTTCCTTCGAGTAAATAGCCAGAAGAGGACTTTCTGGATCATATGGTAGCTCTATTTTTATTTTTTTAGGAGATGCTATACTGTTTTCCATCGTGGCAGTACCAATTTACATTACCACCGACTATGTAGGAGGGTTCAACTCCAATAAATTTGAAGAAAATATTTTTACAACAACTACAAGAAAGCATTACTTTGTCCAGAAGATAGTAAGCTCGTATTGTTTGTTAACGTCTGAGGTGGTACAAGTTGGGAAAATGCTTCCAGGATTATTTCAGTGGTTTTACAAATATCTAACAAGTCACTAAAGAAAGCTAGGATATTCAGAGCATTTAAAAAATATGTTTAATTCAGCGAACATTCAATGTCTGCCCCATGTATGCCTAGCACCAGGGCTTCAGAGAAAGGATGCGAGCTAGTACTGCAGGGGGCTCACCCCTTAGCACGATGATAAATATGTACGCAAATTTTTATAATATATGTCACCATCTAAAGTCCAGAAGGGCCAAAGAGAAAGACGCTTTTGAGGTGACAGCATAATGAAACACTCGCATTCTATGAAAACAAAGCAATGGCCAAGGCAGAGCAATGGGCAGACCAAACCCTGCTTCTAAGCCCGTGTGATGTTTCTCCCTTTAACTTGAATCATGCAAAAATCATGATAAGAAAACTGGGTTTTGTAGCTCTCTTGGATACACACATTTGTACCATGTCATCCGGGGCCTCTGTGCTAATTTCTCAGGGCTGTGAAAGGAGATACAAACGGTACCTGGCTCAGAGAGTTCCCTAAGGTCTGACAAAATCACACGGGTCACGAGCGACAGGGACTATTGCACACAAATAACCCACAGGCACAAGCCAAAAGGCAGTTTACAAAGCAATTACATCGAGAAACGCAAATTCAACTTTCAAACCATTCGTGGGGTGCCAGTCATGTGTGACAAATGGTGCTGGGGACAGGGAGGTGGGGGAAACACACAGGGACCCTGCGTAAGCCAGGCCTCACTGAGACAGACATCGACACCACGCACTGCAAAAACAGAAGTCAAGGGGCTGCCATGGTGGCACAGATGAGCATGGTGAGGAACTGTTTACTATGAGCAATGTCCTTTTTATATCACTCAGAAAGACTAAGATGAAGGTGTTGAAAATGGGGGGGAAACGTTTGTGTTTTCTCTACAGTTTTTGTAAACAGGGCCAAATGAGTCTAAGCGATAAGCATATCCAAAAATCCATAAACAGTTCCACCAGTGAAATAAAAAACTAAGACAAGACAACTTGATAAATAATTAGGCTTCAGCTTCAGACAGTCCCCAATGTATACTCTATTTCCAGCCTGGCTGTAAATGAACATACTTCTGGAATAAAGAATTGAGAAGAGAACAAAATGGCTTAAAAGGCAGACATCAAACAAGAGGAGGGAAACAGAAAACCAGAGCACATGCGGGTTTATTTCTAAGAGCATTGCTCAGTGTCCCCCCAGACTTCCCACAGGGGATATGCAGAGACTCCAGGAGGTAGCATTGAGGACAGTGAAGGTAAGCTGGGCCAGGGGGCTCTCACATCCCCACATCAGTCTGTGAGAATGAAGACTCCATGGGGGTCTCAAACCAGACTTGGCTCTTAGTGGGTTGCCCAATATCTATTTGTATCTGGTTTTTTTTTTTTTTTAAATAGGCAGAGTTAGTGAGAAAGACAGAGAGAAAGGTCTTCCTTCCGTTGGTTCACCCCCCAAAATGGCTGCTATGGCCGGTGCGCTGCGCCGATCTGAAGCCAGGAGCCAGTTGCTTCCTCCTGGTCTCCCATGTGGGTGCAGGGGCCCAAGCACTTGGGCCATCCTCCACTGCCCTCCCAGGCCACAGCAGAGAGCTGGACTGGAAGAGGAGCAACCGGGACAGAATCCGGCGCCTCAACCGGGACTAGAACCCGGGGTGCCAGCGCCACAGGTGGAGGATTAGCCAAGTGAGCCACGGCGCTGGCCCCAGTATTTATGTAGCTTGTACACTAAATAGTTATTGTCAGATATCTACCACAGATGTCTACTATTTTCTCTTAATCGGGAACCCCAGAAGAAGTCTCATAATTTTAGAGCTGCAAGAAACCTGTGAGATCATGGAGGGAGGAGATTAGTCCAAGAACTTTCACGTCCTCAGATGTTTCACTGTGGTGGTTTTCCAGACCTCAAAGAGCGAGCCTGTTCCCTTGTGATAAATGGCAAAGACCTGGCTCCTTTTGATTGGTGGGTGTTCTAATGATACCAAGTATTAGGCACTCTCATCGCTAGATTAAGCAGAGAGGCCAGGCAGAAAAGGTGACTCATTCACTCCCTGCTTCTTCAGCAGGCCAATGGTCTACCAGTGGTTATCATTCATGTGATCCTGGTGGGGTTTAGGTGTATAGAATGGACACAGCTAGCCTACTCCTGCACTAATTTACTGACCCAAGTGCCAGTGCCACCGTGGATCTTCAGAGGAACCATGCTACAAAATGGTTTCTAGAAAAGTCTCACCAGAATGGTAGGAAGTAGTGCCCAAAAGCAAACTCTGGGAATCAGATAAACTCAGTACATGTGGGTAAGTCCAAGGTCTTATGAGTTGGTGTAGGCCAGGCTGCTCTCAGCATTATCCCAGAGAGAGAATCCAGGGTCCAGGAGCAGACTGGAAAAAAAGACACCCAAGTTCTACCTCCGAGGTACTCTTAGACAAGTTCATCAGCGAGGGCTGGTTAGCAGAAGTACGGGCTGGGGAATGATTGGTGACAGACGTACTCCAGAGAGTGCTGATGCTTGGGTGGGAGCAGTGAGAGGATCCTCTGATGGACGTGGAGGCTCCTTGGGGTTTGGGAGGCCCTCAGCTTTGTGAGGGAAGACCAGCACCAGGAAGTCTGAGTCCACAGGGCTGCAGCTGTTTTATTGCACCACTAGTAATACAGCATTTCCTGAGCACAGGAGATAAGTCAAGGACAAACCATGTTCTAAACCCCTGCTGGCTTGGAGCAGGTCATGTGTATTATAAGGGCTGTGAGTATCTCTAAACACAGAAGCGTGGCCACTCATCTCCTCACGAAGAGAAGCTGTCATCAGGTCATTTGAGGGAGTTAGGAACATGAACAACCATTTTAATTTTCAATTGTGGTTCAAATAAAAGTTAGAGGACTTCTATTTCTCTTCAGTAACAATTCAAGACAGCGATTTCAGCAAATGACATAGCAAATCCCAGAAAAAAGCAACAAGACTCCACTTTCACCTGTATGTCTTTGACCATTTCATATTACTTCTCCAACACTTCTGAAATTAACTTCCATGTCATTTATGTCTCTGAGAAGAGCTTTCTTTCATTATTGTTCAGTTCTAACATTTCTGAAACCCAGAACACTGCAGTATTTCCCCACAGGTTCCAACACTGATACCCCTTCTCCACAGTACTATGATACTCGCCACATCACCCAGAGCCCCTTGACATCTGCTTTGCTTCCACATATCACCCCTCCCCCATCCCAGTTCATGTTCCTGCTCCCAAGAACAGACCAAGGCTATAGTACTTAATCTGTGAGACACTATTGTGTTGCTCATTGAAAATATTTTCCAAATGGTCTTCAGTTATATTTTAAATATCTTTTTTATTAGTGCTAATATTTTGTGCTTCCTTCAGATCCATAATAGGTAAAGTAATCAAATGATATGCTAGAAGGAATTATCTTTGAATTTTTAGGCCTAAAGATAATTACCATATAGTGGCTTTTGTCCAAATATTAAATATCTCTGTACATGGAACACCGTGTTTCTTTATGGAACAAGAACAAACAGCCAAGTGACTTGATGGCCACTGTTCTGAAAACTGTCTATGAACCTCTAGCCACTGGCCCAGGAGAGGTGAAAGATATGATTACGAGAAAATTGTTCTTTAAAATGGTCTTTTAAAAATTACATTGGCGAGGCCAGCACTGTGGCGCAGTAGATTAAAGCCCCAGCTTGCCTAGGAGAGAATGGCAAGATATATTTCAAGTCTTAAGAGAAAAAAATTGTTAACCCAGATATTATACCCTGCAAAGCTCTCATTTATGAATAAAGGTGAAAAAAAGATCTTCCATGACAAAGAGAAATTGAAAGAATTTGTTACTACCCATCCAGCCCTACAAAAGATGATTAAGGATGTGCTGCACACAAAAACTGGTCATCATTATGAAAGAAGGTAAAAGAAGGAAATCTCCTAGTAAAAGTACAAAGGAAATCTAAAATAAAAAGTAGGAATATTTATGGAAAAAGGCAGGGCAAAGTTATTATTTATCAATAGTCACCTTGAATGTAAATGGCCTCAATTCTCCAATTAAAAGACATAGACTGGCTTAATAGATAAAAACAAAACACATCTATTTGCTGCCTACAAGAAACACAACTCACCAACAAAGATGCATGCAGACTGAAAATAAAAGAATGAAAAAAGATATTCCATGCCAACAGAAAACAAAAAAAGCTGGTGTAGCCATCCTAATATCAGACAAAAGAGACTTTAACACACACAAACTATTACAAGAGACAAAGAAGGGCACTATGTAATGATTAAGGGATCAATTCAATGGGAAGATGTAACTATTATAAATGTATATGCACCTAATTACAGGGCATCTGGCTATTTAAAAGAAATGTTAAGGGATCTAAAAGGAGACATATAGAATCAAATACAATAGTAATGGGGGATTTATTTTTTTTTAAAGATTTATTTTATTTACTTGAAAGAGTTTTAGAGAGAGGCAAAGAGAGAGAGAGAAGTCTTCCATCCACTGGTTTATTCCCCAGATGGCCGCAATGGCCAGAGCTGCGCCAATCCGAAGCCAGGAGCCAGGAGCTTCTTCTGGGTCTCCCACACTGGTGCAGGGGTCCAAAGACTTGGGCCATCTTCTACTACTATCCCAGGCCACAGCAGAGAGCTGGATCAGAAGTGGAGCAGCTGGGACTAGAACCGGCACCCATATGGGATGCTGGTACTTCAGGCCAGGGCATTAACCACTGTACCACAGCGCCAACCCCCATAATGGGGGATTTCAGTACCACTTTCATCACTGGACAGATCAACCAGACAGAAAATCAGCAAGGAAACAACAGAGTTAACTGACACTATAGACCAAATGGACCTAACAGATATCTACAGAACTTTTCATCCTACAGTTACAGAATACACATTTTTCTCAGCAGTGCATGGAACTTTATCTAGGATTGACCACATGTTAGGAAATAAAGCAAGTCTCAGCAAATTAAAAAAATCAAAATCATACCATGCATCTTCTCAGACTACAATGGAATAAAGCTGGAAATCAGCAACTCAGGAATCTCTAGTACATACACAAATCCATGGAGACTGAACAACATGCTCCTGAATGAACAGTGGGTCACAGAAGAAACCAAAAGATAAATAAAAAAATTTCTGGGAACAAATGAAGTTAACAGCACAACATATCAAAACTTATGGGACACAGCAAAAGCAGTGTTAAAAGGAAAGTTTATAGCAATAGGTGCCTACATCAAGAAATCGGAAAGGCACCAAATAAATGAGCTTTCAATGTATATCAAGGATCTAGAAAAACAACAGCAAGCCAAATCCAAAAGTAGTAGGAGAAAACAAATAATTAAAATTAGTGAATAAATCAATAAAATTGAAACAAAAAATACAAAAGATCAGCAAAACAAAGAGATGGATTTTTTAGAAAAAAAAAATAAACAAAATTGACAAACCACTGGCCCAACTAACCAAAAAAAGAAGACCCAAATCAATAAAATTAGAGATGAAAAAGAAAATGTAACAACAGATACCACAGAAATAAAAAGAATCATCAGAAACTACTACAAAGAGCTGTATGCCAACAAAATGAGAAACTTAGAAGATCCATTACTAAGACAGAAATTGAATCAGTAATAAAGAACCTCCCATCAAAGAAAAGCCCAGGACCAGATGGCTTCACGGCTGAATTCTACCAGACATTTAAAGAAAAACTAACTCCAATTCTTATCAAGTTATTCAAAAACAATTGAAAATTGTTTCTATAAAGCTACCATCACCTTAATTGCTAAGTCCAGAAAAGATGCAACAGAGAAAGAGAACTACAAACCAATTTCTCTGATGAACATAGACACAAAAATCCTCTAAAAATTCTAGCCAATCAAATCCAACAACACATCAAAAAGATCATCCACCTGGACCAAGTGGGATTTATCCCTGACATGCAGGGACAGTTCAACATTTGCAAATCAATGTGATACAGCACATTAACAAATTGAAGAAAAAAAACCATATGATTATCTCAATAGGTGCAGAGAAAGCATTTAATAAAATGCAACACCCTTTCATGATGAAAACTCTAAGCAAATTGAGTATAGAAGGAACACCCCTCAACACAATCAATAGGCCAGCATCCTACTGAATGGGAAAAAGTTGGGAAGCATTCTCACTGAGATCCAAACCAGACAAGGATGCCCACTCTCACTATTGCCATTCAATATAGCCCTGGAAGTTTTAGCCAGAGCCATCAGACAAGAAAAAGAAATCAAAGGGACACAAATTGGGAAGGAAGAAGTCAAACTATCCCTATTTGCAGACGACATGATTCTATCTATAGAGGATCCAAAAGACTTCACCGAGACTACTGGAACTCATAGAAGAATTTGGTAAAGTAGCAGGATATAAAATCAATACAAAAACAAACAAACAAACAAAAACACCAGATTTCGTATACACAGACAATTCCATGGCTGAGAAAGAGCTTCTCAGATCAATCCCATTCACAATAGCAACAAAAAATCAAATACCTTGGAATAAATTTAATCAAGGATGTCAAAGATATCTACAATGAGAATTATAAAACATTAAAGAAAGAAATAGAAGATACAAAAAATGAAAAAATCTTCCATGTTCATGGATTGGAAGTAGCAATATAATCAAAATGTCCATTCTTCTGAAAGCAATTTACAGATTCAATGCAATACCAATCAAAACACTAAAGACATTCTTCTCTTATATAGAAAAAAATGATACTGAAATTCATATGGAGGCACAGGAGACCTCAAATAGCTAAAGCAATCTTATATAACAAAAACAAAGCCAGAGGCATCACAATATTAGATTTCAAGACATACTACAGGGCAGTTATACTCAAAACAGTCTGGTACTAGTACAAAAACAGATGGATAGCCTAATGGAACAGAATAGCAACGCCAGAAATCTATCCAAGCATCTACAACCAACTTATACATTATACCTTACACAAAAATCCATTCAAAATGGATTAAAGACCTAAATATATGACCTGAGACTATCAAGTTATTAGAGAACATTTGTGAAACCCTGCAAGATATTGACACAGGAAAAAAGTTCTTGTAAAAGACCCCAGAGGCACAGGCAATAAAAACCAAAATTTAAAAAAGGGATTACATCAAATTGAGAATCTTCTGTACTGAGAAGAAAACACTCAGGAAAGTGAAGAGGCAACTAACAGAAAGGAAATTTATTTGCAAACTATGCAATTGATAAAGGATTAATAACCAGAATATAGAAAGAGATCAAGAAGTTCTACAACAACCAAAACAAACAACGCAGTTAAGAAATGGGCAAAAGACTTAAACAGACATTTTTTAAAAGAGGAAATCCAAATGGCCAATACATGATAAAATGCTCAGGATCACCAGCCAACAGGGAAATGCAAATCAAAATCACAATGAGGTTTTACCTCACCCTGGTTAGAATGGCTTTCAAACAGAAATCAACAAACAACAATGCTGGCGAGGATGTGGGGGAAAAGGTACCCTAATTCACTGTTGGTGGGAGTGTAAACTGAAAAAATCACTATGGAAGACAGTATAGAGATACCTCAGAAATCTGAATATAGGGGCCAGCGCCATGGCTCACTTGGTTAATCCTCCGCCCACCTGCGGAGTTGGCATCCCATGTGGGCACCGGGTTCTAGTCCCGGTTGCTCCTCTTCCAGTCCAGCTCTCTGCTGTGGCCCGGGAAGGCAGTTGAGGATGGTCCAAGTGCTTGGGCCCCTGCACCCACATGGGAGACCAGGAGGAAGCACCTGGCTCCTGGCTTCAGATTGGTGCAGTGCGCCAGCCGTAGCGGCCATTTAGGGGGTGAACCAACGGAATGAAGACCTTTCTTTCTGTTTCTCTAACTCTGTCAAATTAAAAAAAAAAAAAAGAAATCTGAATATAGACCTACTGTATGACCCAGCCATCCCACTCCTGGGAATTTACCCAAGGGAAATAAAATTAGTAAATAAAAGAATTATCTACAACCCCATGTTTATTGCAGCTCAATTCACAATAGCTAAGACACAGAATCAACCTAAATGCCTATCAACGAAAAACCAGATAAAGAAATTATGGGATATGTACTCTATAGAATACTACACAGTGGTAAAATAAAAAAAAAAGAAAGAAATCTGGTCATTTGCAACAAAATGGATGAATCTGGAAGACATCATACTTAGTGAAATAAGTCAGTTCCAAAGGGACAAATACCATTTGTTCTCCCTGATCTGTGATAAATAATAGAGCACCAAAAAAGGAAATCTGTATAAGTGAAATTTATACTTTGAGAAGCAATGACTTGAACAGTCCTTGTCTTGACTGTTAAGGAACAGTATTTTTTTTTTCTTCATATTATTTGTTGAACTCTTTACTTAACGTAGAGTTAACCATATGTGTATAAAGTCAATTGAAAATAGATCTCAGTAAAAACTAAGATTGAGAATAAGAGAGGGAGGAAGAAGTTTGTAACTAAAGCTGTACAGTTCTGCATACATTCCTATGGACTTACTTCTGAGGGTACAGTTTAAAAACCTGCCATGGGACCCCAAATCCCATTGAGCTAGGTGATAACAATGCCATCTTAAGTGTTAAAGTGATCATATAGATAGGATTAAGTGTTAAAGGGATAATAAGATTAAGTATCTGATAATAATAATAATAGAATTAAAAAGGAGATAATGTTCCAACACGGGAAACAGTCCACATAGTAGCCTCATAGAATGACAATCACTTTAAATAGCCCTCTGACCTCAGAATCAGTCCTTCAGGCATTCTGGTCTGGCTGAAAAGCCCACAGTAGCATTTCGGGCATGGAAAGCCAAGAATCTATGGCAAAAAAAAAAAAAGTCCTACATGAAAGATCTCTATGAGAGAGACCCCAGTGAAAGAAATGGCCCTCAAAGAAGGATGTACTTTTCTATGAAAGGAGGAGAAAACTTTCACTTTGCTTATGGCCTTGTCTAAATACTAATGGAGATTGTGGATTCAAAAGGTTTCCATTGCCTTAGTAGCTCATGTCAAGAGCTTCAGGTCATCACTGATGTCATACATAAAGAGTGTTAACTGTTAAATTAACAACAGGAGTCACTGTGCACTTACTTCCCATGCAGGACCTCTGTCCTCAATGAGTTGTATTATGAGAATTAACTGTAAAACTTATTCTTGGTTTTTATTGTGTGTGTGTGTGCAAATTGTTGAATACTTAGTATAGAGTCGATCTTCTATATATAAAGTTAATTGAAAATGACTTTTAAGGGAGAATGGGACTAGAAATGGGAGAGGGAGGAGGGGGTGGGGTGAGTAGTGGTGGGAGGGTGGGTATGGTGGGTAGAATCACTATATTCATAAAGCTGTACTTATGAAATCTGTACTCATTAAACAAAAGGTTTCTTTGGGGGAAAAAAAAAAGACCCAGCCTGCAGTGCTGTAATCCCATATAGGCGCTGGTTTAAGTCCCAGCTTCTCCACTTCCAATCCAGCTCCCTGATAGTGTATCTGGGAAAGCAGTAGAAGATGGCCCAAATCCTTGGGACTCTGCACCCATGTGGGAGACCGGGAAGAAACTACTGACTCCTGGCTTTGGATCGGCCCAGCTCATTGCAGCCATTTGAGGAGTGAACCAGTGGATGGAAGACCTCTCTTTCTCTCTCTCTGTAACTTTCTTTCAAATAAATAAAATAAATATTAAAAAATATGTTGGCAATCATTAAAGAAGTGTTTAAAAAAATCTCCCTTGGTAATGGCATTGTGTTGCAGCAGATTAAGCCACTGCCTGTGATGGTGACATCCCATACGGGTGTCAGTTGAAGTCCCAGCTGCTCCACTTCTGATCCAGCTCCTGCTAATGCACCTGGGAAAGCATCAGAAGATGGCTCAAGGTCTTGTATCGATTCAACCCACGTGAAAGACCTGGATGGAGTTCCAACCTCTTGGCTTTGGCCTGGCCTAGCCATGGGTATCATGGTCACTGGGTAGCAAACCAGCAGATGGTGGATCTCTCTTTGTCTTTTCCTCTCTCTCTCTGTAACTATTTCAAATAAACAAAATAAAAAAAAAAAACTACCTCAAAAATCCTTAAATAAAAAAGGAAACTTTTTAAAAAGTCTCCCTCCTCCCTCCCTGCCTCCTTCTTTCCTTTGTTCTTCCCTCCCTTTAGCAAATCTTGCCAAATCAAACTCCAAAGTGCAAGAACAGAGAATTACATACATATTTAATTTACTTGGTTTATCTGATAAGTAGTTTACAATGGAACTCATTCATACATTTATCAAATAAAATAGAGTTTAATTCTAACTTACATTTAGAAGAGTGCTTCAAAGGTTCTTCCACTCAGATGTTGTACTTTCTAATCAAACTCTAATTTGACAAGAGACAAGTGTGTCTAGCTCCAAATCATAATATTTGCAACCATTTGCTGAAAGCTCCTGTTCTTAGCGCTGCATTAACTGTTTACGCACATTGTCTGGTTCATTCTTTACAACCTTGCAAAGTGGTACCATCTCTGTTTTAAAGTCGAGGAAGTCAAGGCAAAAGGAAGCGGCATACCTAGCTCACTCACGGAGACTGGGAGTAAGTGGCCGAGCTGAGGTTACAAAATAACAGAAGGCCAGGCTCCACCTTTCTCACGATGTCAGAAAAAAGTCCAGAAGAAATGAAGTCACTACAGCTGACAAGCAGTCTGGGACATCCCCGGGACAATGCGGGGCCCCTGTCTGGCGAACACTCACAACATGACGGCCTCTGTGCTCTCAAGTTCAGGGACCTCTGAAGAAGACCCGCCAGGGGTTCTTTCAGAAAATGTAGTCAACGCTGAGACTACGCAGCTCCTGAGACGTGCACCAGCAGGTCTCTGCTAAGTAAGCCTGACCAGGCAATGGTCAAGGCCCAGTCAGTTCAGCACAGAGTAGGAGAACATGAGGACAAAAGCAGCTATCATATGTGGTGAATTCCATCAGTTTCACCCAAATGGACATATTCTTGTCTAAATAAACACATTTTTAAAAAAATTTCTTATCATGTCCCTTAAAGTATTGTAGAAATATCAACATAAGGAATTATTTTTCCTCAGGAAGTGAAAACACCCTGTTAAATTCTATCACTGATGGGATGGGAGAGGGAGCAGGAGATGGGATGGTTATGGATGGTAGGGAGGTTATGGGGGGGGGGGAGGAGAGCCACTGTAATCCAAAAGCTGTACTTTGGAAATTCGTATTTATTAAATAAAAGTTAAAAAATAAATAAATTCTATGTAAATTCTAAAAAATAGTTCTATCACTGAGTAACAGTAATAAAGAACAAGAGGGGGCTGGCTGTGGCGCAGTATGTTAATCCTCCAGCTGCAGCGCTGGCATCCCATATGGGCACTGGTTCTAGTCCTGGCTGTTCCTCTTCCAATTAAGCTCTCTGCTATGGGCTGGGGAAGCAGTAGAGGATGGTCAAAGTCCTTGGGTGCCTGCACCCACATGGGAGACCTGGAAGAAGCTCTTGGGTCTTGGCTTTGGATTGGCACAGCTCCGACAGTTGCGGCCATTTGGGGAATGAACCAGTGGATGGAAGACTTTTCTCTATGCTTTCCCTCTCACTGTCTGTAACTTTACCTCTCAAATAAATGAATAAATCTTAAAAAAAGAAAAAGAAAACGAAACCAGTGATCAGAAGGTGTAATCTTCCACTACTCACAGTTGCTTTTCTAGATATTTCCAGATCAATAAATCATAGCTCTCTATAATGTCACTCAGGGCAAATAGCAGTTGTCTCAAAGAGAAAAGGGAAAATAAATGGAAGCCACAAAGCAGAAAGTATTATCACTGAGAGGAAAGATCAAATTGGCCCCTGACATTCAAGGAGATTTTCCTACCCTATTATTTCCCCTGGGACAAGAAACTGTGAATCAAGTAAAGTTATGATTCTCAAAATAATGAACATAAAAGTTTCTGGAACAGGGCTCTGAGATGTGGCCATCTGTCAGACAAAACTTCACAAAGGGTGTGTTCCATCTTGATCTCGCCTCCAAGCCAAATACTGTGAAAATTCCCCCGGGGTTCTGTAGAGAGAAGGCAGCCTTGTGTGTTGCTCATGCTTTTCTCTCTCAGCAGAGAACAGAATTATGTCTTTCCCAGGAGTGTAACTTATTTAATGAGCCACGAGGCACCTTGCTGTTTCTAAGACATCCCCAGGCCTCCCTCCACCTACACTGGTTCTCCAGCACAATAGCCCAAGTCTCTGCACAATGAGAGACCGTGGGGCTGAGCTCAGAGGTCTGAACAGACGGTCCTAACGAACAGAGACGGAGGACCAGGGAAACCACACTGGCCCAGAAGTGGCAACTCAAGGGCAGTTTGTTCTCAGCAGATCCCTGTCCTCCTTTCTCCTTCCTGGTGTCCATTTCCAAGGAGTCAGCGCCCACGTGTTTGCAACGCGACTCATGGCTAATGGTATGAGAAGCAGAAGGGGATGCAGTACAAAACCGGATCTTTCCTCTTTGGTAGCCATCTGGGCTTCCACCCAGCCCGCTTCTGCTGAGCTCACATGCTATGCGGACTGGGAGAAGAGAAAGTAAACTAAATTTGAGCTGTGCTCTCCAGGTCTGAATTGCTGGAACAGCACGTTTCCTGCAGGCTTAGATAACGACAAAGCATGGTTTATGATTACTTACACGGGGATAAAGAAATTATCAAGTTTCTCTCCCTTTTTAAAGCTTAGTTAAATTAAGCTTAAGCTTCCCCAGGGACACTGGATGAAAGTTTCCTTGACGAAGGAGACACCTGCTAACAGAAGCAGAAATGTATTCCCTGCCCACCAATGTCAGCCAATCAGCTAGGGCCAGTTCAGGAAAATACCTTCAAATTCTCCGCTCTCTCTCTTCTGAGAAAATATCAAGTGTTCAACATTCAGAAAATTGCTGCATCTTGAAAGTGTGACCTGAGCCAGCAGCACCAGAGTTCAGACACAGGGCCAGCACATCTGTGCTGTGATTTCTCAGAGGGCTCCAAGACGCCCGTGGAAAGCAAAACCTTATTCTCTCTTTTTACCTTGGGATATTCTTCGGCCTCTCAATTCTCGGGACTTTTTTTTTTTTTTTTTTTTGTCTTTGACTCTCTTTCAGGTTACCCAAGAGACCTAAGCTGAGGAAATAACAGAATGAGAATGTCAAAAACCTGTACAGCCGGGGTCCATCTAGTAGAGTAGGATATCTTATTTCTGAAAGTAGCCAATTTCACTTGCTTTTCTGGAAGGCAGAAAACATGCATAATAGACTTGATTTTGCAGTTCTTTTCCAATGTGTGTGTGTGTGTGTGGGGGGCACTCTAAATGGAAGCAGGTGGCTTGACAAATGTTCAGTATTCTACAGAACACAGTAACTTCCCTAGGTAAGGCATAAATGGGCTAATGACATCAATATTCCAAGATATTATCAGAAGAATTGACGTCTGAGGAATCTGCTGTAAACAGTAGTAGCACACCTCATGCTTTAATGACTAAACCAACAATTCTGGTCACTTTTAGAATACCACTAAATTAACAAGTGAAGCTAAAACAACATTCCTTCCATTCCTCTGTCCTGAATTTCCTTCTCCTGAGGGTCCCTTTGGGTAAGGACCCTCCCCATTCCTCCTCCACCAGTGAACAGTTCTGGGAGCAGCTGCCAGCCTCCCTCTGTTCAGATAACAAGACACTGATGGAAACAAGCAGGCTGGGAACACTGTGGCCACATTAGTGCCTGAGACAAACGGAGCCTAACTTCTCAAAGCCCCGGCCACACACCCGACAGCCACATTACACAAGGAGTGCAAGAAGACAGTGAGCCAAGGCAGTGGGAGTACTAACCAGGCGACAGGAAAGAGGAAGATCTCACGGTCCCAGTATTCTGGGTCTCTCATTCCTAAGCCCCAACTCAAACTACTTCGAACATGATATCAACAAAACGTGACTCGAATTCAAACCAGGCACGGCCTCCGGGCTCTTTAGGGACAGCCTTTATCTTTTGATCTTGACTCTCCTTGTTTTAAATTGAAACAACCTCTGAAACAGGAGCACTGTCGCCGTCAAAGGCTCAGTGTGCAGAGAACACCATCGGGGCTACACAAACCTTCTGTTTTGGCTGATGTTTGAAGAACCAAGACATAGAGAGCATGCCCGAAAGAACAAGCATGTACTTTGTGTTCCTCCTCAGACCTTGGGCTAACTGTGCTTGGTTTGAGTTTTCTTGTGGAGTTTATCTCATGTGAAGGTTGGCTCCTTCCTTAGAAGCTAATGAGTCTGTCAGAAAGCAAAATGGTCCCTAAGCCCCTGTACCAGTCTCGTATTTTATTTTTATTTTTTGAATAGGATATAAGTTAGAGATTGGTTATCAGATCAGTAGGCCACACTGCCTGGTTCTATTCTCTGCTTCCATTGTGAACTGAATGCGTATCAAGAAGCTAATTAACAGGAATAACACTCTAAGAGAAAGCTAATCAGTGGTGCATAGCTCAGCTGTCAGAAATTAAGTGGTGACCATTTGGCATACATGACCCATTACGTGAGCGACACTCAGAAGAGACCTTCAGCAGAAAACGATGCAGAACCAGGCAAGACAGGTCTAGGAGGAGGTGAGAGCCCTAACGGGCTCCCAGCAGGCAGGGAGCTGAACAACTGTTTGCAGGGCCTGTAATGCAGGCACCTGAGGCCCTCTTGGGCACTCTGCTACTTTTCTTTTTCACTTTGCCCTTAGAGTTTCCATCAGTTTTTCATAGCTTCAACAAAACCCTCCACAGGACACTCACAAATCTCTTGCCTCCAGTCCTGAATCCTGCCCCCCTCTAATACACACACACACACACAATTTAGTCCCACATTTCCAAAACTTTTGGGATATCAGCAGTCATCTCAAAGTCGAGAGTCAAACTCATCATCATTAATTAACAGAAATTCACTCACTGATTCAACCATTGGTTGGCACTGGGCGAGCACAAGGCACAGATGAGGATAAGGCTCTCTCATGGGGCTGGTGTTGCAGTGCAGCAGGTTAAGTTGTGCCTTGCACTGCCAGCATCTCATATGGGCACTGCGTTGAGCCCTGGCTGCTCCACTTCCGATCCAGCTCCCTGCTAATGTGCTTGGGAAAGCAGAAGATGACCCAAGTGCTTGGGCCCCTGCACCCACGTGGGAGACCTGGAAGAACCTCTGGCTCCTGGCTTTTGCTTGGCCCAGTCCTGGTCATTGTGGCCATTTGGGAAGTGAACCAACAGATGGAGGATCTCTCTTTGTCTCTGTCTCTCTCTGTGTACTCTATCAAATAAATAAATAAAAATCTTTAAAAAAAAAAATAAAAGAGGATAAGGCTCTCTCTGACCTTAATGAACCCAGAGTTGGGTCCCAAACAGAAGAGTAGAGTTTCTGAGTTGAAAGGATCAGAGTGATCTTCCCACAATACCCTTACTCTGTCTGTCTGCCAGGCAACTGGAGTCAAGGGAGAGCAAATGGCTGCTTAAGGCTACATGTGCTAGGGGCAAAGCCAGGAGTTAAACCTAGGACTTCTAACTTGGTAATTCCAATGAAAGCCGGTCACTCCAGTTCAGATCTGAAGAGACATGGGGTACCTCATGATGTCTCACCCTCAATGGCTAGGAAATCAAAAACCATCCACCACGTTCTTGCCTTTCCAGCTACCACTGGGCTGTTCCAGGTAAGTGCTGCACCTGCCCCCTGCACCCCCTACCCTCCACATCCACTTCTGACCTTGACTACAGAGCTGTTCCACTGCCCTGACTTCCCCCTGCCGGAGCTGCTGCACCAGTCTGGTCTTCCGTCCATCCTTCTTCAAGGGCTGTCAGGGAAAGCCATCTTAATCGCCCTGAGCATGTTCTGCACACACCCTGAACCCTGCAGTGGGTTCCAGACACCTTCAGCACCATTTACCAAACTGGGATCTCCAAAACACCAGTGCTGGTGTGTAGTTCCAGGGAAACACTGGCTGCACTCCACAGCTGTGCTGCAACCAGTACTTCACAAACTTACCTGAACACATTCTTGCTCACGGCAAGAAACACACACTACCACCTCTCAGGTCCAGTGTTTGCTGAGCAGTGCAGGAGTAGAGAGTGGGCTGTACGCCAACGCACAACAGCTGGCCAGGCGGCACAGGTCTCTACTCTCCTTCCCAACAGGGAAGAACTGTTCTATTCATCGTGATCTAACACGTTGCGAGTCTAATAGATTCCCTTTTTCTTTGTTCTTTTGTTTTTTCTGGAAACATCGTCTTTCTCCCTTTCTACTTCATTAAATCTCATCCTAACTCCAGTATTCAATTCAGATCTCATCTTTTCCGTAAATCCGTACACAAATCTCTCAACTGAAATTACTGTAGCATTCATTCACCTGAAGCAGAAAAGCCAAACCTCAACAGCATAAAATAGTCAGGGTTCACAATCACATCGAGAAGCTAGTGAAATGGCAGAATCTTCCCATCAAATACTTTCAAAAGGAATTTACAGGGTAAGATATCACATTCACAAACAAGAACTATATTTATTAAGCTATCAGGATATTTAAGTAGGAAAAAAAAGATTTAACATCAATAAATAATGTACTACAACTGACACTGAGTTTTGCTGTTTTAGTCGGAGTAACTTGAGGAAGATGGCTAGAAAGGTTCACACTTTCGTTTTCATTTTGCAAAAATTGTCAAGAACGAGCTAGTGCATATTACCACAAGAATACTGAGTACTGTATGATAGAAACTCATTATAGATTCCATAAAATGTAAGGCCACTTTCATTTAAAATAAACGCTATTCCCTTCCTATTTCTGGTATTCTCCCCAATACAATACACACAAACTCATCTCATTTATTTAAAAAGCACCATTTTCATGTATTGCTATTTAAAGAAGATATTTTTCTTCTGAGTGGTGAAAAGATGTCTTGTGATAAAAATGCCCAATTCACTTCCTATCTGGAATTCAAAAGCAATCATATTCCATGCCATGTTTTAACACACAGACA
The DNA here is from genome assembly GCF_033115175.1 of Lepus europaeus. Lineage (NCBI taxonomy): Eukaryota > Metazoa > Chordata > Mammalia > Lagomorpha > Leporidae > Lepus > Lepus europaeus. The sequence goes on along the minus strand of NC_084845.1, from coordinate 59,271,960 downwards.
TCTCCAGCATGAAATTTCAAGTTACGGCAGAAAGCACAAGGAGAGGAAGGCCTGGGATTTTTCCTAGGCTTTCTGCTCCTGAACAGGAAATGGACAGGCTCATTTGTGGCCTCCTACCCCCTCCTCTCAGCCACTACCTTTGTGTTTCCAAGGCCATCCACTCAGAGATGGCAATTATCAGCCTGCATCTCTAGCACAGGCAGGTAAGAATCTCACACTCTGGACCTTAAGGATGCGTCTACGACGACCACAACTGACCGATCTGCCCTGCCTCAGCCCAGCTCAGCCATTTGCTTGCATTCACCAGGATCTCCTTCCTGTTATCTTCTCCTTGTTTCTGGGCTTGATTGTTTCTTTTGGTCCTCATCTTAACTTCACCTCTTGCTGGTCTAACTCTTGTATTTGGATATGTCATTGTTCAGCCGAGTCCTGGAGAGTCTTCTGGCATGACAGAAGATTCTATCTCAATCCCCATGTCCAATTTTATTTTCCTGTATGGACCCTTCATGGCAAGCAAATTGGTTGGTGCACGCGTGCAGCCTTGGATGAACCATGCCACACACACCTACAGTTTTGTTCTCCAAAGGTTTTGTCCTGTAAGGTTCCCTTGTCAAGAAGTCCTCTGCAATTTCTTAGCCTGCGAGAAACACTGCAGCCCCTGAATAAATCAGTGGCGTACACTTCCTGTCTTCACCAGCGACTCACACAGCGGGCTCTGCAGAACATGAGCCCCAGGGGACGCCTTCAAGGGGAAAGCTTCCTCCCAGAGATTTACAACACACATCAGCATACTAAAGACTGGGCAGAGCCCGACAGCCAAGAAAGCCTTGAAACAACATGGACCCTCGCGTTTCTCAAACTCCTGTAGCCATGCAACCCCCTTTTCCTGTTCCATGCCTTCCTCACCTCCTCACTGACTCTGCTTGAGTCCGTGGCATTTCCCACAAGAGCCCCTGCCTTCCAGTGTGTCCTTGTACCCATGTTCTTTTCTCCGACTGGTTTAAATGGCAACAGTTTGACAGTTTGGATTCGCTGTGGCTTTCTCGACTCTTCTTACCGCTTTTATCTTCACATCACTTTATATCTGCCATGTGTGAGATAATACACGGAAGGCTCACAGCGTAGCACCTGTCGCGCGGTGAATGTACAAGCTGCTAGCTGCTTTCATTTAAAGCAGCCGTGCCACGTGGTTACCGAGTCAGCCTGGAGTCAGACCCCATTCTGATTCCGGGGCAGCTCTCACTGGATGTGACCATGAGGTCAGGAACCAAGTTTCGCTTCTCAGCGCTTGCCTCACACACATTGCCCAGTACAGGTCAAGTGGTCAGTACATACATACTGAGTGAAATCAGGACAAAGCAGTTCTTGACCCAGTGTGTGCAGTTTTAGCTGTCACACTGGTACCCAGTAGGTAAAGGTAAAGGATGGAATTAAATGCCCGACAATGAATAGGACAAAGAATTATCCAGCCTCAGGTGTCACTGATGCTACCATCAGGCTAATCAGGGATGAATTTCTAATTACAGATGCCAGCTGTTTGGCCTTCGGCAAGCAATGGAGTTTCTCTAAGGCTTGATTTCCTCATCTGCAGATTGGGGTTTTAATTCCATCTTGTAGGCTTCTTATCAGACAACAGACATACACATGAGATAAACTGGTTAATCCAAGTCAGGCGGTTAATGCCGCGACTGGTAACTAGTACTGAAACAGTATTTTTACACTTTGTGTTTCTGCATGGGTACAAACTGATGAGATCTTTACTAATTATATACTGAATCGATCTTCTGTATATAAAGAGAATTGGAAATGAAAAAAAAAAAAAAACCTGGTGTTAAATTGGAAATGGCATAGAAAATTAATTTTTTAAAAAAATATTATGTAGGATCTCTGTCTTTAATGTGCTGCACACTGTTATTTAATGCTATAACTAGTACTCCAACAGTATTTTTTTCATTTCGTGTTGCTATATGGGGGCAAACTGTTGAAATCTTTACCTAATATATACTAAACTGATCTTCTGTATATAAAGAGAATTGAAAATGAATCTTGATGTGAATGGAAGGGGAGAGGGAGCGGGAAAGGGGAGGGTTGCGGGTGGGAGGGAAGTTATGGGAGGGGGGAAGCCATTGTAACCCATAAGCTGTACTTTGGAAATTTGTATTCATTAAATAAAAGTTTAATAAATGAAAAAAAAAAAAAAAGAAAAGAAAGCATGCCCTATAAACGTGACCTAGGGGCGCTCTTATCACTAGCATTCGTGACGCGCCTCATGGCGATGATCAGACTCTACGGACGGCACCTTCGCTCTCAAAGCCCACTACATCAGTCCCAGAGTACTCTCATCAAAACAAGCCCTCAACTCGCACTGACACTTAACTGTGTGGTCAGATTTGACTTATGTGCTCACCAGGGGATCGACTGTGAAAATGTTATTCAGGAAGAACATGTTGTCTTCCTGGACCAGCCTCCTCTGATTCTTGAAGGTGCGGGAGAGGATGGAAAGACGTTCTCGGAGCGAAGGATCAACAATGCACTCTTCAAGGAACATGTCGGTCTCTTTCTTTTCCTCCTTGATCAGATCATCACATCTCCTAAAGCAAATACAGGAAAGGTGAGCCTCATGTTGGTTTTCCATGAAGAACTCTGTGAAGGGACGCGCCTCCCCTCCTCCATCCTCCTGGAAATGTCCTCACCACCTGTCACCCTGGGGGGGGGGGGCACCCTCCTTGCTCTGAGTCTGACATGCTGGTTGGCTGGCAGGATGTTCTCAGTCCTCAGATGTCTCAGCGCTGCAGCTTGCTCTTCTGTAGTGAACCCCTTCAAGAAGTCCTACCTAGATTCCATTCCTACTTGTTTCTTGCTCGTAAGCTCTGATGCATATCTGGACAGATATTTTCTTTTAGGTAATTATGTTTTCTAGTCTGTTTTCAAAATGTTTGACATCTACCCTGCCTCTAACACTGCAACACTGAGTTGGTGCCTTTTAAACTTGCTTAATTTTAATTCTTTCTTATCTGACAGTTTCCTAGAAAATGGAATCTGGAGCTGGCAAGACTGGGCTTGGATACTGATTCTATGATCTGTCTACTAGCTCTGTGACTTTGGAGGGTGCTTGGTTTTTCTAAGGGTTGGAACTTTCCTCTGTTAAATAGAGACACTAGGAGTCCGTCCATGAGAAAGATGTGTTCGGGTTAAATATGATTAAGGACCTGGCACAGTTCTCAGGACAAAGCAAGCACTCCATAAATACCAGTTTTCTTCCTGTGTCAACCACAGGCAACTACCAACCTGTCAAGCTCATGAAATGTTCAAGCTGTACCTAAAGACCCCTCCTCACCCACTTTCCTAGCTCTAACATCCATCACGGTACTAAAGGAGCAGCCCTGCCCCAGCCCTCACAGGAACTGTGTGCACCTTTCTCCGGAACAAATGACCATTTCCCCCAGCATTGTCCTCATTTACCAGTGGTGACAAACAAATTACTGAGCAGCGTGTACGCAGAGTGGGAGCCTAAGTTGTTGAATTCCTGTCTCAGGCCCAACTTATTTTCCTATGCTTGGGATTGTCAAATATCTCCTTTTAATGAGCATTCAGGTTACAAAACATAAAGAAGTCAAGGAAATGGGATCAGTCAGTTGTTCTAGTTCCGAGCAAGAAAGCGCTCTGTGCTTCCTTTTTATTGCTGTGTGGGAAGCGGCGTCCAAGGTGATCTGCACTAGTCCCTCCACACTGCTGGGCAGAGCAGGGCAAATTAAAGACGGCTCAGTCTGCAGAAAGAAAGGAGTCTATTTCTTTTTATGTTGTTATTTGATACTTATCTGAGAGACTTATAAATTATGTACCCTTTGAAACAATAAATTCACTAGCAAGGAATAAATCCTAAGAAATAATCATGGTTGTAAACAAAGATGCAGCTACAAAGATGTTTATTAAAGTGCTGGACTGACATCAAAGTGAGTAAATCTGATGTTAGAAAATGACGGATTGATTAAACATTAGTTATTGGGCATTTGCCAAACTCTTCACATGCATCATGTGATTTAATATGCATAGCTACCATATGAGGTAATTACTATTATTAACATCATTCCCATTTTACAGATCATTAAACTAAGGCTCAGAAAGATTAATTAACTTGCTTCAGCTCACACAGCTGAAAGATGGAGACTGGATTGCCAACTGGGTCTCTTGTAGTTTGAATTCTCTGATGCTGGCCAGTAAGTTACCTTGTCTCCTACTATTCTCCTACTATGCTTCTATATCAACAGAATAATAAGCACCTAATGAAATTATAATAAGGAAAACTATTTCATAGCACTGTAAAATGACTGCAGTATTTTTACAAATTTATTTATTTGGGAGACAGGGAGAAGAGAGTGAGAGAGAGTGAGAGAGAGCACACATGAGATAGATTGATTTGCAATCTATTTGTTCATTCCCCAGATGTCCACCTACAAAGGCTGGGCTGGGGAAGGGCTGGAGCCAGGAACCAAGAACTCAGTTTGTTTCTCCCAGGTCAGTGGCAGGGACCCAAACACGTGAGCCATCACGTGCTGTCTCCCAGGGTCTGCAAGGGCAGGAAGCTGGAATCAGAAGCTGGAATGAGAACTGAACTCAGTACTTTGATATGTGATGTGGACATCTGAAATCACAAGGCCAAATGACTGCCCCCAAATGTCTGAAATATCTGGACGTAAAAAGGCAGGTAATAAAATGTAATGGATGGCATACGCTGAGCTGTTGCAGGCACTTGGAGAGTGAGCCAGCAGATAGGAGATATCACTCTCTCCCCCACCCTACTTTCAAATAAACAAATAGATATTTAAACAAAAAATTTTAAATGCAATGTACAGAGTAGTCTCAATTTTTAAATAAAAACAAAAGCAAAGAAAAAATATACTTAGTGGGAAAAGAATATATTTAGAGAATCTATAATAGTCCTAATGGCTTTGTCTGGATTGTAAGATTACAACTGGCTTTTACTTGCACCTTTTTGCTTTTTCTTTATTTTCCAAATTTTGCTAAATTCACAAGTTTTGCTGAAGTTTCCAATGTACTCATTTTTTAAAACAGAAATTGGATCATTTTAAAAATTAAGTGTTAAACAGTTCTAAGACTGATGCAATACAGATTTTCCAGGGTTGCCTAATATGTAAACATCAGCATGAACCCTTGCCCGCCGTCCCTGGAGGAAGACGTAGGTAAAGTGTGGGAGTTGCACAACAGGAAGGAGCCTGCAGCTGCCAGAGGCTGCAGACCAGATCTACCTGCAGCAACACTGAATGGATCCAAAACAGAACCTAATGACAAAAGGAGAAAACTGAACACAAAATATGACATCCATCCATCCATCCATCTTGCAAACCAATATACATTTTACAAGAACGGATTTGACATTAAAAGACATACATTAAAATATCAGAATGGTGTGTTTGGGGAGTTAACAGAAGTGGTGTATGTGATGAAAAGAATGAAATGCCTTCTGTGGATCAAGGATGATAATATGCCCTGAAATGAGGAGCATGATTAACTCAGTGCTTGCACTGGAAAAATAGGAGAACAAAACAAAATTCCCAAATGGCTGCTCTTCTCCTATGCTACTGAGACTCCCAATCAGTAACAACCAGCAGGAGGCAAAGAGCAGGAAGAATGTGCTGGTGTCTTTCTCTTTGCTCTCTGACAGCGGAGAGAAGCCAGGACTGGGAGGCCAAGGAGGGAATACACAACAACACCTGCAGCTGAACTTACCCAGCCTATGCATTTGCCATTTTGTCCTGCTAACAGTCAGTTTCTTATACTCAGGGGGTAGCTCTGTTTTACAGAGGGGGAGGCCTCTTACCACTGAGTACAACATCAGACCAGCTTCTCTTTCGCTAAAACTGTGGCCTTAAATCATTTTTTAAAATTTTAAAAAAATATTTTATTTGAGAGGTAGAGTCACAAACAGTGAGAGGGAGAGACAGAGAGAAAGGTCTTCCCTCTGCTGGTTCACTCCCCAAATGGCCACAATGGCCGGAGCTGTGCCAATCCAAAGCCAGGAGCCAGGTGCTTCCTCCTGGTCTCCCATGCAGGTGCATAAGTGATCTGGTAGTTACCAATATCCACTAATGTTCAGCCATCAAATACCAGTTAATGGGCCACAGCCAGTGGGAAGGGTTTGAGCCTCAGGTGCAGTAGGACTGAATAAGTAATGCTCCCTTTATTTTAAGGTGCATGAGGCCTGAACCCTGATCCCTTACAGAACCCACAAGAGGTGGTAACTAGATGCTGAGGAGATTAAAAATCTAGGAGTCACAGCCTTTAGAGCTGGGAAGAGTACCTGCATACACAGCTGGCATGAAACAAATGGAGCCATTCACCTTCAAACGGATCATGTGACCCTAGACAGAGAGAAACTCAGTGATAACTGCTATAAACTGAGCACGGAGGTCCTCCTGCTGTTTACCAGGTACCACATTAGTCTTCAGATTCTGATATGACCTCAGGGAAAAGAAGGGGCTTCCAAACACAACTGACAGATTTATTATGACCCAATGGCAGGCCTAAAGCCCAATTAAAACTGATTTATTTAGAGAAACCAACCATTTCCTTTACCTAAATGTTGTGAAATAAATCCATACTGGCCACTTTGCAGGAGCCCCACTGAGGATTCTAGGAGTGTTTGTAAGAGTAAATCGAGAATTAGAGCCACCTGCTATTGGGACGCTGGCCATGACCTTGCTGGAGAAACAGGGAGCAGAAATCCTTAAAGGCTCATGCGGAGTCTCTGAATACAGTAAACGTGATGAGAATGCGTATTGAAGAATCTTGCGGACTGTCTTCAAATCCCTCAGGACAAGGCTGAGAGGAAAGTAAGCATGACTGCCATCTCTATTTCTGAAGAGATTAATTTCTCTGCAAGTTCCAGATAAATATCAAGAAGGAAAGAGAACGCAAAGAGAATATTTTGAAGGTCCCTGTCTCTGATTCTAAAGCTAAAACAAGGAATGGGGGGAAAAAGCACAGAACTTCTTCCAAGGGGGGCTGGCATCTTCATTGCCAAGTCTGGAGCCTAGACACAGCCTCATGTGCACAGATGTGGATGGGTGTCCTGAGGTTCACCTTAGCACACTGAGGAAGGGAGGGAGGAAGGCCATCCTTCCTGGAACCGAGATGATAAACTATCGAGAGGATAGAGGACTCCATGGAGCTGAAATTTCTCCAGTGGGAGAAGAGACAGCACAACCTTTGCTCATCAAGGTGCTGGAGGACAAGAAACCCAGATGGTTGGCACAGGAGTTGGGGTATGGTCAAATTCATCAGCGTTTTCCAAGGGACTTTGAGTACCTCTCAGTACCGGTAGATAAATGCCTCAGGACCATGTTATCGCTGCAGAGCACCAGGCAGGCTCCTGAGTCTCCCCTGCTCGTTTACCCTGAGGTTCAATCTCAGATACTTGGGAAACTGGGGGAAGTGTGAGTCTCCAGAAATGCGAATCAGCCAATTTAGAACACATTCTTTCCAGGCCAACACTGACCTTTCTCTCTGCATTTTTAATTACAGAATGGAGAAAAGGAAGCAGCAGCTCACCATCGTGAGCACGCAAGTCCACCCCAGAAAGGACAGTTCCACAGTTCTGCACAGGCCTTGCAGTGGGCTCAGGAGAGGGCTCATCCCGTCAGCTAAAGCTCTCGCTGCTGCTTCTCACGGTTGGGCAAACTTCTGCCCATAAACAAGTTGTTAAAGAGTATTCTGCTTCGTTTGCCTCTGACGGCTGACCTGGAACACCGCGCGAGAACCTGTGATGTGCAGGAGGAGGGGTCTACACCCACAGCAAGAGCAGGGCTGCCAGCAGAGGGGCAGCTCTGCAGACAGGAGCTAGATGTTAAGTAACGTGTAACCAGCTCTGCTCTCACCTTGCGTTTGGCGAGGGAGCATTTCATGGCACTGACTTCAAGGACAAGAACCCACAGCCGGTAAAATGAACATGAGACTTGCTTGGGGGTCAGATGGAGGAACAAGGGAGGAACAGAGAGAAGAGACACTCCAGTCAACAAGAAATCAGGCAGAATGGCATCCATTGGCCCTCTTGCCCTGGGTGTCCAGCACTCAGGAGATGAGAAGGAAGAAAGCAAAGGGCAGTGCATTCAATAGACTGTATAATGTTTTAAACAATTTATTTGAAAGGCAGAGGGACAGACAGATGGGGAGAGACAGAGAGAGAGAGAGAGAGAGAGCTCTTCCACCTGCTGTTTCATTCCCCAAATACCCTCAACAGCCAAGGTGGAGCCAGGCTGAAGCTAGAAGTTGGGAGTTCAATGCAAGGTTCCACAAGGGAGGCAGGATCCCAAGTACCTGCATTACTTACCGCTTCCTAGGGTGCACATTAGCAGAGAGCTGGAATTTGAGGAGGAGCATGGACTCGAACCCAGGCACCCCGCTATGGGACATAGGCACTTCAAGTGGTGACTCAACTGCTCTGTCAAATGCCTGGCCTTCAACAGTCTTTACTTAGATTCATCAACCCAGTGTGAGAAGACAGGAGCTGTGCTGCTGTGTGTCACCCAAAGTGAAAAAGGAAGGCATTCTTCTTCAACCATCTGAAGCTACTTTCCGAGTTTATTGTTTAAGAGAGGGATGTGATCCTAGATGATAAAGGCAGATTCCCAGTTATGGTTCTGTAAATACTATGCTATGCTGTCTGTCTCTTGTTACCTAAAAAAAAAAAAAAAAAAAAAAAAAAAAAGAAAGCCAGAAAGAAGAAGAGATAGTAAAAGAGAGGCAATGCAAAAGAAATACAAGTGCAAAGACAACATGAAAGAGACAGGGGTGTGAGTGCTGGGGGAACCGAAGTGATGGGGAAGAAGAAGGAAATAAATGGCCACTCATGTGTGGCTGAGGTTATATTCAGTATGGTTTAGCATCTCGAATAACAATTCGCTTTTTTATTTCAGTTTGCTGAAATTAACTTCCTTTGTGGGCACTGGCATGCCATCAGTCACATGCTATGTGTAGAGTCCAACACGGAGACATGGCTAAAGGTAAAGCTGGTGTTCCTTCTTATAACCTACGCTCACAGGACACACACAACACTGAAATACTACTTCACCTTCTTTGTTGTGCCCACTTTTTCATGTTACCTGTAAGCATGTTTAGGTGAGTCTTATCACTGGTAAGCACACGTTGGCTGGAGTATCATGACAGATGAACCAGGGAGTGAACAGCTGCTTTTTTGAGCCACTGACATTTCCATGCTATGAGGCCAAATGAAGTTTGTAGGCAGGAAAGGATTTTCTTTTCTCCCTTTTTAGAGATGGCACAGTGGTGATCCAGTGATTAAAGCTCATTGTCTGAATGACAAAGCCTCTGGCCCACTGTGTCCTGTCATTGTCATGGCTCCTTCTGATTCAATTAGGAAGAGCACACTAGGGGATTTCTGCCTGGTTTCCAAGCACCTAAGACTTTTATTTTTATCCCACACTAACTTGGTTTTAAACAAAGCTTTGAAGCTTCCCAGGGCTAATCTTTAATGAAAACGGAGAGGCAAGTAAAAAGGTTGAAATAAATTCCAATGAAAGCAGCAAAAGTGTTAATTTAGGGAGGCTGGGAGAAGATCAAATGAAAATCGAGTTTAAAAGAGGCATGGGTATATTCAGTAAAAAGGAATATTCAAAATGTAACAGTGATGAGATTAGTTAAAACATTTTGGTTTCACGTTTTATTAATTTTCACCACTGCCTGAAGTATCATTTTAAAAAAGCAGATGGTTAGTGATACGAATAAGAAATCATTATTAAATTACATGGTTTGCAGAGACTGAACAATACTACCAAAACCAAGACTATAAAAGCCATTATATTGAAGCCTTTCGTTTTGCTCATTCTTCATATTTTTTGGAAATATCTTTTAACTGAAAAGATGTTCTACATTGATGCCAATCCAAAAGAGACTATTTTTAGAAACACTTCATGAAAATTGATCAAACTTGATAAAGTTATAAGAAGAAACAGACATGCAGATTAGCTTTGAAAGAACAGTAAGGAACGATGTATTTTCAGTCTTTAAAATCCAGGTGCTCCATTACTGCTGTTATAACCAGGGTAAGGTTAACTGGGGATGGGCAATGTTCTGTTCCACAAAGCTCAGCTCAGATTCTTTATATGCGCCTCTACAAAACTACATCATACACTGGAACCAAGGTATAAAAATTTGAAACTGAGCTGGTCAAAAACTTGTGACAAACGTCACTGATTTTCCATAATCACCGAGTTTTATGTTCCCCCCAAATTACTGCACAGTAATGATTTTTGTTACAAACCTATACTTTTCTCTTTCCTCCTCTTCCTGGGTAGCAAATACTTTCCACTGGAAATGGGCAATGATGTTACTGCGGTTGTGAATCGTTATAGTTCGCTGATTGGATAGAGTTATGTAGGTTTTCTCGATGGTCAAAAAATTCTTATCCAACCTTATATTCAAGTCCATGGCAGCTCCATAGAGAGATACGAACACCTTTTCACCTAGGAATTAATAAAGTACAAACACACTTTAAGATTTTTTCTAGGATGATACTTCTAGGCTACTTCCCCCCACCCAAGCTGAACTTAGGGAATATTGTACAACATTAGGCATTGCTTTTCTCTGACCACCCACTTCCCCAATCAAGCCAGAGATGAGACAGGATCAGCAAACATATTCTTGAAGCAGTTGTAGAAAAAGCAGTGATGTTGCTTGGTGTTGTAAGAAATACATAAAATATTGGCCGGCGCCTGGCTCAACAGGCTAATCCTCCGCCTTGCGGCGCCGGCACACCAGGTTCTAGTCCCGGTCGGGGCGCCGGATTCTGTCCTGGTTGCCCCTCTTCCAGGCCAGCTCTCTGCTATGGCCAGGAAGTGCAGTGGAGGATGGCCCAGGTCCTTTGGCCCTGCACCCCACGGGAGACCAGGATAGGCACCTGGCTCCGGCCATCGGATCACTGCAGCGTGCTGGCCGCGGCGGCCATTGGAAGGTGAACCAATGGCAAAGGAAGACCTTTCTCTCTGTCTCTCTCTCACTGTCCACTCTGCCTGTCCAAAAAAAAAAAAAAAAAAAAAAAAAAAAGAAAAGAAAAAAGAAAAAAAAGAAATGCATAAAATATGCATGGCTGCAGGGGGTGCTCCAAGATGTTTTCTTCTTACAAATAGTTTTCAATCCTACAGTCTGACCAAGAGGGCAACTGAGTTCTAGGATTACAACCATAAGCCTCATCTTCAGCCCCTGCAGGGGCTAGATTCCTCATTCTCAAAATGACTGTACCACGTATACCTGGGAAGAGCTGCCCAGCTTCAGAAGACTTAAGTCCAATCTGGAACCGGGGTCAGGAAGGAAGATTCAAGAACTCCAAAAACAGAAAACTGACTTTTTAAATGGAACCAAACCCCTAAACAATCATAATTTAAAACAAAACAGGAAATGCATTTATATAGAATTAAGACTGTCTGGGGGCCAGTGATGTGGTGCAGAGTGCTAAAGCCTTGGCCTGAAGCAGTGGCATCCCATATGGGCGCCGGTTCTAGTCCCAGCTGCTCCTCTTCCCATCAAGCTCTCTGTTGTGGCCTGGAAAAGTGGTAGAAGACGGCTCAAGTCCTTGGGCCCCTGCACCCATGTGGGAGACCCGGAAGAGGCTCCTGGCTTCAGATTGGTGCAGCTCCGGCCATTGTTGCCATCTGGGGATTGAACCAGCGGATGGAAGACTTCACTCTCTGTCTCTACCTTTCTCTGTAACTCTGTCTTTCAAATAAATAAAACAAATCTTAAAAAAAAAAAAAAAAAAAAAGACTGTCTGGGACACCTGAGTCCCATGTCAGAGTACCTGGGTTTGAGTCCAGGCTTCACTCTCAATTCTAACTTCCTGCTGACGTGCACGCTAGGACGCTGCAGGTGATGGCTCAAGGGCTTTGGTCCCTGCCACCCACGTGAGGGACCTTGACTGAGTCACTGGCTCCTGGCGAAGGTCTGGCCCATTCCTCGTGGTTGCAGGAATTTGGGAAGTGAACCATTATATGGGATATTTCTCTGTGTCTCTATTTCTTTCTTACTCTCTGCCTCTCAAATAAAAAACAACAAAACACACATGCTCACACTTGGGAGACCAGGATGGAATTCCTGGATCCTGACTTCAACCTGGCCTAGGTTGGGCTGTAGCAGACATTTGCAGAGTGAACAAGCAAATAAATACATAAACCTTTTAAAAAGAGACAAATAGAAAGAGTGAGAAGATCTTAAAGTGTTTAATTGTAAACTCAGAAGGAGAGGAAAGTGAAATGAAGGAAAGACAATATTTCAAAATATAATGGCTGAGAATTTTTGAGAATTAAAAACATCAACTCACATTTCAGAAAGCCTGCTGAGATAAATTAAAAGAAACCCATACCTAAATATATTATAGTGAAACTAAAGAAAACCAGAGACAAAATTCTAAATGCAGCCAGAGAAAAAAGGCAAATTATCTTCAAAGATCTTTTCATCTTACAGTTGCAGAATACACATTCTTCTTAGCAGTACATGGAACTTTCTCTAGGACTGACCACATACTAGGCGATAAAGCAAGTCTCAGCAAATTCAAAAAAATCGAAATCATACCATGCATCTTCTCAGACCACAATGGGATGAAGCTAGAAATCAGCAATTCAGGAATCCCTAGAGCATATACAAACACATGGAGATTGAACAACCTGCTCCTGAATGCACAGTGGGTCACAGAAGAAACCAAAAGAGAAATCAAAAACTTTCTGGAAGCAAATGAAGATAACACCACAATATATCAAATCTTATGGGATACAGCAAAAACAGTGTTAAGAGAAAAGTTTAAAGCAATAGGTGCTTACATCAAGAAATTGGAAAGGCACCAAATAAATGAGCTATCAATGCATCTCAAAGATCTATAAAAACTACAGCAAACCAAACCCAAAACTAGTAGGAGACATAATTAAAATTAGAGGAGAAATCAACAAAATTAAATTAAAAAATTACAAAAGATCAACAAAACAAAGAGCTGATTTTTTGAAAAATTAACAAAATTGACACAACGTTGGCCCAACTAACCAAAAAAAGGAGAAAGAAGACTCAAGTTAATAAAATTAGAGATGAAAAAGGAAATGTAACAACAGACACCACAGAAATAAAGAGAATCATCAGAAATTACTACAAAGAGTTGTATGCCAAAAAACTGGGAAATCTAGCAGAAATGGACAGATTCCTAGACATATACATCCTACCTAAATTGAACCATGAAGACATAGAAAACCTAAACAGACCCATAACCGAGTCAGAAATTGAATCAGTAATAAAGGCCCTCCCAACAAAGAAAAGCCCAGGACCAGATGGCTTCACTGCTGAATCCTACCAGACATTTAAAGAAGAACTAACTCCAATTCTTCTCAAACTATTCAAAACAATTGAAAGAGAGGGAATCCTCCAAAATTATTTTTACAAAGCCAGCATCACCTTAATTCCTAAAATGAAAAAAGATGCAGCAGAGAAAGGGAATTACAGACCAATTTCTCTGATGAACAAAAACACAAAAATCCTCAATAAAATACTGGCCAATAGAATGCAACAACACATAAGAAAGATCATCCACCCAGACCAAGTGGGATTTATCCCTGGTACACAGGGATGGTTCAACATTTACAAATCAATCAATGTGATATACCACATTAACAAACTGCAGAAGAAAAACCATATGATTATATCAATAGATGCAGAGAAAGCATTTGATAAAATACAACACCCTTTCATGATGAAAACTCTAAGCAAATTGGGTATAGAAAGAACACCCCTCAACACAATCAAAGCAATTTATGAAAAACCCACGGCCAACATCCAATTGAATGGGGAAAAGTTGGAAGCATTTCCACTGAGATCAGGTACCAGACAGGGACGCCCACTCTCACCACTGCTATTCAATACAGTTCTGGAAGTTTTAGCCAGAGCCATTAGGCAAGAAAAAGAAATTAAAGGGATACAAATTGGGAAGGAAGAAGTCAAACTATCCCTCTTTGCAGATGATATGATTCTTTATTTAGGGGATCCATAGAACTCCACTAAGAGACTATTAGAACTCATAGAAGAGTATGGCAAAGTAGCAGGATATAAAATCAATACACAAAAATCAACAGCCTTTGTATACACAGGCAATGCCATGGCTGAGAAAGAATTTCTAAGATCAACCCCATTCATAATAGCTATAAAAGCAATCAAATACCTTGGAATAAACTTAACCATGGATGTTAGAGATCTCTATGATGAGAATTACAAAACTTAAAAAAAAGAAATAGAAGAGGATACCAAAAAATGGAGAAATCTTCCATGTTCATGGATTGGAAGAATCAATATCATCAAAATGTCCATTCTCCCAAAAGCAATTTATAGATTCAATGTGAAACCAATCAAAATACCAAAGACATTCTTCTCATATCTGGAAAAAATGATGCTAAAATTCATATGGAGGCACTGGAGACCTCAAATAGCTAAAGCAATCTTATACAACAAAAACAAAGCTGGAGGCGTCACAATACCAGATTTCAAGACATACTATGGGGCAGTTAAAATCAAAACAGAATGGTGCTGGTACAGAAACAGATGGATAAACCAATGGAACAAAATAGAAACACCAGAAATCAATCCAAACATCTACAGCCAACTTATATTTGACCAAGGATCTAAAACCAATTCCTGGAGCAAGGACAGTCTATTCAACAAATGGTGCTCGGAAAACTGGATTTCCACATGCAGATATATGAAGCAAGACCCCGACCTTACACTTTACACAAAAATTCACTCAACATGGATTAAAGATCTAAATCTATGGCCTGATACCATCAAATTATTGTAGAACATTGGAGAAACCCTACAAGATAAAGGCACAGGCAAAGATTTCTTGGAAAAGATTTCAGAGGCACAGGCAGTCAAAGCCAAAATTAACAATTGTAATTACATCAAATTGAGAAGTTTCTGTACTGCAAAAGAAACATTCAGGAAAGTGAAGAGGCAACTGACAGAATGGGAGAAAATATTTGCAAATTATGCAACAGATAAAGGATTAATAACCAGAATCTACAAAGAGATCAAGAAACTCCACAACAACAAAACAAACAACCCACTTAAGAGATGGGCCAAGGGCCTAAATAGACATTTTTCAAAAGAGGAAATCCAAACAGCCTACAGACACATGAAAAACCGTTCAGGATCACTAGCCATCAGGGAAATGCAAATCAAAACCACAATGAGGTTTCACCTCACCCCGGTTAGAATGGCTTACATACAGAAATCAACTAACAACAGATGCTGGTGAGGATGTGGGGAAAAAGGCACACTAATCCACTGTTGGTGGGAATGCAAACTGGTAAAGCCACTATGGAAGTCAGTTTGGAGATTCCTCACAAACCTAAATATAGCCCTACCACATGACCCAGCCATCCACTCCTCGAAATCTACCCAAGGGAAATTAAATATAAATATATCTGCACCTCAATTTTTATTGCAGCTCAATTCACAATAGATAAGACATGGAATTAACCTAAATGACCATCAACAGAAGACTGGATAAAGAAATTATGGGATATGTACTCTATAGAATACCACACAGCAGTAAAAAAAAAAAAAATGAAATCCGATCATTTGCAACAAAATGGAGGAATCTGGAAAACATCATGCTGAGTAAATAAGCCAGTCCCAAAGGGACAAATATTACATATTTTCCTTGATCTGTAACAACTAACTGAGCACCTAAAAGGAAACATGTAGAAATGAAACTTACACTAAGAGAAACAATGACTTGATCAGCCCTTGTCCTGACTGTCAGGGAACAGCTTACTATTTTATTCTTTTCAATATTTTATCTTTCTACTTAATACCATTGGCTGAATTCTTTTATTAACACAAAATTATTTTAGGTGTTTAAATTTAACTAAAAAACGATCCCTGTTAAAAATAAGAGTGGGAATAAGAGAGGAAGGAGCCATACAGTTCGGCACACGCTTACTCTGACTTAACCCTAATGGTAGAGCTAGAAATGTGCCAGGGGACTCCAAATCCCATTAAGTTGGCATGTACCAATGCCATCTCACTAGTTAAAGTGATCAGTTTAAGTTCATAATTGAACAGAAAGATAGGATTAAGTGTCAAAGGGATCACATAAACAAGACCAGTGTCTGCTAATGATACTTGATAGAATTAAAAAGAAGAGAAGGACACAATATGGGAAGCAAGATACACAGCACACTCATAGAATGGCAAATGCCCTAGACAGCACTCTGGCCTCAGAATCAGCCCTTAAGGCATTTGGATCTAGCTAAAAAGCCCATGAGAGGCTGGCACCATGGCTTACTAGGCTAAGCCTCCGCCTGTGGCGCTGGCACCCCAGGTTCTAGTCCCGGTTGGGGTTCCGGATTCTGTCCCGGTTGCTCTTCTTCCAGTCCAGCTCTCTGCTGTGGCCCAGGAAGGCAGTGGAGGATGGCCCAAGTTCTTGGGCCCTGCACCCACACGGGAGACCAGGAGGAAGCACCTGGCTCCTGGCTTCGGATCGGTGCAGTGCGCCGACTGCAGCGCACCAGCCGTAGCAGCCATTTGGGGGGTAAACCAACGGAAGGAAGACCTTTCTGTCTCTCTCTCTAATTCTGCCTGTCAAAAAAAAAAAAAAAAAAAAAAGGAAAAGAAAAAGCCCATGAGAGTTTCTAAGCATGGAAAGCCAAGACTGTGGCAAAAAATGACCTACATGAAAGATTTCTGTGAGTGAGATCCCAGTGGAAAGAACAGGCCATCAAAGAAGGAGGTACCTTTCTCTGAAGGGAGGAGAGAACTTCCACTTTGATTATGGCCTTGTCTAAATAAGGTCAGAGTTGGTGAACTCAAGAGGCTTGCATGGCCTTGGTAGCTCATGACAAGAGCCTTGGGTGATTACTGAAGTCATAAATAAGAGTATCAATTGTTAAATCAACAACAGGAGTCACTGTGCACTTACTCCCCATGTAGGATCTCTGTCCTTAATGTGTTATACTATGAGAATTAATGGTAAAGCTAGTATTCAAACAGTACTTTACACTTTGTGTGTCTGTGTGGGTGCCATCTGTTGAAATCTTTACTTAGTATATACTAAGTTGATCTTCTGTATATAAAGATAATTAAAAATGAATCTTAATGAAGAATGGGATGGGAGAGGGAGTATGAGATGAGATGGTTTGCAGGTGGGTGGGAGGTTATGGGGGAGTGACTGCTATAATCCAAAAGTTGTACTTTCAAAATTTAAATTCATTAAATAAAATTTTTCTATTAAAAATTAAAAAAAAAATTATCTTCAAAGGACCAGCAGTTGGAATCACAGCTGACTTTCAAATTGAAACAATGCAAACTAAAATACAATGGGGATCATTTCTTCAATATGATGAATGTGAAAATAACATGCATCAAGAATTCTGCAGTTTTTTGAATTTTTTTTTTTTTTGGCCTGCAAATACCCATGTTTTATCTTAATTTTGAAAGGATATTTTGTCCCACATGCTTTTATTGTCTGTTCTTTTTATTATTTCCCTGCCTTTTTTTTTTTTTTGTCTTTTCACTCTTTTTTCCTTCTGTTTCTTGCTGAGCTTCAATATGAGTATTTTCTATTGACAGGCTTTCATGTTCACTAACCCTGTCTTCTGATGTATTTATTATGCTGTTAATCTCATAGAACTAGCTCTTCAACAATGTATTTTTCAGTATAACATTGTTATAATTTGACTAAGATAAAACAAAATAGGCCAACCTGTAGACAAACTGTTCTGCTGAAAAATCAATGTAAAAATCCTAATTAAATAATTATCAATCATAATATATCACCACATTAAGAGAATGGTACTTCATAACCAAGTAGAGTTTATTTCAGAAATGCAATGATGGCTTACTAATAGGAAATCTATGAATGTAGCAATAAATGTAAGGAGAAAACTGAGATGACATTGATGCTGTAAAGAGTGTGACAAAATTAAAAACACATTTTTAAAAAGTCATAAAATAGAAACTTGAGGGTTTGGTCCCAAGATTGTACTTAAAAACCTTATTGCTATAGGGCCTTTTGGGTTTTTTCCTCTCCTGGAAGCCCCCCTCCATGCTGCTCTGGCTGGAGGTCTTTGACTCTAATAAATCTTTGTAAACCTCATTAAAAAAAAAAAGAAATTGATGGAATTAAAATATAATATAAAGTCTTAGTAATTAAAACAGTGTAATACCAGGGCATAAAGTGACAGACCAATAGAATACTGATCAGAACAGATCAATGCAAGGATACTTCAAAAAGCTCATGGAAAATGGAATTAAAAGATAAATTTTTGGGGCAAAAAATAAAATCCATGCATAGCTTTTTCATAATATGTTCATGAACTTTCTGAAAAGCCTTTATACATACAGCAATTTAATATATTATAAAGGCAGCATCTTGCATCATTGGTGTAAAGATGAACTTTGTGAAAAATAAAGTGAGTGTTCAGACATCTTTGTAGCCTCATGGAAAAATATACCTCCTGTCCTACATCAAACTAAATGTCAAGTGAATCAAATATTCAAATATTCAGTTTGAAACTATAAAAGTAGAAAAATATACAGGAGGACTTCTTTATAACTTTACAGAGAGGAAAATTTTATAGCTATGACTCTAAATCCAGATTCCTCCAAAGCAGACATTTTAAACATAAAATTTAATTTTACATAAAAATTAAAAAGGAAATTCTGCATGCCAAAGAACTCCATAAACAAAAGACAAGAGAAAAAAATTGGAGAAAATATTTACAATTCCTATCCAAGACAAAGGGGTTAATACACAAATATATAAATAATAACTCTGAGAACTCAAAAAGACAATCCAACAGAATAATTCTGCAGGGAAAAAGAGAAATCTAAAGCGACCCTATCTGTATGAAACCATGCTCAACTTCACTCACAACAAAAGAAATGCAGACAAAGACACAAGTCACTCCCCCTTACATCAGAAAAGTTTCAGAACATTACTGTTGTCAAGGCTGTGGGGGAAAAGGCAGTCGCACACATTGCTGTGGGAACAGAAAATGGCACCACTCTTCCCAACCTCATGGGACAAATCTGGTTGCACAGATCTAAACATCTATCAAAATGACAAAGCTACTCATCATTCTCTAGCCTCACTTCTAGGAATTTATCCTATACATGAGCCAGAGCATGCATTTAATACAAATTTAATACATTATTCTTACTTACAATAGTGTGGGAAAAGTCAAAGTATCCACCAAGAGAAGGCTGGCTAACAACCTGTACTATATCTAAAAGTAGAATACCATGAAGGTGTGAAAAAAAAATACCCAGTGAGTGATAAGGAAAGATCTCCCAGATGCACATAAGTGGAGAAAGCAAGATGTAGAACAATTTATATATAATGCCATTTTTGTGTAAGGAGGAAAAAATAAGAATATGCATTAATATTTGCATCTATTTGTATAAAATCACAAGAAACTAACAAAATGGGAATGGCATAGGGTAAATGGGACAGGATGGAAGCAAGACCTTTCAATATTACTTTCAAAACATTGGTTTAATTTCTGAGCATAACAATGCACAACCTATGCAGAAGCTTTAATGTAAAAAAAGGAGTAGTAGGGATTCCCATAAACTTGTAATACTGCTAGATAGTTCTAGTAATTAAAAAAAAAAAACCAAGATATCATTTCATAAGTCTCAGATTAGCAAACAAAAATCAGCTCAACAATATCATTTGGGCAATATATTGGTGAGGTTATGGAAAAAGAAGAACTTTCATGTACAGCTGGTGGAAGTATAAATTGATACACCCAGTTGACATCCAGTGAAGTTCAGAACAAGATTGCTCTAAGACTCAGCAAGCACACTTGTAGGTATTTTCCCTATGGGAAAATCTCACAGAGTGGCACAAAGAAGACAATTCACAAAAATGTTCATTGTAGAAGTGTTGGTAATAGCAAAAAAACAAACCAAAAAAGCTAGGAACCGCCTCAGTACTCAGTAGGAGAGTGGATAAGTGGTAGTCACTTCACTTACTGGACTGTGGTACATTCATCAAAATGAACTAGAGCAATGTGCACCTATGTATTTAAGTCTTCAAAACATAATGATGAATGAAAAAAAGGAAGTTGGAAAAATGGTACGTAAAAGATGATACCACTTATGTGAAATCTAAAACTCTTGAGATTGTAATATAAATATATTGTTATGGACAAGTAAATTTGTAAGAATAGTATTTTTAAAATGCATCCAACTCAGCTCCTCTAAGGAATAAGATATGGGAATTAGATTAGGAAAGGATAACTAAATGGCTTCAAATCTAACAGTTTACTTATCTAAAAAGTAAAACCTCTGAAAGAAATATGTATCGTACACAATTTGAGGCATGCTAAACATAACAGATGCTGTGCTTTTGTGATTATTTTAAACATTTCATTGATTAAAAATAATTAAAGGAAAAAAGACCCTAAAACAACCACTCAAATCTAGAGGTCAGAGAGACTATGTCATCAATTGGAGTTGCAAAAGTGTTCCTTCAAGAGATGTAGCTACTACTACTTTTTTTTTTTTTTGGAGAGCCATTTAATATTGTTTTTTCTCACCACTATCTTCCAAAAACCATCATATCCACAGAACAAAGGAAGCAATAACTCTTCTCTTATCCCCAAGGCTGCTGAAGTACTTGGATTTCACACCTACTTGTGGAAAGACAATCTCGAAAAGGGTTTCTCAGAGGAGCGACAGAAGTGCCACTCCGACCACAGATGCCTAGGGTGCAGTGCCTCAACACCAGCATTTCGTGTGCCCTAGAAGCTCCTGTTCTCACTTTGTCTCCTTTTTGGTTTCTGAAGCTGAATGCTGCAATTGTGGTAGATGAGGTTAGCTACAGTCATTTATTACATCCTGGTAAAGATACATTTTGTGGAAGGTCTCATTACCTCTTGCCAGTTTTGCTGCTATCAATCAAGTAATAGCAACTGTGAACAAAACTAATTTTACAAAAACAAATGTGAAGCTAGCTGTATACACACTACATTCCAAACTGTGGCTTCAGTACTTTTAGACAACAGAGGGCATGAGGTAAAACACAGCATGAAGTCACAGATTCTCCAGGGAACTTCTGATGGAAAGAATGTTTTCATTCCTGGGTCACAGCAGAGTCAAATTCACTACAGTAGTGGGGCCGACGTTCTGGTATAGGAGGCAAAACTGCTGCCCGCCAGGCCCGCTTCCCATGTGGCACTGGTTCAAGTCCTGGCTGCTCCACTTCCAATCCAGCTCCCTGCCAATACACTTGGGAAAGCAGCAGAAGATGGCCCAAGTCCTTGGGCCCCTGCACCCATGTGGGAGACCCAGAGGAAGCTCCTGGCTCCTGGCTTTGGCCTGGACCAACCCTGGCTGTTGTGACCATTTGGGGAGTGAATGAGCAGATGGAAGATATCTCTCTCTCAGTCTCTACTTCTCACTCTGTAATTATGTTTTTCAAATAAGTAAATAAAATTTTTTTAAAAATTCACTATAGTAGTGAATGGCAAAACCACACTTCCTTGCAAGAGCTCATTCTTTGTTCAGGACACTGAAGTTATTCAACTTGACTGAGTTCACACAGTGTTACCCGCGGCAACACCAGAACAGGTACCACTGACTGTGCACAGAAGGCAGCGCAGGACCTGCAGGAAGTGCATCTGGGAGACCTGGGTTCAAGTGCCGGTTCTACTTAGGTGCGAAGTCATTTAACAGCCCTGGGCATAGTTTACTCATCTCTAAAAGGAAAGGAGTTAAACAAATCCTCTAATGTTCCTTTAAACACTAATACCTAGGGCCGAGAGTTCTCTCTTGACAGGTGGTTTATGGAAACCTCAGCCCATCTCCTTAAAACAGTCCTGGACAATCAGGATTATTCTATTCTCCCCCCTTATTCTGAGCTATGCACTGGGAAGTAAAAGAAAAAAAATGCTATGTCAGGGAAAGTTTCCACTGCCTCATGTTAAAATATTTGCTTCTTTTGCAATAAATACGGTTTTCTAGATTTCATATAATAATAATCACACAATTGAGAAACAGCTGATGAGGGTGACTTTACATAGATACATTTAGATAGATATTTAGCAGTTTCAACTGCAAAGTACCATATCTCGCTCAATTACTTGCTATATTATATTTTGATATTCCCTATTGGTCTTTATGAGGAAAAAAAACTTCTTTATGGTTTCAAAAGTTTACTAAGAGTAAAATACATAAATGACCATAAAACTGCCTGTGAAGTACTAATACTGTGATTGCTTATCTATTTAATAGCAATACATCAGCACTCCTTTGGGGAAAAAACGCCTACTTGCCAACTTCTGACTCCTGAATTGAAATATCTCCTCCTTAGTGTGGAGAGATTACTTTAAAAAATGCTGAATAAGTGTATCCATTTCCTGTTTATGCCAGTGGTTAATGTCACCTCTAAGGTGACAGCAACCTTAGCAGGCACTAAAGAAAAAATGGCTGTACTCATTCCTGTTCCTAGTACTCATTCAAGTGACAAAAAGGTTAAATAAGAATGTCTATTTTTTAAAAAAAAGTCTGATTTGAATACTAATATCTTCTTGAAACTTTGGATTTCTAGTTGCAAAGTGCAAGACTTGAGCAGTTGACCATTTGTCTTTTTTTTTTTTTTTTTTTTTTTTTTTTTTTTTTTTTTTTTTTACAGGCAGAGTGGACAGTGAGAGAGTGAGAGACAGAGAGACAGAGAGAAAGGTCTTCCTTTGCCGTTGGTTCACCCTCCAATGGCTGCTGCGGCCGATGCACCGCGCTGATCCAAAGCCAGGAGCCAGGTGCTTCTCCTGGTCTCCCATGTGGGTGCAGGGCCCAAGCACCTGGGCCATCCTCCACTGCACTCCCGGGCCACAGCAGAGAGCTGGCCTGGGAGAGGGGCAACTGGGACAGAATCCGGCACCCCGACTGGGACTAGAACCCGGTGTGCCGGCACCGCAGGCAGTGGATTAGCCTATTGAGCCCCGGCGCTGGCCTCCATTTGTCTCTTATGAGTCAAATAGTGTTTTCACTTCTCAGGATACTGAAATGATAGAACTGGGGTATTGTTCTGTTTTTTGTTTTGTTGCCATCAGTGTAGCCTTGAATAGTCATATCCTTAATATCTTTCAGAGGGATGAACATGTAAAAAATATCACATTACTTCAGCTCTTTCTTTGTTTTAGACTGTAAGTAAAAGGTAAATAAATTATTTCTGGGGTAAAATCAATTGCCTAAATAAATCTGATTTTACTATTCACTAGCACCCAAAGGGAGAAGGGTGAGCTGGGGACACAAGGGAAGAATCCTGGTTCAGGAACACATTAAAGGGTAAATTTTCAGATATTGGTGAAGTTTTGTACTCAACCACCATAACTGCTGGAGCACTGTATCTGACTGTGGTTGTTAAGAAGACAAAGAAATCTCCTAGCTGCATTTAATCAACAATATATCTGGGGAGGGGGAGCAGAAACAGAAGGCACAGACACAACTGCTAGGAATGTGACTGAGGCCCCCACTGTAAGTGCCATCAAATCGGCCCCACTGGGTCCCTTCACCCACCCATCAATGCCTGGATCCTGCCTGAGGAACAGCAGTGCCCATAGACCTGAGCGCTATGCTGCACCAGCAGAATGATTTATTTATTGAAGGGATTCCAAGATGGCCAAATAGGGAAAAGGCGTGCTGATTTTCACCAGGGGAAGATAACAGAAGAAAAGTGGAGGAAGTATACTACCAGGGGAAGAGTTGGAGAGAAGCTCAGAGTGGAGATTCTACAGGAAGAAGAGAGACGTGTGGACAGTAAAAACACACGGCAGAGGGTGGAGACAGCACCTGGGCCTCCAGCAGCTGGGGAGTGGAGCAGATGCCAGTTGCTGAGAGTGAGGTGAGAGCAGACTGAGGCAACCCATGTGCTACTGGCACTATTGCCTGAGGGAGAACCTTGTGGCCCACACCAGTTTGAGTCTGGCCTGGAGCAGGGAACAGGGTTCTCACCAATCCAGTGAAAGAAAAGCACATCTACCACCACCCCCCAACAAAGACCAATAGGGGAGAAGAGCCATCTTAATGCCAGCTAGTTAATGCTGAGAGATAGAGATACTGCAGAGAAATCAAACTGAAATACTGTAAATGATGAATTCAATATGTCAGACAGGAAATACAGTGGAAAGCCTCAACAACAGACGTGGTGAGGCAGAATAAAGAATATCTCAGCTAGATGACAAATCCTTGAAAATATCTCAGTCAAAAAAAAAAAAAAGAAAGAAAGAAAGAAAGAAAGAAATTAGAAAAACCTAAAAATGGTGCTCAAGATTTATGGGATATTATCAAGCAACCAATCATATATCTCTCAGGAATTCCTGAAGGTATAGAAAGATAGAATGGATTAAAAAGTCTATTAAGCAAAATAACAGCAGAAAACTTGCCTAATTTGGAGAAAGGGACTTTCAAGCACACGAAGCACACTGAACTAACAGACGTGATCAGAAAAGATCCCATGACACATTACAGTCAAACTTTCAGCAGTAAAACAAAGATTCTAAAATGTGCACAAGAGAAATGCCAGATTACCTTCAGATGATCCCCAATTAGACTAACAGCTGATTTCTCATCAGAAGTACTACAGGCCAAGAAAGAGTGGAGGGACACAGCCCAAGCCCTAAAATAAAAAACTGTCAATCTTGAATACTCTACCCAGCAAAGTTCTCATGTATAAACAAAAGTGAAATAAAAATCTTCCAAAACAAACAGAAATTGAATTTGTCCAGCCTTACAAGTGATAATTAAGGATAACGGTGTGCTACACATAGGAACAGAGAATAGTCATCATTATGAAAGATTGTAAAGGCAGAAAAACTCCTACTAAAAGTACAACAGAAATACAAATCAAACAATAGAAATCCTATGGAAAAATTATAGGACCAAGTCATTACTTAGCAATAATAGCGTTGAGTGTA
Organism: Lepus europaeus; assembly: GCF_033115175.1. Lineage (NCBI taxonomy): Eukaryota > Metazoa > Chordata > Mammalia > Lagomorpha > Leporidae > Lepus > Lepus europaeus. The sequence goes on along the minus strand of NC_084845.1, from coordinate 59,246,977 downwards.
AGTGGCCTAAATTCTCAAATTAAAAGATACAGACTGGGGCTGGTGCTGTGGCATAGTGGGTAAAGCTGCGGCCTGCAGTGGTGGTATCCCATGTGGGTGCCAGTTCAAGTCCTGGCTACTCCATTTCCGATTTAGCTCTCTGCTGTGGCCTGGGAAAGCAGTAGAAGATTGCTCAAGTCCTTGGGCCCCTGCACGTGCATGGGAGACCTGGAAGAAGCTCCTGGCTCTTGGCTTCGGATCGGTACAGTTCCAGCCATTGTGGCTACTTGGGGAGTGAACCAGTGAACAGAAGACGTCTCTCTCTCTCTGCCTCTCCTCCTCTCTAACTTTCAAATAAATAAATAAATCTTAAAAAAAAAAAGATACAGACCCATCTATTTGCTTCTTACAAGAAACATACCTCACCAACAAAGATATACACAAACTGAAAGTGAGAGGATGGAAAAAAATATTCCATACTAACGAAAAGCAAAAGCTAGTGAGTAGCCATCCTAATATCAGACAAAATGGACTTTAACATACAAACTGTTAAAAGAGACCATGAAGTGCATTATGTCTTGGTTAAGGGATCAATTCAACAGGCAGATGTAACTATTGTAAATGTATATTCACCCAATGCCAGGGGACCTAGCTAAATAAAACAAATGTTAATGGACTTAAAGGGGGGCATAGATGCCACTTCAATAACAATGTCCTCCCCACCCCAGCACTGTGGCACAGCGGGTTACAGCCCTGGCTTGAAGCGTCAGCATCCCATATGGGCGCCAGTTCTAGTGCTGGTTGCTCCTCTTCTGATCTAGCTCTCTGCTATGGCCAGGGAAAAGCAATAAAATATGGCCCTGCACCCACGTGGGAGACCCAGAAGAAGCTCCTAGCTCCTGACTTTGGATCAGCTCAACTCTAGCCGTTGCAGCCATTTGGGGAGTGAATCAGCGGATGGAAGACTTCTCTCTGTGTCTCTGCCTCTCTCTATAACTCTTTCAAATAAATAAAAATGAATCTTAAAAAAATAACAATGAGGGACTTCAACGTCCCACTTTCATCAATGGACAGATCAACTAGATAGAAAATCAACAAAGAAACAACAGAGCTAAACTACACAATTGAATAAATGGACCTAACTGACACCTACAGAACATTTCATTCCACAGCTGCAGAATACACACTCTTCACATCAGTGTATGGAACTTCTTCTAGGATAGATCATATCTCAGCAAATTCATGTATATTTTCTGATCACAATGGAATGAAGCTAGAAACTAACAAATTAAGAAACTCTAGAAAATAAGCAAACACACGGAGACTGAACAACATGCTCCTGAATGAACAGTGGGTCATAGAAGAAATCAAAAGGGGAATCAAAAAATTTCTGGGAGCAAATGAAGATGACAATGCAGTACATCAAAACTTACGGAATACAACAAAAGCAGTGTTAAAATGACACTTACAGCAATTAGTGCCTACATCAAAAAATTGGAAAGGCATCAAATAAAAGATCTATCACAAAGACAATGAAAATCAACAAAAAAAACAAACCCAAAATTAGTAGGAGGGAAAAAATTAGGAAATAAATTTAAAAATTGAAACAAAAAGATATAAAAGATCAGTGAAGCAAAGAGTTGGATTTACAAAATAAACAAAATTGATACATCACTGGCCCAACTAACCAAAGAAAGAAGAAAATCCAAGTCAATAAAATCAGAGATGAAAAAGGAGATGTAACAACGTGTATCACAGAAGTAAAAAGAATCATCAAGAATTACTACAAACAATAATATGTTGATAAACTGAAAAATCTAGAAGAAACAGATTCCTGAACACATACAATCTACTAAAACTGAGTCATGAAGACACAGAAAACCTAAATAGACCAATAACCAACACAGAGATTGAATCAGTAATAAAGATGCTTCCAACAAAGAAAGGCCCAGGATCATAGAGCTTCACTGCTGAATTCTACCAAACTTTTAAAAAAGAACTAATTTCAATTCTTCTTAAGATATTCAAAACAATTTAAAGGGAGGGAATCCTCCCAAATTCCTTCTATGAGGTCAGTATCACCTTCATTCTTAAACCAGAAAAAAGATATAACAGAGAAAAGGAACTATAGACCAATATCCCTGATTAACATAGATGTAAAAATCCTCAACCACATACTAGCTAACTGAATCCAACAACACAAGAGAAAGATCATTCACCCAGACCAAGTGGGATTTCTCCCTGGTATGCAGGGATGGTTTAATATATGCAAATCAATAAATATGATACATTGCATTAACAAACTGAAGAATACAAACCAAATGCTTATCTCAATAGGTGCAGAGAAAGCATTTGATAAAATACAACAGCCTTTCATGATAAAAACCTTAAGAAAATTGGGTATAGAAGGAATATTCCTCAACACAGTCAAGGCAATATATAACCCCACAGCCAGCGTCATATTGAAGGAGGAAAAGTTGGAAGCATTTCCACTAAGATCTAAAAACCAGACAAGCATGCCCACTTTCACTATTGCTATTCACTAGAGTTCTCAAAGTTTTAGCCAGAGCCATTAGACAGAAGAAGAAATCAAAGCAATACAAATTGAGAAGGAGGAAGTCAAATTATCCCTGCTTGCTGATGACATGATTCTATACACAGAGGAACCAAGACTCCACTGAGACTACTAAAACTCAAAAGAGAATTTGGTAAAGTTTAAATAGCCTTTGCATATACGAAAAATGACTGAGAAAGAACTGGTAAGAGCAGTACCATTCATAATAGCTACTAAAAAACTTAAATGCCTTGGAATAAATTTAACCAAGCATGTGAAAGATCTCTACAATGAAAATTACAAAACATTAAAGAAAGAAATAGAAAAATATCCAAAAAATGGAAAAATCTTCCATGGATTGGAAGAATTAATATCATCAAAATTTCCATTCTTCCAAAAGCAATTTACAGGTTCAATTCAATCCCAATAAAAATACCAAGGACATTCTTCTCAGATCTAGAAAAACTGATTCTAAAATTCATGTGGAACACAAGAGACCCCAAATAGCTAAAGCAATCTCAAACAACAAAAACAAAGCCAGAGGCCTCACAATATGAAACTTCAAGACATAATATAGGGCAGTTATAACCAAAACAAAATCACTATCCATAAGAGAAATGCAAATAAAAGTCATAGTGAGGTATTGCCTCACCCAAGCTAGAATGGCTATCATCCAAAAATCAAAAAACAATAAATTCTGGTGAGTCTGTGGGGAAAAAGGTACCCTAATCCACTGTTGGTAGGAATATAAACTAGCACAATCATTATAGAAGACAATATGGAGACTTCTCAGAGATTTGAAAATAGATCTACCATATGACCCAGTCATCCCACTCTTAGGAATTTGCCCACATGAAATGAAATCAGCATATGAAAGAGTATTTGAACACCCATGTTTATTGCAGCTCAGTTCACAATAGCTAAGATATGGAATCAATCCAGATGTCCATCAACTGATGACTAAAGAAAATGTACACTACAGAATACTATCCAGCCATAAAGAATGAAATCCTTCCTTTTGCAACAAAATAGATGCAACTGAAAGCCATTATTCTTATTGAAGTAAGCCATTCTCAAAAAGACAAATATCATGCTTTCTCTGAAACGTGGCAGTTAATATAGAATACCAAAAAGTGTATAGGGGATGCAATGGACATTTTGGGATATGAATGTCATTTTTAGCCCTTGTTTATACTCCTGTGGAACTGTGGTCTTCCTACTTTTTACTTTTGAATATTATGATTAGGGGTGAATTAAGCCTGTGAATATAGAGTGGGTTAAAATTATGTCTTTGCAAAAATTAATGAAGAAAAGGAAGGTAGGTGGGGGGATTAGAGGGGAAGCAGGGGTGTGAGGGAAGTGTTGTTGTCTTCTTGGAACTGTACCTATGGAATGCATAAAATCTGTTCTCTTTATATTAATAAAAAAGAATAAAAAAAGAAATGTTATTGATAACTTCTCTCTCAGGAGTATCAACAAAGATGGAGGCACATTCTTGTTAGCAGTTTGTTTCTTGTAATGAAAAATCCAAGAGAATTTACCTCTGCATGCAATCTTCAGAAAATGACTCTCCTTCCACCAAAGCTGACACCAGAACCTCAGGGTGTGGGAACCAATTTCTCCATGAATGATTAAATTTTAATACACATACTGAATATGGTTTAGCACAGGACTATCAGTACAGGCATACTCCAAATTCTTGCACACAAGTGAAATCCAGATCAAGGGCCACTTGTAGCATGCAGCTGGCATTTCAAATGGATTAAGGAATTAAAAATAGATATGCAGTAATAAAAGAGATTAGGAAGACATTGTGATGGTGGAAAGAGTGCTCGTAGGAACCAAGAGACTAAGTGTGGGTTTTAATGAACTTTGGACTACTTATGTGACCATAGGCCAGCCAGCTAATTTCTTTTTTTTTATTTTTTATAGAAACATTTTATTTAATAAATATAAATTTCATAAGTACAACTTTTGGGTTATAGAGGTTCTTCCCCCCAGACCTACCCTCCCACCCCCAAATCATCCCACCTCCTACTCCTTCTCCCATCCTATTCTTCATTAAGATTCATTTTTAATTATCTTTATATACAGAAGATCAACTTTATACTAAGTAAAGATTTCAATAGTTTGTATCCACACAGACACACAAAGTATGAAGTACTGTTTGAAGACTAGCTTTACCATTAATTCTCATAGTACAACACATTAAGGACAGAGGTCCTATGTGGGGAGCAAGTGTACAGTGACTCCTGTTGTTGATGTAACAATTGACATCAGTAATCACCTGAGGCTCTTATCATGAGCTGTCAGGGCTATGGAAGCCTCTTGAGTCCACAAACTCTGATAGTAGTTAGACAGGGCCATAAGCAAAGTGGAAGTTCTCTCCTCCCTTCATAGGAGCCTCCTTTGATGGCCCATTCTTTCCACCAGGATCTCACTCACAGAGATCTTTCATGTAGGTCATTTTTTGCCACAGTGTCTTCAGCCACCTAATTTCTTAGGGCTTCAGTTACTTGTCTGTAATATCTAAGCACTGGATCAGATTATCACTGATGTTTTCCCTCAGGTTTTGACTCTATTGATTCTGAGCGCTCTAAGCCAGGTGATCTCCAAACCCAACAAAATAAACATTTTTGAAATTATACCCCAACATATGTAGACGTGCTTACTTACAAACTATACCCACACACTACAGTGTTCTATTCCTATGTCAAATGTGTTAAAAATATGCCCAAAATATTTAAAAGGATGGGACAAAAATAAAGTATTATTTAAGGTAATCTATTTAAAATATTTACCAACAATTATTATTTTAGCAAGAGTAAAATGATTCACTATGACTCATTCATTCATTTTCAAATTGCTGGCTTAACATCTTGTGATATGGTAACCCAAAACAATTCTAAGCCCACATTTCTTTTTTTTTTCAATACACAGACATAAACAAAAATGATTTCTCACAATGAGGAATCCAGATGAAAGAAATGTATCACAGATTGAGATTATTAACACTCATATTTCTCTGACTTTATTGACTATTAACTCTAATAACACAAAGATTTTGGTTGACATTCAGCTAGTGATTTCCCTATAATAGTAACAATTACTTAAGAGTCAAGCAGAAGATTGAAACCCAAATATCTCAGTAATTGCACTCAACATAAAAAGACAGAATAGTAAAATTAAAAGATAAATATCTCCAGACTGGATTATAAAACCAAGGGTGGCATTTGCAAACATCACACTTTAAATATGAGAACACAGAAAGGCTGAAAGTATCAGGATGAACAGAATGTATTACGTCCACACTAAGTAAAAGAAAGTTGCTATACCATACAAATATCAGACCACCTAGCCTTTAATGTCAGAAATCTTACTAATGATTAAGAGATGCTTCATGATGATAAAATGGACAATTCAACAGAAAGCTATAGAAATCCAAAATGCAATACACCAACTGTCATGCCTCAAAAAAAAAAAAAATACAAAAATCTGTTAGCATCCAAAAAATAGAAAAAGCAAGTTCATAATCACAGCTGTGGGGTTTAATAACTTCTTCCAAATAACTGATAAAGACAAGGCTATAAAATTTGTTAGAGATAGAGGTTGAGCACTATGATTATTAACAAACTTAACCCATTTGACATCTGTGGAAATTTTACCCTTTTCAAGTACACAGGGCACATTTAGTAGACCATATTCTGGGCCATAATGTTATTATCAACTAATTTCTATGCCTGAAATCATACAGGATTTGTTTCATTTGTGAAATTAAGCTAGAAATCTGTAACAAAAAGATAATCAGAAAACTCCCAAGTGTTTGAATACCACTCAACACATTTCCAAATAGCCTAGGATCAAAGAAGTAATAAAAATGGAAATTCTAAAGTATTTTCAATTAAGTGTTAATGAAAATGAAATATGAAAAATATTTGGGCAAAAGATAAGGTAAGCTGTAGAGGAAAATTTGTTGTCTTAAGTGTGTATATCATATAAGAAAGGTTAAATATGAATGCTCTAAGCATTCCTCTAAGATTTAGAAGACGTCAAACCTGAAGAAGTAGAGCAATGAAATCACAAAGAGCAGAATTAACAAAACTTAAAAGAAAAAAAGCAAAAAGAAAATTAACTAAAAGGTGGTTCTATGAAGGAAGTAACTAAAAAGTCCTAATAATACAGATCAACAAAACATGAAGGGGTCCAAATTACCAGTATCAATAATGAAAGAGGAGATATCACTAAAGATCCTACAGACATCACAAAAGATTGTGAATGGTTACTCTGAAAAATTTTATGTTGACAAATTTAAGGTTTTAGATTAAGTAGAAAAAAATAACTAAAAAACAATGTAAGAAACAAAATTGGTGGCCGATGAAGTCGTCACCTGTGAGTCCCATGTGAGTGCCAGTTCCTGTCTTGGCTACTCCACTTCCAATTTTCCTGTTAATGGCCTGGAAAAAACATCAGGAGACCCAAATACTTGAGTCCCTGCCATCCATGTGGGATACTCAGATGAAGCTCCTGGCTCCTGGCTTTGGCCTGGTCCAGCCCAGCTATTGTGGCCATCTGGGGAGAGAACCAGTAGATGGAAGGTCTCTCTGCCTTTGTCTCTGTTTCTCTTAGTCTGTAACTCTGACTTATGAATAAATAATAAACCTTAAAGAAAATTAAAAACATGTTTCCTTAAAAAAAGAAAGCTAGGTTGGGCAGATGGCTTGAAAAATAACATGAATATTAAAAAAAAAAAAAACTTTTCCAAAGAATAAGAGACTAATTCCTTGTTTCATGAGAATAATTTTTTGTTAGAATGAAACTTAATAAAGCTATTATGTGAAAAGAAAATTTTGGCCAAATTTTCACATGAATTTGAGTACCAAATTCTCAAACAGAATATTAGCAAATCTAATCTAGTAATCAAAATGATAATACTTAAAACTTGAGTTTATCCCAGAATGTAGCAGGAATTTAGCATTTGAAAACAACTGCCATGTCAGAAGAATGTGGAAAATGTATGAGAAAATTCAATGCTCATTCAATATTAAAAGTCTTAGAAATCTAGGAATATGAGGGTGTTTTAAGCATGCATAAAGGGACCATCACTGTGGCATAGTGGATAAAGCCACCACCTGTGAAGCTGGCATCCCATATGGGTGCTGGTTCCTGTCTTATCAGCTCCTCTTCCAATCCAGCTTCCTGCTAATGGCTTGGGAAAAGCAGTGAAAGATGGCTCAAGTGTTTGGGCCCCTGGCACCAAGTGGGAGTCCTGGAAGAAGCTCCTGGCTCCTGGATTTGGCCTGGCCCACTGTTGGCTGTTGTGGCCAACTGGGGAGTGAACCAGCAAAGATAAGTATATCTTGACACAAAAAATTTAAAATTCTATTTCTTTTTTTTTTTAAAGATTTATTTATATGAAAGGCAGAGTTAGAAAGAGACAGAGAGGGACGGAGGAGGGAGGGAGGGAGAGAGGGATTGGGGGGGAGAGAGAGAGAGAGAGAGGGAGAGGGAGAGAGAGAGAGAGAAAGAGAGAGATCTTCCATCCATTAGCTCACTCCCCAAATGGACGAAACAGCTGGGGCCTAGCCAGGCCAGAGCCAGGAGCTTCATCAGGGACCCAGGGACTTGGACCATCTACTGCTGCTTTCCCAGGCCTATTAGCAGGGAGCTGGATTGGAAGTGGAATGGTTGGGACTTGAACCAGTGCCTATTTGGGCTACTGATACAGCAGGTAGCGGGTTTATCTGTTATGCCACAACACTGGCCCCTGAAATTCTATTTCTAAATATTCACGCAACAGAAATAAAAATGTGTGCCTATGTATAAGCACGTAAGACCTGCATAAGAATGATTATTCTTTTTCCTTGCTCATCTTTTAAAAATTTTAATATAAACAGAAAAGATTTCATAGATACAATTCTAAGAAGATAATCCTATTTCCCCCTCTCCCTCCCACTCTCTCTCAATCCCCCTTCTTTCCCTCCTTTTGTTTTTTTCCCCCTTTAATTTTCACAACATACTTTCAGTTTACTTTATAATCATAGGCTCAACGCAGCACAAACCATAATGTTCAACAAGTAAAAAGTAGAAAGACTACCCATCCACAGGAGTATAGATCAGAATAATTATTAAAGCTTTACTTCAAACAATAGAAATTCAGTGACAGAATGGATAAATTATTTAGAACCACACAGTGGAGCACTATTCAGCAATAAAAAGGGAATTATTTACACATATAACAACATGGATAAATCTTTAAAAATATACATTGAGTAAAATAAATAAGTCATAAAAATATATACACTATGAGAACATTCATATGAAGTCTTGAATAGACACTTAACAGAAATATATGAATAGCACACGAAAAGGTGTTGAACATCACAAATCATTAAGAAGTGAGAATTAAACCACTGCTACAAATCACTTTGTATCACGAGTATGTCTAAAACTAATAAAACAATACTATATGAGGACATGAAGTGACTGGAACTCACCCTTTCTTGGGAATGTAAAACAGCACAACTACCTTGGAAAAGTGTTGGTGTGTTAGGAGCTATGTTGTTACATTTGGTTACATGACCGAAAGTTCTCCCTTTTGCTAGTTCAAATAAGTTTTCTCTTGCTAGCAACCAGGGACTTATGGCAAACACTAGTACATAAGACATATGGACTGTGCCTCAGGTCCTGTGCTAGGATTACGCTGGGCAATGCAGAACCACACAGAACCTAAGGTAAGGCTGCACAGATACATATACACAAAGTCAGCCACCCTGAACTGTGACCCAGATGTCATTTAGAGCCTTTACACTGACTATGCACTTCTTTTCTCCTGAAAATGCCTGTCTCCAGATAATCTGGGTCAGCCAATATGAGTGGATAAAAAGGAAGTGAGAAAGAAATGAGAAAAATCATGAAATAATAAATGGCAGTAGTAACACATTAATCTGAAAACCAAGCTTGGAGACAGCATAATGTATATGCTGTCTACACAAACATAATTTAAAAATTTGTAAAAACAATGTATAATTTTCATGAGTACACAGGGTACGGCCCCAAGAAAACGCCAGTGGCAACAGGCACCATCCTACCTTCACGTACAATGTTATGTAACGTATTTGCATGTGCTCAGTATTTACCAGATCTTACCTAGATTAGTAAACACGCACATAAAAGGACACTCAAATGTGGATTTACATTTTTTTAAATGCTAGATAAATTAAGCAATAAATCAAACAGAAAACCCATGCATGGGGTTGCTAACTTCAAGTTTCCATTTACATATAAATAACCTCAATCATTGTGACTAAGCCCTATATTCTTCGTACTTTCTAACACTGAGGAAACGAGGTAGATGAGCTTTATACTTGGCGCCATGCTTCTCTATTGGAGGTGCTCATGCTCTGGTTCTTTACCATGTGGATCTTAGCTTTCTCTAACGCAGCCCAAATAACCATTTCCTACTAAGCCTCATCATATTTTCCATCTGATCTGTCTTTCCTCTTCCTCCTCCTCCTTTTATTAAGATCAGAAAAGCAGGATTTTTTGGAAGGGAAAGGGATAAATACACACTCAGGTATGAATACAGCAACCTCAGAGAGAGAACTACCCCCACTCAGGCTGAGTTGTCCTTTTTACATCATAAGGGCTGAGACTGCATTGCGCATGGTGATCTCCAAGATGGTGACACGTCATTTTTCTTAACATATATAACTCACATAGAATAAAGCATACCTGTGTCATAATGCACGATCAGCCTTTCACTGTGATTGCCCACGCTTTGTGGCTCAAACTCCACTTCCAGCTGTATGGACTCTCCCACATTAACAGTAGCCACAGTTGGCTCTACGGAGAACGGCCTGCAAGACACATGGAGATGCTCCATCAGAACTCATGTCTGCCTAGGGGGAGGGGTAGGGGAGGGGAGGGGCAAGGGTTCTAGCTCTGCACACAGCTCAGGCCCAACTCCAGAATTCTGTGGCCTTGAAGTGCAGCCTACTTTCCTCCCTACTGTGAAAGAACTTAAGTTTTAACATTAGAATAACAGTAACAGATCAGCAAGTGTAAGGGAAACATAAATGACTCAGTAATAGTCTGTTTGAGTCCTTGCCTTTCATGCCCCCCCTCCCGCCCCGCAGTTTATTTGAAAGTCAGAGTCACAGAGAGAGGAGAACACACACACACACACACACACAAACACACACACACACACACACGGGGGGGGGGAGGGAGGGAGAGATATCTTCCATCCGCTGGTTCACTCCCCAGTTGGCTGCTAGAGCTAAGGCTAGGCCAGGCTGAAGCCAGGAGCCTGAAGCTTCTTCTGGGTCTCCCATGTGAGTGCAGGGGCCCAAGTATTTGGGCCATCTTCCATTGCTTTTCCAAGTGCATTAGCAGGGAAGTAGAGCAACTGGGTCTCGAACTAGTGCCCATATGGGATGCCAGCATCGCAGGCGGACACTTAACCTGCTATGCCATGATGCCAGCCCTTCTTCTAAAAATGACCTTAAAAAAGGTCCATCAAGTGAAGCTGCTCTGCTCAGGCACCGGGATAGGATGACGAAAAAGGAATAAAATCTAACCTTGTCCTCAACACATTGAGATTCCATTAGGGACAGACTTAAAATATGTAGGCAAATAGTGTCATCTGCAGAAAAAACTATGCCTTCAGTGGAATACAAATCAAGTTTTGGAGAGTTCAGGGGAGAGACAGCATCATAGTAGAAAAGAGTATCCCAAAAGGAATGTGATGACATACTCACACTAAGTAATTCCAGGACAGTTTAACAAGAGGATCTTTAAAAGTTTGACAAGAGGACATTTAAAAGAGGTGGGTAGGGCAAAGGAGAACTGCAAGCCATGAGGCCATCGCCCAAGGTTAGCTGGCTACTTACTCTACAGCCATTACCCACTGGGGCTCAAAGAGTCCTGGGGAGGGAGTGATTTGTGAAAACCCACAAAGAGGGCCGATGCTGTGGCATAGCAGGTGAAGCTGTTATCTGCAGTGCTGGTATCCCATATGGGCACCAGTTCGAGTCCTGGCTGCTCCACTTCTGATCCAACTCTCTGCTCTGGCCTGGGAAAGCAGTGGAAGATGGCTCAAGTCCTTGGGCCCTTGCACCCACGGGAGAGACCCAGAAGAAGCTCCTGGCTCCTGGCCTCGGATCGGTGCAGCTCCGGTCATTGCAGCCAATTAGGGAGTGAACCAGTGGATGGAAGGGGATGGAAGACATCTCTCTCTCTCTCTCTCTCTCTCTCTCTCTGGCTCTCCTTTTTTCTTTGTGTAATCCTGACTTTCAAATAAATAAACCTTTTTAAAATAAAAAGAAATAAAATCCACAATGAGAGGATAGAGAGAAGGCTGTCTTAGAAGGAGCAAGGAGCGGCCACGCCGCAGCTCACTGGGCTAATCCTCTGCCTGCGGTGCCAGCACTCCGGGTTCTAGTCCTGGTTGGAGCGCCGGATTCTGTCCTAGTTGCTCCTCTTCCAGTCCAGCTCTCTGCTGTGGCCCGAGTCTTTGGCCCTGCACCCGCATGGGAGACCAAGAGGAAGCACCTGGCTCCTGGCTTTGGATCGGCGCAGCGTGCCAACCATAGTGGCCATTTGGGGGGTGAACCAACGGAAGGAAGACCTCTCTCTGTCTCTAACTCTGCTTGTTAAAAAAAAAAAAAAAGAAGAAGAAGGAGGAGGAGGAGGAGCAAGGAGCTTCATTTGAGGGAGGCCACCAGCCTGGGGTTTCACAGGAAAGACAATAGGGAGGGACATATCCTCACACCAGGTCCTTTTCTTTCTGATTGCCTGCTGGGACTCTCATTGGCTGAACCCAACCAGAAAACCAGAAGGCATTGGGGCCTGTTGACCCAGGCCAGAGAGGCTGGCTGCGTGAGAGCAGGCTAGAAAAGGGTGGAGAGTGCATTTGGAAAAGCAAACTGGGCACAAGGTCTGTGTATTGAAAATAGAATTTGGGGATGCAGAAACTATGGGGAACAAGGTGGATTTGGAACAGGAAAGTTTAGCTTAATTGTCCTGCAAAGGATTAGGAGGAGAGAAGCTGGATCTGATCATGGAGTACCTTAAATAACTTACAGACTTCTCCCTTCTAAATAGGAAACCCAGCCCATTTAATTATTTTCATGGTCCATTTCCCTTCTTTAAATTGCTAGTTTTTCAAAGTAATGTGTTGTACAATGTATCTGGCAGGCTAAGCTGTTTCTGATTATTTACTTCTATCACAACAGTTTTCAGAGGCATCAAATCTTCCCTTAGATGAATTAAATTTCAGAAAACCTAAGCTTTCTGCTATGAGGGCACAGAGCTTTTGGCAAGGGTGGCACTAGGCAGGACCGGAGATCATTAGTGCAGGATCTCTTGTGCTTCCTACTAGGAGCTCTCTGCTGTGGTCACCTCTCTCCTTTCGTCACCTCTGCCCTTTCCCCGTGTGCTGTCCATGGTACCCAACTTCCAGTGAGCCCTGGACATTTCTGTAGAGGCACCTGGGGTGGTGCTTGCCAGCCTGGCTCCTGCAGTCAATGGAATATGTTCAAAACCAGTGCTGCTGTGACCTTGAGCAAGTCACTTACCCTTCAGTTTCCTCATCTGTAAAATCAGTGCGATGACAGCACCTACTGCATGGGGTGGAACTGAGGTCTGTGGGGGTTGATACAGGCGAAGTGCCTAGCATAACACCCGGCATGTAACAAGTGGTATTCATGTGTTTACTGTTATTTTTGTTATTTCTGCTTTTTCTTTCCCTTACTAGTAGCCACTTAGATACTGGAAGATGAATCTGAGGATAAATTTGGATATTTAGATAAGTTTTTTATCACTCTCTCGTCAGTCCTTTACACTGTTCTAGGGATACTGTAAAACACACACACACACACACACACACACTCATCATAGCACATTAATCTGTTCCAACACCTTCAGTGGTTTTCATAACCTATGCAATGCAGTTCAGACTCCAAGGCATTTGAAGTCTCACACAATCTGTTCATGACCAGGTTCTACATTTTGACTACACACATACATTGTCCAAATAGCCTGGATATCTGTCATACTCCAAGTCAGTGCTGGGATAGGACAGGGTGGGAGGGCCTTGGCCTCTTCACCCACAGGCTCCCCCATCATTGCACCTGCTTTGCCTTCCAACCAGGCTGTGCCCCAACACTGACAGTCCAGAACTTCTGGGTGGAACGGGAACACTCAGCATTTCCCACATGCCGTACTCCTCCCCAGGTCACCTCTATCACAGAAAGCTTTCCCGATTCTCCCTCTTATAAATCATGCCTCTTCTCTCAGAGGCCTAACTTTTTTGCTTCTTTCTACATACAGTTTACCTTGTACTACAGTTAGTTTTCATGACCACCTCTCTCAGTACCTAGCAAGTCTTGAGAACTGAGTAAAGGGTATATGAAAAATAGATTTCACAGGCAGATACTCTATGCTGAGTGCTATGCTGGGTGCTTTACATATCTTGGTTCTTTGAGCTCTCAAAAAAACCTGAGGAAGCAGAGATTATCTGTATTTTGTTTATGAGAAAACAGATGATCCAAGAGGAAAGGCAACTTGGCTGAAGTTGACCAAGTGGGTAGTGAGGGGGCTGGGAAGGAAGCCTGCCTTCAAGTTCCTGTTCTCTCTGCCTACCCTTGAAAACATGGAACCACATGGTTAGATTCACCTCTGTGTCTCTCACCAACCCCTGTATGGCTCTTTAGTCAAAGGAACCTTTCAGAAGAACTTGTGGAAATGAATTACAATGAACCCTTAAAGGGAATAGAAACATCTGTATTCATTCATTATGTTTTAAAACATCTTGGTAGAACAGGAGTCAACTGTTACCATCTCAGAATCTGCTTCATGGGTGATGACAGTGAGTCTCCTAGTCTCAGCATACTCTCCTTCCTTCTGGCCTCAGTAAGAATCCAAAGAGTGGACAACAGAGTCTAGATTTCTGCTTCGGGAACATCATGGTGGTATTTTCTTCCTAGTACTTTTCATCCTATACCATACTTTTATTTTCTGTTCAAGTAGTTCTTTGCAGCAAAAGAACAGTTTTGAAAGGCATTGGATATTGTCACATAGCAAAACCTAAGCTAATTTTCTGTAGAGGAGCAACACTAGCATCTATCTCCAGGACCTGCAGGAATCGAAATTTCACAGAGCGGTAATGGGTACTTCATCTTTGTGCTCATTGCTGGGTTGAGATCACTTCAGTAGTTAGAAAAATCATCTGGGAATGCCACTGCTATTGCAGCTACCCAACCCTTCTCAATAAATCAGATGTTAATTGGGTAGAGTGTGTTATGTTCTATTACCTAAACATTGTCCACAATTTGATTTTATGCTTCATTTTAGTAAAAGTGGGCTGAACGGACTAGAAAACATCAAGTATCAGAAAATTCTCTAACAAAGAACTAAAAGATATTATTCATCAAGAGTATAAGACTAGCTCTGTCCATCACATTGTTTGGTTTTGATACCACATCCACATTAACTTGCCTATGAAAGGAATTTGATTTTGTGAAGACCAACTATGTAAAAGATTTTGAGTTTTATTTGATCAATTATAAGTTATTCTTAAGAACTAAAAATGTCCCATCAAAATGCTTTAATATTTTATCAGAAGACTAAATATTGGTCTTATTAAATATCAAATATTGGTATTTTTTTCTTCAGATACTCTATTTTTTAACTAATCACTAACTTGAGATTTTAGATTTTGGAAATTATTTCTTAATCTTCTTTATTTCACCTCACAAAAATAATCCTTGTTTAATAATTACAGTCATTCTGATGCCTTCTAGAGTTTTAGATCAAATCTGTAATAAAGTTGAATAGTAACTGTTTACGTTCTTTGTATATTTGTATAACACATTGCAGCTCCTTTTATTAGTGTAAAACATTATGCATATTTTATAGTACTTGGAGCATTTTTAAAATTTTAAATTATTGCAGAGGTTTATAGTCATAGCTTTGCTTTTGTGATATATTGTTGGCTAAGAATCCTATAAACATTTAGAGTACTTATTTATTCTAGACACTTTGCTAGATGCTGAAAACATACAAATGAAAAGATACAATCTTTGCATTTCAGATATTCACATTCGAATGGAGGCAACAGATGTGTAAATAAAGCTTAATTTTTAAAAAAATTATTTTAACTTATTTTAGCTTTTAGCAGTTTCAATGTGACCTGTAGATACAATTCTAAGAACATAATGATATACTCTTCCTCCTGCTTTTTATAATTTATATGAACCTATTTTATGAACTTAACTATTAAATAACTTCAATAGTGAAAAGATGATTTTTTGAAAACAATTTCCTTTGAAGATATTGTTTCTAGCTATATTAACACAAAACATGGCAGGACCAAAAGCAGAGCCTGGGCTTCTGAATCCAAATTTTCCAACTATATTCACCAGCCTACCATGTCTATTAACAGTCACATCAGGCTGGCGCCGTGGCTCACTAGGCTAATAATCCACCTGCAGCGCCAGCACCCCGGGGTTCTAGTCCCAGTCGGGGCACCAGATTCTGTCCTGGATGCCCCTCTTCCAGGCCAGCTCTCTGCTGTGGCCTGGGAAGGCAGTGGAGGATGGCCCAAGTCCTTGGGCCCTGCACCTGCATGGGAGACCAGGAGGAAGCACCTGGCTCCTGGCTTTGGATCGGCGCAGTGTGCCGGCCGTGGCTGCCATTTGGGGAGTAAACCAACGGAAGGATGACCTTTCTCTCTCTCTCTCTCTCTGCCTAACTCTGCCTATAAAACAACAACAACAACAACAACAGTCACATCAACCGAAGAACACTATGGGAGCAACAGAGTGTCCTGTGCAGTTTCTGGAGGGGATACTTATCAGAAGGTCTCCCCAGAGATTCTGATTCAACATAGTAAGACCACATACTCAGCTATGTCCTTTCCCCATTGTGGCCATCAGGGTTCTCAGTTGCAAACATCTGAAGCCAGCTGTGGCTAATTCAAAAAGAGATTGACTGGAAGGATGTGAGGCAACTCTCATGACTGACGATGTGGTTGGAAAGCATGCATTTTGTGCAAAGAGCATAAGACTACTTTTTCATAGTCTAACCAGAAAAACCAAACTACTCGCAAACAGGGAATTTGAGAGACTTGGTTCCTCCGAAAATGGGAAGGATGAGAGACTGAATTTAAGATGGGGATTTAGCTCAAGGATTAGTAACAGCAGTAAGCCATTTCCAGCCCTCAGCAGGAAGCAAAAGAAGACATGTTATCAGATTCTGGGGACGAGCCTTAGCTGGCGCCTTAGCTGGCAGAAGTTGGAACCATGGGAGGCTCAACTGAGAATAGCTAGAGCCACAGAGGAGAGTCAGCCACAGCTGGAGACCCTGCAGGAGGCCACAAGGGAAGAGAAGAACTACCTTGGCTTGTTCCTATCTTCCAGTCTCCTTCTGGTGCCCCCAAGTGGTCAGAGTCAGATGGAATCCAGCCGACCCAGGAGACTAGGAACACTAACACAGCCCCACAGTGACACTGAGCAGACCAAGGATGAGGTGACAAACGGATCTGAGGACAAACAGACCCAGAATTCGCCCAGGCTCATTCTAATCCAGGTTTTAATTTTAACTTACTGGGAGATCTTAAACAAGTCATTGCCTTTCTCAGACTTATTTCTTTCATCTGTAAAATGGGAATGTTGGACCAGTCTCTCATGGCTTTATGATTCCTTGGTAGTTCATAAGTTGGTTCCCCATTTAGCATCAGAATTCTTCTATAGTAGAAAAATATGATGAGTCACATAGTTTTATAGATAGATATAACTTAGATTGGGGGCTGGCGCTCCTCTTCTGATTCAGCTCCCTGATAATGTGCCTGGGAAAGCAGTGGAAGATGGCCCAAGTGCTTGGGCCTCTGCACCCATGTGGGAGACCTGAAAGAAGCTCCTAGCTCCTAGCTTTGGATCCACCCAGCTCTGGCCGTTGCAACCACTTGGGAAGTGAACCAGCAGATGGAAGACTTCTATCTCTGTCTCTCCTTCTCTCTTTCTGTAATTCTGCCTCTCAAATAAATAAATCTTTTTTAAGAAAGAAATATTTTAGATCTTTTCATATAATTTTACACTATTTTAAATATTTGAAGTGATTTTGCATTTACATGAATCTAATATATAAGAATTTGTCATTTATGTAGCTTAATTTTAAAGATTCAGACAAAAAGTAGAAAAGATATGTTGCTTGCACTTGTTTTTCTACCTTCTGTGGATTCTCCATAGGAAAAAAATCACCAATGTAACAGGAAGTTTTATTATGTATTACCTATAGTTAATGGAAGATTTTTTCAGTTGAAAAAAGGGGGTGGGGAGGGAACTGGTGCTGTGGCACGGCAGGTAAAGCCACCACCTGCAGTGCCGGCATCCCCTATGGGTGCTGGTTCGAGTCCCGGCTGCTCTACTTCTGATCCAGCTCTCTGCTATGGCCTGGGAAAGCAGTGGAAGATGGCCCAAGTGCTTGGGCCCCTGCACCCAAGTGAGAAGACCCAGAGGAAGCTCCTGGCTCCTGACTTCAGATAGGCGCAGCTCTGGTCATTGTGGCAACTGGGGAATGTACCAGCAGATAGAAGATCTCTCTCTCTCTCTCTCTCTGCCTCTCCTTCTCTCTCTCTGTAACTCTTTCAAATAAATAAATCTTTAAAAAAATAGAAAAAATATTTTTTATATATCATAGTGGAGCAGAAAAATCTGCTCCCTTCATCCTCAGTCAAAACATGTGAAGCTCATCAAGAGATGACAAAGGCTGTATAAGCACTTATGAGTGATGTCAGGGGACATGGATCTCCTCAAGAATGAGGCCTGTGCCTTTGATGGATGATGTATTTAAAGTGGTTGAGACAGTCTTTCTTCTACCTAGGAGGCAGAAAGCTGGGATAAAAAGAAAAAAATAGATAAACAACAAGTTCACAACTTTTCTTGAACCCATCAGGCGACTGAGGGTAACAGGGCAAGTAGCCTGAAGCCCTAAAGACAGATAATGCCCTTCCCCGGAGGAGACTTGACCTGTGCAGACTGTTTCAACTGCAGTACACAGAGCTTTCCTACAGGAAGCAGATGATGTGAGAGAAGATGGAGCAGAAGAGACATTTGAAGAAATAATGGCCTCGATTTTCCAAAAATAATTAAAGATTCAGAAAGCTCACAGCCTCTTTTTTTTTTTTTTTTTTTTTATTTGACAGATAGTTAGACAGTGAGAGAGAGAGACAGAGAGAAAGGTCTTTCTTCCGTTGGTTTCCCCCCAAAATGGCCGCTAGAGCCAGAGCTACGCCGATCTGAATCCAGGAGCTAGGTGCTTCCTCCTGGTCTCCCATGTGGGTGCAGAGGCCCAAGCACTTAGGCCATCCTCCACCGTCTTCCCGGGCCACAGCAGAGAGCTGGACTGGAAGAGGAGCAACTGGGACTAGAATCCCGTATCCATATGGGATGCCGTTGCTGCAGGCAGAGGATTAATCAAGTGAGCCATGGAGCTGGCCCCCACAGACTCTTGAGTAGTATTAAAACAAAAGCCAACCAAAGCAAAAGACAAAACAAGCAAAACCTGCACTAAGACACAACATATTCAAACTACTAAAACCCAAATATGAAGACAAAAATCTTGAAATCAGCCCAAGAAAAAGATATAATTACATAGAGAAAAACAGAGGTGAGAATTACATTAGACTTCTCATTAGAAAAATGTAAGCCAAAGACAACTGAGTGACATCTTTCAAGTGCTAGAAAAATATGTGTATAATTAATGGCTCAGAATTCTACACTGTAGAGAAAAATTTCTTGCGAAAATCAAAGAAGGCCGGTATTGTAGCACAGCCGGTTAAGCCATTGCTTGTGATGCCAGCATCCCATAAAGGAATGCCAGCTTGAGTCCCTGCCACTCCACTTCTGACCAGCTCCCTGGTAATGTGCCTGGGAAAGCAGTGGAAGATGGCCTGAGTGCTTGCATGCCTGTGCCCATGTGGAATTCCCAGATGGAGTTTGGGCTCTTGGCTTTGGCCTGGCCCAGCCCTAGCTGTTGCAGTCATTTGGGGAATGAACCTGCAGATGGAAGAACTTCCTGTCTCCGTCTCTGTCTCTCCCTGTCATTTAGCCTTTCAAATAAATGAAATGAATTTTTTTAAATGAAGGAAAAATATAAACATTCTTTAAACAGACAAAAAGAGTATTTATAGCAGACTTGTGCAATAAGTAATATTAAAGGTACTTTTTCAGTCAGGAGAAAATTATACCAGACATAAATATTATACCACATATAAAATATACCACACATGAATATTGTTATATTCCCACAATATGTGGAAGAATAAATTCAATTTCTGTCTGAAGGGATGTGCCCACAACCTAAAATACAGCATCCCTGCTACAGAGAATATGGATGACTAGATAGCCTGAAAAATATTCCACCAGAAAATACCTCGTAAGAATGCATTATATAAATGTGTAGCTGAGCATGAACAAAAGTAAGGAAGACTCACGGGACTCTAAAACAAGGAGGAAACGAAGCCCACAGAATTAAGTCACTGAGTTAATAATAGGTCTTCCTGGGTTCTCAAGGACCTAAAAGCCTGGGTTTTTAAAAGCTTTTCTTAGTGATCCCCCCCCCCTTTTTTTTTTCTGACAGGCAGAGTGGACAGTGAGAGAAAGAGAGAGAAAGGTCTTCCTTTGCTGTTGGTTCACCCTCCAATGGCCACTGCAGCAGGCGCGCTGCGGCCGGCGCACCGTGGCCGGCGCACCACACTGATCCGAAGCCAGGAGCCAGGTGCTTCTCCTGGTCTCCCATGCAGGTGCAGGGCCCAAGCACCTGGGCCATCCTCCACTGCACTCCCGGGGAACAGCAGAGAGCTGGACTAGAAGAGGGGCAACCGGGACAGAATCCGGTGCCCCAACCGGGACTAGAACCCGGTGTGCCGGCTCTGCAGGCGGAGGATTAGCCTAGTGAGCCGCAGCGCCGGCCAGTGATCCCTGTTAAATATAAGAGTGGGAATAAGAGAAGGAGGAGCCATACATTTCAGCACATGCTCACTTGGACTTACCCCTAATGGTAGAACTGGAAAAGTAGCAGGGGATTCCAATTCAATCCCATCAAGGTGGCATGTACCAATGCCATCTTACCTGTTAAAGTGATCAGTTTAATATCATAATTGATCAAAAAAGATGGGATTAAGTGTCAAAGGGATCACATAAATAAGACCAGTGTCTGCAAATAATTGATAGAATTAAAAAGGAGAGAATGATACTACACGGGAAGTGGGATACACAACAGATTCATAGAATGGCAAAAGCCCTGAACAGCACTGTGGCCTCAGAATCAGCCCTTAAGGCATTCAAATCTGGCTGAAAAGCCCCTGAGAGTATTTCAGCAATGGAAAGCCAAGACGCTGTGGCAAAAAACAAACAAACAAACAAAAAACAAAAAAATAAACAAACAAACCAAAACCCTAAATGAAAGATCTCTGTGAGATCCCAGCAGAAAGAACGGGCCATCAAAGAAGGCAGTGCCTTTCTCTAAAGGGAGGAGAGAACTTCCACTTTGAATACGGCCTTGTCTAAATAAGACTGGAGTTGGTGAACTCAGGAGGCTTTAATGGCCTTGGCAGCTCATGACAAGAGCCTTGGGTGATTACTGATGTTATAAATAAGAGTGTCAATTGTTAAATCAACAACGGGAGTCACTGTGCACCTGCCCCCCATGTAAGACCTCTGCCTTTAGTGTGTTATACTATGAGAATTAATGGTGAAACTACTACTCAAACAGTGCTCTATACTTTGTGTGTCTTTGTGGGTGCAGTCTGTTGAAATATACTTAGTATATACTAAGTTGATCTTCTGTATATAAAGATAATTGAAAATGAATCATGATGAAGAATGGGATGGGAGAAGGAGTGGGAGATGGGATGGTTGTAGGTGGGAGGGAGGTTATGAGGGGAAAAGCTCTTTGTTAATGCTTTTATTTATTAAATAAAAGTTGAAAAGAAAAAAAAAAGCTTTTCTTCTGAGTCAGGAGATGAGGCCTTGGGATGATCAAGTTGGGGGACTGAACCGAATACCATATAAACCAAGGGAGCTTGAAGGGCTACCAGAACATTATCTCATTGGCAACATGAAAAAAGTTTCTCTAGGAAATATGTAACCTTGGATTTAGTATCCGATACAGCATTGTGGTGTGAATATATAATGCCATCCCAGGAACATCTGAGCCAAGACATTACTGAGAGAATATTCTAGGGAGGTCTGACCTTGGGGAACCAGGCAGAAGCAAACACTAATCATTCCTGGAGAGATATGTCCTTAAATTAGCAGAGGATTCCACAGTTATAGCCCTTCTGAAAATGAGCTGACAACCCAGACCAAGGCACATGTTATTTTCTAAAAGTGATAGAAAAGAATTTGACTCCCTGCTTCCTTTCTTACAAGCTGGTTGGTTGCTAAGGCCCCACTGGCGGATCAGCCATGAATCTCATGCATGTTCCATAACAAATTATTCCTTCCTATCTCCTCAGAGAACTTTTTTTTAAAGATTTATTTATTTACTTGAAAGTCAGAGTTACACACAGAGAGAAGGACAGGCAGAGAAAGAGAAGGGGGGGGATGGAGGGTCTTCCATCCTCTGGTTCACTCCCCAACTGGCCCCTTCAGCTGGAGCTGAGCCAATTCAAAGCCAGGAGACAAGAGCTTCCTCTGGGTCTTCCACGTGGGTGCAGGGCAAGGACTTGGGCCATGTTCTACTGCTTTCCCAGGCCATAGCAGAGATCTGCATGGGAAGTGGAGCAGCCAGGACTCGACCCATATGGGATGCTGGCACCGCAGGTGTGGCTTTACCCACTACACCACAGCATTGGCCCCAGAGAACTTCTTGAGAGCAAGGATTGTCCATCATGCTTTCTATTGTCCCATGGTGCCTACACTGTAGCCACTCCATAAATATTCACATGAAGCCCCTACTCCTTTGCCTACCAGCTCTGTGCTCTGCAGGAGGTGACACAACCTCTCAAGCCATCTATTTTCTCATCTTCAGATGCAGCAACATCTCATTCTTCTCAACTCTTCCACTTCCATCTATTTGCAGTAACTCTTGTGATTACATCAGGCCCACCCACAGAATCCAGGGTAATCCCTTCATTTCATCCCAACTGCAACCTTAATCCCCCTTTGCCAGGTAACATAACATGGATGCAGGTTCTGGGAACTGGGACATGGACATATTTTGAGAGCCACTGTTCTGCCTACTACATTGGTATTAGCTCATAGAAGACAAAATTAGAGAACAGACACCTCACGGTAACACTTTCTGTATGCCAGTACTTTATGTTTATTCATTTCTTTTCTCTCACAATAACCCTAGGGAGTGGCTATTATACTTTCCCCCATTTTTCAGACAAGAAAACTGAGGGTCATGACCCAAGGAATGTAGACGGCCTAGAGAAGCTAGAAAAAGGCAAATAAATGGATTCTCCCCCAGGTCATCCGAAAGGAATCCAGCTCTGCTGACACTTTGATTTCAGCTCGGTGAGACTGGTGACAAGATGAAATGTAAAATAATAAGCTTGTGCTGTTTTAAGGCACTAAGGTTGTCCTAATCTGTCACAATGGCAATATAAAACTAACCAACCAGTTATAAACATCCTCAGTCAAAATATAATTATGGTTATTTGTAAACTCCAATGGACCATTCCCTATACTGAAAGAAGGATTTTCATCCAGCATTTCTAAAAACCAAACAGGTGACAGTATTTAGTCAAAAATGCATACAGTACATTAAACCTCAAGTTTTGTTTTCCTCTTAGGAAGAAGAGGAAGACTATCCCACATCTCGGAGGGCTCTGAGCTTGTGCAGCTGAGAACTGTAACAAGCAGCTCCATCCGGAATGCAATTCTAGCAAATTACTTGTGCTCAATAGATTTAGCAATAATCAATCCAATGCTAGGGGACAAAGGGGCAAAGGAACACATACCTTCGGGTTTTGATGTGAAACACAGCATCCTTGTTGCCAATGTTTTGTACCAGCAGAATCTTCTGAGTGCTGTATTTGACAGGGCAAGTGGAAAAATTCAGCTTGTCAGGAAAGTCGAGGATGGCTCGCGCGCCTCTTGCTTTGATGGGCACAATAAACTTTTCTCTGTCAGTGATGCACGTCAACATATGGGCATAATCCTGCAAGGGAAGTGCACCATCATTAGGTGTGGAAAAACCAGCATGGGCAAGATGACTGTGCAGGACAAACAGTCAGGCACTGTGCCAAATGATCTACCATATTTCTACAAGAATGACAATTACAGATGTACTTTCCATGAGATTCTCTGAGACAAACAGTCCAAACCTACAAGCCAGCAGAGAATTTTATGGCTCACATAGCTCCCAGATATTAGGGCATGGTCAAGGAACAGTTGTCCTTAGATCAAAGGAGATTCACACCATTCATTCACGTCCCTGTTCCCACCCATGTCAGACTCATGATGCCAGTGAAGGTTCTTTTGATGCCCACACTCTCCGCAACGCGACCCTGAAGCTCCTCCATCAAGCGTGGCGTCTGTGTCTCCTCCCCTCACTTTGATCCATGGAAGCTGGCAGTTTTAAGGGGAAGCCTCGAGAAGCTTCGTCAGTTCCAGTCTTGCTCTTGGAAACTCACAGCTGCCACGTGAACAAGCCTGGTCCAGCTGATTGCAGGAGGAGAGCACAGATGGCCCACCCAGGGCCATGCTAGACCACCCTACAGCAGCTGATCCCACATATGTGAGAAAGCCCAGCCAAGATGAGCCTCGCTGCCTACTCGACACGTGAATGAGCCCAGTCTAGAGCACAGGAGCCACCCGGCTGTACCATGGCTTCCAGAGCAGTAATAAATGCTTATTATTTAAGTCACTGAGTTTTGGGATAGTCTTTCATTATGCAGCAATCGATAGTGGATACACAGCCCAGTTTAAACTCTACCTCTGGTACAAAGCCATTACTGACAACTCCAAACAAAATTTCGAGGTCCTAGGCATCTGTCTTCCCCTGTCTGCAGTATAAACGAAACAGAACGAAGTCCCTATGTTGTTTCTTAATACAGAAATAGAACTCTCGCCCGCAACGTTGCAAAGTGAGCTCTCAGCGACAAACACAACTAAACATATGAGGAGCACGTTAACAGTGCCCTCAAAAACAGGCCAGAAGCTCAGAAGTAACCATGAAAGGGATCTGGAAGCTATCTGGTTTTTCTCCATTTTATGCTTTCCCATCATTTGGCGTGTGTTTTAGCTGCAAGGCTATCTTAATCACTGTAAAATCACTTTTAACTCAAATTTCCTTTCAGTAACTATATAGTAAGTGGTATTAAGTGGTGGAGATTTAAAAAAAAAAAAAAAGGGCTCTCTTCAGGCTTTGGGTGTAGAGCAGGAATGAGAACGTCTATCTCAGACTGACCTACAGACCGGTCTCTGCACTCGAGCTCACGAAACCACAGAACAGGTAAGAAGCAAGGGCCTCTCCAGTGAATTCATTCATCCAATCACAGGTATTACATGGCCAGGTGCCAGGTACCCTGCTAGGTCTAGAATTACTACTGAGTGGGAAGCGACCATGGTCATGGGTTTCTCTCAGCTTACATGAGGATGCAGGAGTCAAAGGGAAGATAAAGGATACATAATGTAAAATGCAGTGCATATACACATATAAATAAATACAAAGGTAAAATAGCCAGGAAGGCTCAGGACCTGGCCTCGACATTGCAGTTTGTTCTGTGTCCCTCTGAACTCCACCTAGCTGGCCCCTCACTGGATGGTAACTTACCCTCCCACAAACAAAGCCCCTGAAGAATATCAGTGCCTTCAGCTACACATACAGAAGCCCTGCCAAGGCGCAGGGATGAGGGATACAATTCCACCCACTCTGCTGTCCCTGACTGCATCAGCCCAGAAGGGGTCCTTTTCCTAGCACCCACAAAGGCTCCACCAAGCCAGCCAAGGTC
The DNA here is from genome assembly GCF_033115175.1 of Lepus europaeus. Lineage (NCBI taxonomy): Eukaryota > Metazoa > Chordata > Mammalia > Lagomorpha > Leporidae > Lepus > Lepus europaeus. The sequence continues at coordinate 59,221,478 of NC_084845.1, read as the reverse complement.
CTACCCTTACTTTCCCTTCAACCCAACCCTGACCTCAGTACTGGCAGCTTCACCATTCCAGTAGCCTAGATCAAAAACCATAGATTTTCACATCATTGACTGCCTCTTCTCTCAATTTCTTGGCAAATCTTTTTAAGACTTACTTTCAAAACATATCTAGACTGTGGTCACTTCTTGCCATCTCTTACTGTGTCACCCTGTCCTGGCTACTCCAACTTTATCCCTGGGATAAAGAGATTCTCAATTTCAACACTTGTTCTCCCTGAAGCCCATTTCCCAAATAAAGGCCAGGACATTCAGTCAAAAAGTAACCCAGCTTGGGCCACTCTCTACTCAGAATCGCCCAGCTCTGAGAGCTGGCGTGCACGGGAGGGCTCCGTGGCTGGTTCCCTGTCCTCTCCCCTGCCAGTCTCCTCCTCTCCCTCTTGTTCATCTCTGCAGCTACAGATTCCCCCTGCAGAGCCCATGCACAGGAGGTTTCCTCTGCCCCAAACTCACTCCCCTCTGGTTCCTCACAGCACTCGCCCCTTCATCTCTTCAGGACTTGATGCAATTATCTACTCTCACTGAGACCTCTCCTGGCTGCCCCACTTTAAGCTTAATTCTCCCTCTCCCACTGCATGGCTCCCCAGCCTTTCCTCCTGCTTTGGTTTGCCCTAATGCCATGTAACATGTTATGAATCCTAGCTACTTATTGCATGTGGTGTCTGTCTCCCCTCAAGAGCTCTGTGGGTACGGACTTTGTCCACTTTACCGACTTTTGTATCCTCAGTTCCTACAACAGGGCCTAGAAGTCAGTAAGCATCGCTCATGAAGGACAATAAGACAACGTTGGGTAGTGGTGAGCAAGAAAAAGCAGAGCTGGGGACACAGAGTGACCTGAGAGCTTTCCTACATTGGGTGGAAGGGCTTCTATGAGAAGGCAACCTTTCAGTGGGACCCGAGTGAGAGAGAAATGAAGATTTGTGTGCGGACAGTTCTCCCAGAGAGGCAGTCTTCGGAGCTATGGCCAGAGGGGAGCAAGGAGGGTGGTGAGACGTACAGCCAAGAGGTAAGACGTACGGTCTCACCACTCAGCATGTTGCTAGCCCTTGGCAGGACCAGAGGATGGCTGAAAGCATTCACGATGCTGAGAGCTGACCAGGATGTAACCTGATTAGTGTTTCAGGAAAAGCATCAGCTGCTATAAGAGCCAGAGACTAGTAAGGGACTACAATGGGAAAAGGGAGGCCTGTTAGGAAGCCATTGCAATAGCCTAGCCAAGAGATGATGATACCACGTGGACTGGTGCAATAGAGTGCTTAGCCTAGTGCCTGGCAGGTAGGAAGCACTCAATAAATGCTACCTATTATTACTAAACTATTGAATTAAATGCAGTGAATTGCATAAGGCACATAGAATAAAATTCAACATGTGCATACTCTTGTTGTTAGGGAAATAATAATACTGATGATTATAAAATAACAGAACTAAGTAATTTCACAAAGTGGCATATATTTTATATTTTATATATTTTAAGAAAGTAAAATATGGTAATGTGATCATGTGGGAAAGTTTTATTTTGATCAAAACTAAACAGTCCTCCCTGAGGTGATCTGTGGACGGAAATTGAAACAATGAAAGGAACTGTCAAGGAGAGATCTAGGGACACAGTGTTCCTGGCTAGGGGAATTGCAAACATTAAAGTCCTACAGTGGGGCCGGCGCTGTGGCGTAGCAGGTGGAACTGCCGCCTGCAGCACCAGCATCCCATGTGGGTGCCGGTTCAAGTCTCAGCTCTCTGCTGTGGCCTGGGAAGGCAGTAGAGGATGGCCCAGGTCCTTGGGCCCTGTACCCGTGTGCATGTGCAAAACCAGGAGGAAGCTCCTGGCTCCTGGCTTCGGATTGGATCAGCTTTAGCTGTTGCAGCCATCTTGAGGGTGGACCAGCAGATGGAAGATCTTTCTCTCTCTCTCTCTGCCTCTGCTTCTTTGTAGCTCTTTCAAATAAATAAATAAATCTTAAAAAAAAAAAAGTCCTATAGTAAGAGTGAGCAGTAAAAATTAATGGACAGTATTTATGAAATTGTATTGAAACTGGATTGTGGGACTCCTAGCTCTGCAGTTGAGTCTGGTTTCTAAATGATAATATCAGGTTCAAAAGTGATACTATCCATATCTAAGTACAAACTGCACAAAGACAGTTGATGGTAGAAAACTGCACAGAACTTAACAAGGTAGGGGCAGCACTGAGCGATAGCAAGTTGAGCCTCTGCCTGTGATGCCCTCTGCTCCAGAACCGGGCTGCTCCACTGCTGCTCTCTGCTATGGCCCAGGAAAGCAGTGTAAAATGGCCCAAGTGCTTGGGCCTCTGGACCCATGTAGGATGCCCAGAAAAAGCTCCAGGCTCCTGGCTTCGGCCTGGCCCAGCCTCAGCCATTGTCACCATTTCAATTGGAGACATTTCTCTCCCCACCGATTCCCTCTCTGTAACTCTGCCTTTCAAATAAAAAATTTTTTAAAAATTTTTAAAAAGAATTAAATGAGGCAACAGTCTATTCTAATTGTAACAGAATCCTGAAGAGATAAGTACTGTGCTCATTTTTTTTTTCTCGGCTCAAGCCCAGTTAGCAAAGGCTTTGCTAGGGATTGTAAACTGGAAAGCAGCTGACGCATCTGAAGACTTACTATTAACTGAAGATTTGAGAGAAAGAATGAAAATGCTGCTGAATCTAGGATGGGAGGAGATCCTGAGGTGTTGTGCCTTATTCTGTCCTATATCCATATACCCACTGCTTTGTTCTACAAGAAATTTAAGACAATGGAAAACAGTTTAGGAAGATAACTAGAATACTGTTAAGGATGTTCTCAAATCTTTTCAAGTTCCCAAATGGGGGGGGGGGGGTTGAAATTTGATCAGAATTATATGTTTTTTCAAAGCCAATTCACATATCCATTTAGGAATATGAAGAAAGCTCTTTAAACAACTCTTTTAAAAATGTATTCCAATCTCTGAAGTTATGCATTTAGTCTGACTATATTAGATTATGTAATATGCTATTATATATTGCTCTACTGACTTAAAATTAATTCAGATGTTTGAAGGCTCTGTCAGCCTGCAAGCCAAGCAATTACTTCAGTTGATGTACTCCCTTCAGTACTAATATTCAGAGCAGTCAGGTCACCATTCAAAGCCAATCTATTTATTCTGAACTACATCCCTCTACTATTACAGACGTAGCCAGGAATTACTTTATATCCTCAAATGGTCTCCCACACAACAATGCTCTCCAGATGAAATTTCCCAACCATTTGTTGTTGTTGTTAGCCTTCCTTCCAATATGCCCATCCTCCAAACTTTAAAAGACCAGCAGAAGATGAAAATTACAGATTCATCCTTCTGAGAAGTGAAAAGAATGAATCTCTATTTTACATTAGTCCTGTGATAGAAAGCAAATACAGCAATAATTTTGCCTTTAAAATCCCAGGCAAAGGAAAATAACGTCTCCTACTGCAATAAACGACTCTCTGTGTGATCAAGGCCAAGGCCGGTGTGGCTAAGCCCTCACTTCCTCTTCCTGCCTCTGCTCCAGGCCTCAGCTTGATGAAGGAATGGCAAACAGATGAAGCCAGATCTGACGAAGACTCAGCAATGGTAACGCTTAGTGATCCTGAAATTGTTCTAAATTCTTTAAGCAGTTAAAAAATATTTATCATGCTAATGTCTTTTCAATCTGAAATTTACCCTCCAAAGGGAAGAATCAGTTCTGAAGTTCCAATCGACTTTAATACAACAGTGATCAAGTGTCCTAGGCCTTCTCCTCTAGTGTTATGGCTATTCGTGTCACTTAGTTGGGGTCTCAATTCCTAGTGACATCTACATTTCTCCATCTATTAAAAGATAATGGGCCAGCGCCGTGGCTCAATAGGCTAATTCTCTGTCTGCAGCGCCGGCATACAGGGTTCTAGTCCTGGTCGGGCGCCGGATTCTGTCCTGGTTGCCCCTCTTCCAGGCCAGCTCTCTGCTGCGCCCTGGGAGTGCAGTGGAGGATGGCCCAAGTGCTTGGCCCCTGCACCCCATGGGAGACCAGGAGAGGCGCCTGGCTCCTGGCTTCAGATCAGCGCGATGCACCAGCTGCAGCGCACCGGCTGCGGCGGCCATTGGAGGGTGAACCAACGGCAAAAAGGAAGACCTTTCTCTCTCTCTCTCTCACTGTTCACTCTGTCTGTCATTTAAAAAAAACAAACAAACAAAAAAAAAAACATAATGGCCACGGGTCTCTGGCATGAGGAAAGACCTTAGAGTTCCAGATTAATGGCTGCCATTTTGTGCTTAGTACACAATGATACTCATTGTGATTACTCATGACTCATGCATGAATCATCAATTTTTTCTTTATTGTTTTTTGCTTTGCATGGTACCTTTAGGTCTACTGATCTACTCACATCTATAACCCACATACTCTGCCTTCACGTCCATCCCTATAAGACCAAAGCCTCACATATGCACTAGAACTCAATCATTTTCACTCCAGGATTTTCCTGAATCACTAATTTTCCTTTTTACCAAACATGCATACATCAGGTTATGAACATGCTGAAATAGCCTCATCTTAAACATAGAAAAAAGAACCCTACCCTTAACCCCAACAATCACCTCCAGCTTCTTTCCCATTTTTCTTATCACCTTTTACAGCAAAATTTTTCAAAGGTATTACTTATACTCATGTTCACCACCTCCTCACTTTCTAGTTTTTCTTTAATTTACCCCATCAGGATTCTGAATCCAACATTCCACAGAAATTTTTCTGGACAAGATGATTAATGGCTTTAACAAATCCAATGGTTAATTCCACAATGCCATTTGATTCCTGATTCTTCACCTTAGCCCACCCTGCAGTCTTGCAAATCTGTTTTTCCTTCGCTGCTACCTCAGTAAATGCTGTCACAATTTAGCCAGTTGCTGACCAAAGTCATAGGAGTCAAACTATAATTTCTTTTTGATACCTTCTTTCAATCCATCAGCAAACTCTGGCAGGTCTACCATGAGAAATATATGACTTCTCTTACTTCTCATCACCTTTACTGTCACTACCCTAGTCTAAACCATCTTCATCTTTTGCCTGAACCATTGCAACAGTCTTTGGCTCCTATAATCACCAGGGTTCAGTTCAGCAATATACAATAGGAAAAAGAATAAGAACAGCTTTCACTGGATTTACTTCTCCCACATAAAGAAGTACAGAGTTAGTACTGTAAGGTTGGTAGGGTGGCTTAACTGTGTCATCAGAAACACAATTTCCTAAATTCCTATTCTACCCCATTCTAGTACAACACCTCTAGTGTAACACCTTCCAACCTCAATGTCACCTCATGAGAGAGCAAGCGAGCGAGCGCATAATTCCTGGGGCACTGTTCTCTCTCACAGCCAAGCTGCCGGCCAGAGGGAGGAATGCAAAAGGGCAAACGGGGCCCCTCCTGCCATTTCAACTCTATTCAAGTAGATGCCTCGTAAGTCCTGCTTATCCCTCATTGGCCAACACTTAGACGTCTGCAGCAGAAGGCTGGAAAATGAGTCCAGTAAAAATCTGTGTTTCTCCCTCGTATACTGTTGGTGGGACTGTAAGTCAGTATAGCCATTATGTAAAATGGTATTAAGTTTCCTCAAAAAAATTTTAAAAATTAGAACTACCATATGATCCAGCAATTCCACTTCAGGGTATATAGCCAAAGGAAATGTTGAAGAGATATCTGAACTCTCACATTCATTGCAGGATTATTCACAATAGCTGAGACATGGAATCAACCATAATATCTATCAATGGATGAATGGTTTTTTTTTTTAATTTATTTGACAGATAAAGTTGCAGACAGTGAGAGAGAGAGACAGAGAGAAAGGGGATGAATGGATTTTTTTTTAAAAAAGTGGAATATACACACAATGGGATATTATGCAACCTTTAAAAAGAAGGAAATTCTGTTGTCGGTGATAACAGGGATGAACCCAGGGGATGTGATGTTAAGTGAAGTAAGCCAGGGATAGAAAGACAAACACCACATGATTTCATTTAAACGTAGAATCTGAAACAGCAAAACTCACAGAAGCATAGTAGACTGGTGGTCATCAGCTGTTGAGATTGGGAAGAGATTGATCAAAGGGTGGTAGGAAGAATCACCATGCTCCTAAAGTTGTAATTATGAAATATATGAAGCTTGTATTCCTCAAATGAGAGGTCTCTGGGGCAAAAAACTTTAAAAAAGTTAATTAGGAAAGTTTTGATGTTGTTTTTGTTTTTAGAATAATTCCAACCAGTAAGTGTAAAACAAATTATACAATCAGAAACTTAACTCTGAAAGATCTAAATAATGATCTTCATGACATTATAAAAAAAACAAAAACAGACGTTTTATGCCTCTTGATGTGATGAAATAGGAAACACCACACCACCTCTGAAAGATTCTTGTGGAAAAAAATAATTCAATATGAATCCAACCAACTTAATATTTTATCACTTTTAATATTTTTTTTGTTCTACTAAATACTATTGAACTCTTTAATTAACACACAATTATTCTTAGGTGTTTAAATTTAACTGAAAAGTGATCCCTGTTAAATATAAGAGTACAAATAAGAGAGGGAGGAGATGTACAGTTCAGCACATACTCAAACGGACTTGCCCCAAATGGTAGAGTTAGAAACATGCCAAGGGATTCCAATTCAATCCCATCAAGGTGGCATGTACCAATGCCATCTCACTAGTCAAAGTGATCAGTTTCAGTTCATAATTGATCATAATGATAGGATTAAGAGTCAAAGGGATCACATAAATAAGACTAGTGTCTGGTAATACTAATTGATAGAATTAAAAAGGAGAGAATGATCTAACATGGGAAGCGGGATACACAGCAGACTCATAGAATGGCAGATGTCCCAAATAGCACTCTGGCCTCAGAATCAGCCCTTAAGGCATTCAGATCCAATTAAAAAGCCCATGAGAGTATTTCAGCCAAAGAAAGCCAAGACACTGGCCAAAAAAAAAAAAAAAAAACTAAATGAAAGATCTCTGCAAGTGAGATCCCAGCAGAAAGAACGGGCCATCAAAGAAGGAGGTACCTTTCTCTGAAGAGAGGAGAGAACTTCCACTTTGACAATGACCTTGTCTAAATAAGTTCGGAGTTGGCGAACTCAAAAGACTTCCATAGCCTTGGCAACTCATGACAAGAGCCTCAGATGATTACTGACGCCATAAACAAGAGTGTCAATTGTTAAATTAACAACAGGAGTCACTGTGCACTTACTCCCCATGTAGGATCTCTGTCCTTAATGTGTTGTACAATGTGTTTTAATGCTATAACTAGTACTCAAACAGTACTTTACACTTTGTGTTTCTGTGTGGGTGCAAACTGTTGAAATCTTTACTTAGTATATACTAAATTGATCTTCTGTATATAAAGATAATTGAAAATTAATCTTGATGTGTATTTGATGGGAGAGGGAGCGGGAGATGGAAGGGTTGCAGGTGGGAGGGAGGTTATGAGGGGAAAAGCCACTGTAATCCAAAAGTTGTACTTTGAAAATTTATATTTATTAAATAAAAGTTAAAAAAATAAAAAATAAAATGAAAAAAGGGAAAGTTTATAGCAATTTGTGTCTCCATAAAGAAACTGGAAAGGCACCAAATTATTGACCTAACAATGCATCTCAAGGATCCAGAAACACAAGAACAAACCAAACCCAAAATTAGTAGGAGGAAAAAATAATAAAAATTAAGAAGAAGTTAACAAAACTGAAACCAAAAAGAGGTACGAAAGATCCATGAAATGAAAAGCTTGTTTTTTAAGAAAATAAATAGAATAGATCTACCATTGGCCCAACTAACCATCAAAAAGGTAGAAGACACAAATTAATGAAATCAGAGATGAAAAAAAAGATGTTTCAGGATACGTTACAATGGACACTACAGAAATAAAAAGAATCATTAAGAATTATTACAAACAGCTACATGCCAACAAATTGGAAATATAGAAGAAATGGAAAGACTTCTGAACAAATATGATCTACCAAAACTGAGTTATGAAGACAAAGAAACCCTAAATAGACCAATAACCAAGACAGAGATTAAATCATTATTGAAGGCTGGCGCTGTGGCTCCGTCTGCAGTGCCAGCACCCTGGGTTCTAGTCCCGGTTGGGACGCCGGATTCTGTCCCAGTTGCGCCTCTTCCAGTCCAACTCTCTGCTGTGGCCTAGGAGGGCAGTGAAGGATGGCCCAAGGGCTTGAGCTCTGCACCCACATGGGAGACCAGGAGGAAGCACCTGGCTCCTGGCTTCAGATCGGCACAGCGCCGGACATGGCGGCCATTAGGGGAGTGAACCAACAGAAGGAAGACTTTTCTCTCTGGCTCTCTCACTGTCTATAACTCTCTCTCTGTCTCTCTCTCACTGTCTAACTCTGCCTGTCAAAAAAAAAAAAATCATTGTTGAAGACCCTCCCAACAGACAAAAGCCCAGGATTGCATGATTTATACCAAAGCAATTGAAAGGGAAGCAATCCTGTCGAACTCCTTCTATGAGGTCAGCATCATATTAATTCCAAAACCAGAAAAAGATACAACATAGAGAACAATGGACCAATATCCCTGATGAATATAGATGCCAAGATTCTCAACAAAATACTAGCTTATCAAATCCAACAATAAATTAGAAAGATCATTCACCCAGACCAAATGGGATTTATCCCTGGTATTCAGGAATGGTTCAACATATGCAGATCAATAAATGTGACAAATTATATTAACAAACTGAAGAATAAAAACAAAATTATTATCTAAATAGATGCAGAGAAAACATGTAATAAAATACAACATCCTTTCACAATAAAAATTTTAAGAAAATTGGGTATTAAAGGAAAATACTTCAACACAATCAAGGCAATATATGACAACCACACAGCCAGCATCATATTGAATAGGGAAAAGCAGGAAGCATTTCCACTATGGTCTGGAACCAAAGATGCCAACTCTAACCATTACTATTCAATATAGTTCTGGAAGTTTTAGCCAGAGCCATTAAACAAGAAAAAGAAATCACAGGGATAAACATGGGAAAGGAGAAAGTCAAATTATCCCTGTTGCAGATGATATGATCCTTTACATAAGAGAACAGAAAGACTCCACTAAGAGATTATGGAACTCATAAGAAAGTTTCGCAAAGATGCAAGATAGAAAAAATCAAGACAAAAATCAATTGCCTTTGTATATACAAAAATTGTCATGGCTGAGAAAGAACTCCTAAAATCAGCACCATTCACAACAGCTACAAATATTTAAATATTTTGGGATAAATTTAACCAAGGATGTGAAAGATCTCTATAATGAAAATTACAAAACATCGGCCGGTGCTACGGCTCACTTGGCTAATCCTCTGCCTGTGGCACCGGCACACCGGGTTCTAGTCCCATTTGGGGCGCCAGATTCTGTCCCGGTTGCTCCTCTTCCAGTCCAGTTCTCTGCTATGGCCCGGAAAGGCAGTGGAGGATGGCCCAAGTGCTTGGGCCCTGCACCCACATGGGAAACCAAGAGGAAGCACCTGGCTCCTGGCTTCAGATTGGTGCAGCGTGCTGGCTGCAATGTTCCAGCCGTAGCAGCCATCTGGGGGGTGAACCAACGGAAAAGGAAGACTTTTCTCTCTGTCTCTCTCTCTCTAACTCTGCCTGTCAAAAAAAATTACAAAACATTAAGGAAAGAAATAGAAGAAAACATTAAAAATGGAAAAATCTTCCATGTCCACAGATTGGAAGGATTAATATCATCAAAATATCTAAATGACCCAAAGCAATTTACAGAGTCAATGTATCCCAGTCAAAATATCAAAGATGTTCTTCTCAGATGTGGAAAAAAATGACCCTAAAATTCATATAGAATCATGAGACCCCAAATAGCTAAGGCAATATTAACCAAAAATAAATAAATAAATAAAGCTGAAAGCATCACAAAACCTGATTTAAAGATATATTATAGGACAGCCATAATCAAAACAGCCTGGCACTGGCACAAGAAGACATGTCAACCAATGGAACAGCCTAGAAGTCCCAGAAATTAATCCATGCATCTCAACCAACTAATCTTTGACAAGCTAGTCACTCCCTGGAGAAAGGATAGTCTCTTCAACAAATGATGTTAGTAAAGTTAGATTTTGCATGCAGAAGTATGAAACAAGACTCCTACCTTACACCCTATACAAAAATCAACTCACAATGGATCAGGGATCTAAATCTAAGCCCTGAAACCAGCACATTACTAGAGAAAACACTGTAAGACATTGGCATAGACAAAGACTTCTTGGGTAAGACCCCCTGTAGCACAGGCAATAAAGACAAAAACAGACAAATGGATTACATCAAGTTAAGAAACTTCTGCACTGCAAACACTCAACAAAGCAAAAGAGGCAACCAATAGAAAGGGAGAAAATATATACAAATTATACATCTGATAAAAATTAATATCCAGAATATATAAGGAGCTCCAGGAACTCAACAACAACAAATCAAACAATCTAGTTAGATATTTTTTAAAGAATGAAATACAAATGGCCTGCAGATACATGAAGAGATACTTAGGATCACTGGCCATAAGAGACATGCAAATAAAAATCACCATGAGGTTTCACCTCACCCCAGTTAGAATGGGTATCATTCAAAAATCAAAAAATAACATGCTGGCAAGGATGCGGGAAAAAAGGTACCCTAATCCACGGGTGGTAGGAATATAAACTATTATAACCATTATGGAAAACAGTATGGAGATTCCCCAGAAGTCTGAAAACAGGTCTACCATGTAACCCAGCCATTCCATTCGTGGGAATTTACCCAAAGGAAATGAAACCAGGAGTACTCTGTATTCCCATGTTTATAGCAGCTCAACTCAAAATAGCTAAGATATGGAGTCAACTCAGATGTCCATCAACTGATGACTGGATAAAGAAACTGGTGTATATATATATATACTATGGAATACTACCCAGTCGTAAAAAAGAATGAACTCCTGTCTTTCACAACAAAATGGTTGCAACTGGAGACCTTATGCTCAGTGAAATAAGCCATTCTCCAAAAGACAAATATGTTCTCCTTGATTTGTAGTAACTAATATACAGAGTACAGAAAAATGTAATGTATATGAGATTGACATTTTGAAGTTTGATTATTGTTTATAAGCCCTAGTCTATACTCTTGAGGAACAATGGTTTTTCTACTTAATACTTGTTGAATTCTTTATTTCATAGAGGGTTAATCTTATGATTATAAAGAAAATTGAAAATTATGTCATTGTAAAAATTAAAAGAGAGTTGGCACTGTGGCGTAGTGGGTAAAGCTGCCACCTACAGTGGTTGGCATTGCATAAGAGCACTGGTTAGAATCCCAGCTGCTCCTCTTCCAATACAGCTCTCTGCTAATGGCCTGGGAAAGCAGTAGAAGATGGACCAAGTCCTTGGGCCCCTGCACCCACGTGGGAGACCAGAAGAAGCTCCTGGCTCCTAGCTTCAGTTTGGCTCAGCTCTAGCTGTTGTGGCCATCTGGGGAGTGAACCAGCAGTTGGAAGACTTCTCTCCCTCTCTGCCTCTGCCTCTCTGTAGCTCTGTCTTTCAAATAAATAATCTTTAAAAAATTAAGTATATATATGAAATACAGAAAAACTTTCTCTTTATATAAATAAAAGAAAAAAGGTGAGGGGGCAGGGAGAAAGGTTAAAAAAAAAAAGAACTGGTCTTGGCATAGAGTGAGTGAAATAATATTATTCATTCTTAATTCTTAATTTCAGTCCAGAGCTATCTAAAGTCTTTCAATGAGAAAATTTCTAAAATCCTCATGAACATTCTTATCAATTGACATTTATCAAGCCAAGAAAATGAGAAAGTAGTGACATAATTCACTGAAGGCACGAAGCACAATGGAGAGAAAGCCCTTCTAGGGAGAGGGCTCCTCAGGTGTCCCTTGCCTGGATGAAATGACAGGAACAATAAACATCTAACACATTTGCGACACTGCAAGAGACATGAACCCTTTTTATATGTTCTTGTTTTATCATCTGCAGGCTTCTTCAAGGTGAAGAAATTTCTATGTATGTTCTTGAGATCAACTTCTGCTTACTTCTCTCTCCCAACAAATGTGTACTGCATACTTCGAATGTGGCAGACACTATGCTAGGCCTTGGGTTGCGGGGTGACCGAGGCAGGAATGGGGGTGCCTAATTCCAGGCAGGAAGAAAACAAAGCCTATCCTTATTGTTCCCAACAAAAATGATAGGTTGTGGAGGATTTTACCAAATCTATACTGTACTTCAGAACTGTAATCCACTGTTGGTGGGAAAGTAAACTAGTACAGCCATTGTGGAAGACAATATGGAGATATCTCAGAAAGCTGAAAATAAATCTACCATATGACCCAGCAATCCACTCCTGGGAATTTACCCAAGGGTAATGAAATCAGCATGAGAGAGTTATCTGTACCCCCATGTTCATTGCAGCTCAACTTATAACAGCTAAGATAGGGAATCAATCCAGATGTCCATCAACTGATGACCAGATAAAGAAATTATGGTGTATATACACTATGGAATACTATTCAGCCATAAAAAACAATGAAATCCTGTCTTTTGCAACAAAATGGATACAACTGGAAACCATTATACTTAGTGAAATAAGCCAGTCCCAAAAAGACAAATATCATATGTTTTCTCGATCTGTGGTAATTAATAGTGTACTAAAAAATGCAATGTATAGAAAAGAAATAGACATTTTGAGCTTTGATGATTGTTTACAGCCTGAACAGTGCTTTTTTAATATACTATTTGTTGAACTCCTTACTTAGTGCAGGGATAATTTTATGAATATAAAGTAAACTGAAAGTAGATCATTGTAAAAATGAAGAGAGGGGATAGGAGAGGAAGGAGAAGAAATGGTGGGATTGGGCCAGGAAAGAGGGTAGGGTGGGGTGGGAAGTATCACTATGCTCCTAAATCTGTATACATGAAATACATAAATTTTGTATACCTTAAATAAATTTTTTTTAAAAACCCTGGCAACCTAGTTTATTATTATAGTACTCAGAGAATGTATGTGAACATTTTCTATCCTTCTCAAGCTGTATTTTTTTAAAAAAGATTTATTTTAGGAACATAGTGACATTATGTTCCTAAATCTGTATATATGAAATATATGAAACTTGAATAACTTAAACAAAATTTAAAAAAAGAAAAGAAGATTTATTTATTTGAAAGATGGAGTTACAGAGAGAGGTAGAGACACACACACAGAGAGAAAGAGGCCTTCTATTTGTTGGTTCACTCCCTAGATGGCTGCAATGGTTGGAGCGGAGCTGATCTGAAGTCAGGAGCTTCTTCTGAGTCTCCCACATGGGTGCAGGGGCCCAAGCACTTGGGCCATCTTCCACTGCTTTCCTAGGAACAAACATTCGCAGGAAGCTGGACCGGAAGTAGAGCAGCCAGGACTCGAACCTGCACCCAAATGGGATGCTGGTGCTGAGGGCCGGGGCTTCAACCCACTGCACCACATGCGGGTCTCTAGAGCTGTGGTTTTTAAACTTCATAGTAACAAATCAGGAAAACCACTTCGGTAATAAATTTGATATTTTGTTAAGCAATAAAACTGTATCACAGTATCCTTTCTTCAAAGCATCACTGCCATGTCCATATGACAACCGTAAACTGATGCTCTCTGACGTCCAACAATGTACTCTGTTTAGCTTCCCCATAAAAGCCTAATATTTTTCATACTCATTTTAACAGTAAAGGTACAAATTTAAGAGGTTAAGAAAAATGCCAGGCTCCAGAATTTTATAGTGCTATTTTATGATAACATTGACTTTTCTATTTCTATAGTGCATGATATACACACTAGAATTATTACATTAATAACACATTCAATATTTAAAAAAAAAAAACTCTGTGTGAGGAGAGATAAGGGAAGCTAGAGTGAATTTGCTGCACCTGTTATCTGGGTATTTGGCATCTTTAACAAGTTCCATCCCCAGGAAGCCAAATCAATAGATGACAGGGAAAAAATGTAAATTGCTTTATCATCTTGGACATGCTAATATACATGGGTGCTGAAAATCCATTTGAAAGGGGACTGGCTTATTAACTGTGGCATGCTGCAATTTACATATCTCACCCTCCAGATGTGAGGAGGGTAAATGAGAATGGAGTGTGTTCAGATCAGCAGGGGATAGGGAGGAAAGAATACTCAGGCACTTTGGCTATCAATTTGGCCAACTGAAGAACAGCGACACTTGGTGAATGACTGACTTTTATTTTTCCTAAAATACATCTGGCTCTGGTTACTCCTCTGCTGTTTTCTGGGCCAGCATGGAACACTGACTGCACGCCCAACCCTAGCCGATCGTTCCGTCCACGGCCCTGTCAGCTTTCCAGCAGCAAGGGCAAACGCAGATACCAAACGCACAGTGTCGCAGTCAGCAAAAGGAAAGAACCACTCTATCTTCGGAAAAATGAATTCTCGAGCTTACAGCACAGCTTGGGGTCCAAATCTAATACAAAAATCTTCATTCATCCAAAACTGGATAAATTTCTCATAGGTAGCCATTATTCTTACTACATCTCCTCGCACATGTGTGCAGTCATTGATAACTTTTCACATACGTGAAGGAAATAACAGTGTAAAAAGACTTAACCTAGTTATTCTTTTTGAAATTGGAATTTCCCAATAGACACGAAATCCTGGATGAATGGAGTGCTAAGAGGAAATAAAAGAGACAGAAGTATGAAGAGAGCCATAAAATGCAGTCAGGTACATGACTCCTCAATGAAGTTCATATTTACAAAGTAGACCTCAGAATACCTGTCACATATTTTAACTATTTATCTGGTCTAGGGAGAATCAGAAATAAAATCTACCTTTTTATTTTATCTTTTTATTATGAAAAATTTAAAATATACACAGAAAAAAACCCAGAGTAGTAAAATAAGTGCTGATTTTCTCATCGCCCAGATTCAACAATTATTTTCTGTCACTCTGTTTTAATCAATATCTTCACCCATACCTCCCCCTATTAGTATCCAGTTTTAAGGTGAAATGTATGTACATACACGACATCACAGATATTAAATGCACACTTTTGATAAAGTTATCCGTGTGATAATCCACAAGCCTGTCATGATATAGAACATCCCACACCTCAGAAAGCGCCTTGTGTGCCTCCCTCTGCCACACCACCTGCAGGCACAACAATACCCCACAGAAAAGGCAGTTTCTCTCACAGAAGAAAGTTAAAGCCAACGCCTCCCCTTGGGCACACTCTGCATTTCACGTGACACAGAGGCTCTTGATAATCAGCTTCCTGCAGAGACCACAGTGTAGGGATCTGATACCAAGCTAAATGCAGGCACTGTTCCTCTCACAGATCCCACTCAGAGAAAACCAGCAGCTGTAACAACACAGAACAAAAAGCTCGGCATGTGGAACTGCTTATCTGTTCATTTATTTCAGTAGTATCCTCACAAACACAACTTAGGAAATAAATGGTAATAAGAGGGGGAAAACATAGCCACGTTGTAACAATGGAATTTTTAACCACTCACTACCTTGAGTGCATGCTTAGCAGACCACCTTAAATTCTCTACTCCTGTTTTCCAGAACGGTAGTAACAGTAGGCCAAGAAGGAATACTGGTCCCCACACGAACAGCAGCTGATCGGAGTTAGAGGTGCGGGAGACGGGCCAGGACTCAGAGCTGCACCTGTGGGACTCCACTGTGTTCTGATCCCAAGCACACCGGCGCAGGACAGAAGATGCACACTGGGAGCACTGTCCATAATCTTTTCTATTCTCACTCCTTCACTCACACTGTGAAACCCATCCTCAAGTTCCCGCTCAGCCTCGTACAGACCTTCTGGGGATGGGTGAGAAGTCCTTCCCACCTGCTTTTTTCTTTCTCGAAGGAGCTAGGACTTCCATATTGAGAGTGGGGGAGGGGGTTCTGGGGAACATGGCTGCTATTGTTTTTTAACACAGGCTCTTTCTAGGCCGCCTGTGTGCAGACAGAGGTGAGCACACCAGGATGGTCTCGTCCCTCAGCTCATGCCTGGGTCAGGCCACAGTTCAGGACAGCTCTTTGCCAGGGACCAGTTATCTGCTAGTCACTGGGGAGCAGGAGATCCTATCATGGGCCCTGGGTCTTAGTCACATTCTTCACAATTAATGAGGCTAATCCTGTGCTTGACATTTGAGTCTGACGTCTCTTTCCCAAACTACTTAGACCCTGTGAAGGAAAGACAAAATCAATGAGGGTCTGTACTCCAAAGAATCTTTAATCTTCATCCTTTGTCTCTGGACTACATCTTTTCCTTCTCAATGTCCCTCTAACTACGTACTCAAATATACATATTCTAGGGTAAGGCCTGGATTGCCCTTCTTTACACACTGGCCACTTGAAGCTCATCAATTCCCTCAGCGCTGTTGGACAACTGTTTCCTCATTCGAAACGGTGCGCCATCCCCTCCTCGCACCCACTCCTGGGCACCGCTCTCACCACCACTACCACCGGCAGCGACAACACCATCGGTGCCAGCAACACCACTGCCATATACGCAGCCAGCAGCACCAACGCCAATATCAACACCACCACCCCGTGCATATTCGGAACCGAGGCGCAGGCTGCTACTGACACGCACCCTGCCAGCTTCTTGCCAGGTTTCTTCTTACCTTGTTCTCCTCTGGACTGAAGAGGATTCGGAATGTGGACGGCACCCCTGGGGCCACTTTGTGGCCAATCTCTTTAGGCTTGATAACTTTAAAGTAAGGTGAACTTTCCTCAACAACTTTCACCATCCTTGGAATCTGTAAGAAAAACATTTGAAGACTGACACTGTGGTTGCAAAAATGCACAATAAAAGACACAGGTTTTGGAACTAAACATACACTGAAATCCTTGTCAACTTCTTACTGGACACGTGACCTTGGTAAGGTCTGAACTTGTTACCTCGACTGTAGAAGGAGATGACAGGACCTCTCTTTATCCCAGTGCCTCACACAAAGTGAGTCCTTTACCTTGAATTTTTATTAACATTATTATCATTACTTATTTTATTATGATTTCAACTCTGTGTTCATTTTATTATTTAAATGTGAATATCTTCAAAGACTACTTAATTTGCTAAAACCATACCAACACAGTGGAGTTAAACTGGATTTCCTAACACTTCAGAACTGCTTTGGGGGAAAAAAAAAAAAAAACCTTCCTTACTGTACCCCTTCTGCTACGATTTGAACAATATTTGGCTTCTCAGCTCATGCAGGTGTTTAGGCTTCCAAAGTCATAACGTAACGGTACCAAGGAGGGTAGAGGCTTGACCCAGCTCTGGTGTCAGGAAGTGGGCCCAGTGAGAGGCCTTTAGGTTCCTGGAGAAGGGCCCTGGGAGGGTAGTTCTTGGGAGGACACTGGTTATGATCATGGTGTCTCCCTTGCCAAGGAAGTACTGAGGACATTGGTTAAGCAAGCTGAGTTGGCTTCTCTCCCTGCCCCATCACATGACTGCTCCTCTCTGTGTGCTCTGCCACTGCCAACCTCCAGCTTCACCAGATGGTCAGACAGACAGGGCCTGCCTGATCTTGGTCTGTGAGCCACCAAAGCACGAACCCAGATAAATCTTCTGTGATAAGAAGCTTCTCTCTGCTACCTGCTACCTGGATAGAAAGCCGACTGACGGCCCTCTATGGACCGTCCATTCATGACACGTGGCCATGTCTCTCTATCTTCCCCACAACCTTTGTGCCTCGTTCTCACTCCCCTTCTGGAGATGAAAATACAGATGCATGTCCAAAAGGCATAGCCCTACCAAACAATGGCGCTCGGAGGCAAGCCCTGGCCTCGCTGTGGGACGGCCCTAAATAGGCAACACTATGAAGCCAGAGCTAAAAACAGTACAGCACCGCCCAGGTCAGTCTCAGGGCAGCTTCAAGCAGTTTCCATCTTTTAAAGTCTTATTCCCATCCTCAGTCTGCCCCACCCATACCCATGTCCAGCTCAGGTTGCTCAGAAAATAAAAGAAATGCAATTATAAAGAGGAATGGAGGTGGTCGGGGGTGAAGGTAAAATGGACACAAGGAAAAGGGAATTTTTTTATTTCAAAGACTCAAAGGGGCAAAAGAAAGTTAAAGTAGGACTTAGAAGTCTCCTGTGAAAAATGAGGAAAGAACAACTCACTGAATGTCTCACAGCTATAATCCGGGTGGCGAAGGGGAGGGTCAGTGCAGAAAGGATGCCGACAGATGTTAAGACTACAGCGGGGGCGGGCGGGAGATGAGGAAGAGAGGTGTGCAGATCTGGTAGGAGCAGAACTGGCTTTGCTGTGCAGTGGTATTTATGATGTGCGTAAGGACTCAGTGTAAGCTTTCTAGGAGTATAATTGCTGATCCAAAACCAGAAAGGGAGCACTAATCTATTAATAGTTTACTGTTTACTGCATAACAAGCACAGAGCTGAATGCTTTATACCTACTATCTCATTTAATATTTAAAACAACCTATTGAAATTAGGGGTGCTATTACTATCCCCATGTTTTGGGGAAGCGAAGTGACTTGCCCAAGGCCTCTGGGTAGAGACAGCAAGGTTGGGATGCGAATGCAGATCAGTTTGATTCTGGGGTCTGGGAGCTTATTCTGTATCCCAAGTAGAATCATAATGCGGCACACAGGGTATTCATGGCTTACTCTCCACCCCCCACCACCACTACGTGTGTATGTGAGAGACAAAGAAAAAAAGGATCAAACAGATTCTGCCTTTTGCTCTATGTGCCAGTGAGGAAACAAATACAGGGTGAATGGCACACAAAGCATTGACTTCCCCGTGCCCCGAAGCCCTCCCAGTGGTTCCTGATGATGCTGAGAACTAAGGGAGCAGACAGGCAGGCTTGCATCAGTCACCCAGTGGGAGGCTCCAGTAGTAACCTACCCAAGAACAATACCCTTAGCCTAGAGGAAGCTGTGCGCCTGCTGGCAGGTAGACCTTCCCCAGACAGGGAACCTCTTCCCATGGCGCCAGTGCTCTGGCTGCATCTCACCAAGACATGTTGGTTGTCTGCGAGGACTGAGTGCCCCATAGCAGAACTCACGCCACTTTCCCTGGACTTCATCATTTGTGCCCACTGATGATCTTTTCTAAGGTCAGGGAGGAGTGACCGAAACAGCCTTTGAGTGTGTTCCTCTCTGGTTTTAATGGCCTAAAAACACCTAAGCAAGAGCCGAAAAGTAACAGACAAAAGGACAGGAAAATGAAATGAGAAACCACACTGAGCGGCAGCCGTAAATGCACAGAGGTCCTAATGTTCACATCGAGTGCCTCTGCTTAAGGTCCGGGATCCTAACCCTGAGTACCTCTGATTGATTTCCTTCTCTCTGCCTAGGCTTTCAGCTTCCGGCCCCGGGGCTCTCTTGCTAACACAACTGCAGCAAGAAACAAACAAAACAAAACCTAAATATACCATTTTCTCCAGAGTCTGACTTTGCTGCCACTAAATCACCCTATTGATCTCTGAGAGGCCTCGGTGATTCCTTTAATGAGCACCGTACCAAATATAACTACAAGTCTTCC
The DNA here is from genome assembly GCF_033115175.1 of Lepus europaeus. Lineage (NCBI taxonomy): Eukaryota > Metazoa > Chordata > Mammalia > Lagomorpha > Leporidae > Lepus > Lepus europaeus. The sequence goes on along the minus strand of NC_084845.1, from coordinate 59,201,878 downwards.
CATTTGCTTTGGATTCTTGCATAGTCTTTTCTTCTTTTCTCTTAGCCAGATTTTTCATGACTCCACAGTCTTAGACTCCTCCATGGAATCCCACTTGTCTTTCCACCTGAGCTTTAACATCTCAGATGCCTCCCTGTCTGATTCCTCCCCACACTTAACTCTGCTTCCAGCTGACCTTACATAGTATTCTTCCTTTCACTGTTGTTAGATGTCAAGGAAATCCTCAGGCATCTAATATCTTTTCTTGAAACAAGCGCTAGTTTATCTCTGAAGAAACAGACATGAGGCTGGAGAAGAAATTCTCGGATGCAGTCATAAAGAAACAAGGTACAGACAGCAAGAGAAGCCTTCTACAATGATCCGCAGACAAAATCTGGGGGCTGTCTGATTCAGAAGGGAGGAGAGGAGAAAAGGGGAAAAGGATTCACATTTTTCAGATGAGAAAGTAAGTTTTCAAAAAATATAATTAATGGGGCCAGCACTGTGGCGTAGCAAGGAAAGCCACCGTCTTCAGTGTGGGCATCCCATATGGGCGCCGGTTCAAGTCTTGGCTGCTCCACTTCCAATCCAGCTCTCTGCTATGGCCTGGGAAAGCAGTAGAAGATGGCCCAAGTGCTTGGGCCCCTGCACCCGCATGGGAGACTGGGAAGAAACTCCTGGTTCCTGGCTTCAGATAGGCTCAGTCCGGCTGTTGCGGCCAACTGGGGAGTAAACCAGCAGATAGAAGACCTCCACCCCACCCCACCCCCTGCCTCTCCTTCTCTCTCTCTGTAACTGACTTTCAAGTAAATAAATAAATATTTTTAAAAAATACAATTTGCAGAAAATAAATGCAAATGCTCAACAGCTGTAATTCACATGAAGAGAGTTTACAGTTGAACCGGGGAAATGGTGTCTCCAATGCAGAGTACATAAAAATTTATGGTGATTGCCATGTTTTAAATGAAAACCCAGCCCAACTGGTCATATGGGAGCAGTCCAGACCATTTACCTAGTTAACAATTGATTCAACAAGAACATAGCACACATATTTGAAGTTTGCTATTTATTGGACACTGCATTTACACTGAACATACGACAACAAATACATATCCTTGTTTTCATTAAGCTTCAAATTGAAGAGCAAGTTTTCATACTATTTCCCTAACTCTGCTGAATTATAGAACTCTTCTAAGAGCCAGCAGGAGCCTGTGTTACTTCAACCCTTCTCATACGTCACGGACAAGTTCACCTACCCCGGCAAACGTACTCACTGTATCATTGTTCCTCAAAATCAGTGGAACCTCATAGACTTCACAGGGAGTATAGTTCTGAAATATAATTTCTGATGGAAAGGGCTGGAACAATGCTTGATCCAGGTCAATTCCTGAAAACTGCAATTGAAAGGGTAAATTATTCATCGAGTGAGACAGTAAGAATATACTATACAGACTTGTGGATAATAAAACTAAGAAAAAACATGGGAAACACTCAAAAAAGGGAAACTACTGTAAATATTAGTAGTTAAAACTTGTGATGGGGGCCAGTGTCATGGCTCATTTAGTTAATCCTCTGCCTGTGGTACCGGCATCCCATATGGGCACCGGGTTCTAGTCTCAGTTGCTCCTCTTGCAGTCCAGCTCTCTGCTGTGGCCCAAGTGCTTGGACCCTTGCACCCGCATGGGAAACCAGGAGGAAGTGCCTGGCCCTGGCTTCGGATCAGTGCGGCACTGGCCATCGCGGCCATTTGGAGAGTGAGTCAACAGAAGGAAGACCTTTCTGTCTCTCTCTCTCTCACTGTCTATAACTCTACCTGTCAAATAAATTAAAAAAAAAAAAAACTTGTGAGGTAATTGTCATCAACTTTTTTAATATGACAGAGAGAAGAAATTTAGGTCTTTGGTTTTTTTATTCTAATAAGAACATCAACCCCAGAATGCCATTTCTACTAATGGCGAGTAAGGTAAATTGGACCAACTTCCTTATGAGGATAACCAGAGGAGCTGTATCAAGATTTATCAGCTTGGAGGCACTACAGAGCAAAACAAGACAGGAAAGAATCAGTGGCCAGAGTCTGCAGAAAACAAATAAGTGCAGATGGGGAGTGGAATGAATAGAGAAAGTTGGGAAAGTTTTTCCTCTGTGCATTAAAGAATGGGTGGCCAAGATCCAGTATAGCATTTTTTAAAATACAGCAGGACCAGGGAGAGACAGAGTGGTTGGAATTCCAAGACTTGTTAAGGGGCTCTGATGGACTTTCTCACTTCCTTGACCACAAATGGCTGCACCACAGAAAAAGGATAAACTGGGGCTGGCACTGTGGTGTAGAAGGTAAAGCCACCGCCTGCAGTGCCGGCATCCCATATGGGCACTGATTCAAGTCCCAGTTGCTCCACGTCCCATCCAGCTCTTTGCTATGGCCTGGGATAGCAGTGGAAGATGGCCCAAGTCCTTGGGCCCCTGCACCCACGTGGGAGACCCGGCAGAAGCTCCTGGCTTCGGATTGGCACAGCTCCGGCTGTTGTGGCCATCTGGGGAGTGAACTATCGGATGGAAGACCTCTCTCTCTCTCTCTCTCTCTCTCTCTTTCTGCCACAGCCTCTCTGTAACTCTTTCAAATAAATAAATAAATCTTAAAAAAAAAAGAAAGAAAGAAAGAAAGAAAGAAAGAAAGAAAGAAAGAAAGAAAGAAAGAAAGAAAGAAGGTATTGCTGGTACCCATGTGTTAGCAGAAGCAAGCGTTCTATCTGGGGGAATAAAACATCATCACAGGGCTCAAATTGCTTCTATAAATTTTACAACTACCAAAAAGAGGTTTTACAACTGCAAGAAAATTACAAAATGACCAGAAATCTGTAGTTCAGTATAAAGGCGATATGCAAATATTATCAAACACATAAAACCAAGATTCATAAGCTCTTGTAGAAGAAATTAGTAGAGGATGATTGTCCTAACATATAAATGATAAAACTCCGGAATCGGAGATAAAATTAACCAACAGGGTTGAGAGAAGAAAGAGGAGAGGTAATCTAACGCTGTGAAGCTCCTAATTTTGACATGCTTCACAGCAGGAGTCAAAATACATTAAAACACACACACAAGTAGTACGCACTGAAAATTACTCATGGTCTGGTCTTTGTCATGGTCTCAGGAGAGATGAAATAAACATTAACTAGGATGAATTAGCTTTGGGAAAGGCCTCGTTCCCGCCACCCAACTTTAGAGGGTGGTTGTAGCAGAGGGAAGAAACAATAATCAAAGCCAGCAATGCTCAGAACAGCAAATTTTATACGGATCCTAGAGAGCGGAGACGAGGCTGAAGGAGTGAGAGTGAAAGGGCCTCAAGCACTCATTTCTCTTGTGGGCTGTAACTCTGAAAAAACAAAACAAAACAAAAAAAACAGGAAGAATGGGAGAAGCCTTTGAGAGGGGGACTCATCTCCATCAGTCCAACTGATGAACGTTTGTATCATAATTTCTGTACAGAAGTGAAGCATATAATTTGAGAAATTAATTTAAAAATAGAATACACAATCTTTTAAATAATATGCTCCTGAGGCTGGTGAGGTGGCGTAGTGGGTAAAGCGGAAGCCTGCACTATCAGTATCCCATATGGGTGCCGGTTCGAGTCCTGGCTGCTCCTCTTTTGATCTAGCTGTTTATAACCTGGTAAAGTAATGGAAAATAGCTCAAGTCCTTAGGCCCCTGCACCCACATGGGAGACCCAGAAGAAGCTCCAAGCTCCTGGCATCAGATCTGCACAGTTGTGGCCATTTGGGGAGTGAACCAGTAGATGGAAGACCTCTCTCTCTCTCTCTCTCTCTCTCTCTTTGCCTCTGCCTCTCTGTAAGTCTGCCTTTCAAATAAATAAATAAATCTTTAAAAAAAATATATGCTCCTAAAGCCTAGAACATATAGTTTACATTAGAATACAGGAACACTCTAAAATAAAGACTAAAAGGACACATTGTTATTAGAAATCAGCAAGAATATAATATCTAATTAATTTTTTATTTTATTTTATTTATTTATTTTTTTATTTTTGACAGGCAGAGTGGACAGTGAGAGAGAGAGAGAGACGGAGAGAAAAGTCTTCCTTTGCCGTTGGTTCACCCTCCAATGGCCACCGCGGCCGGCGTGCTGCGGCCAGCGCACTGCGCTGATCCAAAGCCAGGTGCCAGGTGCTTCTCCTGGTCTCCCATGGGGTGCAGGGCCCAAGCACTTGGGCCATCCTCCACTGTACTCCCGGGCCATAGCAGAGAGCTGGCCTGGAAGAGGGGCAACCAGGACAGAATCTGGTGCCCCAACTGGGACTGGAACCCGGTGTGCCGGCGCCGCAAGGCGGAGTCTAATTAATTTTTTAAAATATGCATTTTTCCTTTCTTTCCTGCTCAAGTAATAACTGTGTTTTATGTGAAGATGATAGCTTAATTGGGCTTGGCTAACACAATTCCTAGAATTACTTCAAACCTGTAAACAACAATGTCAATAGTATCCCAGAAGTAGATAAGGAGTAAGTCTAACTATCTAAAAGCTATTTTGAATGAGGTTTGCACTTATTAATTATAATTTTCACCATATCAAATCACAGATCTCAAGATCAACAGAGGTATAAAAGAAGTGTATAAAACAAACCCAGTGAAGGGTTAGCCCAGAAACAATAGTTATTATCGTTCTGCAACTTCTGGCATGTTATAGGGTCTACTAAACGTAGATAGAAAGCAGCTACCTTTTGATGTGTTGTTTCTCCCATATCTAAGAGTTCGATGATTTGTGGCCTGCAGATCACATGTGTATTTGCCAATCTCTGCTCGGTGGTGAGAGACATTTCCTTCAGGTACTCTGAGGGTGTCAGCTAGAATTCAAAAGAACAAGAGCCAAAGATTCATAAATGGTTACATTGAGAAAGTGTTCATAAGTGCCAGCAATGAATAATTTGTGTTTTCGGCTTTCAGGATAATTCTGGAATGCCACTAACTTCCCTTATGAAATATTCAAAATAACTAAATTATACAAGAGAAGTACCCATGCACTTTTGAGGTCTTTGCACAATAATTTAAAATGACATGTGGCTGCTTTTTCCTTATAATTTTGAAGGAATCACACAAAGGGACCCTAGAGAAAAAAAAATTTAAGAAACTGCACAGGAACATGTCCAAAGAGTTTAGTATTTATGCTCAAAAGAGGCATCTGAGCATGAAATTCTAAGTTTGTAAAATCATTTACCTAAGGAGTTTGAAAAACTCATATTTTGAAGTTAAAACACACAAAGCTTTTGAGTGCCTAACTACCACGTTAAATAGAAACTGTACAAAACGTAACAGACCTTGGTAATGGGATTGTATATTTAGAAATGAGTTTGAGGGGTGGGCGCTGTGGCGTAGTGGGTAAAGCTGTTGCCTACAGTGCTGATATCCCATATGGTCACTGGTGGGAGTCCCGGCTGCTCCACTTCTGATCCAGCTCTCAACTACAGCCTGGGAAAGCATTAAAAGATGGCCCAAGTCCTGGGGCCCCTGCACCTGTGTGGGAGACCCAGATGAAGCTCCTGGTTCCTGATTTTGGATCGGCTCAGCTCTGGCCATTGTATGTGAGGTGACCATTGTGCAGCAACATACTGCTTAGGTATATGTCAAGACTTTTTTTTTTTTTTTTTTTGACAGGCAGAGTGGACAGTGAGAGGGAGAGACAGAGAGAAAGGTCTTCCTTTGCCGTTGGTTCACCCTCCAATGGCCACCGCAGCTGGCGCACTGCGGCCGATGCACAGCGCTGATCCGATGGCAGGAGCCAGGTGCTTCTCCTGGTCTCCCATGCGGGTGCAGGGCCCAAGCACTTGGGCCATCCTCTACTGCACTCCCTGGCCACAGCAGAGAGCTGGCCTGGAAGAGGGGCAACCAGGACAGAATCCGGTGCCCCGACCGGGACTAGAACCCAGTGTGCCGGCGCCACAAGGCGGAGGATTAGCCTAGTGAGCTGCGGCGCCGGCCCTGTCAAGACTTTAAAAAATATTAGTGGTATATAATTTACTCGATTGATAATTCAATGATCAATAAATAATTAAAACTCTAAAGATTTCTATTTTTAATCTTATTTATTTATCTACTTGAAATACCCAGAGAGAGACAGAGACAGAGACAAATTGATCTTCCATCTGCTGGTTCACTCCCAAAATACCTGCAACAGCCAGGTATTTAAGCTGGGTCAGGCTGAAGCTGGGACTCTGAAACTCCTTTTGGATCTCCCACATGAGTGGCAGGGCCCCACAAAGTTGAACCATCAGTGCTTCCTCCCAGGATGCACTCACATCACCTGGTTTCGAAGCAGAGGAACCAGGACTTGAACCAGCACTCCAATAAGGGATGCAGATGTCCCAAGCAGTAGCTTAACCTGCTGTGCCACAATGTCTGCTCCCCATGAACTGTGTTTAATAGGACAGAAAATTATGTCACTTTCCTAGGTACCATTCAGTCATTTTAATGCTCTGTCTTCTATAAGTATATACAAAAAATACCTTTTGCCAACCAAGTAATAAATTATTAGGCTGAATGGTATGAAATTCTAATCTTTGTTTTTGAATTATACAAATGGCAGTTTCACATGGTTGTATGTAATGTTTAGAAAACCTCGACAGTTTGTTTAGTGCTATGGTTTGAGTGTGTCCCTCCAAGTCCCTGTGTCAGAGCCTTAACTCCTCAGTGCAGCAGGGTTGGGAGCTGGGGCCTAGTGGAAGATGCTGGGGCCATAGCAGCACAGCCCTTATAAATGAACTGCTCTTGTCTTGCAGGGACTGGGTTAGCTGATGTGGGAGTTCGGCCCCCTTTTCTTTTTTCCACGTAAACCTGTTTGTTTCCCTCCTTATCCCACCATGCTAGGACACAGCATGAGGCCTTCCCAGGATATAGTCACCCAATCTGGGAATTGTCACCCTCCAGAACCAGGAGGCAAAATAAATCACCCAGTCTGCTGTATTCTACCACAGCAGCAGCAAACAGACCGACACGCACAGTCTTATTTCAGCTGATGGATTTAAGCAATTCAAACCTCTACTTTGAAATATGTCCACAATTTCAAAACTTCTCAGGCTTTTAAAAAGTGCCTATGCTCCGTAGCAAGCTATAATTCTAAGTAAGTTGATAGTAATCAGTCAGTAATCTGTTTGGTATCTTGAGGATGCCAAGTAGCAACCATCATCACCTAGGAGTCTGCACGAAGTGTTTCACATAGAAATCCCCTGATACATTACCATCTGGTTCACTTCTTCTTCTGTAACCACCTTCGGACTCAGGGGTGGCAAAACCTTGCTTTGAGACCCTTTAAGCATTTTGACCAGCCCCATCTGAACAGCCCCCATGGACTCTTCAAGTCTTTTACTTGTCATTTTTATTTTCCTTGCTCACCTAAGAGTGGAAAAAAGGAAAACAAACCATAAAAACAAAGGAAGAGAACAAATGCAGTTAATTCTACAGGTCACTTTTTTTTTTATTTTTAAACTTCCACTTTGACTATGACCCTGTCTGAATAAGATCGAAGTCGGCAAACTCAAAAGGCTCCCGTAGCCTTGGCAACTCATGACTAGAGCCTAGGGAGATTACTGATGCCATAAACAAGAGTGTCAAATTGTTAAGTAAACAACAGGAGTCACTGTATTTACGTCTCATGTGGGATCTGTCCTTAATGTGTTGTCCAATGTGAAGTAATGCTATAACTAGTACTGAAACAGTACTTTACACTTTGTGTTTCTGTGTGGGTGCAAACTGATGAAATCTTTACTTAGTATATACTGAACTGATCTTCTGTATATAAAGATAATTGAAAATGAATCTTGATGTGAATGGAATGGGAGAGGGAGTGGGAGATGGGGGGGTGCGAGTGGGAGGGAAATTATGGGGGGGGGGGGAGGGAAGCCATTGTAATCCATAAACTGTACTTTGGAAATTTATATTTACTAAATAAAAAGAGAAAAAAAAAAGATTTTCCAAATACAGAAAGGTTTAGAAAAACTGATCTTCAAAAACAGATCAAATGTTTGGAACAAATATCCTAAATGAAGGATTTTATTCAGTGACTGGTCTAGATTTATCTTTATCCCAAATTCTAGAATCCACTATTGGCAGAATCATGGATTCTAGACCAAAATCAGGAAGACAGGAAAAGGTAAGCTGCTCCTACATTTGTACCACTTAAATCTTCCCAATGATCAGCACAAACACTGCCCAAGAGATACGCTAGAGTTGACTAATTTATATGTTTATCTGAGAGTTCTGTCTCATGACAATCAACTCTTCAAACACAATAAACAGTCTTTAGACCTTCACAGTTGGGCAAAAAACTGGGCAAAAGAAAAAAAAAAAAAAAAGCTGAGACCCAAAAACTGTAGCATGAGATGATAGGCAACAGGAAGTTTCTAGAAATCTTTTGAAGTTCATCCTCATAAACAAGCCTCTAAATGGCCACTGAATATAACCAAATTAATGGTATATAGTATCTCCCTTTGGGAAGGACACTGGCCACTTCAGGGGCCCACCTATGACAAGGTAAGGATTCCTGTTTTTATTGGTAGCAGGATAGGCTATTCAACACTTGTGAAAAACAAAACAGAGACAAATCTGATTAAAAGTACATGATAAAATGTCATGTAAGAAATCCTGAAGCCATTAAAAAGCTTACAAGGTAGTAAAACATTACCAGATCAAAGCAAGAGTTGTGTAAAGGAAAATAGTTTTGAATGAAAGTATAGTATGGTACACTGAAGTAAATCAATAAAATACCCAAGAAAATAATATAAAATTGTAAGACAAGAAAAAGGGTCTTTATGGTAGAAAGTCTTAAGATGGCAACCAATGAAACAGAATACAGTCAAAGAAGATTCAACATGCTATAATTGGAGTCCATGATGAAGGAAAGTGTTGGACTGGAACTAATATTTATAAGTGTAATCTAAGAAACACTTCCCCAAATGGAAGAATATTGTTCCACACGTTGGAACAGTACTTTCCACAAACTTAAAAACTGTAAGCCAATGTTCTTATATGCAGTAAAGTTCTCCTTCAATTATTAAGGCAACAGAAAAAAAAAAAAAGATGTTAACAGAAATAACTCAAGGAATACTATAAATGTGTTCCCTTCCTGAGGGATCTACTAGAGGTTAGACTTCATCCAATAAGAAGATGAAATTTCAGCAAAAGGTCTGACAATAAATATTTTCATGTATGTAATTATAGAGCTAAGTTTAAGCTGAAGTTCAGTGCATGAGAAAAACAGTATTCAAGCATTCTGTTTTCTGAGAAAGTACAAAGATAACAATTTAGAAATAAAAGAAGAAGAGAAGCAAACCAAAACTAGAGTAAGATCATCGACTATTGCTATATAGCAGGTAGTAGTCAAACTGACCAGACAGTATAAAGGAGGATTAAGGGCATTTTGGTATAAAGCCTACACTATGGCAGCCAGTGACCCTGGTTTCCTAGAATTCATGTATGTTTATAATTCCTCCCAAGTGTGGGCTGTACTTAAGTACTCACTTTTAACAAATACAGCATACCTGATGTTCTGTCATTCTGAGATTAGGTTACATAAACACATACCCTCTGGCATGTGTGGGCACTCTCCCTCCCTCTCCCTCTCTCCCTCTCTCAGATCACCAGCTACCATGTAGTGAGGGTACTTAGGAAACCTACAGAAAGGTCCATGTGGTGAGGAAGCCAAGTCTGCTGGCAGCAGCGTGAGTGAACTTGAAGGTAGGTCTTGTGAGGACTGCCAACAGTCATATGACTTAGCTTGAAGGCAAAACCTTCTGGCCCTTCTGGAACCCTGGGACGACTGAACCTATGAGTGATCGACTGAAGAGCGCTTCACTCAGCCTACAAGAGGCCCTGGGCAGGAGGAATCCAGTTAAATCACACCCAGATTCTTCACTCACAGAAACTGTGACAAGACAAACAGTCACTATTTTAAGATACTCAATTTTAGGTTCTTTCTTATGCAACATTAGACAATGAATAAAAACATTACTAAATAGGGCTTCTATATATATAAAAATATAGCTAAAATCTTTTATACACAAAAAACAAACGTTTGTAGATACCAAAAGAAACTTTTAGAAAATGTAGATACACTAAATAAATCAAATGTAACAGACACTTTGATTACCATACAAAATAATGACTGATTTGAGACTTTAAAAAAATCAAGCAAATGGGCTTCACTTGTCTGTTACAATGAAAATATTTCAAATTCAAGAATAAAGGAAAATCCAATTTTATGGTTTGTACCACAGACACACCTAAAAGTAGTGACCCAAAAGGCAAGAGTCTGATGCCATTTTTGTAAAAGATTTATTTGAAAGGCAGAGGCAGAGAGAGAGGTGTTCCATCCTCTGGCTCACTACCCAAATGGCCGAAACAGCCAGATCTGAGCTGATCCAAAGCCAGGAGCTAGGAGCTTCTTCTGGGTCTCCCACGCAGGTGCAGGGGCCCAAGGACTTGAGCCATTTCCTACTGCTTTCCCAGGCCATACCAGAGAGCTGGATTGGAAGTAGAGCAGCTGGGACTTGAACCAGCGCCCATTTGGCATGCCAGCACTGCAGGCGGCAGCTTTACCCATTACGCCACTGCACTGGCCCTGATGCCATTTTTGATATCTGACTGCTAAGAGCTTTCAAGTTCCACCACTACCTTTTCCCTTCTTCCCCCGAGCTGAGCAAGCTACCAAGAATGCCTAAGTGTTCCTTCCTTCATCTCTGATGGGAAGCTTGAACAACACAAGTCCAGACTGTACCAGGTAAAAGTCAACCAGTATCCTTTCTCTGTACTCTCAAGCTGTTTTTGAACCTACGTGGGGGCCTGCCTTGTTCTCCTCAGCAAGCCTATTATGTGAATAATAACTTTTCATATCTTTTAGGTGCATGTAGCACCATCAACCTTGAAATCCAAACCAAATTTTGGTTGGAGTGTCTGCTCTATCTCTGAGTGATGACAATGACAAAAGCAATTAAAAAGCAGGGTTGTGATCTTAATTTAAAATCAGAATTCTAAAATAAACATTAAACAATACAAAGAAGAATATTGTATAGTGCTAAAAGCTATACTTGAAAAATGTTAACAGTTATGAGTTTATATGCATCAAATATAAAGCAGAAATTACAGGGGGCACAAGGAGCTATGGATACACAAATAGCAGGAGATTTTTAACCTGATATTACTGTGCTCTCAGCACAAGACATGTAAGGTAGACAAAAAACAAATAAAATCATAATTTATTTGAACAGTATAATGCATTAAATAAGTCTAGCAACCCATATCAAAGATTACATGCTAGTAATAGAAAATATACCTCCTTTAAGGCAAAAACAACTATAGTCACAAGAAATTGGTTGTATTAGGAAACAAAGAAATCTGGTTCTACAACCTAGAAATATTACAAATAATACTTAGGTCATAATATAATAAACCAGAAATTAAAAACAAGACAAAAATCAGAAAGGTGAGGGCCAGCACAGTGGCTTAGTGGGTAAAGCCACTGCCTGCAGTGCTGGCATTCCATATGGGTGTTGGTCCAAGTCCTGACTGCTCCACTTCCCATCCAGCTTCCTGCTAATGCTTGGGAAAGCAGCAGAAGATGGCCCAAATCCTTGGGCCCCTGCATCTACATGGGAGACCCAGAAGAAGCTCCAGCTCCTGGTTTTGGTGGGTCCAGCCCTGGCCATTACAGCCATTTAGGGAGTGAACCAGCGGATCAAAGCTCTCTTTCTCTGACTCTCCCTCTCTCTCTAACTCTGCCTTTCAAATAAATAAATAAATCTTTAAAAACAAAACAAAAAAACCAAAAAGGTCTGTTCACTTGGAAATCTGAAAATCTTCTATTAACCAACATGAGCTAAAAGGTCATGAAAACTACATATGCATGTCCATGTGCTCCAGTCAGCCCTATTCTAGGAATCTACCCAAATAATGCACTGGCTGAAAGATGAACTAAGACATAGCCAACAAGAGTGGTGATCCATAGGAGGAGTGAAAGATCGGGGTAAATGTGAGAGGGATGAGTTTCTTCTGTATCTATCTAATGTTGACTTCTCAACCATGGAAATTTTGTATATATCAAAAAACAAAAAGAAACTAGAGAAAAAAATAGTATATCAGAAAGCAGAAACAGGGGCTGGTGCTGTGTAGCAGGTAAAGCTGTCACCTGCAATGCCAGCATCCCATATGAGCACCAGTTCGAGTTCCGGCTGCTCCACTTCCTAGCCAGTTCCCTGCTAATGGCCTGGGAAAAGCAGTGAAGACGGTCTGCCTTCACCCACGTGGGAGACCTGGAAGAAGCTCCTGGCTTCAGCCTGGGTGCAGCCCTGGCCATTGCAGCCATCTGGGGAGTGAACCAGCAGATGCAAGACCTTTCTCTCTCTCCATCTCTTCCTCTCTCTGTAATGCAGCCTTTCAAATAAAAAATAAATAAATAAATCTTTAAACAAAAATTAGAAACAAACTGAAATAACTGTGCTATATTTAAAGTTGGTTTCATAACTACAAAGAAACAACAGTTCTTTTAAATGACCTTTAAATAGTATTTTGGATGTATTTCCTGAATGTTATATGCTGTTAAAATCTATAGAATGGCAGAGAAATCTTACCACTTACTGAATAGTCTTAACACTGATCAAAATATTCGTAATACTATTTTAAACAAATAAGTAGTTCAATCAATGTAGTTAGGAATCAAGCATCTCAGCATTTTAAAAGTACAGAACCAAAAACATTTTTATATTAAGAAATTTTGTAATTTTAAATTGAAAATATGAGTGCAAGCCAAGGATGATTTTCTCTTTTTAAATAACCAGCCCACTCAAAAAAAGCCCAGAGCAGAGAAAGCCCCACAGTAACGACAGTCCTGGGAGCTACACTGTTCCCATACATCATGCAGCATGAAAAGGAACAACAGCGACTTGGGGAAATGGGTAATCTGAGGTTGAGGGCATAAAGTGTGCAAGATGACTTAGAACATTCTACCGCTCCATGAAACAAGAAAGTTAACAAAGGCTACTAGAGTTGTGTCAAGAACCCAGAGCAACCTGAAAGAGTTCAGATTTGTCAAAAATGGGACAACCGGAGCATTGAATAAAAATGTTTACTGTGGATTTATTGTTAAAGATCTGAGTTCAATGGTAATAAAAATATCATTAGTCATCTTTGGAAGTTGCTGGGGCAATAGACTATTTTGGAAATAATAAAAGGAAATAATCAATCATGCAGCCAGCACTTTTTTGGTAAAAAATTACATTGTAGACTTAGGAACTAGTTGATGAAGGAAAATCATTCTTCATAGAAGACTTCCAGCTAATGAATTAAAAAAAAAAAAGCAAATCACTATTTTGCAGCTCCTAATGAAAGGAAGGATCATCAATGCTAAAATAATCAGGTAGGATGTTACTGTGTAACTTTATAATGGCTCAGTCGGGCTAACAACACCTGAGCCCTGGAAATCAATCTTAGCGCTAAGATTGAGAGAGAGGCATTACCTGCCTCCTGATGTGATGCAGTACACAGCGCCACCTATGTGGAACTCTTAGCAAAAACCTGAAACTAAACCTAACTAAGCCCCTAGACCCGCCAGCCAGGTTACAAAGAGATAAGAGTGAATGGAGAAACAGGTATATTCCTTTCCTAGAAACAATCCAAATCCAGAACGTGGACATGTTAAAGGAAAATGACCTACTTTGTGGAATGACTCTGCTGCATGGGCGTGGGGAGGACTGTTCATAAATTAAGAGTCTCACACCAAGCAAATGCAAAGGTGGACCCTGTTTGAATTACAATTCAAAGAAATGAATAACACTCAGATAATGGACAGATTACTAAAAGGTTGAGAGAAGAATGAAGACTGGAGACTCTCAGACCCAGGAAACAGAGTGCTGAGTTCTGTTTGTCTCATATACTCCAGGCTAGATTCTGGACAAGTCGGCCATCTGGAAACAGGCACAACGCACAGGAAATCACAGGAAAATCATGCCCTCTCTAGCCAAAAATCAGAAAAGCAGAAGCCCAGAAAGACAGAAAACTAATTGGATAAAAGCCATTCTACTCAAGCTGCAGACCAGAGGAAAAATTACAGCCACACCTCTAACCCTAACAACAAAGGCAGAGTTGGGAACCTAGACCTTAACTGGCATCAGGCTGTAATGCAGTGCCCCAGTACCTCTGCCTACGTGGTATCAGAAAAGGCCAAGTGAAGAGTACAGACTTCCACCCTTGTTAGGCAGTTACAGGAATGACCCCTGCATGCACCGCGGTGTTCATGGAGGCCATGGACGAGGCTGGGCAGCCACTCCGCCTGGTAGTAACCAGACAACTCTCCCCTGTCTGAACAGGGTGGTGTCAGAGAAGTCTGGTGGAGAATCAGGGTGCATACTGTCACCCAGCGGGAACAAGAACACCCCTCTACCTTGCAATGTCGGCAGAGGCCACAGGAGCAGGCGAACCTAGCCTCTGAGTCCAGGTGGCACCAGCAAAAGCCTAGTGGGGAGCTAAACTCTCCCACCTACTTGGCAGTAACAAGAAGTCCTTCCATTCCCACGTGTCCACAGATGTTCAGTAGAAGAAGCAGGACAACCCTCTGCCACTAAAGCAGCATCAGAGTAAGGATGCTAAAGTAGATGATTCAAGTAAGATCCAGAATCTCATAGCATAAAACTGCAAATGCCCAGGTTTCAATAGAAAATTGCTTCAAAAACAACCCAGAATTCTATATCTAGCAAAAATATCCTTCAGAAATAAAGGGAAAAATCAGTCCACTGTCAGAAAAGGAAAACAAAGGGAAGTTGTCAATAGTAGAACTATTGTGAAAAATAGAAATTTCTTTAAACAGAAATAATTTTAATAGGGCATCCTGCAAAATCAAGAAGAAATAAATAATACAAAAAGCAAGAGTATGAATAAATGCAATCATCTTTCCTTCTGTTCTTGAGTTTTCTAAACTACCTCTGATGGTTGAAGCAAAATTATAACGCTCTTTGATGTGGCTCTAAGTGTACATAGATAAAATATTTAAGACAACAAGAAAATAAATTGAGAAGATAAAGTGGCATAAAGGGAGGTTTCTGTCCTTCACCTAAACTGATAAAATGTGGACACCAGTCATGTGTGAGTGTATGATGCATCACCTGGAACAGTCACTAAAAAGGCAAAATGTTGAAAGGCACTACAGATAAAATGAAAATGGAGTTGCAAAGAATGTTAAAGAAACCAACAGGAAGGCAAAACAAAACAGAGAAAACAAATAGCAGAATTAGGCTCTGATTTATCAATAATTACATTAAATGGAAATTGTCTATGTGCTAAGGAAATCATTTCCAGTATAATGATATTAGGTAGCTTCAAAGCAAAAGGATGTAAAATGTATATAATACAAATGTTAAAAGGAATCAGGAATAGCAATAGTAATATCAGATAAATTTGACTTCAAATCAAGGAAAATTATCAGGGACATCAAAGGACATCACGTAATAGAAAAGGGTGAATTAGGAGCAGCATTTGGTATAGTAGTTACCATGCTGGTGGAGATGCCTGGGGTTAAGTCCTGCCTCTGCTCAACTCCAGCTTCCTGCTAATATGAACCCTGCGAGGCAGGAGTGATTGCTCAGAAAGTTGGGTTCCTGTCATTTACGAGGAAGATTTGGATTGAGTTACTGGGTCCTGGTTCCATCCTGGTCCAGTCCCAGCCACTGTGAACACGTGAACATCTGAGGAGTGAACTAGTGGATGAGTGTGTTCTTGTTCATTTTCCTTCTTTCTCTCCCTCTCTCTCTCTGTCTTCCCCTCTGAAAGAAATAAGTTTTAAAATAAAAGGATGGGGGCTGGCATTGTGGCTTAGCAGGTAAAGCCGCCGCCTACAGTGCCGGCATCCCATGTGGGTGCCAGTTTGAGTCCCGGCTGCTCCACCTCCAATCCAGCTCTCTGCTATGGCCTGGGAAAGCAGTAGAAGATGGCCCAAGTCCCTGGCCCCTGCACCCCTGTGGGAGACCTGGAAGAAGCTTCTGGCTCATGGCTTGGCCTAGCCTAGCCCCAGATACTGCAGCCATCTGGGGAGTGAACCAGCAGATGAAATACCTGTCTCTCCTCTCCATAATTCTGCCTTTTAAATAAATAAATACATCTTTAAAAAAAAGAAAGAAAGAAAATGCACAAATGTGTAGTATTCGGGTGTATATTTTAAAAAATGCAAAGAAATGAAGTCATACAGAGTATTCTGGCTAATCACAATGAAATCAAACTAAAAATTTATAACTTCTCTGAACACTTGTAAACAAAATAACACGCTTTTAAATAACACATAAATCAAACACGAAGTCTTGAGGGAAATAAAACATACAATAAACTGAATGAAAAACAAAAATATAACATTTCAAAAATGTTTTCCACTAAAGCTAAAACAGTCTTAAGAGGAAAATTTATAGCACTAAAAGCTTGGATTGAAAAATAAGTCTCAAATCTATCATCTAATTTCCTAACTCCACAAAAAGAAAAAGTAAATAAAATCAAGCAACTCATCCAATGTGAAACAGAAAATCTGAATAATTCCTTAGCTATTAAGAAAATAGAATTTATAACTTTATAACTCTCCCCAAAACAAATCTCTAGGACTAGATAATTGCACTGGAGAATTTTACGCAATAATAATTAACACCAATTCTTTCTTTCTTTTCCAGAAAGTAGAAGAGAAGGGAACACTTCACTATTCATTTTATTAAACCTGAGATAAAACAATATAAAACTAATATTCCTCATGAATATGAACTGTAAAAGTTTTAACAAAATATCAAATTCTTAAATCCTTAGCAATATATAAAAAGAACTATATACCATGACCAAATAGATCTATTCCAGAGACATAAAGCTAGTCCAATGTTCAAAAATCAAGAATTGTAATCCATTATATTGCAAGTTAAAAAAGAAAAATCATAGCATCACATCAATTTATGCAGAAAAAGCATTAGACAAATTAAACAATTATTCATGATTAAACAATTTCCAGATGGGAGAGCATTTAGCCTAGTGAATACAATGCCAATTAAGGTGCTTTCAGGCCGCCTTGGAGTACCTGGTTTCTACCCAGCTCTAGCTCTTGACTCCATCTTCTTGCTAATACAGACCCTGGCAGGGGTGGTATGGAAGCAATGGCTCAAGTAAGTGGGTCACTGCCACCCATGTGGAAGACCCTGATTGTATTCCAAGCTCCTGGCTTCAGACCAGCCCAGCTCTGGCTGTTGTGGGCTTTTGGGAGAAATGAACCAGTAGATGGAATCTGTGTGTCTGTCTCTGTCTTGCAAATAAATGGATTTTAAAAAACTGTACTTCCAGAAAACTGGGAATATACAGAAACCTAATAAAAATATACCAAAAAATAGTTAATTTCATCCTAAATAACAAAAGACAGAGTGGATTTCCCTTAAGACTGGGAACAAGGCAAGGATATCAACTCTCATCATGGCTGTACTCACAGTACAGACATTCTACTCAACGGTGTAAGACCAACCAAGGAACAAAAAAAGAGAGTCATCCAGAGCAGAAAAAAATAAAACTGTCCCCATTCACATGTGGCACAACTGCCTGTAAATATATTCCCTCCAAATCTACAACAAACATCCTAGAAGTAATGAGTATAGTAAGGTTGCAGAAGACACAGTAAACATATTTTTAAAAAATACATATTTCTATCTACGGACAATGAAGAGGCGGAACCCAAAATTTAAAATATAATACCATTTACAATTTCATCCTCCTTTAAGAAGAAATAGGCATAAACTAACCATAACATATAGAGAGTTTCTATGCCAAAAATGACAGAATGCTAATGGAAGAAGTCAAAGACCATCACACCCAGCAGTGATCTGTATTCATGGACTGGAAGTCCAGTCGGAGTCAAGATGTTAAATCCCAAATTCACGTGCAGGCTTAGTGTAATTTCAATCACGATACCAACAAATATTTTTTAAAAACAGGCGAGCTTATTTTAAAGGTTATATGGAAAGACACTGGCCCTAGAATAAACAATCTTTATGAAGAATGAGGAAGGAAGAATCAAGACTATATGTTATTGGCAGAAAGAGAGACAAATCTCAATGGAATAAGACAGAGAACTCTAGAAATAGACCCAAGCAAACATGCCCAACTGGTTGTTAACAAAGATGCAGAATCAACTCAGTGGAAAAAAATGTTGCCTTTAATCAAATGGTGCTAGGGCAACTGGATATCATAAAAATTAAACCTCAACCCAAATCTAACACTTCATACAATAATTGACTTAAAGTGGATCACAGATTTAAGTAGATCATATAACTATAAAATTTTTAGAAAGAAAAACAAGAGAAAATTTTCCAGACCTAGGGTTTGTGAAAAGATTCACAGATATGTCCCCAAAATCCTAATCTAGAGAGGAAAACATTTGATAAAGGAGACTTTACCAAAAGGTAAAACCTCTGTACTTCAAAAGGCCCTGTTAAGATGGAAAGGGCAGCAACTTGCAAACCACAGGTCTGACAATGCACTCCTACCTGCAATGTATAAAGGCACTCAAACAGTGGAACACCCCACATTTCTATTAGTTTCCTCCTGCTGCTACAACAAATTGGCACACACAAGACAAATGTATTAGCTTAGAATTCTAGAGGTGAGAAGCCTGATATGGGTGCCACTGGGCTTAAATCAGGTGCTGGCTGGGCTGCGTCCTTTCTGGGAGCTCTGGGTGAGAACCTGCTTCCTTGCCAGCCCTACTTCTAGAGGCTTCCTCCATCTTCAAAGTCAACAATGGCAGGCAGAGTCTTTCTCAGGCTGTCACTCTGACTTCCTCCTCTACTTCTGCCTCCCTCTTACACTTTTAAAAACCCTTGTTACAACACTGGATTCACCCCGATAATCCAGTGCAATCTCCCTTTCTTAAAGTTACCTGATGAACAATGCTAACATCATCTCCAGCCTTAATTCTCCTGTCCATGTAATTATAATTAACACAATCACAGGTTCCAGGGATTAGGATTTGGATATTTGGTGGTAATGGTGAGGCGTTTGGAAGACCTTATTCTGCCAATTATACAATCCAATTAGGAAATGAATAAAAGATATAAAGAGGTATTTCACTGAAGAGGATATACAAATGGAGAAAAGCATATAAAAACATGTTTAGAAGCCAGTGTTGTGGCATATCAAGTAAAGCCCTTCCCTGTGACAATGGCATCCTATATGGGTACTGGTTCGTGTCTTGGCTGCTCTACTTTTTTTTTTTTTTTTTTTTTTTTTTAGATTTATTTATTTGAAAGGCAGAGTTACAGAGAGGCAGAGAGAGAGGTCTTCATCCGCTGGTTCACTCCCCAGATGGCCACAACAGCCAGAGCTGCGCCTATCCAAAGTCAGGAGCCAGAAGATTCCTCCAGGTCTCCCACGAGGCTGCAGGGGCCAAGGACCTGAGCCATCTTCCGGTGCTTTCTCAGGCCATTGCAGAGAGCTGGATCGGAATTGGGGCAGCTGTGGGAGGCCCAGAAGAAGCTCCTGGTTCTGTTGCAGCCATTGGGGAGTGAGCCTGCAGATGGAAGATCTCTCTCTCTTTCTCTCTCCCTGTTGCTCTGATTTTCAGATAAGTAAATAAATCTTTAAAATAAAAAAGTTTGACCATTTTCCTTTATGCCTTATCACTAACCATATGTTGTGATTCCCATTCGCTATACCTGGATTGTGCTTTTGCAGCTCTGTACCCATAAGGGTGAAGTTATTTTTCCTGAAACTTTGCTCACACTGTCCATTCTAACTCCAGTGTCCTTCCTCCTTCCCTGCATGGATGCCTCCCTGATTCCAGTGCCATTTCCTGACCAGAGCAATTTCTGATCCTATCATCTGGAAGTGATTATTCAGCCTCTTTGACCTTCCAGGACCTTATTTTTTTTTCTTTTTTATGACACCTAAAACTTTCTACTTGGCAGTTCTGTGTGTGCTTATTCTCATCTTAATAGACTATAAACTCCGTGGTGTAGAGATTATAAGGCACAGTGCCGGGTGTATAATGGATTCCTGTGAATTTCCAGTGAACCAGCAAACTAGAGTCAATATTCAGGAGTGGGGCTGAAGGGAGAGAAGTGTCACAATCACCTTGTCTACTGCTCCAAGATCTAACAAAGGATCGAATCAACGCAAACAGACCACATGCATTACTGTTCCCAGGATGCCTTGGCCATGTAGTTTAAATATTACTCTCAAATATTTCTGGGTAACAAGATATTATTATATCCAAGGTATATTAGAAAAAGAAAAGCAAGCTCTGGAACAGGATTACAACATTATTCCATCTCTGAAATAATACTAAGAAATAATGCATAGAAAAACAGGGAATATATAGCAAACTCTGAACAAAATAAAAAATAATAATTATAACGAAGTACTAGAACTATAAGGGACTTTCACTGCTAAGCATATTTGATTTTTGAAACTGAAATTTCCACAAGGAGCATGTGTTACATTTAAAATAAAAAAAAAAAAAAAGTTGAGCCCTGTGATAGGTAGAGAGGGCACGTCACAAGCAGTCACCTTCCAGCTTCTCTCCGTCTCTCTAGCACCTCCCACTACAGCTCACTGCAGCCTGCTCATGGCCTTTCAGCTCCTAGACCCTCTTGGTGCTCTCAGACCCTCTCATGTCTCACGGTCCTTTCCCTCCAGCCCAGATCTCTCAGTGAACTTTGCTGCTCAAGTCCAATATGCTCCCCCAAACCTGCTTTCTCCTGTATGTCCTCTGTCAATGGGTCATCAGTCACACCCAGTTGGATGGGGCCCAAGTTCAGCTGTCTTCCAACGTTGCTGTCTGCTCCAACCAGTCACAGAGTAACTAAATATTGTCAAATACTTATTGTGAACCAATGTCCCACAGGTATTATCACTCTCCCCACAACACACAGAAGGCACAGAGAATGCCGGTAACTCACCCAGTTTACACCAGCCAAAGGGTAGACGCAGCAGGAAGAGCCCATCACTCTGGATCAAGTTCCCACTCTCCATCACGATATTACTCTGTCCGTACTATGTGGCCCCACCTCCCTGACATCTCACAAATGCATCTACTGACTCTCCATCCCTGCTGCCCCTCCTCTGTACATGTCACTGTCACATCTTACCTGCATGACCGCAACAACCCTCTAACTGGCCTCCCTGACCCCAGCCTGGAGGCCCTACTCTCAAGCCTCCCCTGCACCCTAGCCACTATGCATGACACAGCTACAACGATCTTCTAGAGAACGACTTTGATCATGTCATTTCCCTGCCTAAGATCCCTTAGTCTAGAATACTCTTCGAGCTCCTTAGCATGACTTGCATCCCAGGAACTCTGCCTTCTTGCGCTTTATGCTCAACTTGCAGTTCGGACTGTGTCATGTGCTCATAAGCCCTGGAATCCCTTCCTCCTTCCCTGTTCTCACCCCAACACAGCAAATTCCCATTTGTCTCTCTGGACTCCGCTGTCACCTCCTCCAGAAAGCCTTCCAGGACTCCCCAAGGCTCCATCCTTTCTGATCTCAAGTGTCCTCACGCACACCTGCAGCATGGTTATTTATTTATCTCCTTCACCCACTGGGATGTTCCCTGGGAACAGGAACTTCGTGTTTTCTGCCACTGTATTCCCAGCACAGGGATGGATACATAAGCTTACACAGTAACTATGTTCAGTTAATAATTCATTCATACAAATGATTTTCCACAGACCCCAGATGTACCAGGGTCTCTCTCCTTCTGTATCTTTGTACAAGCTCATCCTTTCTTCTCACATCCTATTCCCTTTTTCCTAGCAAACTTCTATTCATCCTACAAAACCCCCCTTGAGGGTATACAGAAGCAAGGCTTTTTCTAGTGTGTCCAAGTATCAATCACTCTGTCCTTTGCATATGCCTCTAATAACGAATGCATCCAAACCACTACCTTGGAACTATTTGCTTTCCAACCTGTCTCTACCTCTAGAATGCAAGCTTCTTACCTGTAGAGACCATAGGTGACTGGCACATAAAGGGGCTCCATGAACACTTGTTGAATTGAATGTGCATTCAATCTCACTTGCTGGGGGCTGGCGCTGTGGTGTAGCAGGTTGAGCCTCTGCCTGTGGCACAAGCATCCCATAAGGACACTGGTTCGTGTCCTGGCTGCTCCTCTTCTGATCCAGCTCTCTGCTTATTGCCTGGGAAGGCAGTGGAAGATGGGCCCGGGTGCTTGGATCCCTGCACCCGCGTGGGAGACCCGGAAGAAGCTCCTAGCTCCTGGCTTCGGATCAGCCCAGCTCAAGCTGTTGCAGCCATTTGGGGAGTAAACCAGCGGATGGATGACCTCTCTCTCTGTCTCTCCCTCTCTCTCTGTAACTCTGCCTCTCAAATAAATAAATAAATCTTGTTAAAAAAAAAAACTCACTCATTAATAGGGAATTTTCTCTAGGCCACAATACTTATCAGAGGAACTATTTCCCTCTTCTGTTTTTTCTTAATCTAAATGCCAACCTTTTGCTCCTTCTGGTGTTTCTACTTACAGAGTCCACATTAAGTGTTCAGCATCTTCTTTCAGAAAATGGTGATGAGGAAAGACAGGCAAACGTAGCCTCGGCTACCTCTTAGGAAGGTGAACCAGGTAAGATGGAGTTTGTCATTAATGCTTTGCCTTTACAATTCTCACCTTTGGATTCTTTAAAGAAATGTTTTGGAGTAGACACTCTAAAGCACAAAATTCATTTTCTGCATGGAGATCTATTCACCTCTAAGAACTCCTAAGAGAGCTGAGTCTAAAAGAGCTCCCCTTACAGGGCAGACATTTGCAGTAGCAGTCAGAACGCTGTTTGGGATGCCTGCGTTCCACACTGCAGTGTCTGGGTTCAAGTCCCAGTCTGCTGCTGACTCCTGCTCCACGCTAACACGCCCTGAGGGGCGTCAGGCAACAGCTCAAGTGGCTGGGTCCCTGCCACCCATGTGGCAGACCCAGATGGAGATCTGGGTTCCTGGCTCTGGCCATGATCCAGCCCCAGTAATCGTAAGCATTTGGGGAGTGAACCAGTGGATGGAAAAGTCTGTTTCTTACAAATAAAATAAAAATAAACACATTTTTTAAGGCGGTCACATTCAGAGTGCATAAAGCAGAAAGCCTCCAGGTGATACAGGGGGGCGTTTACCTCACAGCAGTCACTGTCACCACCACGACCACCACAGACACATCCCTATCCCCAGTGCTATCCACCTCGCTTGACTTCCCTTTTACCCTGAGGGTCTCCAAACAGATTCCCTTGTGGTTCTGTCCTCTGTCCTTTCATTCTCGAAACCCCACTTTTTCTGCAGATAAGCCAAGCAAATAAATCTCAGAGCCAGTCAAAATCCTTTCTACCCAATGAGCAATGTGCAAGATGTAACAAATCTCAAAAAGACATCAATACGTACTTCATATTTACTTATGCAGTTCAGTAGCCTGCATACCTTTAACACATATACATAAATTTTGATTGATAAAAATTGTTCCCCCCAGCTTAAATTTTTGTTTATTTGCTTTCCTTTCAGAAAAAGCTGTCAGCAGTAATACACCAAAATCCTTAGAAAGGACCTTGCTTCCATCAGCCCTCGGTATTAATCCTCCTATACCTCAGTTTCCTCATCTGAATAATGGAAGCAGTAGTGAGTCTACTCTAATAATGACAGCTATGTTAACAAATTGCCCCCAAATCTGGGGGCTAACAACAGTACTTATGGTTGCTTGTTTCTCCCCCATTCTATGCCTGGAGAACCTGGAAGAAGCTTGGCTGGGTGATTCCAACTTGGCATCTCCCATTAGGCTGCAGCCATCGGAAGGCCTGACTAGGACTGGAACACTGACCTCTCAGAGGGCTCACCTGAGCACCTAGCAAGTTGCTCCTCGCTATCAGCAGGAGCCGAAGCTCCACTCTGGGGCCTCTCAGCAGGACTGCTTGAGTGTCCCCAAAGCATCCTGACTGGTGACTGGCTGCCTCCAGAGTGGACAGCCCAGGGGACCATGGAAGAAGCTACAAGGTCCTTTTTGACCTAGTAGTCTCACACTGTAATTTACACAGCAATACTGGTCACACAGATCAGCCCTGCCCAATACGGGAGAGACTACACACAGATACAAACGGCAGGCGAGAGGATGCTTGATGCAGCACCTGCATCCCAAATGACAGTGTCTGGGGTTGGGTCCTAGCTCCACTTCTGAATCCAGCTTCCTTCTAAGGTGTGCCCTAAGAAGCAGCAGAGGATAGTTCAAGTTCTCAGGTCCCTGATACTCATATGGGAGACATGGACTGGGTTTCCAGCTTCTGGTTTCAGCCTGGCCTGGGGGGGATTCTGTTGGGGGGATTTGAAAAGTAAACCAGCAGATGGGAACAAGTGCTCACTTCTGCTCTCTACCTGTATGTCTGTCTGTCTCTCTCTCTCTCTCTTTTTGCCTTTCAAATATATAAACTTTAAGACAGAGACTGTAAACACCAGGAGGCGAGGGTAACTGGGAGCCATCTTGAAAGCCATCTGCCACTCATCTCATAAATTTTGTCAGGATTAACTAAGATGATGTTTGCTAAGTGCTTCATTTTGTACACTATCTGGCATACAGTTGTGCTAGGTATTAACAAAAAGTGTGATCAAAAACAAAAATAAAAAAAATAAAAAATAAAGAGAAGGAAATTCCGTTCGATGAACCTTGCTTGCTGGAAGTATATTTACTTGACTGTTTCAACCTCCAATTCTGAAACTTCTACAACTGTGACAGTGAAGGTGGGGTTCTCATTGTCCAGGATGCTGATAAATGTTCTTTACTCCAAAATATCACTTTACCAGGAAAATATCAAGTTAATAATGAGGAAAACACTCAAGGAATTGCAACAGGACTTTCACTGTCAGTCACAGTTCTCCAGCCCCCACTGAGTAAAAGGATCAATTTTCATTTTATAATTCTGCTTCATCTTCTGACTTTCTACTGTCTTCTTGGCTCCTGGGCTCCTTAGTTTTCTATTTGATCTCCCTTAAATTGGATTATTTTATATTTTATAGCTTTCACGTTGGCCTCTGCTCTCCTCCCCATGGAATATTGCTTGAAAGCAATGTGCCTCTGCAGGATGTGTGACTTCTTATATCTGAGGTGGACAAGAGTGACAAATTCCAAAAAGAATCCTCTTATTTGACCCACGTTGAAGAAAAACAAAATGCAGATATGCAGTGGTAAGTAATTTTTCTAACAGTTCAAATTACAAAATAGCTGTTTCTCCACAGAAAAAATATCAGGTGCTGGAAACATGTTCAAATTGGCAGTTCTACAGACTCAACACAGACAGGGAAAAAGTCAAACAGCCAGCCAAGGGCCATGTAGGAAAAAAACAACAAGAACAGAGAAAGCTTTAGCTGCAAAAAAAAAAAGGGGGGGGGGTGGCTAATTACCATTTCTGAACTCCAATTCACATAATTTTCTTTTTTGTTTTTTTAAGATTTATTTTTATTTATTTGAAAGGCAGAGATACAGAGAGAAAAGGAGAGCAAGGGTGAGAGAAAGAAAATCTTCCATCTGCTGGTTCAGTCCCCAAATGGCTCAGGCTGGGCCAGGCCAAAGCCAGGAGCCAGGAGTTGCTTCTTGGGCCATCCTCTGCTGCTTTTTCCAGGTGTATCAGCAGGAAGCTGGATCAAAAGTGGAGCAGCCAAGACAGAATCAGCACCCATATGGGATACTGGGCCACAGGTGGAGGCTTAACCTTCTATGCCACAGCACTGACCCCCACATCATTTTCATTACTTACATCAAGAATCTACAAGTAGGTGCTGGCGCTGTGGCATAGTGGGTAAAACTGCACTTGCAGTGCCGGCATCCCATATGGGCGCTGATTCAAGTCTCAGCTGCTCCACTTCTGAGCCAGCTCTCTGCCATGGCCTGGCAAAGCAGTAGAAGGTGGCCCACGTGCTTGGGCCCTGAACCCACTTGGGAGACCTGGAAGAAGCTCCTGGTTCCTGGCTTTGGATGGGCACAGCTCTGGCCATTGCAGCCAACTGGGGAGTGAACTAGTGGATGGAAGACTTCTCTCTGTCTCCCTGCCTCTGCCTCTCTGTAATTCTGCTTTTCAAATATATAAATAAATCTTTTTTAAAAAGGAATCTACAAATATTATAGTTCCAAGATAGTTTGCTTTTCTCAGATGGGAATTCAAAGTGAACACCTGCGTAAAAATCGCCGAGGTTAAGAAGGCCTCTCATTGCCCCTATCCCCAAGGGAACTACCACCCTCACTTTTGTAATCACTTATTGACTCTTTTTTATAACTTAAGCATGCATACCTAAGCATGATAGTCTTGCCTGGTTTTTTTTTTTTTTTAATTTCATAAATGTGAATTTACAAAGTGCAACTTTTGTATTGTTATGGCTTCCCCCCACCCCAACCTCCCGTGGCCCTCCCCTCTCCCTCTCCCATCCCGCCCTTTATCGAGTTTCATTTTCAATTACCTTCATATACTGAAGATCAGCTTAGTATATACTAAGCAAGGGTTTCAACAGGCTGCACTCACACAACCACACAAGGTATAGGGTACTGTTCGACTAGTAGTGTTTTTAAGTTTCATAGTAAAACACATTAAGGACAGAGATCCTACGTGGGGAGCATGTACCCAGTGACTCCCGTTGTTGATTTAACAATTGGCACTCTTATTTATGACATCAACAATCACCCGAGACTCTTGCTATGAGCTGTCTAGGCTATGGAAGCCCCTTGAGTTCACCGACTCTGAACTTGTTTAGTCAAGGCCGTGTCACAGTGGAGGTTCCTTCCTCCCTTCAGAGAAAGGCGCCTCTCTTCTTGATTTGCCTGGTTTTTAATACTGAGTAGAATGCAATCACACAAATGTACTCTTTTGTGTCTAGCTTCTTTCAATCTACTCCATATGTCTATTTGGTTGCATAAAGCTTTAGTCTGTTCTTTGTAATATATGTAGAATAGTATGCTGTCTGGATATATTGCAATTTACTTATCCATTCTACCACTGAGTGACATTTGGGTTGTTTCCAACCTGAGGCTATCACGAATGATGATGTCATGGATGCTCTCATAACTGTCTCTTCATGCACAAAGGTAAGCAGAGTTTACAGCTAGGAAAGGTGCTGGATCACTGGCTATGTGCAGGACAGCTCTTTGCATAGCCTTGCGCTGACTCAGTTATCCTCCTTCCCATTTTTAGTTCTCAACAGTAACTGCAGAAGTTCCTGGGATGCAATGGCCTGATACAGGGAGAGACATACAGAAACAGCCTGGGCTCTGTTCCAGGACCCCTACCCATCAAGTACAAGATGTCCTTTGATGCTTTACCCTTGTGATTTCTGTGACCCTAGTGTATAAAATCAGGGCAGGCTAGCTTTCCAGAGTCCCACAGCTGTAACGTAGGATGACACTCCATCTGCTCAGGGCAGCTTTCCTGAGCCATGGGGCACTAGCTCACAACAAATGTAGACTTTTGTTCCTTCCTGCCTATCTATAAGTAACAAGCCCACTTCAGGGAACTTGTGTGCAAATGTTCTATCTCATCATCAGAGAAACCGGTAACTTGCTTCATAGTATACATACCTTAAACTTTGGCAGACGATACTGGACAGTTTTCCAAAGTGGTTACACCCAGGTATATTTCTCCCAGCAGTATAGGAGAGATCCGGTTGCCTCTTAACGTCACAAACACTTGCTATTAGAAATCTTAATTTTAATTATCTGGTGGATGTGCCATGATAACTCACTGTAGTTTTAATTTTTATTTCCCTGATTACTAATGAGACTAAGTATCTTTCCACATACTTGTTAGTCATCTAGATGTCCCCTTTTGTAAAACACCTTGTGAAACCTTCATGTCTCAAGATTTTTTCTATTAGGTTGTCTTTTTTCTTATTGATATGTGGAAGTCCTTTAGATACTCTGGGTAGAAGTCAATGATACATTTCTGCAAATATATTTTCCCATTATTTTTGTTCATTTTGCATTTCAAGTGGCTCCATGGGCCTACTTTCAGTTTATCCTTACTCCTTTTGAGGCAACTCTTTATAAAGCCCAAACCCGAGGAGGAGGGAATGTTCATGAGGTTTCTGCTATCCTTGGCAGAATCTGGTCATCAATAACCATTGCCTTAGCCCAGAAAGGCTGCCCAAATCCTTTGTCTCTCTTTTCTGCCTTGAAATTCCCATGTGTTCTTAGGGAAAGATGAGGCTCTAAGTATGGGATCTATCTCCCTTTGTCTATGGCCTCTGCTGGACTTGCCCAAGTCATTCCTCATGGCCTCGAAGAAAGCTTTTGTGTATTATCTGTCCAGCCTTTCTAGTTGCCCTAAGCAGAACAACCTACTTTACCATTACCAGAGGCAGAAAGTCCCTGATTTATAAAGCAAAGATCACATAAGGGGTGAGACCTTAATTAATGCCTAAAGAACTTTATAAAACAGAAAAATCTCTTTAACTGAAGATAGTAAAACTGAAGCGCAACACAGCATCCAGAACTAGCAGAAATCTACTTCCAACACTGCTCATGTGTCTGAAATTAACATTAACATTAGTACATTCCCACTATCTAACCCAAGACTTGTAGACCTGATGTTCTGCCATCCTGATTACTTCACCATGGATACTTAGAGCGTTGACACTGAGTAACTACTTGTAGAACCTCAGTGGTCAAAGGAAACAAGTAAGGAAGGGCACATTTACTACAGCCTTCTCACTTGAAGAACCTGAAATAATTTTTTTTTGAAAAGGCAGACTAAAATTGAGAGTCTCCTGAACTTTATCTAGTTCAAGGCTGGGCTCCTAATCTTCCTTAGGAATCTTAGCCCATGCATCCATCTGGATTATGAGAGTCACCATCATGAACACCCTGACAATATGGTGAAATGCATAACACTTGTCTCTGAAACACCCAGTTTCTCCTTCTAAGGCTTCCCTGTAGATCAAACTGTGGGGTTATTTAGAGGTAAAACGCTCAGAATTCTCTTTTTCCATCCTTCCTCCCCCTTCATGTTTACTTAGACTAATTTTATAGGTCTCAGTTGAAATGTCACTTAATCTAGAGAGTTTTACTGAGATTCTCAAAGTCCTGTTGTTGTAAGATTTCACAACAATGCGTTTTTGACACATTTCATAAATTAACTGTGCAACTTTATATTTGCCTTCCCCACCAGCAATCAAGTTCTATGAGGGCAGAGACCTCAACTGTCTTATTCATGTCTGGTACAAACGCCTGGCATGAAGTCAGTATGTGTTGAATAACTAAATTGCAGTTGAATCACTGAACCACTTATTATATTTTCCCTCAAGAAAGATGGTTAACAAACATTTAGTAGATTCTTTTTTCTGCGCTTTACAAGCCTGTATTCATTCCTCCTTCTTTCTGGGAATAATACCCTGATTTTCCTTATGGAAAGTCTCCTTACTCCAATCCAGGAGTGGCCTATCCCAATATTACACCTCCCTAACAACAGTGAATGAATGGTTCAAGACTGAGCACATAACCCAAGTCAAATCAGTCAAAGCCAACGAGACTTAATTCTGATTAGCTTGGAGCTGCTGCAAATGAGGCATGCTTTCTATTGAGGTGCTGAGAACTGGGCTGTGAGCCTGAAGCTCCTGGCAAACATCTTTCCCCCAAGAAGGGCAGAAGCTGTCTGAGAATGAAGCCACACAAACGAAAGCAGTGCCAAGAGACTGAGCTCTGATGGCATCATTTGAATCCTTCGATCCAACCAGAGCCTTTTGAGTTATCAGAGACGATTAATGTTCTTTGACACAAGTGTCATCTGAACTACATGCTATGACCACTCTCTCCTGACAAAGTGAATTCTTCATAAACAACTACCATCCATCCACCCTTCATATGTAATGTATTACCATAGCACAAACAACTCAAACTGCTATGCAGACCATAACTTGCAAAAGTAATCTTTGATGGTCTTGTTCAATTTGTCAAATATGCTAATTTAAACATGGCAGGTAAGTTATTTTAAAGCAATGTTTGCCTTCCTAAAATGTAGTCACTTCTATTTTATGTGCCATTGATTCTGCTACTATTAGAGTCTGAAAGGCTGGTAAGCTTTCAGCAATACACAGTGAGAATGCCTTCAGCTTCCACAGCTATTACACATGATTAATGCTCTGTTGGAAAATTTGCTTCAGTACACATAAACATGCAGGCGCACACACACACACACACACACCTACCTTAGGGTAATCTATTTTATAAGCATAGGAGTGTCAGGCAATTCTTGCTATTTTCACTGAAAATGAAACCCACAATGACAAAGAGACACTGAAATTACCATTCATTGTTAACTAAAATTCCTTACTTTGGACCCATCACATCAATGAGGGCTTATTCACATTTTAACATGAAGAATAGATATCATGGTCCTTTCTGGACGATGCCAGCAACTGCTGCATGGCTTCTTTTTTTTTTTTTTTTTTTTTTGACAGGCAGAGTGGACAGTGAGAGAGAGAAACAGAGAGAAAGGTCTTCCTTTTGCCGTTGGTTGACCCTCCAATGGCTGCTGCGGCCAGCGCATCTCACTGATCCGAAGCCAGGAGCCAGGTAGGTGCTTCTCCTGGTCTCCCCTGGGGTGCAGGGCCCAAGCACTTGGGCCATCCTCCACTGCACTCCTGGGCTGCAGCAGAGAGCTGGCCTGGAAGAGGGGCAACCGGGACAGAATCTGGCGCCCTGACCAGGACTAGAACCCGGTGTGCCGGCGCCGGAGGTGGAGGATTAGCCTAGTGAGCCGCGATGCCGGCCTCATGGTCCTTTCTGCTAGGTGAGCAATCAATCAATGAATCAGGAAGCTGCAATCTACCAATTCTTTGTTGCCCCTTTGTGGAAAAAAAAACTAAGCAAAGGAAATCCTGGATACATTAATTTCTTTTCCTAAAATCAATCGTACTTTTGTCCCTGTGGTGTATCAACTCTTACAATTCATGGAAATTTCTAACAGGAGAAAATATCTTCTCATATTCCTAAAATAAGTTTAGTGGATTATTTTCTCAAATCTATTTCTCTTGCTTGGATTCAAGATGGTATGTTCAATTAGAAATACTCCAACAGCTTTTAAACACCCCCCTCCTTTCTTCAACAATCTACTCTTCTGAATGGATTTGACTATCCAGTATAACTTCTTCCCTTTCATTCTCATTCTGCCCTGTCCATAGAAGTTGGCAGATGTGACCAAGTATCCTACTTTCCTCTGCTTTGAATGATCTCGGGGGTGAGCATGGGGTCCAAATAATGGTAATCAAAACCCTTCCCTTGAATGACAGCTGGATATCGGGAGAGAGAAATTATTTCTTTGGACTTGCTGGCTTGGAAATGGATTTAAAGCTATTGGCAGTCATCTTCCCCATGAAATGGGGAAGTCCTTCTATAAAATAAAGCCAAGAGATAAAAGGAGAAATATGAGGAGGATGGATGGATATGTGACTAGGTGGAAGTGGGAAGAAAGATGAAAAAGAGTCACTCATGGTAGGCACTGAGACAGTTCTAAATCTGGAGAAAGCCCTTGGGTCTTTTTTAATCCTGTGGGCCATCCCTGTATCCTAACCAAATAACTAATAAATTCCTCATTTAAAAAAAATACTTATTTATTTGAAAAGCAGAGTGACAGAGAGAGAGGGAAACAGAAATATCTTCCATCTACTTGTTCACTCCCCCAAATGCCCATAGGAGCCTGGGATAGGCCAGAAAGAAGCAAGGAATAGGAACTCCACCTGAATCTTTTCATGTGGGTAGCAGGGACCCAAGGACTTGAGCTATCATGTGCTGACCCTTACACCCCACCACCACCAGCTGTATTAGCAGAAAGTTGAATCCAAAGCATGTAGTAGTCAGGACTTGAACCATTCACTCTGATATGGGATTCTCATGTCCCAAGAGATGGCTTAACCTACTAGGACACAACCACCCCTCCCTTCCTCATTTTGATTAAACTTCTCACTTTGATTAAACCTCACTTTGATTAAATTTCTGTCACTTGGAATCCAGGACTCTCTATGATAAATGCTATTTGTAGGCATCATATATTTCCCTGAAATTTATTTCTGGAGTGCATTAAAAATATTTGGAAATAACCACAATGCAATGGTGTGAGTCACTATTTCTAAGCAAGTTGAAAACGCCTCATTTCTGTTAGGAGATAATAAGCTTATTCGTTCCGTACCTAAATATAACAATAATTTGTACTGATGATGGAAAGTTTGCTTTATAATGATTAGCAATCTGGAAATTATGAAAAATCAATGGGGGGCCAGCACCATGGCTCACTAGGTTAATCATCCTGTAGCTCCGGCATCCCATATGGGCGCCGGGTTCTAGTCCCAGTTACTCCTCTTCCAGTCCCGCTCTCTGCTGTGGCCTGGGAGGGCAGTGGAGGATGGCCCAGGTGCTTGGGCCCTGCACCCGCATGGGAGATCAGGAAGAAGCACCTGGCTCCTGGCTTCAGATCGGCGCAGCGCTGGCTGTAGCAGTCATTTGGGGAGTGAACCAAGGGAAGGAAGACCTTTCTCTCTCTCTTTCTGTCTAATTCTACCTGTCAAATTAAAAAAAAAAAAATGGATGTCTGGAATAAGTAACCAAGACAGGTGATTTTATGCACTAATAATTCTGCTCTTATGAAGCCCATATGTGAATACAACTAGCTCATAGCAAGGTCTTTGCTGAAGCTCACAGGGATCGAGATTCTTATCTAGAATGTGGGAGTCCAGAAGAGATAACAGGAAATACTTCAGTTTCAGATTCTATGCACGTTTCACATGCATTTTCTCAAAGTAATAAGAATTTATAAGTTATTTGCAGTTCTTAACAAGTAGTCTTACTTGTTAATCAAATCCTTCCTACAAAACAGATTTGCTTTCTCAGAAAATGTCTAAAATCCCTTGATAAAGCCAGCTATACACTTCAGAGCAAATTTTGATTTATTCACTGACCCTTCCACGGCTCCAATGACATCAGTAGAGAAAGAAACCTGTACTTTCATCAATCTACACAAGCCATTGGGGCTGTGGCAATTCCCAGAAGTGAACAAACAGCAAGTGAGTTTGCCCAGCTTAACTGAGTACTTCCAACACAGATCCCTGGCTTGCATTCACACACCCTCACTAGCAAGTACTTGTTAAATGCTGCATGTCTACCTTTTATTAAAATGTCAAATGTAATTCTTTTAATTCATGGACTATCATAACTGAATGCAGTAAGAAAACCCAGTGACAGAGACTGGTTACATGCCATAACACTGCACTTGAGCTGTCTGCCACACAACAAGGTCATTTTTCTTCTTTCAGTTATCACATCGGCAAATATTGACTAGGGAGCAGTATGTTGCTTTCACAGGCTATGCTCACATCAATTCCCATTAACAACATGAAAAATATCCACATATAGCCTACATCTCTAATGAGGGTAATAATAAAATATTCCGCTAAAATTAAAGAGGCCTTCCATTTCCAGTAATGGCAAGTAATAGTAGAACCAGCCATGCATGTGAACATGAGTAAAAGTTCTAGGTGAAAAAAAAAAAATTTAATCTCCTTAAAGGCATTAAAGAGCTATCAAGATAGCAAGTAATTAGCAGATCAAACCCTAAAGGAAACCACCAGAGAAGTAAGTAAAGCACTTTTGCCCTTAGAGCATTTACTGATCCAGAAAATGTG
Organism: Lepus europaeus; assembly: GCF_033115175.1. Lineage (NCBI taxonomy): Eukaryota > Metazoa > Chordata > Mammalia > Lagomorpha > Leporidae > Lepus > Lepus europaeus. Next base: position 59,168,217 of record NC_084845.1, on the reverse strand, counting down.
GGCTTTGGTTTTGGTGGTCTTCGCTGGACAATGACCTGCAAGTCAGTTATCAGGGCCTGCTCAGATGGGAAGCATAACCTGCTGCACCCGAGGCTGAAAACCAAAACTAAAGCTGGCCACTCCTATCACCACCCCCAGGGAGTCAAGAAAGCTTGTCACAAAGTGAGAATAAAGAGAATAAAAATAAAGAGAAGGCAACACACACCCAGAATGTTAGGATTACTTTTGATCCAGATTTGCAACCCAAGTCCATACCACTTCAATTGCCAGAGAACTTCAGGCCATGAACTAGGTTTAGCACACTCCCAGATTAAAAGATCCGAGGTGTCCTGGCAGAAGCAAACCTAAGTATCCTGTAGGGGAGGGCACTATTACCCCAGACTTCAAAGAACAAGAAGCTCTTCAAATAATACTTCAAGAACAAACAGAGGCAGCACCCAGTCAGAAATAACAAGGCACCCCCATCAGCAAAATTACAACTAAAGGTAGAAGAAATACCACCCAAGGCTTCATAGGGAGGACTTATTAGATGCAAACTATGTTTACTACATTTGATGTACTAAGATAAAAGCTTGAGGGTATCTGCAGGGCAAAGGGATCTATGAAAAGTAGAGAAATTCTCTAAAACCACTGGGCTCTCCAAAAATGTCCATGTCTTGAAAAACAAAAACCAACAATGACTCCCCAAAACATGGCAGGGGAAAACTATCCTTTAATTTTATATTCCACAAAAATATCTTCCAAGAGTAAGGAAAATTAAAGACAATTTTAGGCAAAGAAACCTGGGAACATTAACTTAGCAGATTATTAGTAAAGAAATCTAAAGAATGCAACTCAAGCAGAAGAAAGGGACCCCCAAAAGGCAGAAAAAAAAAAGATGCAAGAAGAAACAGAGGGGGTAGTCAAGTGTGAAGAAAAAAAAAAAAAAAGAACATGAGTGCTGAAATAGATTTTAAAAATAATAATGTTTGTAATATTAAAAATAAAAAAACAGAGGCTGAGGTTTGGTCTTAAGGCTAAGACACCTGTGTCCCAAATCAGAGTTCCTGGGTCCAATTCTTGGCTCTAGCTCCTGACTCCAGCTTCCCACTAATACAGGCAGTAGTGATGGCTCCAGTAATCAGTTTCTATCACCCAAGTGGAAGAGTTGGATTGCATTCCAGGTTCCTTGTTCCTGCCTTCAGCCCTGGCTGGGTCCTCACCACTGAAGGCATTTGGGGAGTGAATCAGCAAATCAGAGCACTTGCTTGCTCACTCGCTCTCTGTCCTTCTCTACTTCTCAAATACATAAATGAATGAATAGTAACTGAAATGATTAAAACAGATTTAAGATAAATAATATCAACAATGTGTCACTCAGATGGGAATATACATAATTAAAGGGTTCTTGGGGCAGGCACTGTGGCGCAAAAGGTTAGTCCTCTGTCTGCAGTGCCAGCATCCCATATGGGCACCGGTTCTAGTCCCAGCTACTCCACTTCCAATCCAGCTCTCTGCTATGACCTGGGAAGTAGAAGATGGCTCAAGTGCTTGGGCCCCTGCACCCACCTGGGAGATCCGGAAGAAGCTCCTGGCTTTGGATCAGCCCAGTTCTGGCCGTTTTGGCCATTTGGGGAGTGAACCAGCAGATGGAAGCCCTTTCTTTCTGTCTCTCCCTCTCACTGTCTATAACTCTACCTCTCAAATAAATAAATAAAATCTTTTAAAAAAAAAAAGGTTCTGAAATCTCTCTAAAGTCCAAGAGGAAGGTATAAGTATTCATTTATTGTAGACTTGGTTAGGTATACATATATATTGGATTCAAGGGAAGTGCTAAATAAATGGAATGACAGTGATAATGTTCAAACTATAACAGGACAAAATTGAATAATGAGGGAGTAATTAATCCAGCAAGACTATACTGCAATATGTTGTGTTTAACTAAATACTGTAAAGTTGAGTTAATATTAGCAAATCAATTAATACAGTTCACTACACTGGCATATTAGAAGAGAGAAATCATATAATAACCTCAATAAGTGCAGAAAAGGAATATGATAAAAATTTAATAGCCATTCAGGACTTTTTAAAAGTTATTAGAGGGTCAGGTGTTATTATACCTAGAACAAAATCACTTGCTGAAATGTCCACATTTCATACTGTACTACCTGGATTCAGTTTCCAATTCCAGCTCCCAATTTTAGCTTCCTGCTAGTGCAGACCCTATGGGGCAGGAGGTGATGGTTCAAGTAATTAGGTCCCTGTCACTCACATGGGAGACATAGGTTGAATCACTTGCTCCCAGCTTGGGTCCAACCCAGTCTTGGCCACTGGAAGCATTTGAGAAGTAAACTAGTGAATTGGAGTGTTTCTTTCTTTCTTTCTTCCTCCTTCTCTCTCTCTCTCCCTCTCTCCCTTTCTCTCCCTATTGAACAAAAAAATTAAAAAATTTTTAAAGCCATGGCTTAAAAAAGTTACAAGCAAATTAAAAATAGAAGTAGTTTCTACAATCTATTAATGAATTATCTACAAATTACAAAAATCTACAGGTTAATGTTTAATCAATAAAAACATCAAAAATTTTCACTTACTATCAGGAACAAGATAAAGACACCTGCTTATTATCACTCCAATCAATAGAAATTTAATATCCTATCCAATACTAGAAGACTAAAAGAAAATTAAAAGAACTAGAAGAAACAAAGTTGTCATTATTAGCAAACAACATGAATATACAATTTTGTAGAAAAGCTCATCACTGTCAGAAAGCATTAGAATCAATAAGAATTTAGCAAAATTTCTAGATACAAAATAAATATACAAAAAAAATTGCTTTTCTATATACTCAAAAAATTAGAAAATCAACCTAAAAGTCATTGAAGGCCTTTGAGGAGTAGACAAGTGGATGGGAGCTTTGACTGTCTGTCTGTCTCTGCCTCTCAGACAGATAAATGAAAAAAGAGTTAAATTCAAATTCCTAAAGCTACACTGTTCATAAAATGATATTATTAAGAGATTAAAATGACTTAAGCAGTAGAGTAATATTCCGCATTCATGAGTTAGAAAATTCAGTAGTATAAAGAAATCAATTTTTCTCAAATTGATCTACAGATTCAAATGATCAAAATAAAAATTTTTTTAAAACTCCAAGTCTCCAAAATACTCCATAATTTTTGGTGGCACTTGATAAGCTGAGTCTAAGATTTTATGAGAACAGTCAAGAATAAACAAGATTATACTGAAGAAGAGGAACAAGCAAAATATATTGGATACCCTCTGTGCCAGTCCTCACATCCTCCATGTCTGCCATGAGCTTCTCACAATGTACCCTGAAAGCACATCACCTTAGTTGCACTGTGTTATTTCACACTTTATGCCCTGGGGGTTCTGACTGGAACCTCCTAACACCCACACAAATGCAGCCTTGGAAGTGTGAAAGAGGTAGTGCTTGAATTGTGGGAGACACAGAGAAATTGGTGAATAAAAGCTCAATTATTTGGACAGAAAATTTCAAGGTACATTCTATAAGCCCTTCAGGGGGTCTTAGTGGGACAAAGCCCTGGTTGCCCACAGTGGTAGCCCATCTACAAACACAACCTTAAACTGGTTTTATCCCCTTCCCTGTCTCACTCTTCCATCTCAATTCTATCCCCTTCAAGTATTTTCCAAAACTAATCAACAACACTCAAGTCCTAGACAAAGACTCTATTTCCTTGGGGGAATCCAAAATAAGATTGTGGAAAGATCTGCTCCACCAGACATTAACATCTACAAAGACAAGTCTGGGGCAGAAAATAGACAAGATAAGCCTGAAACACCTCTTCTTGTCTGAAAGTAAGGAAATAATCAAAGACTGCAAAAATGGCATAGAGGTCAATGTGAAAGGTTCTCCAATTGGCTAAAGATGGCGTACCTAAAATATAAACAAATTCATGAGTTCACAGTGAAACTCATTAGTCATCTTTGAAGGTCACTGGAGCATCAATTTATTATTTTGAAGAGAAAAAGAGGGAGAAGCAGAGGTAGAGGGACAGAGAGGGAGGAGGACAGAGAGAGCAGGTACACCCCAGGGAGCATTGAATAGATGGAAAAACTAAGAATTCATCATTCCTGTCCTGTATGAAATGTATTTTATGGTAATAAAATAGTAAATGAGAAAACAGTTGTTTTCTACAGAAAAATTCTAGCTGATGAATGCATAACAAATGATAGTATTTGAAAATCATCACATTGACACTCCTTCCAGAAGGATTTAAGTCCTTATATCAAAGGTATTAGGTGAAATCTCAGTAGGAAACATGATTAGTCAACTTGACTGACAACACCTGAACTCTCTAATCAATCTCAATATCATTAAAAGAAAAACGACTAGATGTTATGTCCCTCCTAATGTGACGGAATAGGAGGCACACACCACTATGAATTATTCTTTCAAAAAAATCAAACTTGAATCTGATCAAGACTTTAGTTCTGGCCGGCACCATGGCTCAATAGGCTAATCCTCCGCCTTGCGGCGCCGGCACACCGGGTTCTAGTCCTGCTCAGGGCACCGGATTCTGTCCCAGTTGCCCCTCTTCCAGGCCAGCTCTCTGCTGTGGCCAGGGAAGGCAGTGGAGGATGGCCCAAGTCCTTGGGCCCTGCACCCCATGGGAGACCAGGAGAAGCACCTGGCTCCTGCCTTCGGATCAGCGCGGTGCGCCAGCTGCAGCGCGCCGGCCGCAGCGGCCATTGGAGGGTGAACCAACGGCAAAGGAATACCTTTCTCTCTGTCTCTCTCTCTCACTGTCCACTCTGCCTGTCAAAAAAAAAAAAAAAAAAAAAGACTTTAGTTCTAATTCTAGTCAACAAAAAATAATGTACAGGGAAATGTTAAATTACAAATTACACCATGAGGATACAAAAATAAAAATACAGGGGGCAGGTGTCTGGTCTACGAAATAAGATACTCTTGGCTCACATAGGAATGCCTGGGTTCAACTCCCAGTGCTGGTTTTTGGTTCCAACTTCCCACCAATGCACACCCTGGGAGGTAGCAAGTATGGCTCAAATAGTTTGATCCTTGTCACCCTTATGGGAACCTATATTGGTCCCAGCCCAGCCCCAGCTATTGTGGCATTTGAGGAGTGAGCCAGTAGATGGGAGCTCTATCTGCCTCTCAAATAAATGATAAATTTTTTAAATTAAAACAACAATGTTGGAATTCTATAGGGTAAATGACTTAGCTTATTCTAAAGGTGAATTGAAAAAAAACTGGAAAAAGAAAAATAATAGAAAATGGAAATAAAATCTAAATATGAAGTGGGATAAGTGCCACTTGCAACACTGGTATCCTATATCCAAGTCCCCATTCAAGTCCTGGCTGCTCCACTTCTAATTCAGCTTCCTGCTGATGCACGTGGGAAGGCAATGGAAGATGGCCCAAATATGTGGGCCCCTGTCAGTCATGTGGGAAAATCAGGATGAACTTCCTGGTTCCTGGCTTTTGCCTGGCCCAGACTTGCTGTTGTGACCATTTGGTGAGTGAACCAGCAGAATGAAGATCTTTGCCTTTCAAATAAAATGAAAATCAATCAATAAAAAAATTTTGAATAGACAACCCAATAGGAAAAAAAAAAGAATGATCATTTTACTACAAAATATTCAAATGTCCAATAAATATGTGAGTTATGTTCAATCTTATGGAAAAAAGTCAGGAAAATGCAAATAAAAATCACAGGATGCCTGTACACATCTACCACATAAGCAAAATTCGAGTATGATAATCCTGAATACTGGCTCCTCTCTGCTGTAGCGGGAAATCCTAAACACTTGTTGGTGATCCTGTAGCTGGGTAAAAGCCCTTTAGAAAACAAATTTCCTTTATCTAGTAAACTTAAAGAAATGTCTGTCCTGTGAGCTAACAGTTTTACCCCTGTATTCAGTCCAAAGAAATGAATTCATGCACATTCTACAGTTACATGCGCAAAATCATTTATAGTAGTGTTATGCATAATAGTGAAATATTGGAAACAACCTATGTTTTCATCAATAGTACACAGAATAAATTATATCCTGTAAGAGAATATCATAAATCAATAAAGATGATCTGCAGCTAGATCAACAGCAAAGATGAATTTTACACTACATGTAGAGAAGTAACACACAATAGGAATACATGAGGGTACATCCCAAAGTTCATGGAAAATGGAATTAAAAGATAATGTACATTTTCCATGCATTTTTAAATAAAACGTATGTGTTTCAATTTCTGCAAAGTTCAGACCAAGGTAAAACAACTATATTTTTAGCAATGCATATGAAATTCTAAAGCTATATAAGAAACCAAGAAGGATCAACATAAAAATCAGAACAGCCATCACCTCTGAGCAGTGGTCAGGGATATGATCGAAAAGGTTTCTTGGATACCCACATTTTTTTTTAAAGACTTATTTATTTCAGTTACACACAGAGAGAGGAGAGGCAGAGAGAGAGAGGTCTTCCATCTACTGGTTCACTCCCCAGTTGGCCACAACAGCCAGAGCTGTGCCGATCCGAAGCCAGGAGCCAGGAGCCAGGAGCTTCTTCCAGGTCTACCATGCAGGTGTAGGGGCCCAAAGACTTGGGCCATCTTCTACTGCTACCCCAGGTTATAGCAGAGAGCTGGATCAGAAGTGAAGCAGCTGGGAATCGAATCAGCACCCATATGGGATGCTGGCACTGCAGGTGGCGGCTTTAACTGCTACACCACAGCACTATCCCCCGTGTTAGGAAAATGGCGCAGTTTTATCTATGGAGCAATCTATACCCGGACACCACCCTAGGCTCTAGCCCCTCCTGCCATTGCTGGAAGCTAGGTGGCCACATGGCTCCACCCTCATCCTAATGGGATTAGCTGCTCCTGCTTCCCCGCCCGCCCTCAGGCAAAGTTTTAAAAGAAGCTGTTCCTGACCACATGGCTCTCTGTGCTCTCTGCTCTCCCTGCTCTCCTCTTCTCTGTCTCTCTCTCTCTCTTACTCTCTCCTTCTTTTTTTCCTTCTTCGCCCCTTCCCTCCAGCCTGCTGGGTTTTCCCCAATAAACCTTTCCGTTACTCCGGTGTCTGGTGTTTTGTAGTGGCCTTACATTGGTGCCGAAACCCGGGACCTTACACCCCGGATATTCACGTTTTAATCTTGGCTCAGGTGGTGGTTATACCCGTGTTCCCTTTAAAACTATATATTAAATGTGACATATATGTGTCACATACTTATATGCATGTTATACTTAACAACTAAAAATACCAAGGAAAGTTCACTTTAAAAATTAAACATTTGTTAAAACTTATTAGTCACTCCAAAAATTTTTTCCGAAGGTAGACTTAGCTCAGGATCACCCAGAGATTCTGATACGGTAGGTCCTGAGCATTGGTATTTTCAAGTAGGTACCCTGGTTTGGGAGCCCTGGCCAAGTCCAGACTCCGTGAGAATCTAAGGCAATTACTCTAAGAGTGGGCTGCGGCAGAACCTGAGCAGCTACTGCCTGTTAATCCCCAGCCAAGGTTCTTTGTACTGTGCCCATGCAGACTGGACACCCTTTGCCTTTTGTCTGAAGTCCTGTCCTACATTTTACAGGCTTAGAAATCTGGCATGTGAAACAATCACTGTAGGATCCTATTGGAACAGTACCTTCTAAGTCTCCAGTTAAATGATGCTGTTCTTCACTCAATCAACCAGCCAATAAATTACAAGTATAATATACAACTATTGCTAAGAACTATTTTCAACTGGCGAATCCACTAACTTACCCCCATTTTATGTCTCAGCCATGCTCTAGGTCGTCATTCAGACAAATTCAGGAATGCATGCTCAGCCACACTGACACAGCACGCTCCGAAATGAGAAATCAGAGCAGGAAGCTCATTGTCCCTGACTCTAAATGTCTGTGCTAATTATCCAAATAAAAATTATCCAGCACCCCTATGTGAATTTCATTTCTGAGAAAAACAAGCCAAAAACCCCCAAGAAATCCATGAGTGGTGACCGAAATACGAACTGGTTACATTTAATCACTCATTTTTAAAGGTCAGTGTCCTTTGTTGCAAATACAGTTCCCATACAGATGAGAAGTTGAACCTGCCCTATGGTGCTGAGCATAATTAGCCAGCTGCACCCTCATAATAAGGTGCAGATGGTTAATTGCACCAGCAAATAACTGCTTACTCGTGGGCACAAAAGCCCGCACCTAAAATCACTGAAGGGAAGCTTGGGCCTATTTATGATCATAAAGACAAAACACATCTCCATGGATTCATCTGTGAAGAGACCGCACAGTAGGCTCCAACTCCACTGTTTTTAGGAAGAGCCATTCAAATGCTAAGGTAGAGTTCAAAGGTGGGGACCACTGGCCACAAAGCCACATTTCAGCCGGTAAAATATTTCTCTGGGTGCTGAGTACTTGTTGAAAGATCTCCTCTAATTAATTTGTTGTCATAGGAATCTGTAGATAAGGTGATTTCCCTAGGCCCCAATGTGGAATCTTTATTCTTCTGATACAAAACTCTGAAAGAATTCTTTTCACAAGCAAATATGTCAACATTAGCTTTTTTGATAAGAAAAAGAAAAGAACTAATTTCCTTGTGCCCTTGAGGAATTCCATGCATTAGCTGAGCTCCCAGGATTTAGCAAGCCATATTAGATATAACCCAATGGTGGCTAGACACCATTCCAGAGATGCTAGTTTAAAACACATTTTACTAATCAATGTATGGCAAGAATAGGCTTTGGGGAGCAAGCAGAGAAGAGCTAACTACTACATAAAACCCATGTTTGCAAGACCTCTGCCAGCTGCAAAACACTCAGTTTGGCAAGGAATCAAAGGCTGGGGAGCAGAACACATCTACTCGAATCTCCACAGAACCTTTCCGCGGAAGAACCCACTGGCTTCTGTGATTCTATTCAGTTTAATTGTATGTTGGGGAAGAGAGAAAGCTGCTTGCTATGGTTTTAATTGCTAAGAACACACTATCTTTTCCTGAACCATCTGTTTAATTGTAATTACAAAGGGCGATGTAAAAACACAGATGATTAACAAGTGCAGAATTCTCTACCACTAACAGTTTTAACATCATGAGCCATACTGCGAAAGAGTATGTTGCCTTTTCCCTCTCTGCAATATTTCATGGGTTAGCAACTGACAACCTGCTATTCATTACTGAACCTCACTCTGGCAGAGCTGAGGTTATTCATTAGTATTCTTAGATTACATCCCCCTGTTATTTCTTTTTATTAAACCTTAATTCCCTCTGAGAGTGAAAGGGATTATATCAGAAATGAAATACATGCAGGCCCTTCCCCCCCCACTTCCCACCAAAATCTTTGAGGTTTCATATAATATACAACATTACCTACAATTAATTATGCAGCACATTCCAAAGCATTGCAAGACTAATTTTTGGCTCTCCTACACACAAATTTCTGCCTTTCTGGTTTTGAAATATGCTTACTACACTGTTATTATTTTAAAAGCTACCACTATCAGTAATTGTCTTCAGGCATGAATAAAAATAGCTTAACCTTGAAATTTATTTTAATTAGGGATTTTTCAAAGCCACTGTTGTAAACTTGGGTGGATTGTTTATAATAAAAAGCAAGCACCAACAGCATAGCTGCATGGAACATAGAATTAGACGAAGTTGTTTAACTTGGGTTTACAATAGCAGGTTAAAGAAGTAAAAGCAGACACAGATGCAGTCAGCTCATAATGTTATGAGAGCAACCTTACAGTGAAGACAGTGGAGATTGCTTACTTAAGCAAGGAGATGCCATTTGCAAACAAGAAGATACAGAGGATGTATCAATTGCCAGTGAAACTATGAAAGATTTCTGTTTTAGTCGTTTCACACTAATTAAAAAAAAATCAATCGATTTTTTGGGTGTTCATCTGAAGATGAAGATCACCACGTGAACAACAGCGTACACTTCTGACAAGCCTTTCAATCAAGCACAGAACATTTTTGCCAAGTCCCCTCTTTCTTACCACCACCACGAGGGATAAATAGGACCCTGAAAAAAAAAAGACAACTAAAGCACCTCTAATCCTCAAAGAAATGAAAAAGATGACCTGCACAGATTTTCAAATTAAATTGCATAAGAAGTATTTTTGCAATATGTCAATTGCACACTTATCTGCTGTCCAGCCTGAAGTCCTCCCAGCCAGGATCCTACCATTGTTTTTGCCTCATTTCAAACCCCCATCCCCCTACCGCCCCGGAAAGACAATTTGTATGAAGAACAGCCAAATGCTAAGTGCCTCTGCACTGTTAATGAGGAAATAGATCTTGGAAGAAATTATCTGAGAGGAAAAGTTTGCCCTCCAGAAAGGGCTGTGTTTTCACATTTAATGACGGACACTGTGAGGGAGCTTATTACGGTCCATTGCGTTCTGAAATGTGCTCATATCAAACCAGAGATCTTTAACCTTTGTGGGCCAAGAGCCACAGGGAATCGGACGAAGGCTCTGAACGTGATGCCCCACGACGAGCATAAACATCAACTCAGAAGCTGCACACACCCAGGGTCAAGAATCCCTGCTTCACACGGGTCCCTAATGTGTACCAATTAAAACAGGGTTTCGATACCAACAGCCTCTGTGGGTTTCTTCCAAACCTGATTAGAGTTTTCATGTTCTAATTGTTTTTGCTGCTGAAGTGGAGAAACATTCTGAAAACTATTCTTGAAGTCTGTGAAACTACAGCTCTAATTAATAAGGGCCAGTAACTTCCCCCTACTTTGCAACTCCCTGAATCTTTCTCACACACAAGCCACAGGTGTTGTCCTTTTACTAATTCGAACTTTGCTTCATATGCAAGATATGAAATGCACCAATGTCTTACAAATATCATTTTTGTCAAGTTCTTCAGACATTATCACATCTTTAATATACAATAAAATAATGTCTATTTTATATAAAAAAATTTAACTCCCTAGTTTGAACATAACACACTCTTCAACTGGCATTAGCTAAACATGAATTTTTCCATCTTCTTCATACACGTAAACCTATGCAAACGCCAATATGTCCAAACTTCATAGAAGACTTGCTCTGATGCTCTCAATAAATAAAGCAATATAAAAATCATTCAGAGTGGCTACCTCTGTGGAATGGGATTGGATGAGGAGAAAGGGTTTACATTTCTAAGGCATTTGGCTTTATTTTTACAAGGAATGGGTAAGCTATTATGCCAAAAACTAAGATCAAAAGGTAATACATTATTTCTTGATGTAAGCTTAGTGGAACCAAACCTCCTGGTGAAATCAATGAAAAATACTGATTAAAATATTTTCAAGACCAGACAGAATTAACTGGCTAACATTTAATTGAAAGCAGGAACCAAGAGAGGTGAGTGTAGCACTGAAATGGAGTTTTGCATGAGATCACTCCCTAGACAAGGACTGTGATCTCTGTGTGGCTACCTCGCAGGGCTTGGGAGAGGGGTGTCAAGGTCCAGGACCCACTCAAAGTTGGGGTGGGGGGCAGTGACAGGAGACTCCCCACTTCCTGGTAAGATTGGACCAAAAATAAACCCTTCCTGTGCCCTCATCCCCAGCTAAATGCAGGGGAAGTTTCCTCCCCCATGATCACAGAAGGGGAGTAAAAAGCCAAAAACCCCTGAGAGGTGTGAATCACAAGCCAGCTCTAATAAATGTGCAGCCAGAATCCCCATCAACTTCGAGCTCCAAATGCCGGATGGTGTGCTTCCACCTCACAGTGATGCCCCAGGCACCTGGCAGAGACAAATGCAAATCCTCCTTCATCTTAGGCCTCAAAGAACTCACCATAAGCAATTTTCCAAGAAAGAAAATAAACGGCTCACAATCAAAACAAACAAGTACACTAAGAGAGTGGGAAAAGCACCCTGAAAAAAAAAAAAAAAAGTAAAAACATGTAGAAAAAGAAATTCAAGAAGCAAACTTTAATTATAATTAAAACTCAACAAACAGGCCTTGTAACTTTCAAAGTAAACTATATACATAAAAAAAAACCTTGAAGTTCTGAAATAGGGGAAAAGGCAACTTATATGTAATTAGTGAAAATAGCCTTCAAAAATAACAGCAAAGTGGAGTTTCTCAAACAAAAGCTGAAAGCATTTGTTGCAGGTATACCTACACAACAAGGAACACAAAAGTTCTTTAAGGCTTAAAAAATGGCTGATCATATCCTGAACTGCAAAATAAATCTTAACAAATTTAAGAGAACAGTGGTAGCTTTCCACAGTTTTATATATCAGATTTGCTGCTCATAAAACTAAAGCGTTGTTGATTCTGTGTTTAGCTGTCCTTTTACAGGTTCTGATGGACTTTTTCCAGCCACTTCTATTGTATTCAGTACTTTGGGATGGTGCTGTAAACAGATGAAGCCAATAATGTATTATAGGTAACACTGAGAGAAAGTACGGTTAGCTGAGGTTACTAAGAGCAGAAAGTAATTCGAATCAATTGGTAAATTAAAAAACAGTTAAAGAGTTTAAAAAGCTAGTATTGACACTGTTATATTTGTTATCTAATGATTGAAACTGCTTTCTAAGTTTTCATTTGATATTGCTATTGTCAGTAAGTGATCTGGGACTGGCACCCCCTTGACTTGCATCCTCTGGTCTGCTTTAACAAAAACCAGGAGGAAGAGAAAGCTAGGCATCATAAATGGAAAGATCGGTGGCAGCCTATTAATGGCTGTTCTGTACAGTGATCTGCCCTCAAGGAGACCCAACAGGCCAGTCCACTACAGTGGCTTTCAATGTGGTGAGCATGGGCTTCAGCAGAAGTCAGCTTGTGAAGAGCCCTGGCAGCTCTGCCAGCCAAGAGTTGGATCACTGGAAATGGATCTGCCCTGGAGTCGAAGGATGCCCAGGTCAGAGCCACAGATCTTATTGGCTCTAAGCTGAAAAGCCCTTCACTCGGCCCAGCTTCCAAAGTGACCACTGCAGCTGAGGAAATGGCCAAGCAGGGTCAGCAACATTACAGGCAGAACTGTAAATTTCTTGTTAGAGATGCCACCTGCCTTTACCTGGCCAGTTCTCCTCCCAGGCCAGCGAGGTAATGGAAGTCAACAGGGTGCCTTCCCCAAGGAGGTTCACACCTCCCTTAGGATGTACCCCATGGGAAGAGATAGGTCTGGGCCTCTTAACTTACAAGGCCTAAAGCCCACCAGATTATTATCAAGCCCCTTCTGTCAGTTTCTATTTGTCTCTCAATCAGAAAACCTTGTGGCTTAGACAGCACCTTTCTTGGGTCCTCTAATAATGACTGTCCTTTGTTCTAGACCCTGTCTAGCCCACTTGGGTCTCATTCCTTTGTAAGAATAACCTCTACTCTACCACCAATGGCTCTACTCCCAACCTGTATGTACTGATGGTCCTCTCCACCACTTAATTTGTATGATTATTCAGAATTTCTCTACAGACAAATCCCTCTACCTGCAAAAGTTGAGTGGCCTCTCTCCCAGTCTTGGCTGGGATCAGATTTAAACCACATCCATCAAACAATCCTCACAAGGGTCCAGAGACCCCTCATTTCCTCTCCTCTATGAAACCCTTTCATTACCTGGTTAATGCCACTCTTAGGATCATTGGTTGCTATTCTCACCCTGACTTGTATACCACAGTGTCTGTTTAAGTGTTTACAGCAGGTGATAATGGAATGAACCAAGGCCTTCAGCAACCAGGCAGTCAACCAGATGCTTCTCCATCCATACATGTATGTCCCTGCAGAGCCCCAAGATACCCCCAGCGGGCCCCTGTAGACAACGTCCCCAGTCAGCAGGAAGTAGCCAGAGAGACTCATCATCACCCCCTTTCCTATCATCAAAAGGTCGGGATGGTAGCTTTGGGATCCGCATGGAAGGAAGGCCTACACTTCCGCGAATGGAGAGGCCTACTTCCGGGGAAGAAAGTCCTTGTCAAGGTCCCTGCGGGTGCCTAAAGGTCAACCAATGAGGATCAGACCCGCCACAACCTTTAACTCCCATGCCCTGAATCTCTAAAAGGAGCTCTCCCAATCTCTGACGCGCGACTTCCCCGGCCTCCACTCTGTTGCTCTATTGGGACCGTGGAACCTCGCCCGGGAGCAGAACCCCAATAAAAGCCTGTAAATGAATTGATTCGTCTGCCTGGGAAGATTTGTTATGTGCCAGACACCTTACAACAGAAATCAGACAAGGTATCCTCATTGGTCAAAACAGAACTAAGCTAGATATCAAAACAAATCAAAGAATTCTCCAAATTATGCTGAATTTAAAAATACAGTTCTAAACAACTTATTAATAAAAAAGGAAGTTACAGGGGAAATTAGAAAATATGCTGAAGGAATATAAAAATGCAACATACTATCATGTGTGGGGTGCAGACAGAGCATGCTCAGAAGCAAATCCAAGGGGGCTTCAAAAAGTGTATGGAAAAACAGAATCAAATAAAAGTATGGTCGATTACTTCTCAACGTGAGCTTCGCCAAGTTCCAGATACTTCGGTGGTGATGTCAGGTATTTAGTCCATCTCTAAAGAGCTGAGACTCCTGTGAATTTAGCCACAGCAATGCAGCCATTTTTACAGTATTAACAGAATAAAAATGGGTGCACTTAAAATATTCTTATTATTATTTTTTTTTTTTAGATTAGGAAACAAAAGAAGTCAGAACTCAAGACTTCCAGGTGAATACCTAATGATGTCCACCTAGAATGTCTCAGCAGGTTGCCCTTGCCTGGGGAGAGGAATAAGCCAGAGCCCTGCTACGCTGGAAGAGGACTCTGTGGTGAGGCTTTCCTGAGAGTTTTGCTGCAAACTCTGTGTCTTTTTCTCAGAACAGTCTTGTGTTAGGCAGAGGCTCTTGACCCTCCAGAAAGCTAACAAGCAAACTGAGTGGACTATCCCAAAAACTGTTGCCACAGCTGCTGCTCTTGACCAATCTGCTTTTTCTTTGACGGCCTCACTTCCACGTCTTGGTAGCCATGGCTTTCGCTGTGCCTGTCTTTAGGATCAAACTAGTAAAGCCGTGTCTCATCCTTTGTTAGGATCCCTTGGAGAAATGCGTTAAGATCTTGATCCCATTTGTCTAACACTGAAAACTTTATCCTCATGTCTGCAGCTGATCTGGGTGCAACAGTTTCGGGGCAGTCTGCTCCACTTTAATTCTTCAGCCGGACTTACTATGTACGCAGAACCAACTGAGCTGTCCAGAGCGCTGGCTGCTCTTTCCGCTAGTGATCACTGGTCCTCTTCAATCCCTGCATGAACAGGATTAATTTCCCCTCACAAGTTGGTCTGGATCCGTGGGGTTCATCTTCAACACTGTCTCTTCTCTTCTTGAAACGGGGTATCCATTTGTAAATGGATGGTTTCTCTAGGGGAATTTCCACCATAAACTTTTAATAAAGCATCAATGGTTTCACTATACTTCCACCCAAGCTTCAGAAGAATTAGATGTCCACTCTTGCTTTAATTTTAGAATTCATGTTGCTCTGAGAGGTTGTCTCCAAACTTGTTTGTTTGTTTATTTGAAAGCGCTGCAGAGAGAGGCAGAGAGAGAGAGGTCTTCCACTCACTGGTTCACTCCCCAGATGGCCACAATGGCTGGAGCTGCGCCAATCCAAAGCCAGGAGCCAGGAGCTTCCTCCCAGTCTCCCATGCGGGTGAAGGGGCCCAAGGACTTGGGCCATCTTCTACTGCTTTCCCAGGCCATAGCAGAGAGCTGGATCAGAAAGGAACAGCCAGGACTAGAAATGGCGCCCATGAGAGATGCCAGCGCTTCAGGCCAGGGCTTGAATCCACTGCGCCACAGTGCCGGCCCCTCCAAACTTATTTTTTCTTAGTGCCTCAAAGTACATACCATTCAGAAATATTATGAAAAGTCAGTTTAAGTTTACTTTCATCCAAAAACATGAAATCCATGCAGATTCTTTTCAAAAGCCATGTATTCCCTGAGTTTTTTAAGATCCATAGCATTTACCATTAAAATCTGTACAATAAAGAGGTAATAGTTTCATATTCCCCAGAATAGCAGCAATACACAGATCTAGGAAAAAATACAGAACAGAACATGTAAAAAGAAAAACACATCTTGAAGCTTCATAGTGAGACTATGGGACATCAAAGATAAACACCAAAGTGGAAGCAAAAAAAAAAAAAAAGTGTGTGGACAGCCTACATATTAAACCAGTGAGAATATATTTTTGGAATAAGGGGACAATAAGGAAATATACAGAGAGAGCGAGTGAGAGGGAGGACTATAATTAACAATTTATGCTAAAAAGGTTCTAAAGATGTATTTCAGGTAGAAGAAATGTGACGCTAGAAGGAAGACTGAGAAGCAAGAATAAATGAAGAGCATGGAAGATGGCAAGTACTCATCTGTGAGTGTATCTAAACCAATACTGAGTATACTGAAGCAATATTGTGCCTCACTTTGAGTTTAAAAATTAAAATGACTGCAATTTTGGGACATATGATTTCTGACAGAAACAGCACCGAAGAGCACTTGAGAAACTGTGCGCATTTCAGTAAAGAGGGCTAAACATCCGGGTATCCAATGCAAGTAACCAAGATTCCCCTACCATCTATACCATCTATAAAAATTAATTCCAGCTGATTGAATATCTTTTCTTCTAAAATATTTATTTATTTGAAAGGCAGAGTTACAGAGAGGCAGAAGCAGGGAGGGAGAGAGAGGTCTTCCATCTGCTGGTTCACTCCCTAAATGGCGGCAGTGGCCAGAGCTGTGCCAATCTGAAACCAGAAGCCAGGAGTTTCTTCTGGGTTTCCTACGCGGGTGCAGGGGCCCAAAGACTTGGGCCATCTTCTGCTGCCCACATGGAATGCCAGCACTGAAGGCAGCAGCTTTACCTGCTATGCCACAGTGCTTGCCTTGATTAAATATCTTAATGTGGATGATAAGCGATACTATTTTCAAAGAAAAGATAAAAAAAAAAAAAGAAAAAGAAAAACCTTGTGAACTTGGAAGTCTGCAAGGATTTTTAAAGAAACCATAAGAAGTGCTAATCCTGGAGGGGAAAAATAAAGATAAATCTGACTTTATTAAGATTGGTTACGGCTGGCGCCGTGGCTTAACAGGCTAATCCTCCACCTTGCAGCGCCGGCACACCGGGTTCTAGTCCCGGTTGGGGCACCGGATTCTATCCCGGTTGCCCCTCTTCCAGGCCAGCTCTCTGCTATGGCCCGGGAAGGCAGTGGAGGATGGCCCAAGTCCTTGGGCCCTGCACCCGCATGGGAGACCAGGAGAAGTACCTGGCACCTGGCTCCTGGCTTCGGATCAGCGCAATGCGCCGGCCGCAGTGGCCATTGGAGGGTGAACCAACAGCAAAAAGGAAGACCTTTCTCTCTGTCTCTCTCTCTCTCTCTCCCTATCCACTCTGCCTGTCAAAAAAAAAAAAAAAAAAAAGATCGGATACCTCTGATCCCATTAGCTGTGTTAGCTGAACATCATCTGCAAAAAGAAAACTGAACAAAATATAGAAATAATTTTAATAAAGACTTTCTTTAATAAACAAAAGAATGAGATTGCCAGATCTGGCTTAATGAAAATTTAAAATTTTTGCTAAAAAAAAATGCCATTAATATAGTTTAAAAACTGTGTTACAAACCCTCTCCCCCTTGTCATAAAGGATCTAATTCGAGAAAATGCTACACACTTCCTCCCACTTGTTACCAAAGGGCCAGAGTTTAAGCAAAGTGGTACTGAGTTAGAAACTGGGTTGGTTCCCCACCAGCCACAAAGGCCTAGGCACATACCTAAGATAGTTGCATGCCTCCTGAAATTGCCTGCAAGTTATGATTTACTAGTTCCTGTATCATAAAACCATCTCACCTTGCAGTTGGGATTCGTTAATCCCTGAGGGCCTAA
Organism: Lepus europaeus; assembly: GCF_033115175.1. Classification (NCBI taxonomy): domain Eukaryota; kingdom Metazoa; phylum Chordata; class Mammalia; order Lagomorpha; family Leporidae; genus Lepus; species Lepus europaeus. The sequence continues at coordinate 59,150,376 of NC_084845.1, read as the reverse complement.
AATGACGCCCCCCATCTGCCTGATTACCGCCTTACTAATTTAGGGTGTAAAAGTAGGAGAAGACAAAGGATCCGGACTTGACTCTGAGTCTAGTCAAGCTGACATACATAAATAAACCGTGCCTTTCCTCCTGAAGCCTCCTCGAGTGCCATTTGGTTTCTTTGGTCTTTTTTCCCTAACATGAGCATTAAACATTTACAGACTATACAGAATCTTCCAAAATATAGGAGACGTATTCATACAATGAGCCCAACACCCAAAATAGAAAAGATATTACTGGAAAAGTAAGACTACAGATCAATATCCCTCATGAATACATTTATAAAAATCCTTATCAAAATGTTAGCAAGTGTAACCCAACAATATATGAAACAGTATACATGACGACTGTGGGGAACCGCAGGCTGGCCACCTGTGAGAACCTCCTCATCTGCATAGCTTGCAGCAATTGGTCGACCACAAGTCCTACGAAAACAGCCAGGTGAAGCAGATGAAACAGAATGGACTCTGCATAAACTAGGAAGAACCAGGTGAAACAGATGAACTTTCAACCTGAGGTTATACGCGCCCTTTCATCTGATTGGACGATATCAGCATAAAGGGAAATTGGGATCTGGGCGGGCCGGCGCGGAAAAGAAGCACATAAAATAGGCTCAGCATTCAAAAACACAACCTCCATAACCTGTGAGATCAACGCACAGGAAAAGAAAAATCACATGATCCTCTTCATGCATGCAGAAAAAGAATTTGAAAATATTTAACATCTACTCATGAATAAACTCCCCCAGAAAACTGGTAAAGTTCATCAACTTCATCAAACTAATACAGAATATCCATGAGAAACCTAATATAATGTCATACTTAACAATGCAAGATAGAACGTTTTTCCCTAAGGTTGAGAGCAAGGTATGGATGTCCACTCTCTCAATTTCTAGTAAGCACTGTATTGGAGGTCTTAAGGAAGGGAGGAAAAGAGGAAAGGAAGAGCAGACATCTGAGAAAGAAAAAAAACAAAACCAGAACTGTCTTTATGTGCAGACGTGCTTATCTAGCTAGACAATATGAAAAAGCTACCAAGGGCCGGCGCTGCGGCTCAATAGGCTAATCCTCCGCCTTGCAGTGCCGGCACACCCAGCCGGGGTGCCGGATTCTGTCCCGGTTGCCCCTCTTCCAGGCCAGCTCTCTGCTATGGCCCAGGAGTGCAGTGGAGGATGGCCCAAGTGCTTGGGCCCTGCACCCCATGGGAGACCAGGAGAAGCACCTGGCTCCTGGCTTCGGATCAGCACAGTGCACTGGCTGCAGCGGCCATTGGAGGGTGAACCAACAGCAAAGGAAGACCTTTCTCTCTGTCTCTCTCTCACTGTCCACTCTGCCTGTCAAAAAATTTGAAAAAAAAAAAAAAAAAAAGCTACCAAAATAAAAGTGACTGAGACAAAGTGAATATGGCAAGGTTGTGACATACAAGGTCAATAGACAAAAATTACCTGCACTTTTACATACAGTATTAGCAATGAGTAACTGGAATCTGAAAATTTAAAAGCAATACCGTACACTTGGGGCCAGCACTATGGTGTGGCAGGTAAAACCACCTCCTGCAGTGCTGGCATCCCATATGGGCGCCGGTTCTTGTCCCAGCTGCTCCACTTCCGATCTAGCTCTCTGCTATGGCTTGGGAAAGCAGAAGAAGATGGCCCAAGTCCTTGGGACCCTACACCTGCGTGGGAGACCCAGAAGAATCTCCTGGCTCCTGGCTTCAGATTGGCACAGCTCTGGCTGTTGCAGCCATCTGGGGAGTGAACCAGCGGACAGAAGACCTCTTTCTCCCTCTCTCCCACTCTGCCTTTCAAATAAATAAATGAATCTTTTTTTTAAAATACCATACCCAATAGCATTAAAACAAAAACTTGCATACAGAGCTAATAACACATCTTCAAAATCTGCATGCTGAAAACTACAACACATTGTTGAGGGGCATCAAAGAAACTCTAAATAAAAGGAAATGTACTGTGTATCTGAATTGGAAGATTCAATGTTGTTAAGCCATCAGTTTTCCCCAAACTAATCTACAAGTCAACACAATCCAATCAAAATCCTAGCAGGGCTTTATATATATATATATACACATTTATATATGCAACTTAATTCTAAAATTTGTTTGGAAAGATAAAAAAAATTAAAATAGCCAAATCAATTGTGAAAAATAAGTAGAACTCAAATTGCTTGACTTTAAAGCTCTCCAAAAAGCTACAGAAATCAAGACACTGCTTTGTCGTTGCAGTGACTGTCAGTTCATCTGAGGAGAAAAATTTTATCACTGAAATTATTGGGGACTAATTTATTCCATTGCTAAACCAGAGAGAGACAAAACTGATTTTTGTACAACACTGTCAACTGATTTGACAAAAGTTTCAGGTAATTTGGGAAGAGGAGATCTCCTTAAACAAATGGAATTGGAACACAACAACACTATATACCTCCACCCTTGCCTGACTATACACAAAAAGTTACTTAAATTCGTTATTGACCTAAAGCTAAAACTACAAAACTTCAAGAAGAAAACGTAAGAGAAAATTCTGTTCCTTTGTGTTTAGCCAAAACAAAGCAATTTATCATTTTCTAATATATAATCATATTCTTACAAATCAATAAGAAAACAATTGAATAAGACATATGTGAAATATATGAAGAGCTGGGCTGGCGCTGTGGCATAGTGGGTAGAGCCACTATCTGCAGTCCTGGCATCCCATACGGGCGCCGGTTCTAGTCCCAGCTGCTCCTCTTCTGATCCAGCTCTCTGCTATGGCCTGGGAAAGCAGAAGATGGTCCAAGTCCCATGTGGTAGACACAGAAGAAGCTCCTGGCTTTGGATTGGCACAGCTCTGGCTGTTGCGGCCATCTGGGGAGTGAACCAGTGGATGGAAGACCTCTCTCTGTCTCTACCTCTCTGTAACTCTTTCAAATAAATAAAATAAATCTTAAAAAAAAAAAAAAACACAAACAAAAAAAAACCTTCTTCACCAAAGATACAATAACAAATAAGTCCATGTTGTTCAACATCCCTAGTCACTAGGGAGATGCAAATCAACACCAGAATGAGACACCACCACACACAAGAGTAGCTACAATTAACAACATTATGACCTGTTGGTAAGGTTGAGAACAAGCAAAACTTTCATCCAACATACAACGAAATGATACAAACACTTTGAAAAAGTTTCCCAATTTCTTGTAAAGTTAAACACACACTTACCACAGAGTCTAGCCATCCCAGTTCCTGGTATTTATTTAAAAATACTCAAATGAGGGGTTGGCACTGTGGCGTGGAAGTCAAGCTGCCATATGGGTGCCAGTTCAAGTCCTGGCTGCTCCACTTCCAGCTCCCTGCTAATACGCCTGGGAAAGTAGGAGAAGATGACCAAGTGCTTGGGACCCTGCACCCACATGAGAGACCCAGATGACGCTCCTGTCTCCTGGCTTCAGCATGACCCAACCCTGGACATTGGGGCCATCTGGGGAGTGAACCAGGAGATAGAAGATCTGTGTCTGTCTCTCCTTATCTCTCTGTATCTCTGTCTTTCAAAGAAATAAATAAGTCTTAAAAACAAATACTCAAAGCGGAGGAGGGTACCATTATAGTGCAGCAGGTTAAGCCCCTACCTACAACTCCAGCATTTCATATGAACACCACTTGGAGTCCTGGCTGATCCACTTCTGATCCAGTCCCCAGCTAATGTGTCCAGGAAAGCAGTGAAAGATGACTCAATGCTTGGACATCGGCCACCCACATGGAAGACCTGCATGGAACTGCAGCTCCTGCCTATTGCCTGGCCTCAGCCCAGCCTTTGGCGGACAATGAGGGAGTGAACCAGCGGATGAAAGAACTGTGTCTCTCCCTTTCTCTCCCTCCTCTGTCACTCTTCTTTTCAAATAAAAAAATGTTTAATGTGTTGAAACAAAGACCTGTATGTGATTGTTTTAGCAGTTTTATTTACTCATAATCATAAAAATACTGGAAGCAACACCGGTGCTCATTAATTTGTGAAACACCCACTGAAAAGGAATATTCAGCAGTAAAAAGGAATGTACTGCTGTTACATACAATAACACGGGTAAATCTCAAAAGCAATACTAAATAAGCAAGGCAGACAAAATGCACTGCATATCTTACGATGCCATTTCTATAACACTCTGGAAAACATTCTCAGAGTCAGAAAACAGATCATTGGTTGTTGTGAGCTGAGGGTAGCAAAAAGGGGTTGACCACAACCAGAGATAAGAAAACTTTCTGAGCTAATGGAATCATTCTATATATTTACTGTGGGGATGGTTATATGATTATGCACTTTTCAGAATCATGTAAAAGGGGTGAATTTTACTGTCTGTATAGTATATATCAACAAACCTGACAAGTTAAAAATACTTAAGAAATTCTCAGAGAATTTTAATTATTTCTCAGTATAACATATAAAGTATCATTATCCAGTACAGTAATCCTGTAAGTCAGTATGCAAAAGACAGCTAAATTTAAAAGTGGGCAAAGAGGGATACAGGCAATTCACAGAGATGCGATTATAAATAGCCGATAATCACAAGCTGCTCCATCTGGCTATTCAACAGGAAAAGGTAATTTAATAACAAAGGGATGGCCAGGCACCACGGCTCACTAGGCTAATCATCTGCCTGCGGCGCCGGTACCCCAGGTTCTAGTCCCAGTCGCTCCTCTTCCAGTCCAGCTCTCTGCTGTGGCCCGAGAAGGCAGTGGAGGATGGCCCAAATGTTTGGGCCCTGCACCCGCATGGGAGACCAGGAGGAAGCACCTGGCTTCTGGCTTCGGATCGGCACAGCGAGTCTGCAGTAGTGGCCATTTGGGGGGTGAACCAATGGAAGGAAGACCTTTCTCTCTCACTCTCTAACTCTGCCTGTCAAAAATAAATAAATAACAAAGGATAACCACTATTTTCCCACTAGAAAGACAAAAAAGATTTTACAAGACGGATAGTACAAAGTACTGATGAGCATGCAGAGAAAGTTGAACTTCTACAGTAAGACCCCAAAAAAGCTGCATTATTGAGGAAGACGGAGTTTCACCTATATTATATATACCAACTAAATCAGGAGACAGATAAGCTTCTTCTACGTAGTTTACAGATGATTTTTGCCATTCCTGTCAGAGTGAGGTGAGATGGTGCAGAATACACAGGTGAGTCGTGACCACCAGGGAGCCTGGGGAAGCCACAAGACCCATGCAGGAACCAAGGATTCAGCCACCCCCAGCCGTGAGGACCTCCTCAGCAATCCCAAGGAGAAACTCACATGTGAAATGAGGGTCAGGGCAAGACTTAAAAAGGCAAAGGTGTAACAGGACTGACTGATGGAGCTTCTACTAACTGGTGACAAATGGAACGGTCTACAAATTCAGCTTGATGAAATATGCATAGGTATTCCAAGAAGTAAAGTTTTTCAGTGGTTCAATTTCTGAAATGGGTTCCTGGACACTGTATGGGCCTTTTGCAGAATATTGTTGACCTTGTACAACGTGAACCTTAAGCAAGCACTGACTTTTAAACCTAACTCAGAGTTAGTGCCTCTACCTATTAGCTCATTAGGGACACATCCTGTGTTACAATATTCTCCCCCGCCAAACACCTGGGGAAGCACCAGACCTGAAGTAGGACCTCAGTGTAAGGAATGAAGCCCAGGATAATGGTAAAAAGTTGACCTTTTAAAATATTAAGATATTTATCTTGATAAAAATAATTTTGAAATGCGTACGTAGTGTTTCTGCAATGCATTTTCCACGAATGCTTCCAAGACCCTGGGTACACGTCGTTCTGAAGGAAAAGATCAAGGCCCCGTAGGGGCGGGACCCCCGGGCCACACGGGCCCACACACACTCACACACAGGACAGGGCTCCGGCTGCAGCCTGCACGGGCCGAGCCCCACAAACGGCCGCCCGTTCCCGGGACCAGGGGCTCGCGGTAACTGCTCAGGCCCCGCGCCGCGCCCAGAGGAGCCCGCGGGACGCCTGGGGCGTGCGTTTCCCACTCTGTCGCCTGGAAGGCGCGGGGAGGGGGCGTGGCAGCCATTTTCCCGCTGAGGACACACGGATGATGATTCCCCCGCCGCCTCAGGTAGCACCGAGGCCTTCCGTCCTGCGGGCGGCCGCCGGCCCCTGGCCACCTGCCTGGCTGAGGCAGGGACACGCAGGGTCCCGCGGCCTTTATGGCCGCGAGGAAGAGACCAGAGAAATGGGGAGCGGTCTGGAAAGTGTGAGGAGCCCCTGGGGGCAGAGCGGGCAGGGAAGGTGGCGCCCCGCCCCGCGCCCCCCACTTCCATACCGACCCCAGGACCTCTGCGAGGACCTCCGACCCCGGCGCACCACGGCTCCCGCCTCAATTCCACACTCCCTTCCCTGAGGGGACCGCGCGTCCGACCCGCTTACCGCGCTGCGAGCCGCTGGGTCTCAGGCCGGCGGCGTCCAGTGCCGTTGCTATCCGTTGCCACGGTAACCACGGGGCTCCGCACTGCCGAGCAAGCCGCGCGATGATTGGAGAAGGCGAGCGTCCTTAGCAACCGCCGGGCCGCGCTGCGGAGCGCGGGAGAATTTGGTTTCTAGGGACGCCTGGGACACTCCTCCCCAAAGTTACCCTTTCCCAGGCACCTGCCCTAGTTCTTTAAAGGTGTTCCCATGTAATAAATAAATAAATATAAATAAATGATAAATAAATACTAATAAATAAAAATTTTACCTCAGGATCTAGAAAAGAAAAAGGGAAAGGAAGAAAGAAGGGAGGGTGTGAGAATTATTGTTAGAATTTTATCTATGAACTACAGTGAATCTGTTTTCTTTGTATCAACGTCACATTCACATGGAAAGATAAAGTATCAGGTGATACTGTAAGAAAAATCATTTTGTAAAGGTGCTTCGAGCATTATCGCATTGAGCCCCCACTCCCCCTGGGGCTGTACGAGGTGGTGGGATCTGCATTTCTACAGGGATTTTTACACTGAGGTCCTCTGACCGCTGCGGGAGATCCATGAGCTCGGTTAAGTTAAACGCAAAAGTTAACGTCCATTTACTCGGCGAGATGGTCCACAGCTGCAGAGTCTCAAAGCCGATGAAGCCACAACCCAGGGTGCCCGACGCAACCTAACCCAGGGCAACACCCGTCTTCCTCCTCAGCCACTGCGCTTCCTCCCAGCCCTCACACCTGCGACTTCGCCCAAAGGACACAACCAGCTCCTGGCCCTCCGTTGTTCGATGGTCTAATAAACACCTACTGGCCCCTAATGACGAGTCACAGGTCTGTCATAGAGGCATCTTTCTAGGCACTGAGGGATAGAAATGGTCCAGACAGTCTCTAGCTCCTTAGCACCCCACAGCTACCAGGTCATTTTCAGACTGTGAGGGATGGAGGAGCGTTGTAATTGTAGACAGGGCCGTCAGCGACAGCCTCTTAAAGGAGATGGCACGGGAAGTGAGACGGAAGACGACACCAGCTGAGGAAGAGCCAGGGAGAGAGCAGCACAGGCAAAGGACACAAAGTCCACGGCAGACTAAATGGGGCGTGTTTGCCATAATGAGAGGCCACTGTGCCTGCAACCAGGAGGGCTGTGGCAAGAGTTAACCAAATGTCCCCACCTGGCTCCTCCCGGAATGTCTCATTCCCCATGCAGCCCCGCTCTCTGCCCCCCTTTACAGCCCATCACATCACCCCACTGCCTTCTTTCACGTCCTTGTTACTTTTCATGGTCTGTGAACTCCATGAGGACAGAGGCTAGGTCTACTTCATGTTACCCCTGCCATCTAAAATAGTTACTGGCCCACTATGGATACTAAATTAGTACTTATTGACTGCATGAATCACCACCATATGGAGATAGAACGGTGGGCCACACAAACACCTCCGTCTTCATGAAGCTTAAATGCTTGTGGAATAAATGAGTCACTAAGCGGGCAACTACTTGTGTGCAGAACTGAATGATTCTGACTATAACTGATGTAGGATTCACTGCTATTTCAATAATTCCCTTGAAAATTTCTTAATGTTTTAAAATGATGTTTTAGTGCACTTTCACAAGTATTTGATGCCTGCTGTATGTCAAACAATGAGATCATAGCAAAGAACAAAGACAGATGCCAACTTTGCCCATGAAGTTAGTGAGTGGCCATGCTGTCCCCTACTGCTGTCACTGTCGCTGGAGCCGTCGAGCACTTGAATAAGAAGTGTAAGTTCTGGATTTCAATGACTCAGTGTAAAACATTTTAGTAATTTTTAAAAAAATAGATATCATGTTGAAGTGAATGTTTTCGATACCTTGGGCCAAATAAGAGCTATTATTAAAAGTAATTTTACCTGATTTCTCTTCATTTCCGTCTGCCTGTTAGTTAAATTACCTGGGTGCTTTGTGTTATATTTCTTTTGGATGGCGCTTATCTAGCGGAAACAATATTAGTTGGATAAACAAACGAAATCTAGTCATGGATGTTTAAATAGACATTTTAGCTGCGGGATATAAACAGAAAATTTCAAATAGCTAAAGTAGACTGAGAATTTACAGAAAAAAATCAATTCTTGAACCTTTTGACGAGTGTCTGAGTCAGGTGTAGGTAGTTATAGGGAATTTTCTTTAAAGACAGCTGAACTGTGAATTACACCTCCAAATTCCTGGTCAAAGCAAAGAGACTGAGGAGGTCACTCTGAGTTTAACATGTGATGCCTACAATTCAGATGGAGCAATGGGCATGTGTCTGGATTTCACCCGGAAATTTTAAAGGACAAGAAACGGGCCCACAAGTAGACAGACAGCGGAGCAACAGAATTGCTTGTTGGGAACAGCCTACCTTCTTCCTGCAGGATTCACCAAGGTAAAAACTGTGTATATGTTTCCTGTGGAACACTTGTGGTCCACTCAAGAGAGATTGTTGGTGGTCACTTTAGGTCTTTTCTGAGAGACATTCGGCGATACAAAGAGACCTCAGCAAAGGAGTGCTGAGTGGTTCAACGTGAATTTTGGGACACATCCAAACCTTAATGAACCTTAATGGCCAATGCCGCAATGATAACAGCTGGGGCTGTAAGGCGTCATTAAGTCCTGAGGGCTCCCCCTGCTTTACTGGGAATAAGCACCCTTATGTGGGAGCTTCACCGAAGGGGTCCACCCACTTGCCCTTTCTCCTTCTGCAATGTAAGTACACTGCACTCCTTCCCTCCAGGGGACACGGTATCTAGGATGTGGTCTTGGACGCAGAGGCTTGACCCTCACAGACAAGTACCTTGCCTGTGCCTTGATCTTAGAATTCTCAGTCTCCAGATTCATAAGAAATAAATTTCTGGTCTTTATAAAGTTCCCAGTCTCTTCTATTTTGTTATAGTAACGTAAACCAATTAAGACACAAAGGATTCTCGGGTTCTGAAGGACTAAGGAGCAGCAAAGGACCAAGCAAAAGAGAGGTGCATTTGAGTCTGTTAAGAGAGCTTCAGGCACGGCTTCCTACGGTGTGCTCAGACAAGCACCGACTTTCTCACTGCCTTTTCCTCTCTCCCCTCTCATCCCCTAACCCAAGAGGGGCCAGAAAAGTTTCCCAGCTGAGGGTGTAGGTGTAGGGACATCAACAAACCTGAAGAAAAGACAACAGGAAAAAGAAGGGGACGCTGCTTCCAGTCCCGGACCGTAGGTTTCCTGCCTGCCGCAGACCCAAGCTGATAAAGGAGAAACCGCAGCCTTAAATTAAAAGGTTTACTAATCAGTTCAAGTTTACTAACCTGAAATTAAGAGTTTTAATAACCGACCTTGCATAGAACATTTGAGCAATGTTGTGACACCATAAACGCTTTGGTGAGTTCACCCACCAGACCAGAGATCACCTGTCCTACAGAGAACGTTCAGAGATGAGAAGACAAAAAATTGAGCTGCTTTCTAACTGCAGCATGTGAGACAGGCTGTAAACATAACCAGAAATGTATTAATCTTGAGGTGTGCGGAAAGGGAGAAGGTAGATCAAGTGCATATTATTGGGGAGGGGGCATCTGATGTCACACAGTATATCAGCCTTGGACCTAAGACCAGCACCTAATCTTCCACCCTCGAGGGACTGCTGGGACTTCTGGGAGCAACAGCCAGTGCCAGTGCTGCTGCCCCTCAGAGGTCCACATGCAGCTGCCACGCAATGATGGAAGTCTTGAATGTTCTAAGTACCAGTCCAACCTCTCCGAGGGAAAGTAAACATAGAAGATAAAATCCACTCAGCTGAACGTGGAAAGCCCACCGAGGGCTTATTAAAAAGTAAATCTAGGCAAGAGTTAATTTTTATTTTTTTAAAGATTTATTTATTTGAAAGTCAGAGTTACACAGAGAGAGGAGAGGCAGAGCGAGAGAGAGGTCTTCCATCCGATGGTTCACTCCCTAATTGGCTGCAATGGCTGGAACTGCACCGATCTGAAGCCAGGAGCCAGGAGCTTCTTCCAGGTCTTCCATGCAGATGCAGGGGCCCAAAGACTTGGGCCATCTTCCACTGCTATCCCAGGCCATAGCAGAGAGCTGGATCAGAAGAGGAGCAGCGGGACTAGAACCATCGCCCATGTGGGATCCCTGCACTTCAGGCCAGGGCGTTAACCGGCTGCGCCACAGCACCGGCCCCTAGGCAAGAGTTTGGAACAGCAGTTAAGACACCACTTGGGACATCTACACTTCCATTATAAGAGTGCCTGGATGGCCGGCGCCGCAGCTCAATAGGATAATCCTCCGCCTGCGGCGCCAGCACACCAAGTTCTAGACCCGTCGAGGCACCGGATTCTGTCCTGGTTGCTCCTCTTCCAGTCCAGCTCTCTGCTGTGGCCCGGGAGTGCAGTGGAGGATGGCCCAAGTGCTTGGCCCCTGCACCCCATGGGAGACCAGGAGAAGCACCTGGCTCCTGGCTTCGGATCAGCATGGTGCGCCGGCTGCAGCATCAGCTGCAGCGGCCATTGGAGGGTGAACCAACAGCAAAGGAAGAGCTTTCTCTCTGTCTCTCTCTCTCACTGTCCACTCTGCCTGTCAAAAAAAAAAAAAAAAAAAAAAAAAAGGAGTGCCTGGGTAAGTCTCAGCTCCACTCCTGATTCCAGCTTCCTGCTAATGTGCACCTAGCAGGCAGCAGGTGATGGGTTAAGTAGTTGTGCCTCTGCCAGCCATGTGGGAGACCCAGATTGAGTTTTTGGCTCCTGCTCCAGCCCTGTTTTGGTCTCTGGGAGTGAGGATGGGGATCTCTCTCCTTTTGAAATTAAAAAGAAAAAGTAAAGCGCCAGCACTGTGGCTCACTTGGTTAATCCTCTGCCTGAGGTGCCAGCATCCATATGGGCGCCAGATTCTGTCCCGGTTGCTCCTCTTCCAGGCCAGCTCTCTGCTGTAGCCCAGGAGGGCAGTGGAGGATGGCCCAAGTGCTTGGGCCCCTGCACTCACATGGGAGACCAGGAGGAGGCACCTGGCTCCTAGCTTTGGATCAGAGCAGCCATTTAGGGGGGAGGGGGGTGAAGCAATGGTAAAGGAAGACCTTTCTCTCTCTCTCTCTCTCTCTCTCTCTCTCACTAACTCTGTCAAAAAAATTATTATAAATAAAAGAAAAAGTAAATCAACTTTGGGAGTCATTTTTGTTAAATTACTTTTCTCTAACAGCACCAAGACTAACTGAAATCATGAAGACTTCTCCAGCCTTACCTGGAACTGCCCAACTTGTGGGGTACTTCCTACTTCCCGACCTGAGCTGGGGAGGAAAGATGAGGCCGGGGCCTCATTCTGCGGAAGGTGCGAGTGGGTAACTCAGCCAATGAGCAGTGAAGATGGTGAAGACTGAACCTTCATTCATCAGAAGGTTTCAGAAGGACTGGTACCCTGAAGGCCCCATTCCCCCAAAGCTGCCCAGGCAGAAGAGGGCCTCGGGGCAGAACCTTGGAGGCAGACACCCAGAAATCACAGACTCCTCACTGTAGAGCCTGTTTGAGATCAACGTGTACCACACTCTTAGAACAGGAGTTGCTCAACACACAAGAAGAGATTTTTCTTACCATCAGGGGTGACTCCAGTTCTGCCACCTACAGCCTACAGCTCATCCTCTCTGCTCTAGCAGAATTGTTGAGGATTAAATAAGATGATGGATAAGCCCAGGGCTCAATAAATGAAAGCTCTCGTGACCAACATTGCCACCATGCTTTGGTCTTTCATCTTTTTTACAATCACCCTCGAAAGTCATCCAGCCTCTGTTTAAACTTCTGCTCTTCATTCTTCTATTTATCAAGCTTTTGACTGAGAATCTGCTGAGCACTTGACCCAGTGTTGTGCACTGAAAATACCAGGATGAACAAGACACAGCCCCTGCCCTCCGGGGATCACATACTTCACATCAGGCATCAGGCTGCTCCATATTTGAAGAGCCACAATTTCTTGAAACACTTAACTAACCCAGAATGTGACTCAGAATAATAAGTCTAATTCCATGAGTCCTTCAAATTCAAAAACCATCCATCACAGCCTTCTAGGTCTCTATTTTTCAGATTAAACTTTGTAATTCAGCTAATTTTCATACGATAAATCTAATCATATTCATGTGTTCATTCACGCGTTTGAGAGATGGCAGAGAGACAAAGGGCTCATATCTGCTGGTTTGCTCCCAGGATGCATTCAATGTCCAGGACCAAAGCTGGGCTTAGGAACTCAGTCCAGGCCTCCCACGTGGGCAGCAGGAGCTGGGCCTTCACCACTGCCTCACAGGGTGTGCACTAGCAGGAAGCTGAAGTCAGGAGCTGGGACCAGGAATTGAACCAAGGTACTCTGATGTGGGACACAGGCATCTTAACCTCCAGGCCAAATACTGCTCCTCTTTAGGTCTGAGTCATGATTCACTGGACAAACTCCAGCTGGCCTCAATGCCTTCCTTCGTTACTGCATAAAGTGAAATGCAGCTTTCTCAAGTGCTCCACGTATTATGCAGGACGGCAACGTTGTGAGAATAAAAATTTAATTCCTCACTTTGTGAGAGAGTGAGGAAAACATGCATGGGTCACTTCTTTTGTTTTATATTTTTCAAAAACATTTATGTTTTCTAATCACCCCCATGAGTAGCCTCCCTCAGAATGTCTGGTTCATGTTTATGTGACATAAATCATAGTCTTAAGAAGATTTGCCAAATATAAGACTAATGTCCCTACTCTTTTGTCTGTTTGAAACAGTTTATTATTTAACTGATTCAACCAAAAGATGTTTGAACAAGACAGACAAATGATTTGGCCTCAGGGGCTTCTCACATAGCAAACTCTATTGAGAGGTGATAATGACACTCAGGATTTTTCCTGTTTTATAAGCATGAAGGCTTAAGTTCGTGGAATAATATTCTGAATTATGATCTAAGACATGTTTTTTTTTTTATATTCTAAATCCTTTTTCCCTACCTTCCCTTATTCAGAGTCAGATGTTAAGGACACATGACAGAAAGTAACCCAGAAGGAAAACAAGTTAAGGGTGTTGTTTCCAAAGCAGAGCAAAGCATTTTTTTTTTAACACATAGCAAACATCTATTTTTTCTCAATTAAAGTGCTTGGTTGCAAATTAGAGAAAACTACTTAGACTAGCAAGTAAGAGAATTTATTAAATTCAACTAGTTCATGTAAACTTGAGGCAGTTGGGCTTTTTGGGAGAGTGATACCAACAACCAGAGATTTAAAGAAGCTCAGAGCACAGCTCATGTCTCTATCGCTCTATGGCTTGAACATTCTTTTATTTCTGCTTCTCTCTCTGCCTCTGTAACACTTTTCTCCTTCATCTTCTCACTGTGTTTCTCAACTTCCCAAATCTTACAAAAGAATCATCTCCCTTCCCCTCATATCCATCCTCTCCTGTGCATCTCTTAGTTGCTAGGTATACTGGGTTGAATGGTGGCCTCCCAAAAGCTGTCTATGTCCTAATACTCCAAATTCTAGGAATGTCCCTTATTTGGAAAAGAGGTCTTTGCAGTCACAATTAGGTTATGAGTGTTGAGATGAGATCACCCTGAATTATCTATTAGGTGGACCCTAAATCCAGTGACCTTGCCAGAGACAGCGCGGAAGGCACAGACATATGGAGAGGAGGAGGAAAGGCGTCTACAGAGCCAGAGGTTGTGGTGATGCAGCCACACAAGGCAACGAGCAGCAGGAAACACTTGGAAGTGAAAGGGATATGGAACAAGGGAGTGCAGCCCTACTGATACCTTGACTTTTTAACTTCTAGCCCCCAAACAGTGAAAGAATACATTTCTGTTGCTTTAAGCCACTCAGTTTGTGGTCATTTGTTGCAGCAGCCGTACAAAATGAACATAGGTTTTAATTCCAAATAACTGGAAGAGAATCTGATTCCTGTAGGCTGGCCCATCCAGTCATGGGATGACCATGAATCACAGGGGATGGGCGTGGCTACCAGCACCTATTCCTATGTGGAGGACACCTGTTGTTCTGAAGAAAATGGAGCTGTGCTAGAAAGGACTCAAAAAGCCAATTACTGCGCAGGAGTCCTCCAGTCTTCCAGGTCCCAAATATTTTCCAAGCCTCTCTCCTCCATCTCCACATCTTGTTAACTCAACGTTTTTGGACCAGTTTTCCCTGCTTCTAATTTTTCATTTCTAAACACTTTTGAAATTTTCTCACTCCTTTCCAACTCCTCTGCTGGCCCTGTAGCTTAAGCCAGCATCTTATCTTGCCTTGGTCTATTGCCACAGTTACCAAACCATGGACCCAGACACCACAGATGCCACAGCCATCTCATAGGAGTGTCTTGGGATATATTAAATTTTCAAGGGAATCACAGAAACATCTGTTAGATGCTGTGCAAACTACCAGCTTGAGACAGTTCACAGCTTCAACATTAGATTATTATACTTCTTCCAATGACACCGAATCTGTTCAAGCTGGGTTTACAGCAATTGCTGTGATAAAACACAAGTGCCCACAGGAAATCAGTGTGGAACAAGAAATGAGTGGGTGGTGTCCAAAAAAAAAAATCTGCAAAGCATGAGAAGATGTACAGTGGCCAACAGACACTAAATTATTTGCAAATAAATTTGTATTCAGCTATATGAATCTGACTTCCTAATAAATGAATTGTTCATTATTTCTTGTGGCCCTTGAATGTTGTGAAACAATCACTAAAATACTGAAACCACTGCTCACCTTTCCATCCTATTTTAAAGAGAGGAGGAGATGGAACCGACTCCCATTTTTAAGGTGAGCCATATATAATGCATCATTAATGCCCCTTGGGGGATAAGCTGGCCTCTTTCCTATAAAATGTCTTTCCGAGATCATTTTCTGTGTCATTTAGAAAATATGTTTTCTCCGCTTCCTCTTGTGGGAATATCTAATATGCTGAAGTCAATTCAAAAAGCATATATTGAGCATTCAGTATGTAGCTTGGAATAAAATACACAAGAAACCAAGGTCTGAGATTCAGTTCTGTAATCTATGAATTTTACATCCTCTGGCTCATTACTTCACCTCTCTGAATTTCAGCTTCTGCAGCTCTTAAAGGGTCTGGTTCTGTCATTAAAAGATGTTATTTATGAGGCTACTCTGTTCTCATCACCATGCTAAACTGTAAGGCAGTGTTCTAAACCTTTCTGACTATTATCAGTCCCCTATGGAGCCTTTTACCACACTCAGTTCTCACATGGACCCCAGATTTTAATACCATGTACATACTGTATGCCTGTTTACATCTCAGGTGTATATCTGTGCTTAAGACATAAAAAGAATAAGTTCTGCTCCATCAACAACCCCTTTTTACCTCTTAAGGGGTGCTATTGCTCCCACTGAGAAGGCACACTCTAAAGAGACCAAGCCAACAGCATTTCTGTCCCCACAAAGCTTCTAGTCTAGGGTAGGAAGTCAAATAACAGAGAAGTAACAAGTAATTTACCAAAGAGTGAAAAGTGTTATGAAATAGTAAAATAGGATGCCCTGAGAGGGAAGGTCTGGGGGAATGAGGCCAAGGACACTTTGGAGTGGGTCCAGTTATGATCCGAATGAGGATGCTGGGGCCACCATGGTTCTTCCGGAGGGAGCCTCACAGACCAGGGAGCCACTGGTAGGCAGGCCACTGGCTGGGCAAGAGCTTGGGGAGGGGACAGAGGGGCAGCACTCAGCAGCACAAGGTGACATTGTCACTACAGGGTAGTTTTGAAGAAAGAGAAATGAGATGTAGAAAATACTTTGTAAGTAGTAGACTGTGAGGTAGCTGGGAGGTATTATGATGTGGGAAAAGCTTTTAGTGGAAACTATGAGCAGAAAACAACCAAAGTTCTGGCCCAAGGTGTCAGAAAGACTTGTCTAGAAAACACCTAAAGAGGCTGAATTTTAGGAAAAGGTTAATACAACCAAGGATGGCAAAAGACACCTAGACAGACCCAGAGAGAAAGAAATGTTGTAAGTGAGGACTGGTAGCCGACATTTCTGAAGTGCATACTCAAAACATCCATGAGAAGGGCTTTATGCACGTGAATCCTCACTATCCTCGTGGAGTTGTTTTCTTCATCTCACAAGTGAAGAACTGAGGCTCAGAAAACTCAGAGCTGCCCCATATCACAGAGTAGGGGCTTAGGTCTATCTGACTTGTATCTAAAGTCTTTCTTTTTTAAATATTTATTTATTTGAAAGGCAGAGTTACAGAGAGGCAGAGAGAGAGCGAGAGAGAGGTTTTCCATATGCTGGTTCACTCTCCAGATGGCCACAACAGCCGGAGCTCCTGGCGCTGATATGAAGCCATGAGCTTCTTCTGGGTCTCCCACATGGGTGCAGGGGCCCAAATACTTGGGCCATCTTCTACTGCCTTCCCAGGCCATAGCAGATAGCTGGATCAGAAGAGGAGCAGCCAGGACTCCAAACCAGCGATCATACAGGATGCCAGCACTGCAGGCAGCGGATTTACCTGCTACACCACAGCACTGGCCCCTTGAATCTAAAGTCTTAACCAAGTCTACACAATCCTGTTTCCCTCAATGACATCTACTTCTTTGCAGCACTCTGCCTTCTATGCCTATCCCTCTGCTATCAATAATTTCTGTTCCTTCCATTTGTAGAACTGGCCTTCTCCTGCTAGGGTATCAGACTCAAGCTCAACAATGAAAAGACTAATTGCAATGTTCTTCCAGGGCCTAGGAACAAAAGCTGTGGGCATCATGTTTAATTATCCACTGTCTTGCTTGTAGAGGGAAAATATATCTTACTTTACATCCTGAAGATTAATCAGTGGAGTCTATGCCTGGGTTGGAAAGTACGTTTTATTCTGTTCTAGACTTCCTAAAGATGCAAATCTGGTCCTGCCAGCAGGACTGCAGGGCTGGTGACAGACTGTCAAGAGAAGAGCCTGAGAGAAACACTTGTCAAGGGGAGACTCCAGACACTTGCTGTGTCTGATGGCCACGAGGCACAATTTAAAGAGCAGTAGACATGAAAACCCAGGATCAGGGATTGATTCATAAGGAAAGTATCGTACTGCTCTGAAACTGGAAGCGCATGGTAAAGAAGCCCTAAGGAGGTGGAGCCAGAAGCCAGAATGCTCATTCCAATCAATCACGGGGTACAAGATGAATTGATTCTTGTCAACGTGCAAACAAAAGCAAAGTAGTCTCCTGTTGGGAAAGTATTTGGTAATGCAGAGCATACAATTACACATGCACTATGTTTCCCAAAAAGAAAATATATATAAACCTTAAACCCTACAAAAGCTGAATTAGCCTGTGGATAGAGCTTATAATTAAAGGATGGTAAATTGCACAGATGTGCAAATATTGGTGTACAATAAATACATTCCAGGAGCAGGCAATTCCCCTTATGGCTAAGATACCTATCCCACATTGGAGTAACTGGGATTCAATTCCCTACCCTGGTGCCTGACTCCAGCTTCCTGCCAGTGCAGACCCAGGGAGGCAGCAATGATGCTCTCACATGGGGAGACCTAGGTTATGTTCCTGGCACCCAACTTCTGTCCCAGCCCAGCCCAGGTCTTCAGAAGTATATCACACAATAAATAACACTATGATAACCTATAAAAATTCAGTAAATACAAGAGTGGTTGATACGGGGAAGACTGTGATTGGCTAGCGTTGACAAGAAGGCTTCAGAGCTATTGACTGAATGATTCATCAAGTACTGTGTTCCACCCTTGCTCTGGCCACCTTAGCGCCACTGAAGCCACTGAAGCCCGTGGCCCCTATATTTATTCATGTAACATATCCAACATCTATCAGTGAGCATTTATTGTATGCCAACCCCAGGGGATGCAACTGCAAACAAGCCAGAGCTCCAGAGAGCAGAGAAAAAGAGGAACTCGGACTCCAGTTAGGGGTAGAGGACGAAACACAACTGTAAACAACTCACTGGGGTGAATATGATGATATCTGAGACAAAACAAAATCTTAGACACTTAGGAATGAAAGATGAGGGAGTGACAAAGCTAAAGACTGCATAAAGAAGAAAATGGAGATGGACCCCTAGTCTGAGTTCAGAGGGAAGAGGGTATGACAGATCCGAATTTCTCTTTTTCTTTTTCTAGAACAATGAGGAAGGATTTGTGAAATCCCTAGACAAAATGATCACAAAGAGAAGGAAATATTGAGTCCGTATAAATTTTTTCTTTGATAATTACAATATCTTATTATAGAAATATAGAAGAATATGTAAGAAATCATCCATTCACTCATTTAAGCACTGTCTCCCACACATGTAGGCAGCCAAGACTGTACCACCTGTAACCTGGGTTACTAGTGATAGAGAGGAAAATTCTCAGTGTTATTCATATAAGGGTACTTCAAAGTTTTGGGGTCAGTGGAATTGAAAGGTAAGTTTATTAAGGTACAAAAACATTTTGAGACCCATACATAGTGTTTGTATAATATGCATTTTCCATGAAGTTTTTGAAGACCCCCTTGTATTTTCCAGCTGGACTAAAGGTGAAGGGGTACAGTCTCTGCAAGAGTGACACGGCCACAGCATCAGAGACACTCATGCTTATTTTTATCTCAGTTTGCACTTTCCTCCTAAAGTAGGTCATCCTTACCATTCCCTCGAGAATGCAGAACAAGTCAGCTTTAGTTCCAGTTTAAAGGTGGAGAAACTGAGGACCAAGGGCTTGGCCAAATCCCAGCAGCATTTCACAGGGGAGCTCAAAGTGGGATTTGCAGTCTGCAGGTCCAAAGGCCAGCCCCTTCCACATTTCCTTCTTTAAATAACACTTCACATCTAGGAAAGTCTCGAGGCCACAGGAGGACTCTAACAGGCTGAGTAATGGGGCTCATGACTTATTGAACACAGTCCTGACCCACATGATGCTGAGCAACAAGTCTGCCTTTTAAGTGGGACCTAACCTAATGGGAGTCCCAAGAATTATGGCCTTCTCTCATTAATAACAACCACAAGTTAAGAAAGCTCACTGGGGAGAGAGTCATTAAGAGCCGAGATAAAAAGATGAACAAAGCACTCCAGAGAACGTTTCCCTGCTGAGTCACTCTCCAAAGCTGAGCTAGACAGACCAGTCCTGCTCCAATGGGACCGAAACAAGCGTGAGTGGGGGTTGGAGGGTTCTGTCCGAGGAGGGTGCACTCCTGCACAAACGGATGTGCTCTGTGGGCCCTGGGCTCCCTCCAGCCTAGAGGACAAGGAAGAAGAATCAAATAGCTTGCAGGGATGCTTTGCAGTTTACAAAAATACATTTCAACAGGTTGGAGATTTTCACAGGCTCCACTGTGGGGAATCATGCATTCCTCCACTCATTTATTTAACCAATATTATTTGAGTGTCCCCAAGTCCTAGTTGCTGAGAAAAGCACTGGGAATACAAAGGTAAGTAAGACAGAGAAGCCCTGCCCCAGGGGCCATAATGTGGAGGACAGGGTCCTGGGCCTTCAAGGGCTGTCCTACTACTTATGGACCAAGTCCTCCCTGACCATCAGTTCTGATGTCTGTAAAAACAGGTCTAGTAACACCTGCCTTTTCTATACCAGAATCCGCTTGAGTTCACTGGAGGTCATTTGTCAACCACAAAGTTTCCCCCCGGGGAATCTTGCCCCATGGTTATGCTGTCTGGGGCGTGATTGACCATGGGTTCATTATCCAGATGTGATGACCATTTTGTTGATTGATGAAGCCAAGTCTTTAAGAGAAAGGGCCAGAATGGAAGCAGACATTGAGTCAGTGGTCTTTCATATGCTGGCCTGGCTGAGTAGCAGGAGGGAACAAGAAAAAGCCCAACTCAAAAGCACCCCATTGCCCTCATCTCCCCATTAGACCAACCCTGAGACTTTGGAGAGTCCTTGGGTGTCTGACCTCATTAGAAAAGCAGATGGACATATTAGAGGGGTTAATGGCAGCCAGTGTCGGCCCTGATAGGACTTGGCCCTCGTAGCTGACCCTCTAAAGATGACAATGACTTTGAAAGCTGAAGGACTGACTTTTGATGGGAATGCACAAGGTAAAACCTAAAATTATGTCAGGATTTAAGAAAAAAATAACTCCTCTTTATAGTAATAGAAAAAAAGAGAAATAATAAAAGTTAGAATAGAGCAGTAGCAACGCTGTAGAGTGTTAAGTCAATGTGCATACTGCCTGCCTGCACTAATAAAGGTAGTCACAAAAGGGCTAATACCAAAACGAGCATTTCGGTTCCATTAACAAGGGCAAGATGGAGAGCCTAATGGAGGAACAGAGGCTTCCATCCACAGGGGGGATATAGCGGTGTGGATGTGTCTGTGCTGTGTGATCATATGTATATTCTGTGACTTAGTGGGCTGTATATGTGTGGCTGTATGAATGAGTATGTGCGTGTGTTGTGTGAGTGACTCTGTGTGACTGTAGGTGTGAGACTATGAGTGTGTGTGCTGTATGACTGTGCTGTTTTGTACTGTGTTGTTTATATACGGCTGTGAGTGTATATGAGTACGTGAGGGTGTGTTGTGTGACTGTGTGTGACTATGTGTATTTTGACTGTTAGTATGTGTTGTGTGTATCTGTGACTCTGAGTGTGTGTGTCTTAGAACTATGTGCTTTGTGACTGTGTTGTGTGTGTGCTGCAGTGGGTATGAGTATGTGTGTGCTTTGTGTGTTGTTTGAATGACTGTATGTGACTATGTATTTTGAGTGCCTGCTGTGACTGTGCAATCTAAGTGTGTTGTGTATGTGCAGCTGTGTATGTATGAGTATGTGAGCGTGTGTGTTTTGTGTGAGTGACTCTGTGTGTGATTGTATGTATTTTGTGTGTGTGCATGCCAAGATGAGGACATAAACCTAATCCACATGGAGCACATGGAATTACATGACATGTTGGTCTTGTGTTATCCTTGTTTCTGGCTGACTGTCTCAGTCTCCCCATGTCTGCACCATGTTTGCCACTAAACCCTGAATAAATGTGCTTCACCTCCGCTGCCGGCAACTCTAACTGCCAGAGTCGAGTCACGTGGGAGTGAAATGTTCATGGATAAATGGGATTCCCAAAAGATCATGAAAACACCAATGGTTTGATTATATTTGATGATTTGGTCAGATGATGTGTAGATGTTTCCCATCCTGGAAAAACAGTTCTTCCACTCTCAGAAAATAATTTTGTTATTTAGGAGCTCAAGAAAAGAAACAGTTTCTAAATCACTGGTGACTATTTCTGCACAGTCTCTGCTCTTACCCATACTAGCACAGCTTCACGGAGCTGCTAACGGCTCCGTATTCATAAATATGCAAAGATGGCATTCATCTTCCTGAGGAATTAATCCAGCGACTTATCCAAACTCCTGCCGAGAACTCTCAGCCCCAGAGTGCCTGCCCCTGCTGCTTGTTTCCCCACCCACATTAGCCCTTCTTTTTGTCTAGTAAAGAATAAAAGTGGTCCCTGGTCTAGACTGCTCTCGCATTTCTCAGCAGGATTCCCGCAAGAATTCCACAAATTCCTCCTGTGCCTTAGCTTTTAATAATGAAGATGTGGACTTACACAAGGAAGTGGCAGAAGGAATCTGAAAGCCAATTTGTTTTGTTTGTTACAATTTAGGATAGGGATGGGCATTTGGCCTAGTGGTTAAGATTCCCATTTCATACCTGGGTTCCACACCCAGCTCTGGCTCCTGGCTCCAGCTTCTGCCAAAGGCAGAATTTGGGAGGCGGCAGGGATGGCACAAGTGGTTGGGTTTCTGTCAGACACATGGGCGGTCTGGGTTGTGTTTCCAGCTCCCAACTCTGCTTGGTTGAGTCTCAGGCACTCAGGGAGAGAACCAGGGACAGAAGTGTACTCATTCACTCGCTCCATCTCTCACCCCAAATCTCAAATGCATAAATAAATAATTTTAAATATTTAGGACAGCCACATTACACAGTCAAGCAAAATGGATGTTTTTCACATCCAGTGATGGACAATAACACAAGAAGGAATTCCATCTGCATTATAGAAGTTTGAAGAAGTTGAGATTTCTTCAAGTGTTCATGCTCAAAGTAAAAATGAATGGAGAAACTGATACCTTGGGAGAAACCCTCAGCCAGAGGACCCCAATAAGTTGTCTCCCCAGCTCCTGAACCACAGGAATGATGGATATAAGATGCTCTGGTTTTAAGTTACTAAAAAAAAAAAAAAGAAGAAGAAGAAAGGAGACTTTGTTGCATTCCACACACACTTCTGGGCAAGCACAATTTCACCTTACTCATTCTTTCTGTCATCTTTTCCAACTTGATACAAACTACAGCAAGTAGACAGGATCTGATCACCCAACTTCAGGCCAAAATCATGACCCTGAAAGAAATACGCACCCTGGTAAAGTCTGCACATCTCACACACACACACATACATGTACACACAACAACAGTAAGCACAGTTTCATTGATTCTTATGGGGAAAATACTTTAAAAAAATGACTCTTTCCTTTTGAAGTAAATAAATTCACAGAAAACACTAACTATTGAGTAAGTGAACCAACATTTACCGCAGTAAGTGAGGCCATTTGGAGCTGCACAAGAGCCTGGAATATGACCTAAGAAATATGAATGTTGCTCTGTACATGATGAGAAACCATTCTGAGATTTCTGAAGGCAGAGCTGATGTCTCACCATATTCAACTGATAGCACTGGGAAGAATAAAATGGAGAGGGAGCAAAATGGTATCAGGGAGACCAGGTGGGGGAATGTGATCATCATTTATGGAAAAGATGACACAGGGTTAACCAGAGGGAGTATAAATGACAGGAGGGGGCACAGAAAAGGAACGGGGGTAGTGGATCTCAGAAACTGATGACTAGTTGGATGGCCGACGGGGAAAAAAGAGGATGCAGTTTCCAAACCTCTTGACCAAGTGTGTGAGGCGATGCCATTAACTGAGACTTGAAATACAGAAGGGAACACAGATTTGAGGCAGAGAGGGATAGAGTGAGAATACTCACATTTCAGAGGGCTTGTATCCCTCCGATGTGATGCAAATATCACTTTGCCTCTGTGACATCCTTCCCCTAGAAGCAGAACCCCAGTCTCATCGTGAGAAAAACAGCAGAGAAATTCCAACAGAGGGTCATCCTACAACAAACTTGTCCAGTACTGCTCAACACCATCCAGGCCAACTGGGAAGATCTGAGATACTGTCACAGCAAGGAGACCCCAAGGAGACCTGGTGACAAAATGTGATGCAGGATCATGCGAAGCAAAAACGCAGGCAAATCTAAGACAATATGAAAAAGGCATAAACTGAACACATGAACAGTCAAGACTGGCTCATTAACTGTAAAACAGGTACCTTGGTAATACAAGGTGTTAATAACAGGAGAAATGGTGGGGGGCTGGTGCGGGTGCAGGCGAAGACACATGGAACTCTGTGTAATAGCAATTCATTTCTCTGTAAACCTAAAACTGCTCCACAAAATAAAGTCTATTTTTAAAGCTTTATTACTGAAGTTTTTTCTATCTACTAACCTATCACAGGAGTAGAAGCATGTAGGGACTAGTAAGTTCTTGTTGCCCTCCAACAAATACCCCATCACATATCAGACCACATCATGATAATGACATCAGCTTGCCATCAATGAGAAAGCTGTGATGGAAAAAGCACCTCCTAGAGTTTCTGGAACTGGTGCTGAAAGGTCAAGAAAGGGCATTGTGGGAGAGACAGTAATGGGACGAGAGAGGGGAAAGCTGGCCTGAGAAGTGTGTGGCTTTCCTGGTGACTTTTTGGGATCCCTAAGACACTGAACCCATACCCCAAACATCTGTGCTTTAGGGTTTCATCCAACATTCACTCAACACCTGACAAGCTGGGTACTGTTCAATACGAGGGAGATGAGAATGAGCATGTCACAGCTCCTGCCCACAAGGAGCTCACAGTCTACTGGAGAGAGAGGATGGCAAATAACTACAGTGTACATGAGAGCAGGCTGTTAAGTGTTGAAAAGGAAAAAAGGTGTTGGAGGAGCAATAAGGGGGAAACAATGAACTCTACCCAGGGAGGCATGAGAGAGGGCAACACCAAGGACAGAGTTTCTGAACTGGAACATTGAAGCTAAGTAGTCGTGTGCCACCATGTTAAGTAGTGTGCCACCATGTTAAGCGGGAAAGGGGTACTCTCAGCAGAGCAGTCTGTGTTTGCAAAAACACAGTGACACTCAACAGTGTACTGTGTTTGAGGCTGTGGCAGCTGGAATATCAGGCAGAGTCTCACTACCTGCTTGCAGTGAGAAAGGTCCATTAGTGAAGAGAAGAACTAGAATGGGGGAGACCAGGTAGGAGGCTACTGCTATGGCTCAGGCTGGTGATAGTGAAATGCTGCTATGGTGAGGGAATTCAAAAACTATGCTCTGTTTAGCCTAGCAGTTAAGGTGCCAGTGAAGATGCTCACACCCTTCATCACGGTACCTGGATGACACTCCTGCCTCCGGCTCCCACTCCAGCTTCCTGCTACCGCAGAGGTGACGGCTCAAGCAATCGGGTGTCTGCCATCCACCTGGGAGCCTTGCATTGCATGTCTGGCTCTCAGCTTTTAGCTTGGATAGCCCCAGCCATTGCTGGTATTTGGAGAGTGAACCAGTGGATGGTAGCTTTCTATCTATTTTCTTATATCTCTGATTTCCAAATTAAAAACATGCCCCAGTCTCTGTACCTTCTCATTCCTCCACCAATGCATCCAAGGCAAAGCAAATCAAGTCCCAAAGCCCCCTTCTCTTGGCAAGACAGGAAGACTAGCACCTGTTTCTTAAGCGGCAGCAGCCAAAGTTGGCAGCGTCCAGGCTTCCTGTCACTCGAGAGCCCGAAGGTACAGAGCCCATGCCGGCTCCAGAGCTCACTGTGGACTTGCACGCACATGGTGACATCTGCGGAGTCACTCTTGTTCCCTCCAGCACAAGTCCTCTCAGCTCCAGCTGCTGGAAGGAGCCCTGCTCCCAGCCTTCCTGTGAGCGCTTCGGCCTGACTTCCAGCAGTGAAACTGAGAAGCCACAGAGATAACTGACTAACCATGTTGTTGTTGTTGTTGTTGCCAGGAAGACGTGGGCAAAGCCATGGACACATACGCTTCCACTCTCTTTGAAAAAATGAAGACAAGGTACGGCAGAAACGCAGTCCTCTCAGAAGCCAGCTGGCCACACAGAAACTCGGGAGTTTGGTCTCCAGTCACTGTTTGTGACAACAGTCACTGGTCGAGGGTTTCATGTGTACCAAACCAGTGTCTGGCACACAGTAAACAATCCACAAAGTTATGATTATTACTGTTCCCTGGTCACTGAAACCTTTCAAGTGCAGACACAGGCAGAAACTTCTAGAAGGTTCAAACATTTTAAACTCTTGGCCCACCATTTGCCTTCCTTCCCCACACCTGCTTCTTCTCCTGGCCAATTCCCCTATAAATGGCTCTCCTCGCAGATCCCAGGGCTGAGGCAAACTGAAAGAGAGAGACTGGAAGCCAGCCGAGGATTCTGACTCCACCCCAAACAGCTCCCACCCCTGCTCAGATGTGTCATTTCCAAGAGGAGCAGGGAGATCCTTTCGCCAAGACGCGAGAGCACCCAGAGACTTAGGCATCCAACCGCACCTCCCCCCCAGCTTCCTCCTGATGAATGGCTTTGACAACCTTCTCGTTATTATGGCCTCTGGTCCAAAACGGACTTGAATTTTTCATGCCTTCCGTTAGGAAAGATGCATCACTTTGTTTTTAAGATGCGCACAATTCCACTTGCAAAGCCACTATCCTGAGGGGTTTGTTAATACATCAAGCGACAGATATATCTGTGATGTCTCCCAAACAAGAAGACAGTTAAGCTCTACCCCCAGTGGAGTCCCTATTGGTAAACTCCAGGAGGGAAAAAATGCTGTTGTGTAATTGGGAGCAGGGCTATATCAATCAGGATCTTTTTTTTTTTTGACAGGCAGAGTGGACAGTGAGAGAGAGACAGAGAGAAAGGCCTTCCTTTGCCGTTGGTTCACCCTCCAATGGCCGCCACGGTAGGCGCGCTGTGGCCGGCGCACTGCGCTGATCTGATGGCAGGAGCCAGGTGCTTCTCCTGGCCTCCCATGGGGTGCAGGGCCCAAGGACTTGGGCCATCCTCCACTGCACTCCCTGGCCACAGCAGAGAGCTGGCCTGGAAGAGGGGCAACCAGGACAGGATCGGTGCCCCGACCGGGACTAGAACCCGGTGTGCCGGCACCGCAAGGCGGAGGATTAGCCTAGTGAGCCGCCGCGCCGGCCCTCAATCAGGATCTTGGGAAAGAGAGAAAAGGCAGGCAGATTAATAATTCTCAAACCAAGACAAACATTGTTATCCATGTTTCTATAACAGCCTACATTATATAATACGACAGATGCAATTTTATTCCCTGGGTAGCTAAGTTAAGAATTTTTAGATGAGACTCACCTTTGAGAAAACATCAATCCATCATAGCGGACGGCTTGGTATTCCTCCACAAGGAGGCAGTAGGTGCAGGACCAAGAATTTCATGCTGGGAGATAGGAGAGGGGCTGGGGTCCAGTTCTGCCACTTCCAGGTTGTGCGACATTGGGCAAACTGCTCAGACTCAGGGAGCGTCGGTTTCTTCACCTACAAATCAGAGGCAACGTTACTTCTCTGTCTTAGCCCATGCAGGCTGCTGCCGCAAGAGGAATGCTGTGGACTGGGAGGCTTACAAAGTAAACAGTTGCTTCCTGTAGTCTAATGGCTGGGAAATCCAAGATCAAGGCTCTGGCACAGTCAGTGTCTGGTGGGGGCCTCCTCCCAGGTTCCTTGAAGTCCATCTTCTCACACAGAGGAAGTAGGGAGGGAGCTCTCTGGGAGTCGCTTTAGTAAGGCATTAATCCCATTTATGAGAGCTCTACACACATAACCTAACCAACTCCCCAAAGCTTCACCTCCTAACACCATCACATTAGGGCTAAGGTTCTCCACATACGAATTTGCAGGGGACAGAATGTTGTCTTCCTGTTAGTGATTAGGTAGAAAGAGGTGGACAGTGTCTATCAGTGTTTAAAATGTACATCAACGGGGCCAGCACAGTGGGTTAAGGCCCTGGCCTAAAGCACCGGCATCCCATATGGGTGCTGGTTCTAATCCCAGCTGTTCCTCTTCCAGTCCAGCTCTCTGCTGTGGCATGGGAAGGCAGTGGAAGATGGCCCAAGTGCTTGAGCCCTGCGCCCACATGGGAGACCTGGAGGAAGCTCCCGGCTCCTGGCTTTGGATCGGCTCAGCTCCAGCCACTGCAGCCATCTGTACATCAATAAGAATGTCCAACTCTCCTACAGAGTTGCACTTATATAAAAAAAGTGAGTTACACATTGGTAATAACGATGATAAATCAGAAAATATATCATCAATGGATTAGGTAAATAAACTGCGGTACGGTCATACTTTGGAATACAAGTTATTAAATGCAATGAGGAAATTTCTGTACACTGACATGAAAACATGCCCAGGATATTTAATTCAAATAATAATCACATTGTAGACAGAAGGGTCTTCAAAAATTTCACAAATGCCATATATTGAAAAACTAAACATAAATAGAAAAGCCTGCTGCATAATATTCATTTGTTTACTTTTTTCTGAAAGAGAGAAAGTTCGCATCCACTGCCTCATTCCTGATGTGTGCAACAGGTCAGGGCCAGAATCAGGAACTCAGTCAGGGTCTCCCACACGGGAGGCAGGAACTCACCTGTTACTTCTGGAGGGAGCGTTAGTGGGAAACTTCAATCAGGAGAGCTGGGAATTAAACACAGGCGTTCGAATACAAGATGCAGGTATCTTAACTGCGAGGCCAAACACTTGATAAAAACTTATTAAAAGATAAAACTCGGCCGGCTCACTAGGCTAATCCTCCGCCTGCAGTGCCAGCACACCGGGTTCTAGTCCTGGTCGGGGTGCCGGATTCTAGTCCTGGTTGCCCCTCTTCCAGGCCAGCTCTCTGCTGTGGCCCGGGAGTGCAGTGGGGGATGGCCCAAGTGCTTGGGCCCTGTACCCCATGCGAGACCAGGAGAAGCACCTGGCTCTTGGCTTTGGACCAGCGCGGTGCACCGGCCGCAGCGTGCCTACTGCGGCAGCCATTGGAGGGTGAACCAATGGCAAAAGGAAGACCTTTCTCTCTCTCTCTCTCACTGTCCACTCTGCCTGTCAAAAAAAGATTAAAAAAAGATAAAACTTGGCTGGCGCCGCAGCTCACTAGGCTAATCCTCCGCCTGCAGTGCTGGCACCCTGGGTTCTAGTTCCAGTTGGGGCGCTGGATTCTGTCCCAGTTGCTCCTCTTCCAGTCCAGCTCTCTGCTGTGGCCCGGGAGTGCAGTGGAGGATGGCCCAAGTGCTTGAGCTCTGCACCCGCATGATGGGAGACCAGGAGGAAGCACCTGGCTCCTGGCTTCCGATCAGCACAGCGCGCTGGCCGTAGTGGCCATTTGGGGGGTGAACCAATGGAAGGAAGACCTTTCTCTCTGTCTCTCTCTCATTGTCTGACTCTGTCAAAAAAAAAAAAAAAAAGATAAAACGTATCTTTTAATTCCATTTTTCCAAGATCTGTTAGACATACCCTTGTATTTAGCAGGATGTGATTTAAGTTTTTCTATGGGTTCACAGTACACATTTTGATGGATTCCTAGCAGCTAGAAGGATGCACACACACCACACTGTTGATGTGAGCTGTCACTAGGGTCGATCGTGTGGCTGGGAGTTCACTTACCTCTGGGAATGTGAACGGTGCAGTTTCACCATTACACACTGTGGACTTCTCCTAACTCTGTAGGAAACAAAATAAATAGCTTAAAGATATACTGCAGTCTAATCTCCAAGCCTGAAGTGCTGAAGAATGCAGGGGCACCAGGAACATAAAGGGTACTCGCTTCCAAGTCAAGGAAAAAATGTCTGTGTTGGGTTCCCAGCCGTATCTCACTTCTGCCAGGCACAGCTGTCCTTCCACCAATCCATGCACTAACATAGCATCAGCAGCCCAGTGAGGGGAAAACACAGGCCCCAAAGTAGGGCCACTTTGGGAAGAAAGAAGAAGATGCAAATGTATTCCGAAAGCAGATGGTGTCTGGGAGAGAAAGTGTGTTTGGCAACAGGAAGGGAACCACAGAGGGAGGAGAGAAATGTGGCAAAAGAGAAACAGCCAAAGGAGGTGGTAATTAAGTGTGAAGCTGAAGATTTCCAAGGGATTTTTCAGCTTTGGCAAGAGCTGGGCCTCTGGACAATTCCGTGGAAGTGTGTGGATATTGTTTTTCACTTTCTTCTTTATTAAAAGTATTTCTCTAGAGTAGCTCTCAACCATGATGTTCTGACACAAGTTTGTTAGCAATGCTCCAAGTATTGAAGTTTTCGAAAAATGTATTTTCCTTCCAGTTAAAGAGGATTGAGGTTAGACGTCTGGCTCACTGCAGTCAGATACAGTTCCTGGGTGGCAGACAGAGTCCTGTCAGTGCTGAGTGGCAGGTGTGTAACCAGAGGACTATTTGCCACCCCACCTCTCAACACCGGCTCCTTTGGGCTCCAGCACACACTGTGGGTTGTGGGTAGGGTAGGCAGGATGACTCCAACGTTAAGGGATGCCTGTAACAATCACAAATGACTTCAAGAAGGCACAAACATCTAAAATGTCCAACAACAAAGAGATTAATTGATGGATTAGTTTGCATTAAGTTGCCTGCTCTCACAGCTGCTCAGGATGTTAATGAGCTCTGACCATGCCAGCAGGGAACAGCTGTCGGGGCTGGAGGCCAGCTCCCCTACCTGGTGAGGGACAGAAGTCCTGATGTCTGTATTGGCCCCTCCACTCATACCTGCAACAGTTCAGACAGGAATGTCTTTGGTCTTAAGTCATCTTTAAATATCACATAAACTGAGCCAATTCCAAGAATACATTATGATGTCCCAAATTATCAGCTCTATCTTTGGGATAAGATGTGACCAAATTGAAGGTCAGAGACAAGCCTTATCCTCAGGCATGGTTAAAACCTCCCTGGGTCTTATAAAACAGGGTTTGTGGTCCAAGTTTACATTAACAGGGAGCATTTGGATTAAATGAGCTCTAAACATTACACATAAGAGGGCTGAAATCCCAGATACTTATAATCTGGGCTCCAGCTTAATCTCAAATTATAAAAATATGCACATGTAATATATATGCACATATGTAATTTTTTTATATTATTATCTCACTTAACCCCATTGAAGTAGAGAGTTCACTTTTAAGTATGTCAGTTGCCTCTCTCAGATATGGATTTTTTAAAAAACATACCTAAAATGCCTTTGTCACAAATAACAAGTCCTTGACATCATCTACTTCTCAGTCCTCATCAAATTCCCCCTAAAGTGTCTTTTTACAATTGGTTCTTTTGAATCAGATCACAGATGAGGCCCATGCATACTTCTACCTTTTCCTCTAGTTCTATCTACTGGGATCAGAAGAGGGTCTAGGAGAAGTCATACCCCAGTGGCAGTCAATGCCTGCCCTTGGCTTCTAAATACCATTCTCCACTCGAAGGAGCCAGGAATCCTTGGAGAAATGGCTGACTCAAAGGTTGGAGCAAGGAACATAACAGATACACTTAGAACATATTGAGCCAGAAACCACAGAAGTGGTCAAAGAAAGAAGCCAAGTGGATGTAGAA
This sequence comes from Lepus europaeus, assembly GCF_033115175.1. Classification (NCBI taxonomy): domain Eukaryota; kingdom Metazoa; phylum Chordata; class Mammalia; order Lagomorpha; family Leporidae; genus Lepus; species Lepus europaeus. The sequence continues at coordinate 59,119,290 of NC_084845.1, read as the reverse complement.
GCCAAATTGATGGGGCTCCCAGGTTTCTGAGAAATTTGAACATAAAAATAAATGATGAAAATAGATTATTTATAGCTTATTGAATAAAATGAGAATCCATGAGTTGAACTGATACAAATAAATGAACAAAATGCATGATGAAGAATGGGATATTTAAATATTTTCAAAATACCACCTATGAAATAATTACTAAAAGAGTGACTTTACAACAAGGACATCTGACAGACATCAGCTTAGTCAAGTGATCAAAGTTAACACCAATTGTAATGGAACACATACAAATGACACCATTTGACGACAAAATGTAAAAGGAAGAACACAGCTTCAGTGTGTTCCAGAGATTCATGACCTGAATCCAATCACAAGGAATCATAAACTATACATCCAAACTAAAGGGTGGGCTCTGAAATAGCTGACCTGTGATATCAGAAATGCTAAGGTCATGAATCTCAGAGACTGAAAAACAGTTCCAGAAGGAGAGACTAAAGGAACTTAACTAATGGACCAGGTGGCTCTACACAAGACCCTTTGGATTAAAAGTCTGTGTTTAGCGCAATTGGCTTATCAGCATTAATTTCCTAATGCTTATGACTGTATTGTGGCTATCTAAGAGAGTGTCAATATTATTATTATTATTATTTTTTGACAGGCAGAGTTAGTCAGTGAGAGAGAGAGAGAGACAGAGAGAAAGGTCTTCCTTCTGATGGTTACCCCCCAAGTGGCTGCTATAGCCGGCATGCCAATCCGAAGCCAGGAGCCAGGGGCTTCTCCTGGTCTCCCATGTGGGTGCAGGGCCCTAGCACTTGGGCCATCCTCCACTGCACTCCCGGGCCACAGCAGAGAGCTGGACTGGAAGTGGAGCAACTGGGACAGAACCAGCGCCCAGACAGGGACTAGAACCCGGGGTGCTGGCACCACAGGCAGAGGATTAGCCTAGTGAGCTGCGGTGCTGGCCAGAGAGTGCCATTATTTGTAAGAATGCACACTCAAATATTCAGGACTGAGGGGACATCAGGTTGGTAATCTACTCTCAGGCAGCTCAGAGGGAAGAAAAGTAGTTTCTTGTTCTACAACTGGCATTTTCAATAAGTTTGAGATTGTTTGAAAAATAATCAAAATATACCCAATAAAAATAATAACTTTCCTCATTGGCCACTTTTTCCTCTAGGGAAGACAGAGTAAGTGCTTGATCCTGAGCCTTCATCAACACTCAGAGTAATGAACTGGTGCCATGGAAATTTCCAGTGAGGATCATTTGTAAAGCGTTATAATGAACTCTGATTTTTTTTTTTTTAAATCTGCTATGCTTGAAGCAATCGTAGAAATTACTCTCTGTGATTCTCAAATCATTGTTGGCTTCACCACTAGCCAAAACTCTGGTTTCAACAGTTTTCATTCTGTCTAGACACAACAAAGGGCCCCAGATTCATTGTTTACACTTTTGGAGAAGTCCTTCCCTTCCAAGCTCACTTAAATAATTCCTTTAAAAATAGGGAGAAAATAATTCAGAACACCTTGTGCTTTCAATTTTTTTCGAATGTCCAGCCAGCTTTGGACACCTTCCAAGAGGAATGGCAAACAAAAGAATGCATGTCCCAAGTCAAACCTAACCATTTACTATTTTAAGTGGTGAAAAGATAATTAAGGAGGAGTAATCTAACCCTTTTATTGATTTCCTTGAATCAGAAATGATGGACAGCAAACATTTCACTACAAACTTTCTCATTCCAGGCTCTGAGAGATAGATCTGTTTTATCCAAAACCAATCAGTAATTCTAGGGAGAACTCATACTCATTTGTTCATCTTGTGAGTCCCTACCATGGCCCATCACTCTTCATACTGGTAACAGGACAGGCAAGCCCCTCAAGAATACACTCCTGCCTTTGAGGAGTTTACTTTCTGATGGTGTAGGGGAGTTGGCCACAGCAAGATAAACAAGCAAATAATAAAATACAAGAAAAACAAAGCAGGGAAGGACTTTGCAGGTGTCACCACAAAGGAGGCGGCATTTGAGCAATAGTTAGATGAGGTGAGAGAGCAGGCCATGTGGTCTTCTCTGGGGGGAGAGATTTCCAGGGAGAGGAAACAGCTTGCGTGAAGATCTTGAGGTGCCAATGCGCTTTGAATAAATTGTGAAATATTAAGGTGGCCCCTGTGGCTGAGTGACATGGTCAAGGTGAGAAGAGAAGGTCAAAGACATAATGTGAGGGTCACGGGAACAGAGCACCCAGAACCTGGTAGGCTGTTGCTCTGAACGACGTGGAAATCACTGCTGATATCTGGGCAGAAGAATGACTTTGCCCAACTTATATTTTAACAGGATTGTTTGGCTGCTGTGTGGAATACAGAACGCAGGCAACAAGCTCAGACTCGGACTCAGGAAGCTGGTGTAACAGTCGGAATGGGAGATGAGGGTCGCCGAGACAGCCGTGAAGGCGGTAAAAAGTTGTCATGCTGTGGAACTCTTACAAACAGAACCAGTGGGGTTTGCTGGAGCTGCACAGTCCTTCTCTATAGATACAGTCTAGACAGACAGACAGACAAAAGAGACAGGGGAGTCAAGGGCACTCCTTGGGTCTTTGGCTGTGCAACTTGAAGGGCAAGAGTCTCCATCGACCGACATGGTGAAGAATGTGAGAGAAGCAGGTCGTGGGGAGACTGTGCAACAGCTCAGCTTGGGACAGAGCAGGTTGGACATGTCGCTAGACACCCAAATAACGACATCAAGCAAGTGGTTGGATATATAGTTTTGGAGTTCAGGAGAATGGTCTGAGTGGGACACATAGATCCGGGCACCATGGTAACAGGACAATATCCCCCCAAGGTGCCATGCCCTAACCTTCAGAGCCTGTGACTCTTTATGTGGCAGAGAGGACTTCGCAGGTATGATCAAGTGTACAGGCCTGAGATACGGAGGTTATCCCAGATTATGTAGCTGGCTGGATGGGCCCAACGTAATCAGATGGGTCCTTCAAAGTAGAGAACTTTTCTTGGCCCAAGTCAAAAAAAAAAATGTCAGAGAGTTAACATGTTACTGACCTTGACAACAGAAGAAGGTAGGCACAAGCTAAGGAACACAGGTGTCCTGGAGAAACCAGGAAAGGCAAGGAGACAGATTCTCCCCTCAAGCCTACAGGAAGGAATGCTGTCCCACTGATAGGCCAATTTGAGCCCAGTGAAAATCGTATCAGACTTTAAATCTTCCTAACTGTAAGACAATACATTAGCCACTAAGTTCATGGTAATTTATTATAGAAACAGTAGAAAACTCACGCCAGTATCAGCAATACATAGTTGATATTTAAATCCTTATACAGAAACGCAGTGATTAGACACAGACGAGACAAAAGGTCTCAGGACTGAGCCATGAAGTATCTGAGCAGCAAGTCAGAGAAATGAGGAAGACACAGCAGAGACAAATGAGAAGCCACAGACACGAGACAGGAGGAAAGCAGGAGCAAGGGGTATCCTGGAAGTCAAGGGAAGAACCAGCATCACCGGCTGTTAGGTCAAGCGAGATAAGAATCTAATTAGGAAACAGGATGGACAGAACAGGGGATCGTGTGTGCTCAGGCCGGCCGCTCCACAGAAGGAAGAGGGAGGCGCTCGTCACGCACATCTCATAGACAGGAGACGCTGAGTGACACCTACCCAAAGGGCTGACTTTTTCATCAGCAGGGAGGGACTCCGGTCAAAAGCGATCTAGAACACTGGAATGCTGACAACCAGGTTGACTCTCTCCCCCTGGGGGAGGAAGGGTGCGAAGGTTGGGAGGAGAGGAGAGAAGAGAGAGGACAGGATGAACGTTCATCTTGGTCCTATGGTCCAGCTTTATTGTCTTTCACTTTTCCATACGACGTAGGCCTGCCAAGGCCCTCGCCTGTGAATGGCATACACTCTAAGCTCAAGAGAGTTAATGTGACATCCCGAGACCAGGAAACAGATTCTTCTTAGAGAAGACACGATGTCATCAAAATGAAAATCCACAACACACTGGTCCTGGCACTGCAGCTTCAGGCAATCATTTGTTCTCTGTCTTCCTTCACTTTAAACTTAACTGTTAAGTGTTCATCCATGAAAGACTGATTGAACTTGGGCTAGAAGGACCCTTATGGATTGACATAATTATGGCCCTTGCTAAAGTTAGAGTTACCTGCTTACCTGTTCATCTTTTCCACTGACTTAGAAGTCCCCAAAGAGGGGAGACTGTGTCCTTTCATCACTAAATTACGGGAGCAATAATCCATGAGCTTCCGATTTATCGACTATGTCATGCAAGGTGGGTGTCAGACGTGGTGCTAACGGCTCTCAGGCACTTAATCTTCCCGTAAGTCTATGGCAAGGGGCTTATTTACCATTTTGCAAATAAGGACTCTAAGGCTCAGAAAGGTTAAAAGAAATCCACTTACCAGTCATATTAAGTTAGAGAGTGGCAGAGAATCTAAAGATCACATCTGTGAAGAACAGGCACTCAAACATGTCTGGATTCCTGGAATCTGTGGATGTTACCTTGTACAGAAAAGTAGAACTCAACAGATGTGAGTAAATCAAGGCTCTCCAGGAGGGAAGATCATATTGGATGATAATAGGGAGGAGGTCAGATTGAGTAGAAATTGGGACAAAAGGAGCCAGAGTGGAAATCAGCATGGAGGGACCATGAGCCCAGGAATGCAGCCTCTAGAAGCTGGGTAAGCAAGGGCGTCCACCCTCGAGGCTCCGGAGAGAAACACAGGTAACTCTGCCAAGCCCTTGCTTTTAGGTTTCTGCCCTCCAAGAACAGTAAGGTAACAAATTCGCGTTGTTTGAAGCCACTGTGCTTGTGGACCTTTTCCCCAGCAGCAACAGGGAACAGACACGGTACTCTCGGCCTCTGTCCTTCACCTCTGGGACCAGGGCAGTACCTGACACACACAGCACTCAGGGCTTACTGGCTAAGGGGGAGGGAGTTTCGTAGCCCAATGTGAACTCCTGACCAAGACGATCCAGACTACCTCAGAGAGAGGCAGGCAGGGGCAGCCCAGGGACATCAGGGCTGGCGTGTGCTATCCTTACTGCTGAGTGCAATGGAGGAGCTGGTCCTCCTCTGACGGGTTCTCGGTGCTAGTCAGGGCACCCTAGAAGACATGACAAAATGCAACCCTAAAGTACAGCTGAATCTAGAGCCACAGGGGCTGGAGGGAGGAAAGAGGAGGAAAACTGGCTATTTTTGTCACCAGCCTGGGCTCTCTTCTTCATTCCCTACAGAGAGCATTAAGCATCACAGTTGACAGCAGAAGTGATGTTAGTAAAAAGATAAGCAGAGACCACAATTTACAATCTGACTCTTTTATGAAAACTATTTCATGACAAATTGGAGCAATAAATACACATATACATACTGCAAGCATACACAACTCTAGCTTCCTCCTTTTTAGAAATCATCATAGCCTGCTCTGTAAACAAGGAAGATGATATTTTTTGATATCAACAAGGAGAAAGTTTTCCAAATTAACGAAGTCAGTACACTTCTCCTCCACCACTATAGCTCGGCTGTTTAAGAAATGAGGAGCTACAAATCTGGAAACTGCTTTGGTTTCACAAACGGCTCATCATGCCAGAGAGGGTTATCTCCCCTTTCAACATCCCATTTTCCCCAGTTAAAACCCTACACACAGAATGCAGAAACTCATCCTACATTATCAGAAAGATGGTTCAAACCCCAGCTAAAAACAATCATTCAGAAGTGAGCCTCAAATTCACATAAATTTGCAGGCAACAATCCATTGTAGCCAACCTACAAGGTGAAATAAGCTATTGGGTGAATTTAAGCTAAGATCCACCACTGCCCTTGGTCCAGAACTTCTGATTAGATTTGCAATGCTCAAGCAGTCCAGCTCCCCCAGTTTGGCAGTCAGGAATTCCAGTAGTTGCTAATGGCTTTGGAATCTGAATTAATCACACATACCAGCAGTCCATCGAGACCACCAGAAACTCGATTTATTTGTGACTTGAGACAGTATTTTATTGCTTCTCCGATTAACAGTTTAAAAATGTTTTGCTTTTCTGCCTCAGGGGTATTAGTTTGATGTATGAGGCAGGGAGATTATTAAATCTTCGGAACCTTCCAAAGATGTAAATTAAACCACAGCACCTCCTCAGCCACCTTCCTGGTACAAGCTGGAGATTTATGATTAACTTGTCACTCCTGCTCGCTCATCAAAACAAGCAGCACTGTGATGTATGACTCCTTTTTACTTAAGGACACTTGTCATTCCAACTTCCTGCACGCAGGATAGTACAAAGGCTCCTGATTTCTTTGCAGAAACTGTAGCATGAAGAATATGCAAGGACCAATCATTTCTACTGATAGCTTTAAGAGAAAGGTCGCAAGCACGCAGCTACACTGTCGGGTGGCTCTATTTGAAATGAAGCTGCTCTTCACGCTGGCTTTCCTTGCCTGGTCTCAGCACGCTGGCTGATTCTGCTCATTTGAACGTCTTCCAAAGAGGTCCAGCATACAAGGTACATCTTGTGAAAACTCCCTTTTCAATTCTGTCACTCACAATTTAATTCAACAGAGACAGTATTTATTGGGTTATGCCTATGTGCCAAGAGCAAATATGAGTTTATTCACTAATTTCTTCTTAAAATATTTAATTATTTTTAAATGTGTCAAAACAGGGAACAGTCCTGCCCTTTGGGGCTTCTGGCCTCATTACTTCCTACTCCAAGTCACCCATCTTTCCAGACAATGAACGGGAGAGAAAGAAGAGTTCGTGCGTACCTGAATAAAAGGGGAGAAAAGCACGATGTCTCCCTTGCAAGGTCAATTTGCACTGAGTTGACTCAGGTTTCATACGGCAGCCACAAGGCTCATGCCTCTATCTTGGTCCAGGGAGGATGTGCCAGATTGAAATGTATCAAAACCATGGCATCTTACCTCTCTCTCTCTCTCTCTGTCTCTGTCTCTCCCCCTCCTCCCCCTTCCTCCCTCCCTCACTCCCTTCATCCTTCTTACCCTCTCTCTCTCTCCCCTACCCTCCTCTGTTCCTATCACATCACAGATCATCTGACTGGAAAACACAATCACTGTGGCAAGAATTTTTCCAATGAACTCTGCAGGGACGGCTGCCTGGTCTCTGGTGGGCACAAGAAAAAGTGAGGATGCTGGCTGAAACTGTAGGCTGAGCACCGTATTTTATAAAAAGATACAGGCTTCTAACCTGCAAAACTTAACAAAAAAGTTTTATTATAAAATTGGTCAAACGTGCAAAAGGATGAGATAATAAAATAATGAATCTCCACGTTCCCATCGCCAACCCTGAGGAATGAGCAGCTTGGCACAGTGTTTTGTTTTTATCTACCACCTTTCTCTCTCCCTTTATCTGTTTTTGAGTATTTTAAAATAAACGGTTGCCTTTATGCCATTTTACTCCATATGCAACAGAACGTGTCTACAACAAATAAGATTTTTTAAAAATGTAATAATAGCACTATAATATTTAACAAAATAACAAAAGTTATTTAATATCTTCCAATCTCTAGGCCATGTCTAATTGTCTCTGGTTAACTAAAAAATTATGTATATATATATATATATATACACACACACATATATATGTATACTTTCTTGCATTAAAACAGGATCTAGTCTACACATTAGATTTCACTGATGCATCTTTTACTCACCTTTTCTGCCCATACTTTTTGACGGTCTTCAGTGTTTGACTTTTATCCAGGATAAAGAAATCTGTCCAAACCTAACATATGCTCCTGGTGAAAACTTGTTACGTAATATTTTCAAGGACAAACTCCCAACAGTGGTCATACAACTTGTCATTCAAATGGAGGAGCTCTTGAGCGAGCAGTGCTGTTAACATTCCACTGGTATGGAACACAAGGAGTCACCCTATCACAGAAGACCTTAGGGGTGAAAACGAGGATTGGGAATCTGGTTTCTACTTGGGAGACGCATAGCTGGAAAGGATGCCCCTTAACTCTTACAATTAAAAAAAAAAAAAATCTTCACGTTAACAACTTTTCTGGGATCCATCAAAGAGTTGAAGTATGTGGGTCCTTGTCACCCATGTGACAGACCCAGATTGAGCTCCAGAATCCTGGTTTCAGCTTGACCCAGACCTGGCTGTTGGCAGGCATTTGAGTGAATCAGCAGATGGAAGATTCTCTTTCTCTTTCTCCCCTCTCCCACCTTTCTAACATATGAACATAAACAAATACATTTTAAGGGAGTTGAACTGAAGCAATGCCAACAGGTCCAAAATCCGAGGAGAGACACAGGCCTACAGAAAGACACAGAGTGTAGGCTCTTGTTCACTTGGGGCAGTTGAACTTCGGTAAGAATAATATTCTTAGAACTGTTAACAAATGGGGAGGCCGAGTTCTGGCTGTGACAGACAATGGATGCAGAATCAGAGGGAGCTTGCACCCCTCACGGGGTTCTCTCCACAGGCCCCAGTGAGCTTTCCCGGTGGAGTCTGAGAATCCTGAGAAAACGTCCCCAGGGAGGGGCGGAGCTGGGCTGCAGCTGGGCATGGGATCCTGCCTGCCCCCTTCTTGCTCATCTCCTCTACTAAAAATTGGGCAGTAGTGACAACAAACTCCATCACTCTTAAAAACAAAACCAGGGGCCGGCGCCGTGGCTCACTTGGTTAATCTTCCACCTGCGGCGCCAGCATCCCATATGGGCACTGGGTTCTAGTCCCGGTTGCTCCTCTTCCAGTCCAGCTCTCTGCTGTGGCCCAGGATTGCATTGGAGGATGGCCCAAGCGCTTGGGCCCCTGCACCCGCATGGAAGACCAAGAAGAAGCACCTGGCTCCTGGCTTCGGATCGGCGCAGCGCTGGCCGTGGCAGCCATTTGCGGGGTGAACCAACAGAAGAAAAAAGACCTTTCTGTCTCTTTCTCTCTAACTCTGTCAAATTAAAAACAAAACAAAACAAAACAAAACACCACTCCCAAGGATGGGCAGGCAGGAACACGTCGGGGCCCCAAGTGATCCCTGGGGAGGGACTGAGCACTGAGAAGAGCACACCCCAGAGGCCCAGGGACCCAGCGCTGCTCAACACTGAGGCCGCACCAGAGCAACAGACTCTCTCGCCCGGGGCACCACCAGGGTGAGAAGCATTGAGTGACAGCAGCAGGTGGAGGGGCGGCAGAGCACAGAGCGTGAAGTCGGTGAGCGTCCCTGCACAGGGGAAGTGGTCAGGCTAGGATGGGCTGGCCACTGAGAAAAGCCCCTGAGTGGGAAACCCACCCACAACACAACATTTTGTTCGAGGGATCTGAACCTGCTGGTTCCCTGAGGGTAGCCCAGTAACCACAAATTCCAAATGTACCTCAACTCCTGTCCAGATCCACTCATATCCCCCACAAAGGAAGTTAGAAAAAGAAAAAATGTGTTCACCTACAGAAATAAAACTAGTTACCTCAATCTATCATGTCTCTTTTTCAAGTTTTTTAAAAAATTTATTTGAAAGGCAGAGTGATAGAAAGATAGAAATCTTCAATCTGCTGGTTCCCTCCTCGAATGTCAGGAATAGGTCAGGCCAAAGCCAGGAGCCCAGAACTCATGGGTAGTAGGGGTCCAAACACTTTAGTCATCACCTGCTGTCTCCCAGGATATACGTTAGCAGGGGACTCCCATCTAGGCACTCTGATATGGGAAACAGGCACTCCCAGAGCTGAAACTAATGCCGACCCCTCTATGCTATCTTACACAGGTGTCTAATTTCAACAATAAAGCATGTAGTATACAAAAACAAACAGAATACCATAACACCAAGAGACAAAGCAATCAGTTGAACCTGACTCCTATATGACACAGATGTTGGAACTACCAGATAGGGAATTTAAAATAGCTGTATAAATACATCAAACTCACAATGAAAGAACTGTTAGGTGACTATTTTCAGCAGACAGAAATGATAATTGTAAGAAGAAAATCAAATGGAGATGTTAGAAATTAAAAACAATAACACAGATCGAGACTGACATTGATAGGTTCATCAGTGTACTTATCAGAGCTAAGGGAAGAATTGGTGAACTTGAAATTATCCAAACTGAAATAGAGAAAAAGAGTCATATATGAAAAACAGGGGGCCGGTGCTGTGGCATAGTGGGTAAAACCGCCACCTGCAGTGCTGGCATACCATATGGGCGCCGGTTTGAGTCCTGGCTGCTCCACTTCCAATCCAGCTCTCTGCTGTGGCCTGGGAAAGCACTAGAAAATGGCCCAAGTCCTTGGGCCCCTGAACCCATGTGCAAAGACCCGGAGGAAGCTCCTGGCTCCTGGCTTCAGATCAGCATAGTTCTGGCCATTGTGGCCAGTTGGGGGGTAAACCAGCTGATAGAAGATCCTCTCTCTCTGCCTCTCCTTCTCTCTATGTGCAACTCTGACTTCCAAATAAATAAATAAATCTTTTAAAATATATATGAAAAACAGAACTTTGAATCTAGAAATTATATTAAAATAGCAAATGTATAACTAGAATTGAAGAAGGAAAAAAGAGAGATACATAGGATAGAATAAATATTAGAAGGAGTAATCGCTGAGAATTTCCAAAATGAATGGCATATATTAAACTGAAGACCCAAACCACCAACCAAGATAAATTCAATTTTAAAAACATAAACTCAGAGAAAATCTTGAAAGCAACAGGGAGGGGGAACACTTAACTACAGATAAAATAAACATAAGATAATGTTCATCCTGTCAGAAACCAGGTGAGCCAATAGAAAACAGAATAACGATTTTTAAAGGGCTAAAAGAAAAGAAAATAATGTCAAGATAGAGTTCTCTGGTAAAAATAACTTTCAAAAAAAAAAAAGGGTAAAGAAGACTTCCTTAAAAAAACAAAAATTAAGGAAATTAATTTCGGTCAGGATCACATCATAAAAATTTAAAGGATATTCTTTGGAATAGAGAAACAGGACACAGAAATATTACATGTAGACAAAGAAATGAACAATGCTACAAATGGAATCAGTGAAGGTAAGATTAAAAAACCAGATTTTTTCACTTGTAACTATTCTGATAGATAACAATCTAACACAAACAAAAAAGTAGCATTGTACAGCCTAGCATACGCAGAAGTTACATATAGGACAAAAATAGTACAAAGGATGAGAAAGAATGATTGGAAACAGTATTGTATGGTCCACATAGTAAATACAGAAGTATAATACTATTTGAGTGTGGACTCTGATTAAAGAGTTATTATGCAACTACTGAACAATTTTTAGGAGGTATAAATAGTGAGTCAGTAACAGAGATAAATAAACAGAATAATAAAAAACAGTTCAAGTAAGTCAAAAGAAAGAAGAAGAAATGAAAAATACTTACAGAAAACATGTAGCAAGTCAGTAGATTTTAATCCAATATCCATAATTACATTATATATAAGCAGTTTAAATTTATCAATCAAAAGAATTCTCAGATTGGGTAAAACAAACAACTATATACTGACTACAAGAAGCCTACTTCAAATTTTTTAAAAATTAAAATGTCAAAATTTGGGAGACATGGTTAAAATAGTGCTTAAAAAGAAACACATCCTGTAAAAACCCTTTATATTAGAAGAAAAATCTCAAATCAATAATCTAAATTTCTACCTAAGAAATTAAAGAAAGAAAAACAAATGAAATTTAAAATAAACAAAATAAATGATATTTTTTAAAAGAGACAGAATTAATACAACTGAAAAACTACACAAAGTAAGTAAAACTCAAACCTAGGGTTTTAAAGACCAGTAAGATTGAAAAAATCCTAGCCAAACTGACCAAGAAGAGAAAACAAAAATTACTAATTTGAGGAATGAAAAAGAGAATATGACTATAGATGCCACAGATATTAAGAATACAGTGGAATATTACAAAAGATTCTATGCCCATAAATTTAAAAATTTAGATAACATGGACCAGCTCCATAAACGATAAGAACAAAAACTCATTCAAGAAGACAAATAGAATAATTGCCTTTCTATAAAGAAATAGAATTCACTTTAAAACCTTCCAACAAACATAAACTTGAGTCCCAGATGGTTTCGGGAGTGAATTATATCAACCATTTAAGAAAGAAATACCAATTCTACAGAATCTCTTCCAGAAACAAAGTTGAACTCATTTTATGAGGACAGCATTATCCTGATGCCAAAAGCAGACGTTAGGGAAAAAAAAAAAAAACTGCAGAGCAATATTTCTCATCAACATATATATCAAAATGCTCCAAGAAATCTAGCGAATCAAAACCACAATATCTCAAAAGGAATATATAAGTCTATAGCTCACAGCCTACATCTAACACTGGTGAAAGGTCTTTCCCACCTGAGACCCGATCAGGGCAAGGAAGTCATTTCTCACCACTCCTACCCAAGATCATAGTGGCCAGATCAAAAAGCAAGAAAAACCATAGAAAGCAAAAAGATTGAAATGGAAGCAATAAAACCCTCAGTTTCAGTAATGACCACCTGATTTTCCATGTAGACGATGCCAAGGATCCACAAAACAGTTCCCAGAACTAAAAAGACCTTACTAATGTCAAGGGATGCAAGATCAATATAGAAAAAGCAATGGTGGGGCCGGTATAGCTGGTAAAGCCGTTGCCCGCAGTGTCAGCAATCCATATGCATACCAGTTGCATGTGCTCCTCCACTGTGACTCCAGCTCCCTGCTAACAGCCTGGGGAAAGCAGCAGAGGATGGCCCAAGCGCTTGGGTCTCTGTCACCCACATGGGAGACCCAAGAGAGGCTTCTGGCTCCTGACTTTGATCTTGCCCAGCCTCAGCCCCAGCTGTTGCAGTCATCTGTGCACCAGCAGATAGAAGATCTCTCTCTCTCTCTCTCTCTCTCTCTCACTCTCACTCTTGCTCTCTCTGTAGCTCTGACTTTCAAATAAATAAATAAATCTTAGAAAAAGCAATGGTGTTTCAATATACTCACAATGAAAAATATAGGTTTAGGGGCTGGTGCTGTGGCGCAGTGGGTTAACAACCTGGCCTGGAGTGCCGGCATCCCATATAGGTGCCGGTTTGGGATGGGCCATATGGCCCATATGGGAGCCGGATGCTCTACTTCCAATCCAGCTCTCTGCTATGTCCTGGGAGAGTAGTGGAAGATGGTCCAAGTCCTTGGGCCCTTGCACCTGTGTGGGAGACCTGGAAGAAGCTCCTGGCTTTGGATCATTGCAGCTCTGGCTGTGTGGCCAATTGGGGAGTGAACCATCGGATGGAACACCTCTCTCTCTCTCTCTCTCTCTCTCTGCCTCTCCTCTCTGTGTAACTCTGACTTTCAAATAAATAAATAAATCTTTAAGAAAAAAATAAATATAGGCTTAAATACAAAGGAGAACTAAAAACCTGTATGCTGAAACTCACAAGATGGCAATGAAAGAAACCAAAGACAACCTATACAAACAGGAGATAGATCGTGTTTATGGTTTGGAAGACTCAGAGGTCAATTCTCTCCAATCTGATCTATGATTCATCACAATCTCAATCAATTCCAACAAGATTTTTCTTCTATATATTGATGAGCTAATTCTAGAAAATATATGAAATATATGGAAGGCAAAGAAACCAGAAGAGTAAAAATAATTTTGGGATAGAAAAAGTTCCAAAGCTAACCCTAAATGATTTTTTTTTTTTTGACAGGCAGAGTGGACAGTGAGAGAGAGAGAGAGAGAGAAAGGTCTTCCTTTTGCTGTTGGTTCACCCTCCAATGGCCGCTGCGGCCGGTGCATCGCACTGACCCGAAGCCAGGAGCCAGGTGCTTCTCCTGGTCTCCCTTGCGAGTGCAGGGCCCAAGCACTTGGGCCATCCTCCACTGCCTTCCCGGGCCATAGCAGAGAGCTGGCGTGGAAGAGGGGCTACCGGGACAGAATCCGGTGCCCCAACCAGGACTAGAACCCCATGTGCCGGCGCTGCAAGGCAAAGGATTAGCCTATTGAGCCATGACGCCGGCCAACCCTAAATGATTTAAAGACTGCCTATAAAGCTACAGTAATGAAGACAGTTTCCATGAGATCATTGTAAATCTTGTCTAAGTCAGAAACAGCAGACATAAGGAGAGAACAAATGAATGAAGAATCCAGCCCTGGGGCTTGCTCAGGAGTTTTTGGTTTCAGGGAATGAAGAAAATTCGCAACTTCTGGAACAGCTTCAACTTCAGCGATTAGTTCAGCTCCAAGAACAACAAGGCCTCATTCCTTCAGCACCTTAATAAAAAAAAAAAAAATAGATGATTACAGCTTTCTGTCCCTTTGCAGTGTCGAAGATGTCGAAGCAAGGATGCGGCAGGTCCCCGGGTGCAAAATTCCGGATTTCCCTGGGTCTTCTGTAGGTGCCATGATCACCTGTGCTGACAACACGAGAACCAAAAATCTGTGTATCATCTCCGTGAAGGGGATCAAGGGATGGCCGAACGGACTTCCCGCCGCTGGCGTGGGTGACGTGGTGATGGCCACAGGCGAGAGAGACAAGCCGGAGCTCAGGAGAAGGTACACCCAGCAGCGGTCACTCAACAAGGAAAGTCATCCTGGAGAAAAGATGGCGTGTCTATTTTGAAGATAACGCAGGAGTCACAGTAAACGAAGGCGGCGAGATGAAGGGTTCTGCTATCACTGGACCAGTTGCAAAGCAGGGTGCAGACTCGTGGCCTAGGTCTGCATCCAAAGCAGGCAGCACGGCATGATCCTGCAGTGTATGTGTAAAAAAGATTAAAAACCCATTAAAAAGCATTTGCTCCCCCTTAAAAAAAAAACAGGCTATAGGTTTGACCCATTGAGGTGATTCTTATTTTTTTTTAACTAGGAGACAATCATTCTGCATAAGACCATCTTTTCAGATTATTTTTATTCAATTTTTAATAGAAAATATTCCTGTATTCAAATGTGCTCTCTTGTACTTTCCATTTCACTTTGCAGTTTTATTAGCAGTTTTGTGATCTTTCAAGTGTTGGAACCACATTAGAGTCAGGTTTTGTGGGGACTGAAAGCCTGGTTGTTTTCTCCTCTCGCAGGTTTATTCTATCTTTTGCACAGAATGTCTAGTTCACTCCATGAGTACTATTCTTATGCATTCTGCTTTTCATTCTCCAGTTTAGGAGATCATTGCTGCTCCCAACACTTTTGGCTTGTACAGGAATCTCACTGAAAGAATATTTAGAGTGTCTACTTCACTCCAGGTTCTGCTTGACACTGGGGACACTGGTGGACAGAGAACAGAGCATTCGCCGTACTGGGAACAGACAAGAAGCACACAAACACACAATCCAAAGGGCAAAGGAAAACAAAATGATTCTGCGTTAGAGTGGTGATGGCAGATGAGCGGGGTCTAGGGATTAGGCGATCAGGAACATCTTTCTGATAAAATAACATTTGAGCTGAAACCTTAGGGATAAAGACAAGCCAACCATAAAAGAAAAAACAGTACACACACACACACTTCAAAAAGATCATCATGGAAAATGGAATTTAAAAGATTTATTTTGGGGCAATGGACTTTAAAATCTAGGCATAGTTCTTTCATAATATAAAATTTTCTATGAGCCTTTTGAAGACCTCTTGAGGTGTATCTATGTAATTATATATGCATGTGTGTGAATGAGAGAAGATATATATTACCACATGCTAAATATATATATACATATATATATTTATTTACTTCATGGATTTGTAGTTATGCTACCCAGGATTTCCCAGTCTGTTTTCAACTCTAAAATTCAAAGCTTCAGCACTTACTCCTTACTGCCACCCTCTAAGTTCTGCAACTGCAAATGACTGATCATTCAAGGGGTCTTTTGGTCAGCCCAGATAGCTGGCCAAACTCGATCCAACCAGAGCACAGGGGAGAAGCAGGACTGGGAGTAAGAAAGCCACATAGTATCACAAAGACATGTTTAAGCAATAGGGAGCATGGGCAGACAAATCATACGCGATCTGGGGCAGAGTACCGATTATTTCTATCTGTCAGTAAAAAGGAAAGCGATACACCCTCACCCATATGTAACAAAAGTTGATCAGTATATCTCAAATGTTAAAAACTGATAAATTCAGTTGAAGGATGTAAGATACTCATTGCACAGTTCTTGCACTTTTTCTGTAGATTGAAATTTTTCAAAAAAATAAAGTTGAAAAAATAAAAGAAACCTGCAGATCTTGAAATAGTGCATTCTTGAATACATGTTAAAAGATTATATAAATTGGAACTCTTTGCAAGTCTAAAGCTATTTTGACACAAATAGGAGCTAAAAAGATAAAAGAAAATCTTGCATTATAATATTGTATTCCTGGTCTTTGAAATTAAAATCTCTGTACTAACTATGTGAGTCTCCAAAATTCATTATTTTCCTCCAGCTTTGCAGAATTTACAGAAAAACATTCTTTAATAACATCTGCCGTCTCAGTAGCCCAAGACCGGAAATAACATTTAAATAAGCAAAGTCAAATGGAACTGTGCAAGTCTAGCACACACAGCCCTCGAAACTAAAGGCATCCCCTGCTAGCTCTTCATTCTGCTAATTGAGTCAGGGGCCACATACAGCTAATTCGCACAGGGAAAACCCAGCAGCCTGAAGTGCAGAGAAGGCTCAACCAACACAAGCAGAAATATGTGCATTCCCAAAACAGACTTTCCCTGGGCACTAGAAATAATGTTCAGGCACCAAGGATTCCTTGGTGACTAATTAGTGATTAATTCATGAAACCAGATGTGAACTATGTTAATAAATGCACTTCAGGCATCTCAGCTCAAGATTAGAGGAGCTTTTAAAAAAATATTCCAAATTACCTCTCCAGTAATAGTGAAGCACTATATAGCATACCAACTATCCAGCAGATGATAATTATAATTCCAGACAAATTTTTTTTAAATCCTTATTTGAAGCCCTGGAAGGAAATAGACCAGAAAGGTGGGGCGTTGTGGGGAGTTGGCCTCTATCCTAGGTAATTACGCTGAATAATTCTTGTATATTAATGACTTCTCACTTGAGGTCTGTGAGAAGTCTGTTCCCATGGGAAAGTGAAAATTCACTCAGAAATCTACTAGCTTACAGAACCAGAGAATTGAGTCTCCAAGAGTAGTGAAAAGGGAAGGAACAAAATTTAGTAAGAAGAGAATCAATGAAACAGGAACCTTACAATTTCTACCCAAATCATTCACCAACCCTTGAGCTGCCAGTGCTCAGGGGAGACTGGGAGATTCCAAGTAGAAGACAGCAACTAGATTGCTAAAAAAACAAAGAACACTAAGCACAACTTCCAAGGCCTTCCCCAAACAAGGAAAACTGAGCTTGGAATTCAAAGTAAACTGCCTGTTAGGACAAAAGACAAGCCTCTTTCACAGTAATATAAGAGATTCCCAAATTATCAAACATATCACGCACAAAATTTTATGGTAACAAGTTACGAGATACATGAGGAAATAGTACATTGTAATTCAGTTAAGAGAAAAACAATCAAATCTGACCCTGAGTTTACTCAGATGTTGTAATTCGTGGAAAAGAAACTTGAAACCACTATTATAAGTAATTAAATGATTTAAAGAAAAATATGATCATATGGAACGAACATATGGATACTATAAGCAGAAAAATATGTAAACTGTAAAACATTCCAATTAAAAGCATAGAACAGAACAGTCAAACATCTGAGATTTAAAAAATTCACCAGACAAGATTAACAGCAGATTGACAACCGCAGAAAAATGAATGAATCAACTCAAGGACGGTAACAATGTGGAAATCCGGCAGACAATATGTTGTGGTCAAAGTTAACATCGCCAAAAGTGAGGCTGACACCCTGTGCCTCAAGGAAACATTATCACTTCTATATTTTTTCTTTTGCTGTAACTTGAATCAAAACATGGGGAGATATAAAGCAATGCAAATTGACATCTATTGTACAAAATAATTGGACAAAATTCCTCAAAAATTCAAAGAACAAGAAGAAAAAGAATAGCTGAGAAATTCTCTTAAACAGACTAAGGAGACAAAAACCAAATACAGTACCTTGTAATAGACTGGACTAGAAGGAAGGGAGCTATAAAGAACATTATTGGGGAAATTAATGAAATTGGAATATAGATCGGGGTTGGGAACATCCAGCCTTGCCAAGGCAACTATAGGTGGGACTTGAAATTCAATAAAACCCACAGCAGGCTAATTTGTAAGCTGATAATTTTGTATGGCCCACAAACGATGCTATAAATTTTCAAATGGCCCTTGGCAGAAAAAAATGTTCTGCACTCCTAGTAGATCACAGTATCACATCAATGTTAAAGATTCTGATTTTGATCACTGTACTGTGGTCATACAAGGCAATTTCCCTCTTCTTAGGAAATGCACACTGAAGTATTTAGGGATAAAGGGACACAATGTCTCCAAGTTTCTCTCAAATAGTTCAGATAATAGAATTATACACATCCATGGAATGACAAAGCCAATAGGGGAAATGTTAACAATTGATGGATTTGGATAAACAGCATATAAGAGTTCCTTGTACAACTTCTGTAACTCTTCTGTTAACTTTGAAACTATATCAGAATGAGTGTTACCAAAAGCTACTATCTGCTATTTGAAGTCACACACAGTTACTGACGTAGTAGATTACACTACTCTAGGAAAGTGTTGCTAGTATCTACTAACCACTCCATAACCTGGCAACTTCACTGCCAGTTATATCACATACCTGTCATGGGTTACATTATGCCTGCCAACAGCTCCATGTTGAAACGCTGAACGCCTGGGGCCAGCACCTCAGAATGTGACATTATTTGGAAGTGGAGTTGTTGCAGCCGTAAATGGCTGTGAACATGCTGCAGTGAGGCAAGCTGCTAATCCAGTATGACTGGTGTCCTTACTCAAAGGCGAAGTGCGAACAGAGACTCTCAAATAGGGGGAAGTCCCTGTGAAGACTGCAGTTACGTTACCTTAAGTCCAGGGCTGTCAGAAATTAGGAGGCAGGCCTGGAACAGGTCCTCTCCTAGTGCCTTCCGAGGGGGAACAGTCCTGCCAGTGCTCTGAATTTTGAAATGCCAGCCTCCAGAACTGTGAGAAAACAATTTTTTAGTCACTTAGTTTGAGGTACTCTGTTGTAGTAGAAAAAAAAAAACTAGAAAAAAAATAATAGAACATCCAATAAAGATGTATTCATGTGTGCAGCAAACAGTATGTACAAGAACGTTCATCATAACCACACTGAAAATAGCCCCAGTACTGGTCAAGAGTAAAACGAATAAAATGTGACACACTGATGCAGTGGAAAACTACACGATACAACAGAATCTCATAAACATCGTAAGTGAAAAGAACCAGACATAAATGAACACATGTGATGTGAGGGTGCTTATACGAAGCCCAAAAGTACGCAAGACCGATCGTCTTTGCTGTTAGAAGCCATGATGGGATCACTTTGGGAGAGTCACCAGGTGGAGGTGTGAGTAAGCTTCCTCTGTACTGGCAATAGCCCACTTCATCTGGATGGTGGTCGTGTGGGCGCATGCACTTGGAAACGTTACTGAGCTATATGCTCGTTACTTGAGTCTTGGCCAATACAAATTAATTTCTAAAAAAACACCTCTAATAATTCTGATTTACATTCATTTGGTACCTGAAAAAATCACCCCAAATAAAATCACTACCCTTAAAAAGAATACAAAGTGTCAATTTCTAGGTAAAGCCTACACCTACGTTGAGTGAGCACCCTAGACAAGTAACACAACTACGTACAAATATTACATACACATAGTATTATACATGCATATGCATATATGTATAGAATGATTCCATTAATCACATATACATATATATTTGCAGATGAGCATATACCTATGGGGAAAAAAAGGTCTAGAAAGATATATATCTATACTGGTGACTGCTGATACACAGAAGTTGGAAAAGCAGATGCGATTATTAGTTATATATTCCTTTTTAAAATTTTAAAATGCATTTACTTGCATTTTATTTATTTAGTAGAGATAGACAGACCAATATTCCTATCTGCTGGATCACTCCCCATTTGCCCACGATAGCCAGAGCTGGACCAGACTGAGAGTAGGAGCCTGGAACTCAATTCAGGTCTCCCACACGAGTGGCAGGGAACCAAGCACATGAGCCTTTAGCTGCTGCCTCCCAGGGTGCACATTAGCTGGGCCAGACGCAGAAGGAGCCAGGACCCAAAGCAGGCATTCCAAAACGGCAAGACAAGCAGCATCTCAACCACTCTGCCAAATGCCTGCCCTACTCCACATGTTCCTATGGAGTTTGATTTCGTAAAACAAAAAAAACATCAATTTTTGGTAAAAATTTTTGACAAAACTAAGGAGAAAAGTAGTCCATTAGTTATAAAAGTTGAAATTGGAAAATATAAAGACTGCAAGTCATCTCTGATTTTCACTAGGTGAAGTCCATTAATGTGTGTACATCCTATCAGCGCGCACATGCACACATCTACGTGTGTACGTCCTATCAGCGCGCACATGCACACATCTACGTGTGTGTACGTCCTATCAGCGCGCACATGCACACATCTGCGTGTGTACGTCCTATCAGCGCGCACATGCACACATCTGCGTGTGTACGTCCTATCAGCGCGCACATGCACACATCTGCGTGTGTACGTCCTATCAGCGCGCACATGCACACATCTGCGTGTGTACGTCCTATCAGCGCGCACATGCACACATCTGCGTGTGTACGTCCCATCAGCGCGCACATGCACACATCTGCGTGTGTACGTCCCATCAGCGCACACATGCACACATCTACGTGTGTGTACATCCCATCAGCGCACACATGCACACATCTACGTGTGTACGTCCTATCAGCGCGCACATGCACACATCTACGTGTGTACGTCCTATCAGCGCGCACATGCACACATCTGCGTGTGTACGTCCTATCAGCGCGCACATGCACACATCTACGTGTGTACGTCCTATCAGCGCGCACATGCACACATCTACGTGTGTACGTCCTATCAGCGCGCACATGCACACATCTGCGTGTGTACGTCCTATCAGCGTGCACATGCACACATCTGCGTGTGTACGTCCTATCAGCGCGCACATGCACACATCTGCGTGTGTACGTCCCATCAGCGCGCACATGCACACATCTACGTGTGTACGTCCCATCAGCGCGCACATGCACACATCTACGTGTGTATGTCCTATCAGCGCGCACATGCACACATCTCTGTGTGTACGTCCCATCAGCGCGCACATGCACACATCTGTGTGTGTACGTCCTATCAGCGCGCACATGCACACATCTACGTGTGTACGTCCTATCAGCGCGCGCATGCACACATCTCTGTGTGTACGTCCTATCAGCACGCACATGCACACATCTGTGTGTGTACGTCCCATCAGCGCGCACATGCACACATCTGTGTGTGTACATCCTATCAGTGTGCACATGCACACATCTGTGTGTGTACGTCCCATCAGCGCGCACATGCACACATCTGTGTGTGTACATCCTATCAGTGCACACATGCACACATCTATGTGTGTACATCCTTTTGAACACACAGCTGGGATCATGGTGCAAATGATTTATATCCCAAATTTTAACTTACTATATGGTGAACATCTTGTGATATCCTTAAAAAGACTCTCCCAACCGAGCATGAAATGACTAAACACACCTTTCATTAATGGAGTTGTAGCATTCCCTTGCTTTTGAGCATTTGGTTTCAGAATTTCACCTGAACCTTAGTTAAGAGGAAAATAATCCTTGTATCTGACTGATAACCAGGTCATCATTTTCAGTATTACTTAAGTGTTATCTATCAATTACTATTTCAAAAGAAGAGTGAACAATTATTTGATTCTTACCTTCCTAACCTGTGTGTCTCAAGAATAATAGCCCACTTATTTAAATCCTAAGTCTAAAAGCTGAAGGTCGTGAAGACAGCTATATTACTCAGCTACTCATCGCTACAATTAAATACCTGAGGCAGTAAGATTTATAAAGAGAAAGCACTATTTAGCTCTAAGTTTGGAGAGGTTCAAAGACCAACTTCAGGCAGGTTGCTCTGGTTTGACCCCTAGTGAGATCAGTGGATGACAAAGACAGGAGTGTGTCAGAGCAAGTAGTCCCATCTCTGGCCAGGAGAGACAGAGAGAGAAAGAAGTCCCACAATTCCCTCCCATGACCACAAAGACCCCAACCGTCTTGACATGACCAGCACACACCAGTGCTAGAGTGCTTGTCTATAAACAAGGCATACACCTTGAGACATACAACTTTGAGACCATGTATGTCTTATAAGCTGAGTGAAGCTTAGGATTCTGCTTTTTAAGAAATTAATCCATTTCATTTAAGCTGTCAAATTTAATGATAATTTTTTTCATACTACAACCTCATAATCCTTGTAATGGCTACAGGATCTGAACTGATAACCTATTGGTACTCCTTATATTGATTGCTTTTTCTCGCTCTCCTTTTTCCTTAATCAGTCTAGCTAAAGTTTATCAATTTTGTTGATTGTTTTAAAGAATCACCATCTCCTGATAGAAAAATATTTCAGGCTTTATAATCAAAGGGGACATGGACTACTCATACTTGGGAAGAGACAAAACAAGAATGGTGAACATCAAGATACAGTTTGGTATATCTACTAGACTTTAAGGATACAAGAAAGAAAAACCTTTCTGTATCCAGGAGAAAAAAAAAAATCACATTTTTTAAAAGAAATGAGAAGCAGATCAACGCCAGATTCAAGACATTTAAAGAAAGGAAATGTGAGCCTGTGATTTTAAGATTTGCTTTATTTATTTGAAAGGCAGAGTTAGAGAGATGCTCCAACCCTGAGCCTGAGATTTTATACCTAACTAAAATGACTTTCATATTTAAAGGCATTAGACAAACTATGAAACTGCAAAATCTCAGAGGACAGTGTTCCTATAAGACTTTCTGAGGAATCTTAGAAAACAAGTTTTAATGGCCAGCGCCGCGGCTCAATAGGCTAATCCTCTGCCTGCGGTGCCAGCACACCGGGTTCTAGTCCCAGTCAGGGCGCCAGATTCTGTCCCGGTTGCCCCTCTTCCAGGCCAGCTCTCTGCTGAGGCCCAGGAGTGCAGTGGAGGATGGCCCAAGTGCTTGGGCCCTGCACCCGCATGGGAGACCAGGAGGAGGCACCTGGCTCCTGCCTTCGGATCAGCGCGCACAGTGCGCCGGCCGCAGCGGCCATTGGAGGGTGAACCAACAGCAAAGGAAGACCTTTCTCTCTGTCTCTCTCTCTCTCACTGTCCACTCTGCCTGTCAAAACAAAAAAAACAAAAACAAAAACAAACAAAAACAAAAACAAAAAACAAGAAATAGCTGGAGAAGCTTCACCATAAAGATTGGTGGATATGTGGAGCTGGTGTTGTGGCACAGTGGGTTAAGCCACCACCTGAAATGCCGGCATCCCTTTTGGACACTGGTTCAAGTCCCAGATGCTCCACTTCCAACACAGCTCCCTGCTAATGTGGCCTGGGAAAGCAGCAGCAGATGGCCCAAGTCCTTGGGCCCCTTCACCCACGTGGGAGACCCAGAAGCAGCTCCTGGCTCCTGGCTTTGGCCTGGCCCAGCTTGGGCCATTGCGGCCATTTAGGGAGTGAATCAGTAGATGGAAGACCTGTCTCTCCTTCTCTATAACTCTGCCTTTCTAATGAATAAAATAAACTTTTTTTTAAAAAAATGGTGGATAACATTTAAATACCTTAAATGTAGAATGAGGACTATAGGGTGAAAGAATAGAATGGAAATGTTACATCCTCTGTTAATGCCAAGAAATACACCTGTCCAGAAAACATTAAAGAAGGGGAAGGACGTGTGGAAATCAGAGAAACCTGCTGTTTGCTTGACAGGGCAGAGTTGGGAATGACAAAATTTTAAATTAAATGTTCAGGGAAGAAGAGGAGAAACAGAAGAACAGATTACCATCTCTTTTCAGTATTATTTATATAAGTCATCAACAAACAATATCCCAAAATTTAGGAGTCTAGGTGTATGTAGGGGCAGGCATTGTGTGCACCAGTTAAGATGCCATTCCATATCCGAATGCCTGGGTTGATTCCTGGCTCTGATTCCCATTAGAGCTTCCTGCTAATGCACACCCCGGGTTGCAGCATGCGATGACTCAAGTACTTGGGCTCCCCCCTAACACTGACAGGAGAGACGTGGATTGAACTTTGGGGTCCTGGCTTCAGTCTGGCTCAGCCCTGACTATTCTGAGTATTTGGTATCTAACACAGATGTTAGATATCCCTGTCTCTCTTTCAAATAAAAAAAATTTGAAAAGATATTAGTACAAGTCACTATCAGCAAAATCCATCTGCTTGTTTTAAGCACCAAAATAAATGAGAAAGGGGCAAGGAGGGGAGAAAATGCAAGTGCAAAGTACTTGCATAGGACAGTATCAATGTGACAGAATTAAGCCTAAAATAAATGAAGGTAAAAAGGCTTCACACACCATTAAAATATTTTTTTCAGATTTTCTTCAAAGTAAAAACCAACTTTATTATATGTGTATAATCACCTAAAACAAAGATATTAAGGGAGGTTAAAAATCTTAAAATGGGCCGGCGCCGTGGCTCAACAGGCTAATCCTCCGTCTTGTGGCGCCAGCACACCGGGTTCTAGTCCTGGTTGGGGCGCTGGATTCTATCCCGGTTGCCCCTCTTCCAGGCCAGCTCTCTGCTATGGCCCGGGAGTGCAGTGGAGGATGGCCCAAGTGCTTGGGCCCTGCACCCGCATGGGAGACCAGGAGAGGCACCTGGCTCCTGGCTTCAGATCAGCGCGATGCGCCGGCTGCAGCGGCCATTGGAGGGTGAACCAGTGGCAGGAAGGAAGACACCAGACAAATATGCAAGTAAAAATAAAAGGTTATAAACTTGATTCTTCATAATACTAAAAGAATTAAAAGAACACTTTGTGATGCTAAAAGTTACAAGTTGAGATGAAGATGCACCAATTATTAACATTTATGCAACAAATTTCAAAAGCAGAAATTTTAGTACAAGGAGAAATAAGACTTCCGAACTCATTAAAATGTGAGGCCTTAACACAGTTCTCTCAAATCAAGATGGATAAAATAAATGAAAAAGACTAAGAAGGACATAGAAGATGTAAACAACATAAACAATAGATTATATAGATTGTGTATTTGCAGGCACACGTATAATTCTTAGTGCGCATGGGGCATTAACCCAAACAATGACAGTCTGTAGTGCCAAAGACAACCTTGAGTTCTTTTTTTTTAAACTGTAGTATTAATCTATGAGCAGAGGCTTTTTTTTTTTTTTATTTGACAGATAGAGTTAGTGAGAGAGAGAGACAGAGAGAAAGGTCTTCCTTCCACTGGTTCACTCCCCAAATGGCCGCTATGGCCAGAGCTACACCAATCTGAAGCCAGGAGCCAGGTGCTTCTTCCTGGTCTCCCATGCGGATGCAGGAGCCCAAGCACTTGGGCCATCCTCCACTGCACTCCCGGGCCACAGCAGAGAGCTGGCCTGGAAGAGGAGCAACCGGGACTAGAACCCAGTGCCCATATGGGATGCCGGGGCTGCAGGTGGAGGATTAACCAAGTGAGCCACGGCGCTGACCCCGACAACCTTGAATTCTAAAAAGTAGATGCTGAAATGGGATTCCCTGACCACCATACAACAAAGCCATAAATTAAAATCAAGTTTATAAAAAAAATCAATAGGCCCTCCCATTAGGAAGTTTAAACACACACACTCTCTTTACCAAATCTTAGCTCAAAGGGGAAATATACAATAAACGTGTAAACAACTGTTTTGAAAATAACAGCAGTAAAGAGAGAGTGTAGCAGAACCTATGAACAACAGTTGATAGGGTTTAAACACTTTATCAACAAAATAAAAATCACTGCATTAAACATATCATTCAAAAATTCTAGAAAAAGAGAACAATGAAAGTAAAGAAAGTAGTAGGACTTAATAAAAAAAAAAAGGCAAAAATTGACAAGATGGAAAAGAGAAAAACCAATAAGCAAATCAAAAGGCTGGCTCTTTGAAAATTAATCTGCAAAACAGAAATAATTAAATTTTTAAAAGATAGGGAGAAGCCACAAGTATATAAAAAAGAAACAAGCTTAAGACAGAAGCCTCTTTTTTAAAATCACAACATTAATTTGTACAACTCTATGAAAAAATGAGAAAAATAAAAATCTACACTAAATAAAGATTCCATGAAAATATACCAAAAATGATGATCAACAAAAGGTTTAAACAGATTAATTTCATTAAAAATGCAGACACTCATGAAAGACCCCACCTGCTAAAATGACACCAGGCTCAGCTGTTTCCACATTTTACCAAGTATTTGTTGCAAATATTCCTTAAAGTATTTCAGAGAGCAGAAGACATTTGAATTGTTTTTATACAACAGATCAGCACTGAGTCCAATTACAAGGATCACATACACACACACTACAGAAGCAGATGTTTAGCCCAGCATTTAAGACATACACATCTCAGACTAGAGTGTGTAGGCTCAATTCCCAGCTCTAGGTCCTGACTCCAGCTACCCACCAATGCAGACCCTGGGATACAGTGGTGATGTTTCAAGTAATAGGGCTCCTGTCACCACGTGGAAAACCCAGATTGAGCTCCTGGCTCCTGGCTCCAGTCCCAGGCCCATCCCTGGCTGTTGCAGGCATTTGGAGAGTAAATCGGCAGGTCAGAGCTGTCTCTCAAATAAAAGAAGAAATATTGATGTAAAAATTCTAAATAAATTACTAGCCTACAGAATCGAATGATCCATCATGTTCAAATAGTACTTATTCCAGAAATAGGGGTGGTTCATTATTAGGAAGTCCATTGATACAATTATATTAATAGTACTAAAGAGAAAAAGATGTTCATTAGTGGATTTTAAAAATGGAAAAATGTAAACATTCATGCATATTTAAAAATCTCAACAAAGGAATTAATATCTCTTTAATTACAATAAAAACAGTAAACTAAAAAAAATCAGCATCTGATATAATGGAGAAAAAAACAGCGGTTCTCAAAGTGTGGCCCATGGATTCTTCCAAGTCTCAATGAAATCAAAACTATCTTCATGATAAAACCAAGACATCATCTGTTATTTCCACTTTTCACAGTGTCACACTGTGATGCTAAAGCAGTGATGGGCAAAACTGCTGGTGCTTACAAACCAATCAAGGAGGCAGGAACAAACTACGCTAACAGTATGTGTTCTTCATCATTTTTATCTGAGAATATCCTTGACGAAGTCGTAAAAACAATGTCATGGCCTTGGCCTCAGAGTACATGCCCATATTCTCGTGCAGGAAATGGGAGTATACCTAAGTCTGCTGCCGCACTCCAAAATCGCCTGGCAGTCTGCACAGAAAGGAGTGCTTTTCTCCATGTGCAATGGGATTGCAGACTCCCGCTGTGTATTTCATGGGACATCTTAGTTGAAAGGACTGGCAGAAAAACTAAACTAATTCAGACCTGAGTACCTGGCATTTTCTCAACATCTTGCTCAACTGAATAACGTGAGCTGCCATTCCAGGAAAACAACAGTCAATACTTGTTGTCCTGATAAAATCTGAGCATCCAAGTGAAAACTAGAATTTTAGAAAACTGTGTGCCCAACTCTGAGTGTGACAACTTTCCAATACTTGGATTTTTCTCATGAGATCGATGTTGACATTTAAAAAATAGGATTTTTACCATAAAGAAATGATGTTTGAGGAGATAGATATGTTTGACCTGATTTGCACATTACACAATGTATACATATATTGAAACATCACATGGTATCTTAGGAATATGTACAATTTTATGTATTAGTTTAACAGCTTTAAAAATGATTTTTTTAAAAGTACCGTGTAATCAAACATGTCACTGCATAACTCCGTGAGCCAGTATTTCCCCAATGACAAACTCATGGTTTTAAAAGATCACATATGAGTTAATGATCCACTCAAACTATGAGACAGATCACTGGATTTAGTGTAACGAGCAGCTAGTTAAGTTCTTCACTGTAACTGGCATTGTGGCGTGGCAGTTAAGCCACCACTTGGGCTGCCCGCACTGCACACTAGAGCGCCTGATTCAAGTCCTGGTTGCTCCAGTTCCAATCCAGCTTCCTGCTAATGCACACCCTGTGAAGCATCAGGTAGTTGGGTCCCTTCCAACCATGTAGGAGACCCAGGCCGAAGTCCAGGCTCCTGGCTTTCACCTGGCCTAGCCTCAACTGTAGTGGGCATTTGAGCAGTGAATCAGCAGATGGAAGACCTGTGTTCTTTCAGATAAAAATGTTTTAAAAAAGAAACTATCATCTATCAAATTTTGATGCAGCATCAAAGAATATGCACAAATTACCTGGAAAAGTCATTAAAGTATTCCTCCCCTTTATCTATGCGAGTTGATATTTTCTTAAGAACTTTACCTGAACATACTGCAACACATTGATTGTAGAATGAGAATCCAGCTGTACCCTGTTAGACATAAAAAATGTAAACACATTTCTAAATTTTGTTTTGAACATTGTTATTCATTTTAAAATGCTATATATAAAACACATAACGGTGTATCATTGCTATATTTACTTGGGAGGCAGAAAGAGACCAACAAAGACAGTTCCCATCTGCTAGTTCGCTCCCAAAATGCCCACAAAGATGGAGCCTGGCCAAGGCCGGATCCAGGAGCACATTCCAAGCCTCCCACCTGGATGGCAGGAACCCAATTACACAAGCCATCGCTGCTGCCTCCCCGGCACTGGCAGGAAGCTGCAGTCAGGAGGCAGAGTCAGAAATCAAACCCAGACTGTGAGATGTGAGGTACGGGCATCTTCACCACTAGGCTACATGTTCACTCCCTGTCCTTTATCTGAAAATCCATAAAACAAAAATTTTGTTAATTTCTGATATGGAAAATGCCAATGATATAGCTTGCACAAATAAAAGCTTTTTGGGTTCTTCAATAATTTTTAGGACAATAAAGGTCTATCCTGAGACCAAAAATTCTGAGAACCATTGACTACAGGCATTGTGATGTCAGCACTGGGCAGAAAATATACAAGATGAAACCAGCACACGTTGTGCCAGAAGCTATCAAAGACTGTAGAATTATATTAAAAAAAAAAAAAAAAGCCAGCGCCGCAGCTCACTAGGCTAATCCTCTGCCTGCAGCGCCGGCACCCCAAGTTCTAGTCCCAGTTGGGGCACCAGATTCTGTCCCAGTTGCTCCTCTTCTAGACCAGCTCTCTGCTGTGGCCTAGGAAGGCAGTGGAGGATGACCCAGGTCCTTGGGCCCTGCACCCGCATGGGAGACCAGGAGGAAGCACCTGGCTCCTGGCTTCAGATCAGCGCACCGAGCTGGCCGCAACTCACCAGCCATAGTGGCCACTTGAGGGGGTGAACCAACGGAAAAAGGAAGACTTTTCTCTCCGTCTCTCTAACTCTGCCTGTCCAAAAAAAAAAAAAGACATGGGCATCAACGTGAAGTCGTCTTTCCTCTACCCACCCAAATAAAAATGGGATAATCTGAATTCCAAGTGAAAATAGTGGTAAATGACTAAAATGCATCAAATATATAACCATTCATGAATTTCTAATCTCAAAATAATCACAACTACAATGTCTCCTTGGTCACGTCTCACATTGCTGACATTGTAGTTCTCAGTTTTCCACTACAACTAAATGCTGATGACAGCTGGTTAGGAAGGAAGGTTTACTTCAGCTCAGAGTTTTGGAGGTTCACAGTCCAAGGTCAGGTGGCCCCAATGGTCTGGCAGCTGTTGAGGATGGCAGATGGTGGGACATGTGCAGAGGAGGAAGCACCTAGAAAGGCAGGAAGCAGAGAGGGCAGCCAGGCCCTGTGTGTTTATCCAACCCTCACGAGAGCTACCTTCTGAGGACATGCCCCCCAGTGATCTAAAGAACTCCCACTGGGCCCTCCTCCTGGACACCGTAATTGGATGGTCCCCATGCTCCTAGCACCACCAATTTATGACTCTGGGATTGAACCACCTGCCCAGGTTGGGAGACAAATCATGTCCACACTGCAGCAGACACCAATGTATTTCTCTGAAACTTGATAAAAGGCTAAAACTTGTCCAGTTTTTCCTGAACAAATTTTCAGAAAAAATATGTGATGACTCAAGTATATTTTCATAAAATTCCAAATACTCAAGAAATACTGTTAAAAAAACAAAACAAAACAAAACAAAACACTACTTTGCAACCCCTAAGAGAGGTAATGTTGATATCCAATGGATACTAAACCTATCAAGTGAAAGAAAATAATTCATGGATCTAATTGACACGTGAACAGATTAGTCTTTAAGCCACTGAGAGGGCAGATAATCATTTCTGTGCTTCCTGTGAGGATGAAAGGGAAGTACACAACTGCTTGTGAAGTATCCATGCCAAAAGCAATCACTCCTCTAAGTCCATCAATTTACAGGAAATCTGTGGTAGAATTACAATTAAAAGGTGATGGCCGGCGCCGTGGCTTAACAGGCTAATCCTCCACCTTGCGGCGCCAGCACACCGGGTTCTAGTCCCGGTAGGGGCGCCGGATTCTATCCCGTTGCCCCTCTTCCAGGCCAGCTCTCTGCTATGGCCTGGGAAGGCAGTGGAGGATGGCCCAAGTGCTTGGGCCCTGCACCCGCATGGAAGACCAGGAGAAGCATCTGGCTCCTGGCTTCGGATCAGCACGATGCGCCGGCCGCAGTGGCCATTGGAGGGTGAACCAACGGCAAAAAGGAAGACCTTTCTCTCTCTCTCTCACTATCCACTCTGCCTGTCAAAAAAAAAAAAAAAAAAAAAAAAAAATGTGATCACAAATAATCCACCAGACTTGAATGGGAAAAGTACAGAAGAACCAGTTCTTCAGTGATGGCATGGAAGATAAAATGTTACAGTCTGAGGCATGGGATTCACTCAGAAACATATTAAGTATGTGCAATGCAAAAATCCTATTGGATCTTTACTTGAACAAATACACAAAGGCATTTTTGAGACAACACAGTCTAGGTACTGAGTAATTTTGTTAGGTATGATAAAGTGCTTATCTGATACACATAGGTGTGTGTTTCACAAACTTAAAGTATTCCAAGGGGCGGGGGGGAGAGCAGGATATATCATGTTCACCTCAAATTCTGATCATCACGGACCCTGGATAAATGTTACATCATTTTAATTTTTTGTATGTTTGAAAGTCTTCTGTAATAAAACAACAAAATCAGGTAACATTCCATAGGGGCTGGAGTTGCAGCACAGCAGGTTAAGCCACTATCTGCAGTGCCAGCATCCCAGGTGGGCGCTGGTTAAGAGTTCCAGCTGCTCCACCACTGATCCAGCTCCCTGCTTATGTGCCTGGGAGAGCAGTGGAAGATGCCCAAGTCCTTGGGCCCCTGTGCCCATGTGGGAGACCCAGAAGCAGTTCCTAGCTTCAGCCTGGTCCAGCCCCAGCTGTCGCAGCCATATGGGGAATGAACCATTGGATGGAAGATACCTGTCTCTCCTTCTCTAACTCTGCCTTTCAAATAAATAAATCTTTTTTTTAAAAAATTCCACAGACACCTGTATGGATGACATGGTCTACAAAAAGTATATGCCATGTACTTTTACAAGTTTATAATCCTGGCAAGAAAACCAAAGAGTGAAAACAGGAAAGGACAATGTATGATCATTTAATGCTCAAAACTGAATGATTCTAGTAAGAAGTGCAACAGCTCCAAGAGATTCCTCCCAGAGTCTGCAGGTAGTCACACGGATGATATTTACTCTGACAAAAAGAAAAGGCTATCTTAGCTTTGAATGTTCTCTGCTAGCCTGATATAGACTGATTTTTCAATCCTAGGATTCACTGGAAACAGAATAGAAACTCTCACACGTATAAATAGACAAGCACATCTGTTGGACTCAGTAATTTGGAGGCACAATCTTAAAACAGCAGAAAGATACATAAAACACTTAAAATACAGGAGTAAACACAAAGATCAAAGAATCTTTTTAATACAAGTATCTTTTCAACAGGATGAACAAAAATATTTTGCAGAAAAGGTACAATCTCTACAAATGCTTTCCTTCAATCACCACAGATTTTCCATAAATTAAAAATATAGCTGCAATATTAAATATTAAATAATGCTAAATGTCCAGCAGCAGACTAAGCTGATGCTACCACACTTAGTAGAAATGAACAAAGATTCCACCCATTTAATCTATACAGACGCTCACGGAAGACCCAAAGATAAAAATCCCAAGAAAACCAGAAAAACATTATTATAAATAAAATTTATAAATACACAGCCTGTATGTAAACACCGGCAGACAGAACTTTAAGATCCTCAGTTGAGTGAAATTAAATGCTAACCTAGGCTGAGTGATGTAACTTACAAATCGTTTCCCTAATAAACAGCTGGTATCTTCATGTAGCTACAGTCATAAAGAAACTTCACCTCGTCCAAAATCATTACAATATAAGCTGGTATTTATCTAAAGTTATCTTCATTTCTCATATTGGTCAACAACAAGAAAAGGCAACAATTAAAGTGATTCAATAACAAGAGAATGAAATAAGAGCTCCTTATTTTAAAATTTCAATCTTACATAAACAATGTACTGAATTGTTTAAAACAAGCAACAGTTTATTACATATTTATTGAGGATTACTGTTTTAATTACATATTCTAAGACACACCTACATACTAAGAGTTACTACATGTAGTAGCAAGCTCTTAGTTTACTTACTATTTGGCCCATTAGCCCATCCAAAAATAAAGTTTACCAAATAGAAATTAATTTTTAATACTGAATTTGAAGTATGAAATAGTTAACTTTCAGTATTGAAAAAAAAAATTTTTTTTTGACAGGCAGAGTGGACAGTGAGAGTGAGAGAGAGAGAGAGAGAGAGAAAGAGAGAGAAAGAAAGGTCTTCCTTTGCCGTTGGTTCACCCTCCAATGGCCGCTACAGCCAGCGCACCACGCTGATCCAAAGCCAGGAGCCAGGTGCTTCTCCTGGTCTCCCATGCGGGTGCAGGGCCCAAGCACTTGGGCCATCCTCCACTGCCTTCCCGGGCCATAGCAGAGAGCTGGCCTGGAAGAGGAGCAACCGGGATAGAATCCGGTGCCCCGACCGGGACTAGAACCCGGTGTGCTGGCGCCGCAAGGTGGAGGATTAGCCTATTGAGCCACGGCGCCAGCCGAAATTTTTGTTTTATAGCTACTGCTCTTCCTAAGATCAACCTAGAAATGTTTTATCTAGTTAAAAATAAAGGTAAAAAGACAGGTAGGGGAGGCCTATTATCAAACAAGTGAGTCTCTCTTTTCAATAATAACAACGAAGTGACAATTTTCGGCTGGCCATGTACATCTGTACCATCTATGCACAGTGACTTGTCATCATTTTAATAAAGGATGATGTTCACACTATGGCTACATTTTGTTACAACTAAAGATTACAAAAGGTAAGGCCTGAATGTATCAGTGTACTTACTGTCTTAATGTTTTTAGAACATAAAAATGAAGTCTTTTATACTTTACTTAAAATCTTTAAAACCATAACTACTTTTATGAACACAATAACCATTTATTAAAAATAATTTTAAAAACCAAAACAAACTAAAACTGTCCTATTCCTTACTTTCATGTTGGAAAGAAAACACACACTAAAACTATTTGTTACCCCTTTTTAAAATCAAGGACCAGAGTACATAATCATGAAAAATATGATTCTGTTTGGGCTTATTATCAACACTGTCACTGTGAAAAATTTGAGGGATTAACTAATCTCATATACCGGTACCGAAGCAATGTTACCGATTCAAAAACTATCCAACTAACGATCTCATCTGGAAATGAAACATGGTAAAATTTTAAAATACTGGTATCCTCACAAAAATAAGCAAAATAACAAAAGCATAAGTAAACTTTTTTTTATTTCTTCCAATATTTTAATCTCGCTTCATTCATTTCATCTCAGATCTCTGTAGTAGCAAAGAAAATTTTACACAAATCCCTGTAAGCGAAAAGGTATTTCAAAGACAGGAGTAAAGTCCATAAATTTCAATTTAAAAAAAATTTTTAGAGATTATATTTTCAATGCACTCATATATGAAACAGCATACAACGAAGACCTCCTCGGAATTACAAGACTCTTCCCAGTGCGAGAATAAATATTACTATTGAAGAAATTAGATTTGCAAGATTTCTTTCTCACTAAGTTTTTGGGAAAACACATTCATGCAGTTTAAATTTTCTGGCTGCTAAAAACTTTTTCAAGGCCACGGCAATTAAAACTCTCAAAACAGATGAAAAATAATTTCAAACAGTAGCTACCCTGATAAACCACACTACACCTTTCTCATGTTTTAGGGCCTCCTCTGTTCACTAATTTGGGGGGACCATTTCCCCTCCCCTTTCCGTCAATAACTCCTGTAAAATACTGGACCTGTCATTTTCATTCATTTCCATTTGAAACTTCAAATCAACCTCATCTCTAAAACAATCTGAATCCAATACATCAGATCAACAGCAACTGATTTCAACCGCTTTGTCAAAAATATAATCTAGTATATGCCAGGGTTATGCATTGCAATAAAGATCAATGTTTTAAAAAAATAATTAATACTTACTTGAGGGGCTTAAGTTTTCACCTAGACCAAGGATGTCTACTTCCTTCTAATTCAAAGTTAAAGTAAAAATGAACACCACTTTCTATGAGCCCTAACCTAACAAGGCATAAAAACTCTGAAGTGCAAAGGGGTTTCCCACGAGTGGTTTTTCTGTTGGTAATCTGTTTTCTGTGAGAGCTGCATCATCACACACTAGAAATACTTCTACAAAGCCACCGGTAGACAATCACATTTATTTAAGAAATCTACCTCCAGTCTCCACATCTTTCCCTCCCCACCGCTCACTCCCGCCATACTCAATTTCTTTCCCAAAGTAGACGTTCCATAAATATTACAATATTAAGGCCTAAATTTTAATGAATACAAATCAGAGGAAATGAAGGAACATTAACTCCCATTCAAACCTTCCTTTAAAAAAAGTCTGTTTCTAAGTTATATTTTTAACTTCCCCTATGATTCTCTTTAAAAAAGATGAACACAAAATCTCTCTGCTAATGACTTTATTCATGAATCTGTAATGGAACTCAAAATAGCAAAGAACATGAAAAATTTTCAGATTAATATTTATCAACCAAATACATCAGAGAATAAATCTATTTTTCATATAACAAAATGCCTAAAAATGCACAAGTGAGAATATAAATATTCTCCACTCTGCAGAACTTAAAGATAATGAAGAACTGTTTAACAGTTTGCCAGAAAGGCTCATTGCACAAATACAAACAAATTCAAAAGAAATCAAATGTAATTAATAACATAACCATCTCATGGCTATTTTAAAGGCAAAGTGCTATTTCCACACGGAAAATCAGTAAAAAAAAAAAAAAAAAAATGTTGCGTGCTGAACTGTCATTCTTGAAGTGTTAGCGTTCTTCCTCAGTACGTCACTCACACATCACACTCACACATTCCCATTGAGGCTATAAACTGAACCTTAAAATTTCAAAGCCCTCTCATTCACAAATTATTTTGTAGAGGTTAAAAATTACCATACCATACCTAAATTAAGCTTTCATGATACAGACAAACCTTCATGTTTAAAACAATGAACATGATCTTTGGTTTGAAGCTGCTCCGTTCTCTTTCATAGTTGGATGGTTATGGTTGGTTAGACACCCACAGAACAGCACCCCAGTTTCATCTGACCACAGAAGGTAATCAGGTCAGTGGTCTCAGGGCAACGGATGGCACACCAAGACACCTGCCAAGATGAGTTCCCCGAAATCCACAGCTGCCCTGGTCAGTGCTGAAGGAAATCAGTGTTGCCTCCTTTCATCAATGACCTCTGTCAAAATGCTCATCAACAGCACTAGCCAGAAGAGGAAGTCAGCTGGGAAAATACCAGCTGTGCTCAGCGACGGACACAGGGGCACGCACATCTTGAGCAGCTAAGACCACCTAGACTGCGTAAGCAGCACAGGTGTGTCCACGCTGACAGATACACACAACGCATGTTTAAAGGGTGAACACCATCACCTCACCTAACTGTGCCTGTGCATGGACACATCCTGGAGACCTAAACGAGCCGATGGCTTTCCAGAATTAGCAAGACTCTGAACGATGAAGTGAAGAAGCTGCCCTTTCCCCAAATGAAAGGTACTGAATCGAGAGAGTGAATGGATGCAATAACTGAGAAATTGTAAGAGGTCATGAAGTTCAATCTCAGAAGGCCATGTCCAATTTCATACTTGAAGGCTGCTGATTGCTTCTCTCTCTCCTTGAATAATTAAATGCAAATGCCTTTTGGCAATGGCAGCATTCAAATCCCATAAAAAATTAAGTAATGCCCCCCTAAGGAGCACCTCCATTGGCACAAATTGTAAAACCTGCTGGGGGGAATCAGAGTTAAGCAAAGTGCTCAAAAATTCATTCACATTCTGCAGATATTGGAAAACTGGATTCGGAAGATCCTGATAACCAACACACAGCAGAACTGCACAGGTCCTCAGGGGCTGAGAGGAGGTGGGACAAGAAAACGTGATGAATCTGAAACAACTGTGAAGTACAAAAACCAAACCAGCCATGAATCTTGTTAAACAGGAAAGTACAGGCAAAACCATAACATCCCCTGTCTGAAGCTGTCGCAATGAATGCAGCAGGCAGTCCAGAAATAACCGCTGATACGCCGGGTCTCCATCATGAAGCAAGGAGCAGCTGAAAGTCAGGAGTTCGGCCGACTCCAGGAGTCGAACTTCCACTGGCACGTGCACTTTGACGTCCTGCAGAGCCGGCAGACCCACGAGCAGGCACTTCACTTGGTTGCTGGGTTCCACAACCTGCTCGTCCTGAAGGCACTTGGTGAGGCTCAACAACTCAGAAAGTATTAGTTCTGCAGAAAAAATGTCACAAGGACAGTGAGGCTGCCGTGTGGGCCCACACTTGGAATCCAAATTCCAAGCTCCTCCTAGAGACTTTTCGATTGCTTCATTGAGAGTCTTTAAAACCTCACCATCGCAGAAAGGCGAGCATTTTACCTTTGGCAGTTTCTTGCCTTCTAAAATATACCATAAGTGACACTCTAGTTTGGAAGCTGTCCCTTCTAACAGAGAGCTCTGCCCGGGCTGACAGACAGCGTGCTCTTCCGCCCAACCATTGAAGTATCCTTTGGCAACTTTATCTTTCCAAGAAAGGGTTTCCAACATCTTCCTTTCATTGTAAGTTTTAAAATATCTGTTTCTCTGCCCAAACCATTTTGTATTTGTACTACAACCAATGTTAGATTTTTTTACTAACCAATTCTTTTTGGAAAGAGGTTTCAGTTGAAATTTTTGCATGAAATAGTGTACAGCACAATCCCTTAAATTATTCAGCTTTGCTTGTTCCTCTTTCTCCATGCACTCAAACAGACGGATGTTTTCAGAAATAGTCTCTAGCTGATACTTATGAAAGAATGCACAACATTCTTCATGCCTTTTCAGAAAAGATTCCGGAATCGCATGATGGGGAAAGAGAGCTTTCCTGGTCATTTCGATCCCAAAATTCAGCATCATTTTAGATAACACAGGATGGATGGCCTCTCTTCCCTTATAGTGGAGACATACCACATAGACCTCTGAGTTTCCTGCCTTGCTAGTAGCAGGTTTGAAAACATGCACTTGGTCAAAAGAACAGTTTAGCAGGTACATCAGGTTTATGGAACAATGTTCAAACAAAGTAAACATCTTCAAAACAAAAGAGCCACCATTTCCAAGCGTGGTAAGGGCAGTGACAACTTCACAGTAATGCAAAGAAGAGACTAAAGCTTCTTGTTCACCCGGGTTTCCCTGGCAATCAAAACTCCCATCTGCAGTGACCAGGTGTATGGTATCCATGCCGCTCAGGAAATCCTGAAGTCCAGTCAGATACTTCAGAGTCATGATATCACCAGTGTTATCGGGACCAAAGTACCACCAATGCAATGTATTTGCAATAAGCCGGTCATCCATAACCATCATAAGATTGTCATTCGCTTCATGGTATGGATTCAGGGTATTAGCTACCCAACTCCATTCACAAGGGAACCGATGGGACTTCAAGTAGTGGTTGAGACTAGCTATGAAAGCCCCAGGGGCTTCACAGAGGTGAACGGAATTCAGCCTTCCATTCTGAAAAGCCTCCTGGGGAAGGAGCGGAAAGCTGCACAAAATCTCATGGAACTTACACCAGGCCTGAGTACAAAGTTCCGCGTTCACAGCTTTTCTCACATGAGAAATGATTTTTCCTGCTCTATTGGTGAAAGCAGTATGTTCGTGCCACTCATCCAGTTTCTTATCACTCAGTAGGTTTTTCACTTCATTTAGGGAGTTCTTCAGATCAAGAAAGGCAGTAAATTCCGTGTGTTCACTGGTGAACATCTCTTGAGGACCTGGTAACTGCCACTCATCATCAAGTGGCTTTCCATAAGTAAAGTTCTTGGTGAAGAGCTCAAAAATGTCAGCGAGCACATCTGGGCTGAAGGCCTCTGGGCCTGGCATCTGCTGCACTGCTGGCTTTCTGCTCTTACTCATTTTCAAGTCCAGTTAAAATCTGGGAAGAGAAAGCACATAATCATATGAATCAAATTTATTAGTGAGTCATGTCTCAGCGGCAGCAGCAAATCTCATCACACTCACGACACACCCCACAAAATGGGATGGCAATGCCAGCACAAACTGTTACATAACTCAACAATCTGTAATAAAAAAAAAAAAAAAGAGTAGTGGCTTTGATATTCAACAGACTTGGGTTCAAATTCCAGCTCTGCCACTCGAAGCTTAGTAAGCCACCTTGGGCAAACTACTTTACATTGTGGAATTCAGTTTCTTATTTAAAAGATTGACGTTTTCTTAAGAGGGTAAAACACAATGGCATATAAGAAGTACATACCAAAGAATATTCATCAGTGAACAGCAGCTATTACTATCACAGTAACAACCCATCCAGATCCTCCCCCACAGTTCTCTCCCCAAGGCTGTGACACCAATCACATGGTCTCAGAGATTCATCCCCGAACATGACCTTCAATCAAGCTCTGAAAAGAGGTTTTTAGCGTTTTTCCATTCCTTCCATACCTTATCTCCTTCTAGGAAAAGATCCTGCACATGAACCTGGTACTTGGTCCTGCTACCCTACCAAAAGCCACTTAATTTGCTACTGGGGCTGCTAAAACTGCTGAATAGTTCCTCTATGAAGAGTTCACCCTTAAAATAAACACACAACTTTGGTAGTTCCAATCACCAATACAGGCCCCAACCAAACTCACCATTATACTGCTTGTAAACTGTTGGCACCTGAACTCTAGTCTCCTTCTGCCTGTTGCTGAAACTGACGAACAGTTCACCTTGGCATGTCTCTCAACTTCAGATTCCTGTCTCTCATATGGCTGGTCAGCTCCACACTCTAAAGTCTCATTATTTCTTCTTGCTCCTAAAACTCCTTACCATACTTTGGCAGCATAACCTTAAAATGAAAAAGTATTTTTATTAAATATACAGTCACTCTATATTCTATCTAACGCTGCCTAAGAAACCAAGAACACCCATCCCCTAGAGAAAGGAGAATAAGAGGAAGAATGGCTGAATGCTGTGGGCTGGAAAAGTTCGAGTTCCAGCAGAAAAAGCAGCAGTCTTACACACCTGTCCATGTGACGGTCACCAGTAAGTGACTCAATCATGACTTCTGTACTCACTGAGCATACCCTGTTCAATCTAAATTCGTTCAATGTGGAAGAACTGACAAATGTTTGGGAAACAGAAATGAGCAGCTAGGACAGATGGCCTAGCACTGAAGGTGTCCACGCTCCCAATCCCAGCACCTGGCTCCAAGCCCTGGCTCCACCGTCAGTTCCAGCTTCCTGCTAATGGGGACCCTGGGAGGCAACAGGTGAAAGTTTAAATAACTGAGTCCCTACCACCCATGTGGGAAACCGGGACTGAGTTCCTGGCTCTGAGCTTCACCCTGGCCCAGTTCCTGCCTTTGTGGGGATTTGCGGAATCAGCTAGCAGATGGTTGCTCGCTCTCTCTCTGCCTCATGAATAAACTTTTAAAATACTTTTTAAAATGTGCTACTGACATAATAAGTACAACAATATCCAGGTGACGGTATTCTACTAGCATTTACTTTTGTATTGAGATTTTGGAGCAGTTTTCACCTTTTTATGTTTCAATTATTTAGAGGCCTGTCCACATTACCGGTGTGTGGACTCCCTGAACTAACAGGTGTCGTTACTGTAACTTAGTAGCAGTTTGTTTGCCACAAGGTGTGTACAAATTGCGTGTAAAAAGTTGCTCTCAGTCGGGATTACCCATCAACATCTCTTCTCACTTTGGAGTTTCGGTTTTGTTTTGCACTGTTAGTTGCTCATACTTAGACAATTCTGAAAGCGACAGCGAGGCCCTTCTGTACTCACTGAAATCCTCAACAAGGGCCAGTGAAGTCCATTACAACCTCTTCTGTCTTAACTACACGGTGCCTACTGGCCACCGGCACCGCCACCATGCTTGCATCTCGACTAGGTTTTGGAAAAAGCTGCATTTCAGTCATTTATCAACCAAAGGCTAGAGGTGGGCTGTGAAATCTATAGAACTACCTGCACCGGAGGACAACTACGGCGACCCAACACACCCATGCTTCCTGACGGCGCCCCGGCTGCGTGCCACTTATCATCATCACGCCCCTCCCTCACTCTGCTGCAGCCGCTCTGCAAGACCCCAGGCACCTTCCAGGCCCAAGGCCTTGCAGCGGCCGGACCCTCTGCCTCATTCCCTCACCCCCCAGTAAGCGGAGGCCTAGCCTGTCTTGCTCACTTCCAACTGCCTCTCGCATTCCCCATCTCCCACGGCACCCCCTTCCTTCCAACCCACAGTCCATCTCCGCTGCCCGCGGCGTGTGGTTCGCAGAATGTCTGGGAATCATGTTCTGTGCACTAAGCACTCCACAGGGCTTTGTGGCATCATCATTCCGCTGCGTGGGCCAGAAACACTCTGCTTATGCTGCGGACTCCCGCAGGAAGGCGTGTAGCGCCCCGCCCGAAGCCGCAAAGGGAACACCTGTAAACTCCCCGAGCCCAACGTGAAACCCGCACAGCTGTTCCCTCTCCGGTCCACACTCGGAAAGGAGTTACAGAAGTGCTTCGACCAACTTCTGCTCCCAGCGACCCAAGTGTGTCTCCCGCGCTCACCATGGCCTCGGGGCACCCCAAGAACTCATTTCCAGGGGCGGAAGTGAGTGGAGAGCACCCCGTCCCGGCTCCTGTCTCGCACCCCGCAAAGTGGGAGG
The DNA here is from genome assembly GCF_033115175.1 of Lepus europaeus. Lineage (NCBI taxonomy): Eukaryota > Metazoa > Chordata > Mammalia > Lagomorpha > Leporidae > Lepus > Lepus europaeus. The sequence goes on along the minus strand of NC_084845.1, from coordinate 59,077,949 downwards.
AGGACCCGGGCTCTGGACCCGTTCTGGATTACCTTGGCTCGCGCCCACCAGGGAACCCACCGTCTGGAGCCGCGGCGCTTCCACTCGCCCGCCTCACGCGAGGGCACCAGTCTCCATTTCCGCCCCCGGGGATGCTTCCCGGGGTGGTCGCTCCTTTGGGTCCTCGGCGCACCCAGCCCCTGCACAGCGGGGTTGCCGGCCAGGAGGATGGGGGGCTGCTCCTCGTGGTACCCGGACCCACCTGCAGGTCACGCTGTCACCGAACGCCCGCCGCGGCCGCCCGAGGGCCCTCACGGCCACACTGCGCACGCGCCCTCCAGGCGGGGCTTGCGTCACGGCGTCAACGTTACGCAGCGCCGGGGACTTCTCTCCCTTAGGTTTCGTTTCTCCGCGGGATACCGGAGCTGGGAAGCCCCCGTCTCCCGCCCCGCCCGGCTGCTATGGCAACAGCAGCTGCGCGCGCAGCCGGAGCGCCCTGGCCCCGCCCCTCGAGGGTGGAGACGTGGGCGTGGGTTTGGGGCGGGGCTGGTCTTTTCCGGACGTGGTGGCCGCAAAACTACAAACTCCCGAAGAAACAGCCCAAAAACCAACGAACGAACAAACAAGTGAATTAAATAGCTAGTAAGGGTGCACAGAGCTGTAAAGAGAACTGGACATGACAGCGTCTCCTGGCCCAGGGCAGATTTAAGGTGGCCCCTGTCGGTGAGCCCAGGGCTGGGGCGACACTGCAGGCCTCACAGCGGCCAGCAGCGGGGCAGGTGTGCGCTGAGGGCCCGCAGCCCTCCTCCCGCGAGTTATCCTCCGGCAGGCGGGACAAAGCGTCCATTTCGGCACCTCAGAAATAACAGCGACAAAGCGGGGACGGCCCAGTGTACCTTCACAGAGGTCTGCTAACGTGTTCACGGTGCCTCCTGCAACACAGGCACGGCCCATGCGGCGCCAGCAGGCCGTGTGGACAGTGCTGCGCGCCAACGGGAGAGCGCAGAACCACGCGAGGCGCTCCCAGTGTTTGTGCGGATAGGTATGGACAGAAAACACTTCTTTACAAGTCCTCAGAACATGCACCTTTCAAAAAATGGTGCTAGGTCAGTGGGATAGCGACATGGAAAAAACTCGATTTGTTCTCTCCTCCCATCATGAACAAAAAACAAATTTCAGTTGGACTGCTTCTCTGCGTTTTAAAAGTCAATAAGAAAACATGAGAATGTCCTTGTGACCCTGAAGTGGACACAAGACACTAATGATGAAAAAAGTAATAATAATTTGAGCATATTAAAATTATGAATATCTATTCATGAAAAGACACCATTGAGAATGAAATCTATAGTGGGGGAAGATATGATATATAATACTCATATATACACACATGTATTTCAGAATATGTAACTCCTACAAATACACATTCCAATAGAAGAATGGATAAATATTTCAAAAAGATAAGATCCAAAGGCCCAATAGACATGAAAACGTGCTCAACTTCACTAATTGTTGGGAAAACACAAACTAAAACTGCAATAAAATACCACCATATACCTAGAAAAATGTCTCAAGTGACAAAGACTGAAAACAAAGGTACTGGAGAGGTTGAGAAGCAGCAACAGAGACTTCTTTGGAAGAAAATTATCTCCCAAATTCAATGGTTGGTTGCCTTTTCTTTTTCTCGTTTACATTTTTGAGGTGCACATACATACAGTGAAATAGTCAGAATTTTAGTGTTCTGCTCACTCACTCTTGTCAAATACCTGTTGATTCCAGAAAGTTTGTTCAAGCTCCTTCTCAATCTCCCACGCTCTAGTAGGAACCACAGATCTGTTTCCTGTCACCATAGTTCTGCCTTTTCTGGAATTTCACATAAATTCAACTGATGCAGTTTACATCATTTTTGTGTCCAAGCTCTTTCCATTCAGTGTACTTTAAAGAATATTAAGGGGCCGGCACCGCGGCTCAATAGGCTAATCCTCCGCCTTGTGGCGCCGGCACACCAGGTTCTAGTCCCGGTCGGGGCACCAGATTCTGTCCCAGTTGCCCCTCTTCCAGGCCAGCTCTCTGCTATGGCCCAGGAAGGCAGTGGAGGATGGCCCAAGTCCTTGGGCCCTGCACCTGCATGGGAGACCAGGAGAAGCACCTGGCTCCTGCCTTCAATCAGCGTGGTGCGCCAGCCGCTGTGCGCCAGCCGCGGCGGCCATTGGAGGGTGAACCAACGGCAAAGGAAGACCTTTCTGTCTGTCTCTCTCTCTCACTGTCCACTCTGCCTGTCAAAAAAAAAAAAAGAATATTCAGCCAGGGGCTGGTGCTGTGGCGTATCAGGTAAAGCTGCCACCTGAAGTGCCAACATCCCATATGGGTGCTGGTTTAAGTCCCAGCTGCCCCACCTCCCATCCAGCCTCTGCTATGGCCTGGGAAAGCAATAGAAGATGGCCCAAGTGTTTGGGCCCCTGCACTTACATGGGAGAGCCGAAAGAAGCTCCTGGCTCCTGGCTTTGGATCGCCTCAGCTCCGGCCAGTGCAGCCATTTGGAGAGTGAACCACTGGATGGAAGACTCATACTCTCTCTCTCTCTCTCTTCCTCTCTCTCTCTCTCTTTCTGCCTCTGCCTCCTGTAATTCTGCCTTTCACAAATAAAAAAGTAAATCTTTTTTTTTTTAATTTAGACAGGTAGTTCTGTGTATCTGTCGTTTGTTTCCATTTATTGCTAGGTAGCGTGGCCTTGTATGAATGGACCTTAAGTTTTTTTAATCTATTTTCCTGTTGGACAGTTTGAGGATAGTATAAGTAAACTTGCCAAGAACATTCTGCTACACAATGCTTTGCTAAATGCATGTGTTCCTTACACTTAGGTAAGTGATGTAGGTGTAGAGCCCAGGTTATTGAGTCAATGAGAGTTTCTCAACCTCTGCACTACAGACACTCTGAGAATCACTGAAGTAAATACACACGGGGTCTTCAGAGTGTTCATGGAAATGTGTATTGTGAAAAATTATGCATGGATTTCAATGTTTGCACCAAATTAACATTTTTTATTTATTTGAAAGGCAGAGTTAGAGAGAGACAGAGAGATGGAGAATGGAGAGAGAGAGAGAGAGATCTTCCATCACTGATTCATTCTCCAAATGGCCACAATGGCCAGGGCTGGGCCAGGCCAAAGCCAGAAGCCTGAAATTCATCCAAGTCTCCCACGTGGTTCCACTGCTTTTCCCAGGCCATTAGCAAGGAGTTGGATCAGAAGTGGTGCAGCCCAGACTTAAACCGGTGCCATATGGGATGCTGGCATTGCAGGTGGCGGCTTAGCCTGTTACGCCACAATGCCTGTTCCTGAATTTATCTTTTAATTCCACTTTTCTGGGAATACCTTGAAGTACCCTCATCTTTAACTGTTTTAAAAGTCCCCAGCTTTCCAAAGTGGTTATTCCATTTTATATCCCTTCTAATACATTAGAATTTGTTACTTTACATTCTTATCAACTTTTGGTGTTGTAAATCTTTCTCATTTGAATGATTATTGGAATTACTTTTTCAAAAAGATTTCATTTATTTGAAAGGTACAGTGAGAGAGAGAGAGACGAAGCAAGAGAGAAAGGGATCTTCCATCTGCTGGTTCACTCCCCAAATGGCTACAATGGCCAGGCAGAAGTCAGGAGCCTGGAACTCTGTCTGGGTCTCCCATGTGGGTGGCAGGGGCCCAAGTACTTGGGTCGTCTTACGCTGCTTTCCCAGGTGCATTAGCAAGGAATTGCCTCAGAAGTGGAGTAGCTGGGATTTGAACCAGTCTTTTGCTATGGGATGCTGGCATCAGGAGCAACAGTTCAACTGCCGTACCAAAATGCCAGCCACAATTGGTTGCCTTAAAATGATATTAATAAATATTAATAAAAATGTAATGATATGAATATTGTTCCTTTGGGGGACTGAAGACCAGATAAAGGACAAGTAATCTCTTAAACAAATTGCTATGATCCTTGAGGTTTGTAACTATCAGAATGTTCCCAAGAGCAAAGCTCTTAGTGAATCAGCCCAGACTAAAATAATCAGAATATTAACTAACACTGAGAAGAAAATGTATGCCAAGAATTGAGAGTCTTAAAAATTTAACCTTCTCAAAACTCCATGAAGTGATTACACGCATTGTCCCCATTTTATAAACAGAGAAATTGGCCCGTGCTTGCTTCTTCCTCTTCCGGGACAGTGCTTAGAGGCAGCCACAATGGTCCAGCATTTGACGTACCGCCGGAGGCTCTCCTACAATACAGCCTCCAACAAAACCAGACTGTCCAGAACTCCTGGTAACAAAATTGTTTACCTTTATACTAAGAAGGTTGGGAAGGCACCAAAATCTGCATGTGGTGTGTGCCCAGGCAGACTTCGTGGGGTTCGTGCTGTGAGACCTACAGTCCTGATGAGATTGTCTAAAACCAAAAAACACATCAGCAGGGCCTATGGTGGTTCCATGTGTGCTAAATGTGTCCATGACAGGATCAAGCGTGCTTTCCTTATCGAGGAGCAGAAAATTGTTGTGAAAGTGTTGAAGGCACAAGCACAGAGTCAGAAAGCTAAATAAAAACATGAAACTTTAGAGTAATTAAAAAAAAATAAAATAAACAGAGAAATTAAGAATCAAAGTGAGTATGCAAGTTGCTGAAGATCACACAGTCAATAAAGGTAGGCCTGGTGTTTGGACTTGGGTTTCTCTGAATCCTAGGCCAGCCTGTTACAAATAAAATTCCTACAAATTGTCTCTAGTAACTTAAGAACAGCTTTATTGTCCATGCCAGAAATACAGTAAGCCAGCAATTAAAAAAATATATATATAGAGAGAGAGCAGGGTTTCAATCATTTTGTCATGAAAACAATACAGTAGGTTACTGCAAAGTTTTTAGAAAAGATGAAATACTATGAATGAAGTTAGTCTATTATTTTGCTTATTTATTTATGTATCTGAGAGGCAAAGGGGCGGGTAGAAAATGCTCTCATATGCTGGTTCACTCTGCAAATGCCCACAATGACTGGGGTTCTATCAGGACAGAACTGACAGCTGAGAACCCAATCCCAGTCTCCCACATGGGTGAGAGGGACCCAGCTAGTTGAGCCATCATTTGCTGCCTCCCAAGTACACAGCGGTAGGAAGCTAGAACTGGGAGTGGAGCCAGGACTCCAATCCGGGCATCTGATGAGGGATACGGGTATTCCCAACTGTTGTCTTCACTGGCAGGCCCAACACTTGCCCCAGCATTTATAACCTGTAAAAGCTGAAAGAAAACAACCAAACCAAGAACCATACTATGAGATTGGCAAAATCAGCTTAAAAAGCATAATTAGGCAGATGCATTCAAGCTGACCCTTAAATGCATATTGTAACAAACATATTTTAACAAGCATACATCCACAGTGTCTGATCTGAAGCTAGCTTCTTTACATGCAGCATGACAACGAGAACATCAGCGGAATATAAGAATTAAAACAACTGGCTCCCAGCCTCGGCCCTCATTATACTTCTCTGTCAAGACAAACAGAATCTAAATTGCTTCTGTGGTCAACTTGCTGAGTCCCTGGTTACACTCACACACACACTGTGAGATGACAAAGTACAAATCAGGGTTCCAAAACCATACAGGGTTTTTTCCTGGGGTTATGAAACACTCTATATTTTGATAGGAGGCTTAGGTTAATAGGTATATGTATTTGTTAAAACTCATCAAAAGGTACACCTAAATGTGTGTGTTCCACTATATTAGAGGGGTCTTCAAAAGGCTCATGAATGTACATTATTATTTTTTTAAGAATGTCTCAATTTTCTTGTATTTGAGAGACAGGAGTGGGAGGGTGGCAGGGGGAGGAGGAGAGCACCAGCCAGCGCTCCCATCTGCCGGTTCACTCCCCCAGTGCCAGCATTGGCCAGGACTGTGCTTAGCGAAGCTGGGAGCTGGGAACTCAGTCCAGGTCTCCCACAAGGCGGGGCGGGGGGAGGGGAGGGCAGTAACTCCAAAGACCACAGCTGCCTGCCAGGGTCTGCACTGTTGGGAAGCTGGAATCAGGAGCCTCAGCAGGGCATGGAACCCGGCTACCCACACACGGGACGTGCGCAGCTTCACGGGCGACTCACCCGCTACACTGAATACCTCACGTCTCTTCTAATTCCATTAGGAGAAATGGACTCCGAATGGAAAACCCTGTAAACAAACACTGAATTCTAATGAACAGGTTGAATCAATGGACAGATGAATACAGGGCTGAGTCCATGAGGAAGTGAATGTAGCAAAATGACTGTGACTGTAAAATCTAGGTGGTGACACGCGACTCTTCCCTAGCTATTTCTTTCAGCTTTTCTCTAGGTTGAAATTGTTTTCAGGGCTGGCATTGTAGCCTAGCAGGTAAAGCTGCTGCCTGCGACGTCAGCATCCCATATGGTCCCAGCTGCTCCAGTTTCAATACAGCTTGCTGCTAATGCACCTGGGAAAACATCAGAGGATGGCCCAAATGCTTGGGTCCCTGCACCCACGTGGGAGACCCAAAAGAAGCTGCTGGCTCCTGGCTTCAGTCTGGCCCAGCTCTGGCTGTTGTGGCCATTTCGGGAGCAAACCAACGGATGGAAGGTTTCTCTCTATCTCTCCCTTTCTCTCTGTAACTCTGCCTTTCAAGTAAATAAATCTTTTTTTTTTAATGAAAAAAGATTTTCATTAAAATCTTGACTGGTTATCTTCATAGTTAAATGTTGGGGCAAATAGAGATTTACATCCTGATAAACAGGAATAGTATCTATTGTCCTTAAAAATAAATAATACAGTATCAAGTGTCTTCCATCAGCATATAAAACAGGCTCTGAGTGGGTTTTCAGTGGACAGCACTGGACTTGTTGGCGGCAGGGTACATGCGACGTCTCATTGTTTGATCTGTTGATCTGATGCAGTGGGACACCCCTCCATCTTGGTTTGCACCATGACACAACCTTAACTCTACCTATCCCTTTGTCACGTAGTGTCCCACCTACTCTCTTCTTGCTCGAGGGGAGGATGCTGCTTCAAGGCAGCAACCTATGGGAACGATGCTGCTGAACTTCCAGACATTGACAAGGGCGTGAAATCTGATTATAATTCTTCCAGTCTCCCTCAAGCGCTTTCCTAGCTCTGTAAGAGTACCCTTGGGGCTGGCACTGTAGCATTGTGGGTAAACCCACCACCTGCAGTGCCAGCATCCCATATGGGCACTGGTTCGAGTCCTGGCTGTTTCACTTCCGATCCAGCTCTCTGCTATGGCCTGGGAAAGCAGTAGAAGATGGCCCAAGTCCCTGGGCCCCTGCACCTGTGTGGCAGACATGGAAGAAGCTCCTGGCTGTGGATTAGCACAGCTCCAGCCACTGCAGCCATCCGGGGAGTGAACCAGTGGATGGAAGACTTCTCTCTCTCTTTCTCTCTCTCTCTCTCTCTCTCTCTCTCTCTCTCTCTCTCTGCCTTTGCCTCTGCTTCTCTGTAACTCTTCCTTTCAAGTAAATAAATAAATCTTTAAAAAAATAAAGAATACCCTGATTAAAATTCTCATGAACCACTTTATGATGTCAAAACACAATGTTAAAAAAGAAAATAGGGTCAATGCTGTGGCATAGCAGGTAAAGCAGTGCAAGCATCCCATACGAGTGTCAGTTCCAGTCCCAGTTGCTCCACTTCCAATCCAGCTCTCTGCTATGGCCTGGGAAAGCAGTAGAAGATGGCCCTCGTCCTTGGGTCCCTGCACCCATGTAGGAAGACCCAGAGGACACTCCTGGCTTCAGATTGGCCCAGTCTGGCCATTGCAGCCATTTGGGAAGTGAACCTGTGGATGGAAGACCTCTCCTCCTCCTCTCTCTCTCTCTGCCTCTCAGTAACTTTGCCTTTCAATAAATAAATAAGTCTTGAGAGAGAGAGAGAGAGAGAGAGAGAGAGAATAGAGTAAAAAGCATAGTCAGCTTGGCTATTACATTGTTGGGTACTGTTTGTCTATTTTTGTTGCTGTAAAACATGGTTAAACTTCATTCTGCTTTTTAATATATATTTAGGGATAAAACTCAGCATGGAGTCTTAAATTTTCTCAGTTTTCTTTTTTTCCTCACACAGTTAGGTTCAACTAAATGGTAGAGCCACTAAATGGGAAAAAGTCAAAAAGTGTTTCATATGTGATGAATACCATTAAAGGTAACATTTTAAAATTAACCTTAAAGATTTATAACATGTCATTAATAATATGCTGACCTAAAGTATGTTTTTATGTTAAATAGCCTTTGCTACAGTATGAAGTGTGCCCTGTAAACATTCATGCGGTAAAGCCCTAACTCCCAGTGTGGCTGTGTGTGCAAATGGGGTTGTAAAGAAGTCATTAAGGCTGAGCGAGCTCCAGAGGCCGTGACCCTCATCAGAAAGGACTGGTGTCTGCCTAAGAAACCTGAGACAGCAGAAGTCGTGCCCTGCAAACAGAGGGCAGGCGATGTGAGGACACAGTGAGCAGGCAGCAGTCTGCACACCGGGAGAGAGGCCTCACCAGGAATGGATCCCGCTAGCACCCTGATCTTAGACTCCCAGCCTCCACCACCGTCAGAAAATAAATTCCTGTTGGTGAAGTCACCCAGTGTGTGTGTGGCATTTTGTTACAGCAGCCCAAGCAGACAAATACAAACTCTTTCTCTTCTTCCACATAAAGATGACCAAAATGGCTTCTAAAAATCATAAGAGTTTAAAAGAGAATGTACATTACTGGGAGGTGGGCTCAGGAGTTTAAAAAAAAATGCAGGAAAATACTGACACATGAATAGAATACAAGGCGTGGCTACCCTTGAAGAGTTCATCATCTCATTGCAGGCACAGCTGTCTCCAAAGAAGTACCATCATACAGCCACTCTATTTTGTCACACAGCTCGTTGCAAGCATCTGAAGAAAGTGAAATAGTGGGAAAAATATTGCTGAAAGACTAGGAGGAAAGGGTCTAACGTCTTTAAAGATGGCTGCTACTTGGAGAAATGAGTACCAGCCTAGCATAGGAAAGTAACATGGATGAGAAAGCACACGAGAGGAAGGGTAGACTGGAGGAAAAGAATGAAAATGTAGTAAGATTAAAACACTATGTAGGTTGTGTCTCAGCACAGGCTGCTATGCCAAAATACCAGAGTGCAGCTTAAACCACAAAAAATATTTTTTCCTCACATTTTAGGATTCTGGAAAGCTCAAGGTCAGGAGTCTCTTCCTGGCCTGCAGGTGCCCTTATTCTCACTGTGTTCGCATAGCGGAGAGAGCAAGCAAGCACTGTGGTCTCCTCCCGTAAGGACACCAAGCCCACGACTTTTGGGGGAGGGGTTCACACAGTGAGAAGCCATACTGGTGCACCAGAGAATGGTCTGCAGGGAAAGAAATAACCAACTTTGATTCTTACCAAGTTGGGGACAACAGAGGGACAGTCAAATGGAAACAGGGGGGAGTTGGAAAGCAGTGGGGGAGGGTGGACATTGGGTGAGAAAACTGGAGTAACACTCAACTCTGTGAATTTTCAAATCCCTACTTGATTATTATTTATTACTAGCAATCTTCATGATCCTTGGGGTCAGCAGGGCTTGTCTCCCCAAAACCCATGCAGATGTTTCAACTCTGATGTCTTCATGTTGACAGTTGATGGCTTAAGAGTAGAGACTTGATCTAATTGTGGTGGCCAGCAGGTGTGGCCTGTGAGAGGTGCTTAGGTCAGGGCAGGGTTGGGGGGGGGGTGTGGATGCCCTCAGAGTGGGGTTCCCATGAGAGGGCTGATTATTATTAGAATTCAAGTTCCAGCTAGCTGCTCTCTGCTTCCTGGCTCACCATGTGATCACCCCTCTGCACTCGCCATGACCAGCCTCCGTCAGGTGCTGGGTTGTGGGGCCGCCTGAATCTGATCAGTTAACTTCCAAACTGCAGGCTAAAATAAACCTTTTATTTCCCAAGAAGCTCCTCTAGGGTATTTTGGCTAAGGTAACAAAAGCACACTAATACAATACTTAATTTAGAAGTGAAATCAATACTCAAAGTTGTTAAGGCACTAGCCCTGGGGACTGTTAAACTGCTAATAGCCTCCCTAACGCTACCCCGCTACCCCGAATTGCAATCAACATGACTTGCCTTTGCGAATGGAGAAGCACATTGGCTCTGGCGTCTGAGGGCCTGGGTTAAATTCTCCACCCACTAGCTATGTGACCTTGGAAGGAAGGCAGACCTACAAGTTACATGCTGAGGATCCCCAAAGGACCACAGAGTGCTCAGCTCGGGTTCTTGTGCTTAGCTGATACCTGATGTTACTGCTCCTGAAAAATGTGTTCTTTCTTGAAAGATAGGGTACTCAATTCAGAACTTCCTGCAGAATTTTCTCTCTTCTGTTGTTTCCTTTTATATTCAAAGTCCTCAATAGAGCAGGAGAGGAAAAGAAGGGAAGAGACTAAGAAGAAAGGGAAAACAGAGGATAACTGAGGGCTAATGATTTCATATCTGCTGTGGAGAAGCTGTGAGATCTATTTGCTTTCTGTCTCAGAAGTCTGGGCAGGTTTCAAAGGAGAGAGCAGACAGCCCAAGACGAGGGCACACATACACTTCAAAAGCAGTGTAGAGTGATGAAGGCAAGTTTTCAAGACAGTTCTACATCGCCTCACCACTGATGTCTACAAACACACAAAACAACTGTTAGTGTGTATGGATACAAACACAGTAAAAATATGAAAACATAAGTGACAAAGACACCTTTGGATCAGGAATGGGAAAGAGGCACAGACAGAGCATCAGGTGTATCTTTTTATTAAGTAGCATTTTTATTAAGTATATTCTTTTTATTAAAGTCTAAAGCTGTGCCAAAGTGTTAGTACTTCTAAAACAGGTAGTGGATTTAAAGGTGTTATATTTTTCTCTTTACTGAATATTCTAACTATTCCCTTATTAAACATAAAAGGGGCACCACCTATTCTATTCTTAAATCCATTCAAAATCCCTAAATGCCCAGTTATATCACATGCATGAGTGATTTTCAGGAATAAGCAAGTGTCTCAGATTCAACTAGAAAACAGTATAATAAATATATTAAGAATAGGTTATTTAGGGGTGGGCGTCATGGCACAGTGGGTTAGGCCACTGCTTAGGACACCCACATCCCAATATCAAGAGTTCCTGGTCAAGTCCTGGCTACTCCAAGCCTCCCATCCAGATTCCTGCTAATGCATCCTGGGAGGCATCAGGTGATGGCTTAAGTACTTGGATTCTTGCTACCCATGCAGGAAACCTGATAGAGTTCTAGACTGATGGTTTCATGTTAGCCCTGTTCTGGCTTTTGTGGGTATTTGGGGAGTGAACCAGTGGATGGAATATCTCTGTATCTCTCCTTTTCAAATAATTTTTTTAAATTAGGTTATTTGGGGCCAGCGCTGTGGCACAGTGGGTAGAGCCACTGCCTGCAGTACTGGCATCCCCTATGGGCACCGGTTTGAGTCTCAGCCGCTCCACTTCTGATCCAGCTCTCTGCTGTGGCTTGGGAAGACAGAAAAAGATGGCCCAGGTCCTTGGGCCCCTGTACCTGCATGGAAGACTCGGGAGAAGCTCTTGGCTCCTGACTTTGGATCAGTTGAGCTCTGGCCATTGCAGCCAGCTGGGGAGTGAACCAGCAGATGGAAGACATCTGTCTGTCTGTCTGTCTCTCTCTCTCTCTCTCTCTGTAACTCTGCCTATAAAATAAATAAATAAATCTTTTTTTAAAGAAAAAGGTTATTTTATATTGCATTTATATTATCAAAATATATTTCCAACTCAGAAACATCTGGATTAAATAACTAGAATTTTATTTGATTTTATTAAGCATCAACAGTAATACCACAAATATTTCAGGGGGCGTATCATAGTTAATAAAATGCCTGTGCATACATTCAGGTAAGGGATAACTAAGAGGTTTCATCTCAGGGGCCAAGTTCAACTGTTTGATAGTGGCTTCCAGAGAGCTCTTTTGAGGCAGATTGTGAAAACACACTGAGCCCAGGAGGGAGGGCTGTCAAGGGCAGGATGGTGCTATGGTGCCTGATGTGTCCCCCTGATACTCCCAACACTGCTGACTGTCTTCCGCCTTTCTTACTGCTCCTTCTCCATCTCCCTTCACCTACCCCTTCTGTTGCAGTGCTTTGCCAAATTCTCTACCACTTCTCTGATCTGTAACAGTCACTGACTGACTGCAACCACAGCAACCCCACATGCTGATCAGCTCTTGCCAGTCTCATCCAAGCCAGATACAACACGACACCTGCTCTTCATCCACAGTGCATGCACACCGCATTTATCTCTAAGAATTCCAACTGTTTGTTTTCCCATCTATCTTGGCTACTAGACAGCGGCTTTGAAAGGACAAAGCTAGATCTTATTGATCTCTGCACTCCCAGCTTCTGGCACATAGTAAGCAATCAATAAATGGGTGTTAAGTGAAAGAATGATTTAATGAATGCTGTCCTTATTTTGCAAAAAAGGAAACAGACTCAGAAGTGGGCATTTTTCTCGAAGTCATCCTTTCTCCAAAAACTTCCCACCTTTCCTTTAGAACACTTTCTATAAGGGGGCAGATAGTTAAGATTTTCAGCTTTGGGGGCCATAAGATCTCTGTCACAACCACTCCACTCTGCTGCAACCGAGAAGCAGCCATAGACAAAATGTAACCAAGTGCGGCTGTGTTGCAACTGACCTTTACTACAAAGACAGACAGTGGCTGGATTTGTCCTGAGGGCCACAACTGGTAGACTTTTGCTGTAGGGGATGGCAAGGAGGCACTCTCACGTGTCTCATTTTTTCATTGACCATCTTCACAACCTCAACCCAAATCCCAGAATTCTGATGCTTCGAAGTCTCTGTTGGAGTCAGACTGGCAATCCCTTCATGATCCCAAGCTGAGGCGTGGAGGAAGGATCACAAAATAGCCAGCTTCTAAGTGAGAAGAGTTTATTAATAATGGTTCCTAGGACACCTAGAGCAACTCAAGCTCCGCTTACACACTTCTTCCTTGATCATCCATTTTGAACACTCTTAACGGTTTAAAAACAAGAGAACCCTTTCTTGGGTATGTGGACAAATAACTCCCCTCCAACCCCTCCCACCTACTTCCATGTATCCAAAGACTAGTCTCTGTTTGGCAGGGACTACTTTGGATTCTTCGACACTTCTCATATTTCCTATCCAGTTGTCATTTCGATCCTTGTCAGGGCATGACCTCATCTTCTACTTGACGAAGGAAGTAGAGAACTCCCTCAGAATTCTGTCATTCACCACAAACTTCCCTGCATCAACACCCATTCCCTTACTCTTCCTGTCATACTGCAGTGTCTGCCACTAATCCCTCCATCTGTTCCCTGGGTCCCAGTCTTTCCACTTTCCTAGGGAAACTAATTCTATCAATCATCTCTCTCTCTCTAGCTCGCTCTCGCTCTCTCTCTCTCTCTCTCCCTCTCCCTCTCCCTCTCCCTCTCTCCCTCGCCTCCCCTCATTTGGAAACATCCCATCAACACCTAAACATGCACGTGTCTACCATTTTAAAAGTCAGTCTCTCTCAAATCCACATCTGCCTCCACATCTTGCCCCCTCTCCCCCCACTTCCTTCACAGCCAAGTTCTTAAAGGGGTGGTACTCATTGTCTCCATTTCATCGCCTCCTAAAAATTCCTCAGCTAATGACAAATCTATTTCTCCTCCCTTAAATATTTCTGATACTCTGATTAAAGACCACAAAGAACCCCTTTTGCTGCTACATCTAACCTGAAATTGTTTTCTTTTTTCATTACTGCATCCCTTGCACCACTTGGGGTCTTCTTCCTTGGAACATTTTTTTTTCCATGGCTTGAGTGAGAACATGATCTGGCCTTCCTTCTACAGTCATTCTTCCTTAGCTTCCATACCTCTGCCTGTTTATTAAATGGGTGTCCTCAAAGCTCCCTAAAAAGCCTTCCTCTCTTAGTCTCCATCCTCCCCCTGTACCTCTCCTCTGGTTTCCAGGCAATCATCAATGTTCTGATGATTCTCAAACTTATTTCTCCAACCTACAGCTCACTATTGAAGCTGGGCAAATGCCCAACAGAATCAGAAGTCACTCTTCTTCTTGACTCACCACATCCAGTCCCACATTAAAAAAAAGTTACCCCACCATGCCAGCCACCACCTGCCCATCTCTTTGCTCCCTTACAGAAGAAGTCTTTTTAAAACTGTCTATACTTGTTCCAATTCCTCTCTAATGATTTTTCCTAAACTCTCTCCAGCCAGGTTTTCAACCGCGACTGCACTGAAACAGCTCCTCTTAAGGTCACCCAGGACATTCACGTTGCTAAAGGCAGGGGACAAGTCCCAAGCTGCATCTGACTTTGAACTTTAGGCCACATTTGACACAGCTGATCACTTACTTCACCTTGCTACCTGGCCTTCACATGGCTTTGCAGATAACATCCTCTCCTGATTTCCTTTCTCCCTCACTGACTTTCCATCTTAGTCTTATTTGCCCATCCCTGCTTTTTTCCAGTTCTTTACACTGGAGTGAACCATGGCTCATTCCTTGGCCTTCTACTCTACAATCACTCTCTGAATAATCTCATGGAATCTCAAGCCTTTGACTTCCAAATGTGCATCTTTATCTCAGACCTACACTCTAACCTCTACTCCTGTCTGTACAACTGCCTATTCAGTGTCTCCACCAAAGTATCTCATAGGCTTCTCAGATTGAACTGAAATTGAATTTCAGTGGCAAACACCTCGTCCACCCACAGTTATCCATATTTCAATTGCTTGGGACTGGAATGAGATGAAAACTCATTCTTCCAGTTCTGAGGGTGCAAATATTATATTATTATATATAAATTGATTCATTTTGAATGCTTTTACTGTGATTTTCCATTTACACTTTCTGTAAAACTTTTTCTTCAAAAGAGATCTAGGCAGTAAATATAAAAAAAAAAAAAATCAAAAAAATGTGTCCTGACTTCCACTTCTGTTTCCTAGCCTCAACCCTAGCCAAGGCTCGGTGCTGGAGCAAGAAGGCTGTGGCATCAGCAGGTTACAGGGGATTCAAACTCCACCAGGAGGACTACAGCTGCTTGCAAAGACTGAAGAAGGAGGATTCCATTCAATGCTTCACTGACGACAAATCCACATGTTAAGACGACCACACCTGCCCCAACCGGTACCCACTGGAGCAGACTGTCCGAAGAGACCCATAATGTTTAGGGGGCACAAGTCAACTGGGGAACCACAAAACCCATGATGTGTTGGACCTGTAGCTTTATTACCAACAGAGCAAAATTCCTTCCTCTTGACCTACCTTCTTCCTCTCCCTCTCTGGCATAGACACTTGTTTTTGAAATATTTGGTGGGTTTTTTTTGTTTGTTTGTTTTGTTTTGTTTTGTTTTTTTTAAAAAAGCTTAGGTGCTGAAAATATGTGTTCAGCTGTCTTTATTCTCAAGGGAGTTTCATGCTTTCTTTCTCTCACAATGTGTGCACGTTCCATGATCTGATCACTCGGGAAGGAGGGTTGCAGTAGTCTTTCTTCCTTTGGGCTCCACATCTTTTGCTTCACTGAATTTCATCACTGAGGTGTTTGGTTTTGACTCTTGTCTTGTTGAATTCATGTTCTTAGTAATTTTCTAAATAGCTCCTAGCAATTGCAGGGAACTTTCCTAGGTTTCTTGGACTACTTTTCTTGTAATCCTTCCCCTGTTTTATGCCTGCTATGCTTGTTTAAGGTTTCCCTTTGATTTCATTCTCCTGCAGAATACTTGCTTAGTTGCTATGCTGCTTCTCTTCCCCTTGCTCATGCCTCAAGTGGACAGATCTGCCCATTTCTTTTTGCTCTGCCAGAAAGAAAATGAATTTTCATTGTCACCTTCCTGGGAGCCTTTTCCCTGTCCAACTATACTTTGAGACCTAGGGATTACAGTCTACCCATTTCCCTACAGTCTTGGCAAGAACTCTGCAAATTTCCTGCAGCCTTTGGTTTAACATTAGCTTAGGTTCCAAGATTTTGTTAGTGTCCAATTGGAAGCACTCCCTCTTCCCATAGGGGTGGGGGTATGCTCAGATCAGTCCCTGGATTTAGCATGGAGTTCTGGAGAATGATAATTCCTGGCTCACTTTGTAACAATAACAGATTTTATTTATGTAAAAGTAAGAGAGAGAGGGAGAGACAGTCTGAAGGGGAGAGAGAGAGATCTTCCACCCACTGGTTCACTCCCCAGATGGCTGCAATGGCCCAGGCTGGGCCAGGCCAAAGCCAGGAACCTGGAGCTTCATCCAGGTCTGCCCTGTGGGTAGAAGGGGCCCAGACACTTCCGTATCTTCTGTCACTTTTGCCAGGTCATTAGCAGGGATCTGGTCAGAAATGAGGCAGCCGGCCGGTGCCGTGGCTCACTAGGCTAATCCTCCGCCTTGCGGCGCCGGCACACCAGGTTCTAGTCCCGGTCGGGGCACCGATCCTGTCCCGGTTGCCCCTCTTCCAGGCCAGCTCTCTGCTGTGGCTAGGGAGTGCAGTGGAGGATGGCCCAAGTCCTTGGGTCCTGCACCCCATGGGAGACCAGGAGAAGCACCTGGCTCCTGCCATCGGAACAGCGCGGTGCGCCGGCCGCAGCGCGCTACCGCGGCGGCCATTGGAGGGTGAACCAACGGCAAAAGGAAGACCTTTCTCTCTGTCTCTCTCTCTCACTGTCCACTCTGCCTGTCAAAAAAAAAAAAAAATGAGGCAGCCAGGATACAAATTCACGCCCATATGGGATACCAGCATCACAGGTAGCAGCTTTAACTGCTATGCCACAATGCTGGCCCCTTTTCTTTAAAAAAAAATTATTTTTTATTTGAAACTCAGTTACACACAGAGAGGGAGAGACAGAGACAGAGACAGAGACACAGATATTCTGGCTCACCTTTGATACAATATGACTGGTAGAGACCCCTGTTCATGGAGAGATTACCCTGACTTTTCTCTAAGCTCCTTGCTCTCAACGCTGTGCATTTCTGTCCAATACCACAGGAATCAGAATTCTCAAGGGTTTGGGACTCACTTCCTTCCCTTGTATCATCTCTAGGGGAAGAAGTGATGTGGGAACCATGTAAAGGGACATGAAAATCTAGTTTTCTTCTTGTTGGATACTCTGTAGATTATAGCATGAGTATAACCCTTTTCCTTGTTTGGTTATTACTGGTAAATTTTAAAATCTGGTTGACTATGTTGAGGATTGGGGGATGATTCCTGTAAAAGCCAAACCAAATTTAAATGAGAAAACCAAGTATCCCCCAGCATCCTCAGGGCAGGAGTGGGGTGGGCAAGAAGAGAAAATGTGGTGACCCCAGCAGACCCCAGCATCATGGCAGGGGCGGCTCTCCCCAGGGAGCCTGGGATGTTTTGGGAAGGATGTGTGGCCAGCATCACTTGCAGTTATGCTTTCTGCTGTCCTTTGTTTTCTCAGTAAGGATCAGTGTCACCCTGAACACAGAAAGGGCTTCTGCCTTGCTTGACCATAGGACAGTAAAAGTGGGGGCGTTCCAGAAGCTGTGCCCTCCTCAGCATCCAGGCTCAGGAAGAAGGAAGCCGAGCAGTAGGAATGAATGGAGAAGCAGGGCAGGTGGGCTGAGCCCTGGCACCTGGGATAAAGACACAGCAAAGGCAGGGGGGAGCTCTGAGCTTAGTCAGTGGCCTCAAGCAGCAGCAGGGGAAAGGTGGAGGTGAGGTGGGGCAGGAGATCTGTAAATCCAACGTGTCCTGCCAGCACACAAGGCCCCCAGCTCCCAGTGTGGGAACAACAGCCCAAGGAAGAATGAAACATGGCCACTGGGCATTTCTGCTGGGAATTAGTAAGCAAAGCCCATCCAACCTTTGATTTCATGGCTTTGACCTTAGAAGGCAGAAACCTTTCCAATGCTGATGGCTGTTGCTGTGTGCTTCATCTCTCGGCCCCATCTCTGTGATGGATCATCGCCTGCACAGCACCCTGGCGTTTCCATGCACAAAATAATTGGCTACAGAGAACTGCTGGATGCTTTTCTGTGGCAGGAAGTTGGAAAATTCTACTCCATCAACTCAAATATTTTTTGATACTATGCATTTGAGAGTATTAGCTCTGTTTTCATTCGACTTCTCTGTGGTAGGAAATGGTTCTTTACTGTATCACCAACATGAGTAAAATGAAAACAGTTCTCTGTTTTCAGTAGTTAAATAGCCATCTGCTTCAAGGAAATTTTTTGATTTTTTGTGTTCCTTTACTGTATCATGTCTGTAAGGGTCACAGAATTCTCTAGAACTCTTTGAAGAAGAACTGAGGTGATGATGGCCCAACCCTGCAGGGCGGGAGATGTGAAAGTTCAACCACAATAGCTTAAGTCTGTTGATAATATTAACACTGGTGAGCTGATTAATATTAATAGAGCTAAACCAAGGGCAGGCAGAGGCTTCTATTATCTCACTCACCATTGTATTATTATCACTGCGGAGGAGAATGTGGCTTAAATAGCTCCCATAATTTATACAACACAACACAGCTGGTATCTGGGGAAGTAAGGCCAAGACACAGGATCTGACCTCAGAGCCTCCCAGCCGTGAAATGCCTGTTAGTTATCTGCTGCTGCATCAGAATCTAGTAGCTTTGCGGCTGGACTCCTGGAATGGTGGAGTAAAACCTAGCGGCTTCAAGCAACAACTCTCATCTCACAGCTGCAGTCAGGAATCCACGCACACTGAGCAGGGTGCCTCTGCCTCAAGGCCTCTCACAGGGCTACACGCAAGGTGCCGGCCAGGACTGCAGCCACCCCAAGGAGGCTGTCTCCAAGCGGTCGCCTGTGGTTGCTGGCACTTTGGCCAGCACCTGCCCTCAGTCCCTTGCCACAGGGCACACATAGCTGCTTGCTTTCTCAGAGCATGTCAACAAGAAGAACCAAAGAGCAAGTCAACAAGAAGAACCAGAGAGCAAGGGGGAGGTCTCTATCTTTTGTAAACCAACCTGGTGAATGACTTTGTATCACTTCTGCATGATCTTCCCATTAGAAGCCAGGCACCAGGTCCCGCCTTCACTCAAGAGGAGAGGATCACACAGAACAAATACCAGAGGGTCAGGATCACTGGGAGTTCTTTCAGAAGCTGCCTT
The DNA here is from genome assembly GCF_033115175.1 of Lepus europaeus. Lineage (NCBI taxonomy): Eukaryota > Metazoa > Chordata > Mammalia > Lagomorpha > Leporidae > Lepus > Lepus europaeus. The sequence continues at coordinate 59,058,844 of NC_084845.1, read as the reverse complement.
CCACAGCGTCCCTTTCAGTCAACTGCCCACCTCCACTCCCACCCCTCGGGGTGGGCTAAAAGGTGTGCTCCTAGGAGGGGACTTCAAAAAGTTCACGGAATCTGGAATTAAATGTTAATTTTGCTGCAGAAACTTTTTCCAAAAAAGAAAAAAATCCATCTGTACTCATATTATGTGACAGGGATCCCTGGTTCTCTCCTCCAGGAATTCTGAATTGCAATTTAGAGAGCCTGGTTGGTTTCTGCTGGAGTCTTGACACAAAATGAAAATAATTGGGTGGCCATCTTGGGCCGTGCTCAAAGATAACGACAGCCAGCCAGGTATGAGAGAGAGAGAGAGAGAAAGATAGAGATAGATACAGAGAGACAGACACACTGTGATTCTTCCCCTGGGTTTGGAGAGGTAGAATAAAAACTCAAGGTTTCTGTCTCTTGCAAGAAGGATGATATTCATAATATTTAACAACCAGTAAGGCCCAAATACCAGCCACTGCAGCAGAAACTCCTCTTAAACACTGGTGCACCCCAGAGCTGGACATGGGGTGCCCACCAGCTGTCTGCACCCCGAAGTGCAATCTGACCTCCAGAGTTAGACCAGGGGACGGTTGGGTAGGCCCAAGAGCCTCAGGTCAGCAGGAGCAGCAGCCATGGCACAGTGCAGACACCTTGGTGTGATTACAGATTTCCACCATGGCCCACTTGGGGCTCATACGGCCGGCAGACAACTCTCAGATGAGGCTAACTGCGTGATGCTGCGCAGTGTGCTTCTGGCTCGCTCACTCTGACTCCTGGAAACACACATGCCCTGGACCAAGAGGAACAGGCCACACCCAGTCTGTGTGAGGAGGGCTGGAAACACTCACCCCTGGGCCACAGAATTTGGAAAATGCCTCTTCCGCTAAAACAGAAAATTCAGGCCCATGTTGTTCCTTGATGGGCTTCAGGGGCCGTGAATCCCCTGACATTATGTGTAGAGCTACGTGGGCATTCACAGGTATATAACTGGTAACAAATACTCCAGTGACATGACCAAGAGGAAGCAAAACTAAAGAGCCAGGATCGAGTTTATTTTTAATTAAAAAAACTGAAAGTTAAAAAAAAAAAATCAGTGAGTGCTCACATAGCCTATTTCTACTCAGGAATTCCTCCCTAGCCTAGCAAGAATTTCCTAACTCCCCAAACCTTCCCTCGTTTGTTTTTCTTCTCCCCTGGGAATAAACAAATGAGTGCAATCTGAGAAGTAGTGAAGAACTGATCTCTGACGCTTCACCCAAAACATTACACCTGAACATGATATCCTGTTGTGATCCCCTGTCCAGTTAAACCTTTGCAGGAGGGCTACACAGTCTAACAACTTTTTTCTCCCCTTAGATATTGTGGATAATTGCTCTGCTTCCTTGTTCAACAAAATGTGAGGCAAGTTGTTACAACTCACAACAAAAAGAGATTTATGCTCCTGTCTCCCAAGAGAACAAGGCCACGCACTTCCTTTCTAGGAAAATAAGGTTGACCTCAATGCACTGGAGTAGAGTTCAATATTCCTAATTAGAAGCTGTAACTCACATTTTTTTACAGATTTATTTATTTATTTATTTGAAAGGCAGAGTTACAGAGAGGCCGAGGCCGAGGCCGAGGCCGAGAGAGAGAGAGAGAGAGAGAGGTCTTTCATCCGCTGGTTCACTCCCCAGGTGACTGCAGTGGCCAGAGCTGGGCCAATCTGAAGCCAGGAGCCAGGAGCTTCTTCCAGGTCTCCCATGTGGGTGCAGGGGCCCAAGAATTTGGGCCAGCTTCCACTGCTTTCCCAGGCCATAGCAGAGAGCTGGATCGGAAGTGGAGCAGCTGGGACTCAACTGGTACCCATATGGGATGGCAGCACTGCAGATGGCAGCTTTACCCACTACACCACAGCACCGGCCCCACAATTCAATTTTTTTAAATCAGGAGTTTTGCCCTATGAGAGATCTGGAGTTAAGATATATACTATATGTTACTTTTTTAATTAAAGAAAGAAGGTGTGTAGGTCAGTTTTTCATTCCTAGATAACAAATACCTGAGAGGAGCTACTTATGAGGCAGTTCATTTTTACTCACAGTTTTGGAGATTCACAGTCCAAGATAATGTAGCCCCATTAGTCTGGTATCTGACAAGGATGGAGGATGGCCGAACACACGTAGAGGAAGCATCAGGTAGCAAACCAGGAGGCATAGAGAGACCAGCTAGGCCATACCCACCTTACATAACCAACCCCTTGCAAGAACTACCTCCCAAGGGCAAGCTCTCAGGGATCTAAAGACCTCCTACTAGGCCCACCTCTCAGACACCACGGCTGGACCAGCCTCCACACTTAGTCCATTAACCATTAACATGAGACTTTGGGGATCAAGCCTCCGATACGTGGTCCTTTAGGGAATACCCAAACTATTAGCTAAACCAAAACAGAAGGGAAAATATCTATGTAATTATAATGCTTGTTTTCAAAGCTCTAGAATGAATAGATCCTGTCCTGGATTACCAGCTGGACCTATAGCAATGTGTTGTATATATATATAATCCTCACAACCAGCCTCCCCCCCCCTTGGTGATTATGATCCTCATTTTATGGACGAGGACAAGGAAGCACAGAGAGCCTCAGACACTCGGCCAAAGGTAGAGATAAGACTTGTTTTATTCCAGTGATTATTCTGAAACACCATATACTTATCACTAGACCCGAGATGCCAAAAATGTCACTACTGCCTTGAGTATTTAGTGATACCATTAATAACCTTCCAAACTGTTCCACCCAACACATCTCCTTCCCTTCAGGAAGCCTAATTAAGTTTAGTGTATCCACTAGTATACTGCATAATCAACCTTCCCCAAACTAAGTGACAACAGGGTGGGCATTTGGCACAGCAATTAAATCACCACATGGAATTCCTACATCCCATGTCAGTGTGCCTGGTTTGAATCCCAGCTCCGTCATTTCCAAACCATCTCTGCTAATGTGCAGCCTGGGAGGCTGCAGGTGATGGCTCAAGTACTTGGACCCATGGGGCCAGCACTGTGGCATAGTAAGCTAAACCTCTGCCTGCAGTGCCAGCAGCATCCCATATGGGTGTCAGTTTGTGTCCTGGCTGCTCCTCTGTTCTGATCCAGCTCTCTGCTTATGATCTGGGACAGCAGTAGAAGATGGCCCACATGCTTGGGTTCCTGCAGTCACGTGGGAGATCTGGAAGAAGCCCCTGGCTCCTGGCTTCAGATTGGCCCAGCTCCTCCTGTTGAGGCCATTTGGGGAGTGAACCAGCAGATGGAAGACCTCTCTCTGTGTCTCTCCCTCTATCTATAACTCTACCTCTCAAATAAATAAATATAAAAAAAGAAGTACTTGGGCCCAAGCCATACACACAGGAGACCAAGATGGAGTTCCAGGCTCCTTGGTTCTGCCTAGAGCAGTTCTTGATGTTACTGGTATTTGGGGAGTGATTCAACAGATGGGAAATCTGTCTGTCTTTCAAACAAAATGAAAACAAATAAATAATTTTAAAACAACTAAGTGGCAAGTGGCACTAAGAAAAAAATATTTATGATTGCTCCCAAGTCTACCTGGGCCAATGGAGCAGTCCTCCTGGACTCAGTTGGATTTGCTCGTGGACCCGAGGTCAGCTGCGGGTCAGGCAGGCCATTCCGCTGACCTTAGCCAGGCTCCCCTACACCATCAGGAGACCGTTGGCTGAGCCAGCTCTGATGGCCTCAGTTAGGAAACTGGCTCTGCTCCATGTGACTCTCATCCTCCAGCAGGCTAGACCAGGCTTTTCCATATGGTGGTGGCAGCATTTCAAAAGCAAGCGAGAGAGAGTAGAAAAGTTCAAGGCCGTGGAGGGCAACGCTTGAAGCTAGGACTGCCTCACTCTGGCTGCATTCTGTTGATCGAAGCAAGACCCAAGGCCAGCCTGGTGTCCGAGTGGACAGGGACTCCAGCCTCTCGTCCTAAAGGACGTGGCTACAAGGAGTCACTCACGGAACCTTCAAGGTGCTCAATCTTCGGCCACGAGCAGTTACGCTAAGTCCCCTATTTCGGTACCAACAACAATAATGATTGATTGTGCAACATGCGCTGGATTCTCAAAACTTCCTCTATGCTAAGATAGACACTGACACAACCACCCCTGACGTGACTGAAGATTGAGATTTAAACAAGAAGAGAGACTCGCTCACAGCCCCACACTTCTGCACAAACGATAGTGTCTTGGATTTCCCTGGCTCAGTTCAGCCACCTGGACCTTGAGCCAGGAGTGCTGGTGGCTTTATTTCTTAAAAAGCAGAACAAAGAAAGACCTAGTCCCACCTGGTCCCAAGTGTCTGAATTCAAAGGATTTAGACTTTGACTTCATCCTTTCAGAGGAGGGCATAGTGACATGCCTAGGACCCCAGAGTCCTTGCTCTGAACAAGCCCCCTGACTCATCGCTTTGTCAGCTCTTGCTCGGATTCCAAAGGGAGTGCGGCACCCCGTGGTGTAAGAGCGCTTTCTGCATTGATGAACAATGCAAGCTTTGCTGGCAGGCTGGCAGGGCCAGTGAGTATCCTGGTGGGAGGGAAGGGCAGAGGCAAGAGGAACAGGCAGTGCTCTGGGCCACTGCTTCTTCATCTGCAAAATGACCCCATCTCTCTCAGAGAACGTTTGGGAACCCAGGGAGGTGGACAGGCGTGAGCGTACTTTGCAAAAAGAAAAGGTGAGCCGTGGACACAGGAGATGGAGCAGAGAGTGCAAGGAAGTGAAACAGAAGAAACAAGGAAAGAAGGAAGACCAGGATCTTGGAGTGAAGGGAAAAGGTGACTTTCAGGAGAAACTGTGCAGATAGGCAGTTGTAGGTTGCGTAAACTTTTCCCAAGACCCTTGTGTGAAAGGCAGACAGCCCCCTCACTCACAAGTAATATGCTGGCCACACCGCCCCCTGCTGACCGCTGTGTGTAAGGGCACAGACACTGAAGTCTGGCAGACATTGAAGTTAGGATAAACTCAGTTTTCAGAGGCTAGAAGAGATTGGGGGGGGAGGTGTTTCACACCACACTCAGGCAGAGCAGCCTCTGAGGACTGTCTGCCTACACCACATCCGAGACTCTGTTCAGCACATAGACACCCTCCCTTCTCTATGCGCCCAGAGACAGAGAACCGAGATCCTTCCCCCCGTCAGGCACTGCGACCACCCAGTCTACAAATCTTGGCTATAAAAAGGGACCCAGCCTTCCCAGTTTCTTAGTCCTTTGCAAAGATGAAGCCCAAGAGTCCTATTTCTTTCCATGCTTTTATTACTAACCATCATGGGGGTGTGGGGAGGGGAAAGGAAGTAACACAGCAGAAACTCCATCCATAGGTGTGGGTGCTTGGCATGGAGACTCAGACATCCTCTGAGGCCTGCAACCCATACCAGAGGGCCTGGGTTTGAGTCCTGCCACTGCTTCCAAATCCAGCTTTCTGCTCATGCAAACCCTGGGGGCTGTAGGTGACCGCAAAGCAGTTGGGTCACTGCTTCACAAGTGGGAGATCTGCATGGAGTTTCCAGCTCCTGGCCCAGCCTAGGCTTTTGTGAGCATTTGGGAGTGAATCAGCAGATCCAAGATCTCTCTGTCTCTCTCTTTTTAAAAGAAAAAAATAATTTTTTATTGCAGCCATGTTACAAAAATTCCAGAACCTCATCAATCCATTCAGTGCTGGTTCCTGGTCTATCACGTCTGGATGTCCTTGAAACGTTTGCTGCAAGTGAAGCCTCTTTCAAATTTTCCCGCTGCTTTTTATTCCTGAGGGGGACTGCTCCAAACTGTGTCCCTGACCACCACCTGGCTTTTAGTTCAGCTTTACCAGGAATCACTTTCCCCCAAATGGCTCCTTTCCCCAGCACGTGCTGTCACGATGAAACTTGGCAGGCGCTAAAGCAGAATTTCCCACACCCATGACCTTGAGGACTCTGGCCAAGATGGATCACTAGGCTATTTCTGCCAGCTCATCTGGAATCAGAGAAAGTTCATTTGGCTTTGAGCAAACTATAACTTGTGGACAACTGCTCTTGAGCCCCTGCATTTTGAGTACACAGAAGATGTGGAACCTGCCCTCTCCACATTAATGGCTGAAGCATAGCTCACATTCGCATGGTGTGACTAAATAGTAACATTTCCTGAATGCTTACTATGTGCCAAGCACTGCTCTAAACTCAGTTTATGCTGCAAAGTAAAATACAGTGTTCTAGTAAAGTCTATTTTTCTTTGCACTAACCCAGCAAAGTAAAATCTATTTTTCCTCTTCTAGCATCTAGCTAAGGAAAACAGTATGTTAATGAACTGACTTGCTCCAGGTCATGAAGTCTGTAGGCAAGAGAGGTAGAATTAGAATCCAGGCTTTCTGACTCCAACATCCTACTTCTCTCTTGCCACTCGCAATGGGCTATTTTCCTTGGACAGCTAGAGTGGTCCTTTAAAAGTATATATGTCACTTCATTCTCCTGATTAAACCTTTCCAATAGTTTCCCACTGCACAAAGAATGAAATTCAAAAACACTTGCCATGACCAAAAAAAGCTTTCCCTGATACATCCACTGCCTATCTCTCCCACCACGTTTCCCCTCCTCTTTTACCTCTTTAGCATGATACACACCAGCCTTCTTTCTGTTCTTAAATTTAGCAATTTATTCTCACCTTGTAGTAGAGAAGTCAGAAAATTCTTTATCTTGAATTGTACAAGTGACTCCCTCTTGTCCCTGAAAGCCCAATTCAAATACCACTCTTTACAGAGACACATTCTCTTCTGCTGTATCCATCCTCTCTCCCTGTCTCTGTCACATCATTACCTACTCTTTCTTCACAGAAGTCGCTACTCTGAAACCATACTGCCCATTCACTTGTTGGCTATTTTCCTCTTCTGTGTCATTCCACTAGAATGCAAGCTTCCTAACAGCAAAGAGAATTGTTAGGAGGACTTCGAGTCATGGGACAGAACCCCAAGGTCAATGCCTGGGAACTAGTAGATCTTCCAAACGTAGATGTAGAGTTAATGAAGAAATAAAAGAATTCAATTCATGCAAGACTCATTTGTAAAACAATGAAATTCAGATTCAGTGATACCAACCATTCCTCTCAGCTCTAAAGTTCTAAGATCTTTGGGGCATGTTGAAGTCCTGCATCAATGCAGGGGAGATAAAGAAGTAATATGAAGGAATTCTAAGACATACTATTAATAATCCATATATTCCAGATCATGGGAACAAGACCACAGTCCTCTCCCATTAATTAAAAAATATCACTCAGGGCCGTTGCTGAGACCTAGCAAGTAAAGCTACCACCTGCAGTGCCGGCATCCCCTATGGGCACCAATTTGAGTCCCAGCTGCTCCATTTCCAATCCGGTTCTCTGTTATGGCCTAGGAAACCAGTAGAAGATGGCCCAAGTCCTTGGGCCCCTGAATCCATGTGGGAGACCCAAAAGAAACTGCTGGCTCCTGGCTTCAGATAGGCGCAGCTCCAGCTGTTGCGGCTACCTGGGGAGTGAACCAGTGGATGAAGACCTCTCTCTTTCTGTCTTTCTGTAACTTTGCCTTTCAAATAAATAAATGAATCTTTAAAAAAATCACTTTGTTCAAGTGTACCCAAAATGTCTCTCACTGTAATATTTCACCTCTCTCTCTCTCTCTCAAGTTTCTTACCTACTCTATATCTCTATGATTGTATCCTATGACAAGAGAATGACACAATCAAAAAAGGTGGTAGGGGAAGGCATTTGGCTCAGCAGTTAAGATCCTACTTGGGATACCCAAATCACAGTGCTTGGATTTGAGATGCTTGTTGACTCTCAGATTTGTCACAAGTGTTTTCTCTTGATAATGTTCCATTTTACACCACTCAGGAACAATGAAAAGCATCTAGATGAACTTGCATTTTATTCAACATCTTGGCACTAAGACAATCTCTTGAGTAACTGACCATATCATTTTTAACCAATAAGTTCAACAAACACCTGCCATGGCAATCAAAAGATGATCAAAGGAGATACAGATATTAATGCTAATTCTTACAGAGGATAAAACACCAATATTATGTAAATGTTGCTTGTCAACTATGATAAAGGTGATGGCAAAATAGTCTCAGAAAAAAGTACAAATTATTATCCTGCATAATAAGTAAGACAATGCAGCTTGTGAGAGTAGAATAACACTTACTGATGAGTAACAGAGAGTGGAAAATATTAACTAACAATGTAAGTAGAATTCAAAATAGCTTTTCACATTTACCCTCTTTGAAACCATCCTCTTCTGAGTCTTTGATTGTTCATGGGGTTCTAATTAGCATGTTTGTTTAGAAGTCAAGGAACCATGGAGAGCTGAGCCTACCATTTCTACACCGAGAACAGTGACTTCCTTAAAATTGTGATGTCACCACGTGCTGGTCTCCAATACACACATTAATTTGTGTTTATCCCTGGGGAGAACAAGGAGGAGTTTGCAGAAAGAGAATAACAAAAAAGAAAGGTGAAGCCTCAGGCAACACACAAAGCCCTGTAATAGGCAGTTCTGGAGGGAAGGTGATTACGTCAGCTGCAGCAGCAGATGAGCCCTGTCTTATTTTTCTTTGCTCATCTGACCAGGTACTCTATAAATGTCAGATGGAGGATGAGAAGAAGAAAACATGTTATTATCAAAGAAGAAGAGGGACATTTGGTTCATGTCAGTTGTCTGGATTGTAAAATATTGCAATGCCTAGGTGACCTTGGGAAAGTTTGCCTCGGTATATCAGCCACTTATATAGATATAATAATAAAATCTCTGGTTTAGCTGGGGAGTGTTTTATGTGGATTTCAAACATAGGTACTCTTTGAACATGAGTGCCCCTTCCTTTTCTCTTGTATTGACTGTGTGCTCTCTGGCTGGATTTGTTTATTCCAACATACAGCCATGTGGAAAGTGCAAATGGGGGATCTGCTATGTTTAGCAAACCCCCGAAACACAAGAGAAGCATTTCTCCAGATGGTGAGGTTCTTGGGGTTCAGGAAAAATGTGTGTTTTTGGCCATCAGCAAGGCTTAGTCATCAGTGTTGGCTGGTCACCCGCACCAAGCATCACGTGCAGTTGTGCACTGTAATAACTGCCAGCAGCTCTGGGCCCCAGGGGAAGTACTGGTATTTGGATACAAAACTAAGACATCCTGTGAAAAGGTAAATACCGCACTTTGGAAATGATCTAAATTATTTAGCCCCGATATCCACACATCTGAAGGAAAAAAACATTCTTAAGCATATTTGAGATCAGAAGAGGTCTGGATTTAAATCTCACCTCCACCTGTGTAACTGTATGACCTTGAGCAAATTAGACAATTTCCCCAAACATCAAATTATTTATCTGGAAAATGAAGATAGTAATGGTGTCTACTTCTTACGAATAGGGCTTTTATAAGAATTTAAAGAGATGACACTCACATGTGCACAATGCTCAGGACAGCAGCCAAAGCTAGCAAGGACTGCTTTAGTTTCATATAATTCTGCATTGACATATCCAGCACTATAGCCAGAGAATATCTTTCAGGGCAGGGAAGAGGTAAAACTAAGGAGAAAAGTACACCTTCTGGTGTCTAACTCAATAGACCTTAGGATGTTCCTTGTTATAGGAGTGAAACGCAGGATCAGAAATCAGCACCATGGACAGCTCCATTAAGCAACTACTGGGCTAAAGGTACTGGTTTTGTACTTGAACTATGTATATCCATGCTTTGAAACTGTAGGTTTATGCAAAATCAATACTGGAGAATTGCCACCAGTGTTGTAAAAATAAAAGAAAAGGCATTTAAATAAAAATACAGAATGTATTTGCACATAGTCAAGGTAAGTATTATTGCATGAATCTAATGTTTGTTGTATCTGTGTGTACAGCAAAGATCTCTCTATATATACGGTCTTCAACAAGGTCATGGACATGTGTATTAAGGAAAAACAATGCAAGGATTTCAAGATAATTTTGCACCAAAATAATCTTATCTTTTAATTCCACTTCCTATGAACATTTGAAACACTCTTGCATGATTATGGCAAAAAGTTGAAAAACAACTGACCCATTTTATCACTTTTTGCTAGAAAAATTCATTTCTAAACTACTTGTGGTTTCACTGGCTGTTGCGACCTCCTTCTGATTACAGTTGTAGCTGCCATTTCTCCTGGTCTAGCCACAATGATTCAAGCAGCTCCAATGGCCCAGTAAGGGACACCTCTGGAGAAGCTTAAGCCAAGAGCCAAATAACAAAAATACTGAGTTTAAAACTCAGCCAGACATCTGAGATTTTATCTACTTAATACTAAATACTCAACTGCAATATTTTCCTCCACAGAATTGACACATTGGGTAGTTATAGCTAAAACTGGCTCACTTGTAGGCATCAGTAGAACTCCTTACAAATTGCAGATGCCTCTCCAGAATTACTTTCTGCCTAACAATATGGGCAAACCATCAGCTCAGGGGAGATAGTGGGATGCTTGTCTTGGTCTCAGATCAAAGAAAAGGTACCTAGAAAGCATATGCCTAAAGTTACCCAGTGAAAAACCTGGGACTGAGACAAACACCCTGTTCATCAAATCACGTGTGTGTGTGTGTGTGTGTGTCTTTACATGATCTCAGAGTTGAATAAAGGTGCATAATGAGAACATTTTATTCCAGGTCCAGTGATCCTTCTCATTAAATACAGAATTTTTATTAATACAGCCATGCAATATGGAGACAGACGATCCTAAGAGAGCAAAGCACTTCTTTCTCACAATGGGTTAGACAGTAAGTACCTCCAAGTTGATGGCTTTCGCAAAAATGTATCTTCCCATCTCAAAATTATTCCATTAATCTGCAAGGGATCTACATGTTTCTCCCCCACTTCTGAAAAGACAGTACATTCGAACATAGCTGCCTTTTGACCACCAGCATCCACTTCCCTCTTCTAAAATAACCCCTACTTCCTTGTGATAGCTCACGTCTCTCTTGGATATAACAATCTGGGGCCAGCGCCGCGGCTCAATAGGCTAATCCTCCGCCTGCGGTGCAGGCACACCGGGTTCTAGTCCTGGTCAAGGCAACGGATTCGTCCCGGTTGCACCACTTCCAGTCCAGCTCTCTGCTGTGGCCCAGGAGTACAGTGGAGGATGGCCCAAGTGCTTGGGCCCTGCACCCGCACAGGAGACCAGGATAAGCACCTGGCTCCTGGCTTCAGATCAGCGTGGCGTGGTGCCAACCGTAGCGGCCATTGGAGGGTGAACCAATGGTAAAGGAAGACCTTTCTCTCTGTCTCTCTTTCTCTCTCACTGTCCACTCTGCCTGTCCAAAAAAAAAAAAAAAAATCTGGATCTCGCCCTTGGCCACTCAAGGTGCAGCCTCGTGACCAAAGTCTGTCTTAGTCACTAACTCCTTGCCTAGAATTTTATTCATGATTCAGATCTGGCTGAAGAGCCCATGAGAGTATTTCAGCCATGGAAAGCCAAGACACTCTGGGAAAAAAAAAAAACCTACATGAAAGATCTCTGCGAGTGAGATCCCAGTGGAAAGAACGGGGCCATCAAAGAAAGAGGTGCCTTTCTCTGAAGGGAGGAGAGAACTTCCACTTTGACTATGACCCTGTCGGAATAAGATCAAAGTCGGCGAACCCAAAAGGTTTCCATAGCCTTGGCAACTCATGACTAGAGCCTAGGGAGATTACTGACACCATAAACAAGAGTGTCAAATTGTTAAGTCAACAAGAGGAGTCACTGTGTACTTCCGTCTCATGTGGGATCTGTCCTTAATGTGTTGTCCAATGTGAAGCAATGCTATAACTAGTACTGAAACAGTATTTTTACACTTTGTGTTTCTGTGTGGGTGCAAACTGATGAAATCTTTACTTAGTATATACTGAATTGATCTTCGGTATATAAAGATAATTGAAGATGAAAAAAAAAACTTGGTTTTAAATTGGACAATGCATAGAAAATTAATCAATTTTTTAAAAATATCATGTAGGATCTCTGTCCTTAATGTGCTGTACATTGTGATTTAATGCTATAACTAGTACTCCAACAGTATTTTTCACTTTGTGTTGCTATGTGGGTACAAACTGTTGAAATCTTTACTTAATATATACTAAACTGATCTTCTGTATATAAAGAGAATTGAAAATGAATCTTGATGTGAATGGAAGGGGAGAGGGAGCGGGAAAGGGGAGGGTTGCAGGTGGGAGGGAAGTTATGTGGGGGGGAAGCCATTGTAATCCATAAGCTGTACTTTGGAAATTTATATTCATTAAATAAAAGTTTAAAAAAAAGAATTTTATTCATGAGCACAGGGACAAAACAACTGACCCTGGTGGGATCCATTCCTGACCAATGTCTGGGTCCTAGTCATGATGATGACCCCTTATTTGCACTCCATACTGGCCTTGGTTCTGCTCTGTCCTCAGCTTGGTTCTTCAACTTAGCCCCACCATCACTCCAAATCTGTGAGCTCACAGTTCCTTCCATTGAATTAATGTGAATTTTTTTCTATTTCAATTTCACCATGGGTGATATTCAAAATATTTAACAATCAACCCATCTGGACAAGATGCCCTGAGCAGTTAGAACAAGTGTCCATCATGGAACTGGGTCTGTCCTGGTGTTTCCTGGCTAAAGATAAGCCCAGGTTTCAGAAAAAAAAAACGAAAGAAAGAAACCCCTCTCTACCACCCAAGCATTTAAGACTGATAGAAATGGCTGGCACCATGGCTCAATAGGCTAATCCTCCACCTTGCGGCGCCAGCACACCGGGTTCTAGTCCCGGTTGGGGCACCGGATTCTGTCCCGATTGCCCCTCTTCCAGGCCAGCTCTCTGCAGTGGCCCCGGGAGTGCAGTGGAGGATGGCCCAAGTGCTTGGGCCCTGCATCCCATGGGAGACCAGGAGAAGCACCTGGCTCCTGCCATTGGATCAGCGTGGTGCGCCTGCCGCGGCGGCCATTGGAGGGTGAACCAATGGCAAAGGAAGACCTTTCTCTCTCTCTCTCACTGTCCACTCTGCCTGTCAAAAAAAAAAAAAAAAAAAAAGACTGATAGAAATAATCTCTTTCACAAGGAATCACACAAAGGGAGACCTCCAATCTCAGAAGAGGGATTCAATCAATGTAGAATCAAGGAATGAATGACTGAGCTAATAGATTTCCAGGAAAAATACAGGAGAATGGTGAACCCAACAGATTGCCTATGCATAATCTCAAGCAACACACACTCTTCTTTCCTCACAGAAGTATTTAGGCCTAGGGGGCTGGCACTGTGGCACAGCAGGTTAAAGCCCCAGCCTGCAGCACCAGCATTCCATATGGGCACCAGTTCGAATCCTGAATGCTCCACTTCCAGTCTAGCTCTCTGTTATGGCCTGGAAAAGCAATCGAAGAAGGACCAAGTGCTTGGGTCCCTGCACCCACATGAGAGACCTGAAAGAAGCTCCTGGCTCCTGGCTTCAGATCAGCTCAGCTCTGGCCATTGCATTGCATGGCCATTTGGGGAGTGAACCAGCAGACAGAAGACCTCTCTCTGTCTCTGGCGCTCTCTCTCTCTCTCTCTCTCTCTCTCTGTAACTCATTCAAATAAATAAAATAAATCTTTAAAAAAAAAAGTATTTAGGCCTAATGTATTCTACTAACATCAGCAAGGTAAATGTAATTCATACATGGGTAAACACTGAAAAGACTATGATAATTTTGTAACTTAATATTACACCTTATTATATTACATTCCATTTATAGCAAGTAACATTGGTTTTTGAGTAGTGGAAATGAGATAAATCTTCCTTATAAACTAATTAAGTAAAAAGGTAGGTCAAATTTTAAAATTATATTAATAGGGGTGCAGGTGACACAAAGATATGGTCAGAATCATATGGCAACAGAGGAACACTTGATATAACCATCATATTACACACCTTAGACAAAAAAACCTCAACTTAGGATGAAGATTGGAATCTTGCCCTTTTGTTGGACACTCTAAACAGAGCATCTATTTTCACCAAGGTGGCACTGAAGGCAAAGGAAGAAGCTCCTGTGCTTTTCAAAGTTGATGCCAAAGCAAAGGCCTTGAAGGCCAAGAAAACAGAGCAGAAAAGCATCCATGGCTGCTACACAAAGATCCATACATCACTCACGTTCTGTGGCTCTAGACACCCCACCTCCAGTGGCAGCCCAAATATTCTGGGAAGAGCACCTCCAGGAGAAACAAGCCTGACCACTATGACCACCAGGTTCCCCTGGCCACTGAGTCTGCTTTGAAGACGACAGAGGACAACATCACACCCTGAGGATACAGAGGGCAACCAGCAGGTCAAGCAGGCTGTGAAGAAGCTCCGTGATGCTGATGTGGCCAGAGTCAGCACCCGGGGCAGGCCTGTCGGACGGAAGTGGGCATGTGCTCCACCGGCTCCTGACTGGGATGCTTTGGATGTCACCAACAAAATTGGGATCATCTACACTGAGCCCAGCTGGCTAATTCTAAATATATGTTTTTTCACCATAAAAAATAAACATAGCATCCCCTTCCTCCCTCTGCTTCTGTTTCTACACCCACTTAAACAGGGAAAATGCCAGAAGTATCCACAGAGCTGTTAGGAAGGGCTGCAACCTAAGCATAGCCACAAAGTCGTGTGGAAAACTCAACTGCGATAGCAAACTGAGATCTGGAGCCCCCTGTACACGGTCCACCGGGCAGCTGTTGACGCCTACACATTTTAGACAGTTTAGCCTTGGGCTGGAGAGAACTCAGTGACCTAGACATGAAAGACTGCCTGTGTCCCAATTCTAAGTTTCCGAGTTATGTGTCCTTCCCCTCTACTCTGACTGTTCATGTCCAAGTGGACTCCTCCAATAACACAAATTCTGTCTCCCTTTATCCTTAAACAAGGTGGCTTTAGAAACTGAAGTAGCCTCCACACAACAAAATGTGCATTTATGCAAGCATTCTCTAGCTACATGTGAGTAATCTTATTAGCCAGAAGGCATACTCCAGAGCAATCATTTTTAAGGGGAGATATGTGTAGGACTCAGGTTTCAATCTTAAGTTTTTTTAAAAGAATAAAGGATGAAATAATACACTAAGTGGGGATTTCCATGCTTAATTCATCCAATGGATTGCTATAAAGCAAATGTTGCAAACAATCAGCCCATAAAGTAAATGAGGTTCTTAGATGAGGGAGGATTTTAGAGAGGTGGGTGGGAGAAGATTTATTAGAATGAGTTGCCCAAATCTTCAACTGGGATCTTCCCTATCAAAGTATTCATTTCCACCTTCTTTTAAGAGAATGCAAATATCTGACAGTACTGGGGTTCAGGCCCACATTCAACTCAATTTGAGAAGCGATTGTCCCTTTTAGTGGGCCATGCATTGTACAGTTAACCACAGTCTCCACTTAACCTTATTGTGTTACACTCAACCCTTTCGCCTTCCTTATATCAACTGCCTGGGAACAGAGGTCAGTAAAAGGTCACCTGGATCCCCCATGGAACTGGCCACCTCTGTCCACAGGCACTCAAAGCAGAGACTGGGAATTTCATAAAGGCAGACACGTAGTGTACCTCTTTTATCTTCTACTGTATCCCCAGCACCCAGCACATAGTAAGTGCTTTTCTACTGTATCCCCACATATTTCTGGGCTGGATTAACAGACACCGAGGGAGGAGCCGATGGAAGCAAAGATCGTGGGTCCCTCATTGGAGACGGGGAACATGGGGAGCACCACACAGGGGCCAGAAACTACAGCCTTCTTCTTTTTTGTTTTTGACAGGCAGAGTGGATAGTGAGAGAGAGAGACAGAAAGGTCTTCCTTTTGCTGTTGGTTCACCCTCCAATGGCCACCGCGGTAGGCGCGCTGCGGCCGGCGCACTGCGACTACAGCCTTCTTAATGTGCCTCTGGAGAAGAATGAGGGCCTCAAAGCCCAACCACAGAAACGATTTTCATCCCACACAACACTCATGGCTCCCAAGACTCTTTGTGCTGAAGAGGTAAGGACACATGCAGCCAAGGAGAGAGGGAGAGTTCACCAAAGATGGTTTTAAAAGAGCACGCTGAGCCCACACAGACTCGGGTGTCAGAAGGATCGAGGTTGGAATCTTGGCTGTGCCACTCACTGCTTGTTTGGCCTTGGCAAGGTTGCTTTACCTCTCGGGGTCCCAGCTTCCCAGTACTTACAGCAGAGATGATGCTCACCGTGGAGAGCTTCTGGGGCTACCCGATGGGACGATTTGCATAAAGCAGAGTAAGGCCAAATAGAAGAGGAGACAGTAACTGTGGGGACCGTTCTCTCTGTCTGTAACTCTACCTCCCAAATCAATAAAATCTTTTTAAAAAGACATCTCTAACAGAATTGTCCACTTTTTTCCACCACTGGACTGTTCTCATAAGTATAAAGCACACTGCAATATCTTCCCTCCCCTTTTTAAATAAAAGGGAGATATATTAAACATCTCTCTCCTGGTACATTCCCCTTTTCAGATCTTACTTCATTTTCTTGCTCTCTTTTTGAACAAAATTTCTCAAAAAAAAATATATATATATACACCAACTTAACATCTCCAGATCCTCTTCTCATTCTTGTTTGAAGCCATCAGGTTTTCGTCTCCACCACGAGTCTCTGACACATCCCTGGTTAGGATTGTGATGAACACCCCCCCTCCCCAGGAGAGTAAATCCACTGCTCAATTCTCAGTGTCAACTTCACTTAAACCAGCTGATCACTCTCCTTGGAAAAACTTGCCCCCGTTCCTTTGGGATCCATTCTGCCTATCTCACCAACTCACTCTTCATCTCTCAATTGCTAACTGTTATGCAGTTACTAGGAAGTATCTTTCAGGCCTAGAACTTACACCATTTCCACTAGGATGAACCTCCAAAAGTATCTCCAGCCCAGCCAGGCCCCTTCCTGAGCTCCAGCCCTACATATAGAACTTGCATTTGTTGTGTCTATGTATCTACAGGCATGCCACTGAGAGGCCTGAACTTAATATGACCAAAATTGAACTCCTAGACTAGAATCAACAGCAGCCCAGTACCAACCAGCACACCTGGTCCCCATTCCTCAGTTCCTAACGCCATTTTCCAATAAAAGGAACCAGTGTTCATTGGAGGAATGGCTGATTCTAGGCGTAGGGCAGAACACTCACAGGACCAGCCTGATGCACACTGTAGCGTCGGAATGGAAGGAAGTGCGGAATACAGAGACACACACAGAGTGATCCGGGTGAATCAAAAAGACACAGGAGTCAAATGAAGGTGCTCTCGCCGGTCAAAGATGGAACACTTCAAGCAACAAGGCAAATAAAGTCTTCGATTTGAACCCAGCATATAAAATAAAATTCTGTGAGTACATTCTGATATAAGTGATTGGATGCATACATGGAGAATCCTAGCTAAATGCAGAATTTCAAATACTTCACGTGGATACTCCACCTTCATGGAAGCAAAGCATCGCATTCATTAAGGACATGCTGCACATAATGACTTCCTGCCAAAGAGTACAAAATAAAAAGGGGCAAAAGAGTCAGTTTACAGTAGAAACCCAAAGCACACGGCCTTAGCCAGATGCTCAGCGTCAACACAAGCATGGTAAGTCATGTGCATAGTCTGTACCCATAGGTTTTTTTTTGTTTGTTGTTGTTTTTTTTTTTTTTTTTAACAGGCAGAGTGGACAGTGAGAGAGAGAGAGAGAGAAAGGTCTTCCTTTGCCGTTGGTTCACCCTCCAATGGCCGCCACGGCCGGCGCACCGTGCTGATCCGAAGCCAGGAGCCAGGTGCTTCTCCTGGTCTCCCATGGGGTGCAGGGCCCAAGGACTTGGGCCATCCTCCACTGCACTCCCGGGCCATAGCAGAGAGCTGGCCTGGAAGAGGGGCAACCGGGACAGAATCCGGCACCCCGACCGGGACTAGAACCCAGTGTGCCGGCGCCGCTAGGCAGAGGATTAGCCTATTGAGCCGCAGCGCCGGTTTTGTACCCACAGGTTTTAAGAAGAGCATGCACCCCTGAGGTCCTCCTCTCCAAAACCCACAGGCTAAGCATCGTCATGAGAAAAACATCATACAAATTCTAACTGATGAATAATCTATAAAATGCTATAAGACAATAATCTATAAAGCATTCCCCAAAACTGCTAAGATTCAGTCGCTGAGTACCTAGGATGTCCCAGGCAGGACACAAGACCCTCTACTGAACTGTTTACAGCTGGAAGATACTCCCAGTGGGTCTGGCTTTGCTTTGGTTCAGCCTGGAGATCTAAGAGTGGCCAGGATGAGCACAAGATTCCCTGCCAGCTTTGGGTCTGGTGATCCCAGATGCTCCCGACACTGGTCAGGTGGCCGCTGAATGCCTCCCGTGCTGCACACCTTCTTACTTACGCTCAGAGTGACTGGGACGAGAGACCACAAGTCCCAGAAGTGCGTCCATCCCAGCAGTTCAGGCAGCCCAAAGGCATGGCTGGCTGCAGTCAGTGCTCAGCCCTTGAACAGGGCTGAGGAGTCTTGAAACAACCCCATGGTGCTCCCTGTGGGGTATCCGGGAAGCTTTGAGAGGGTACAGTTGGTATTTGCTGTAAAGATCTATTAAATTCAGGCCTTTCTCCTACAGCTAAGACTCTGGGACAGATGCCCCTGCTGAGCTGTACGGAAGAGATATCGAAATCACACCACGCGCTGGAACCGGTAACAAAAAGGAAAAAAAACTGTTGGTTTGGTGGTGGCAGAATGATAGCTCCATCTGAGGCCTGCGTCTGCTCAGGGACTACCTACAGGGGCCATCTTGGGGGAGTCACAGTGTGGGAGACAGTGACAAGTTCGAGAGGTACTGCAGCAGGGCATGGCAGCGAAAGACATCCCTGGGTCTAACTAATTTACTCCTACTGATTTTCAGATCAAAGCAGTTCAGCTCACAAATCAAAAGATGCTCCTCACTCCTTCCCACCAGGTCTGCACCCTCCAGACACCGCGCAAATCCTCCTTTGGTCTTCATGAGCCTGGATGCCTCTGGGCAGAGTGGAGGGGCAGGGCTCTAAGGGTAACACGGGCTGTGCAGTTGCTGTGGCAACTGTGTTCAGAAGTCCTGGGCAACGGAGTCAGACAGCTCAGTACGGAGAAGACCGGGAGCCTGGGCTCTGATGTCTGCGAAGCTACCCACTTGGCTTACCACCTCCCACAAGTCACTTACACTCTCTGGGGGGCAACAGGTATTGGCACTGATACCGGCAACAGGAACCATTCTGGCTGTCTGGTTCAGGAGCCAGGGATTTAGAATCAAACAGAACAGGGTTCAAATCCCAGCTACATCTTGTGTGACCCAGAGCCTCTCTAAGCCTCCATCTCTCTCATCTGGAAAGTGGGCTCCCAGCAGTTCTACCCTCCCAGGGTATCATGAGAATAAACTAAGCGGATGCACGTAAGAGTGCTTAGCACTTGCATGGCTCACAGCGAGATCAGTAAGCACCACCTATTGCTGCTAAATGGTGCTTTGGTGAGAATACAACAGGACCGTGTAGGGAAAGTCAAAGAACAAGGGGCTGAAAAAGTCCTAAAGGTTTCTGAACATCAGGTCTGCCACACTGCGGAGGTGGGGATTGGGAAGGCCTTCTTCAAGGGTGGGTGCAAAGAAGGGCCTCCCAGAGTGAGATGTCGGAGACCCACATGAACCACTGCCGCACAGCACCAGCGACCTTCCAGGGTGCCACCGTGTTTTCTATGCAGCTGTGAGGCTGATGCTCCCCGTCTCACCCCACTGTCACCCCTGGAAATGTCTGTTCTGTGCCACCTCTCCTTATAAGTGAGAGCCACACAGATAACACTGCTTGTTGGCGGAAGCTTCCAGCTATGGAAGGAGCTGCTTGTTCTTTTTTTAAATTTATTTAACTATTTATCTATCTATCCACCTATCTATCTGAAAGGTAAAGTGACACAAAGAGAGGGAGAGAGGGAGGAGGGGGAGGGAGGGGGAGAGAGGGGGAGAGAGAGGGAGAGGAAGAGGGAGGGGGAGGGGAGGGGGAGAGGGAGAGGGAGAGGGAGAGGGAGAGGGAGAGGGAGAGGGAGAGGGAGAGGGAGAGGGAGAGGGAGAGATCTTCCATCTGCTGGTTCACTTCCCAACTGGCCACACAGTCAAGGCTGGGCCAGGCTGAATCCAGGAGCCAGGAGCTCCATCCAGGTCTCCCACATGGGTAGCAGGGTCCTAAGCACTTGTATCATTATCTGTTGCCTTCTCAGATACATTAGTAGGGAGCTGGATCAGAAGCAGAGTAGCCAGGACTTAAGGATGCTGATAACAAAAGTGATGGCTTAGTGGACTATACCACAGTGACAGTTCCAAGTTGCTGTTTCTTAGGCTAATCATTCCTACTTTTTCCCTTTATAACAGAAAGCCAACTGAATTTGGGCAGCAATATTTCCCAGATCTCCCTGAATACAGGCATGGGTAGGTTTCTATGTGGTGGCCAGCAATTCATAACCAGAAGTGTCATTTGGAATGACTCTTTGAACAAGGAAGACATGCCCCTCCTTTTTTCTCCCTTTATGGCCTGTATATCTAATGGTGCACCTGCAGTCATTTTGGGCCATGAGGTGACAAGAGGGTGGTTGTGCACTGGAGAGAGCAAAGCAGAAAGTCAAGAGACCAAGCACCTCTGGACTTGCACTACATCAGAAAATAAACCCTTGCATGTTTAATCTGCAGAGATTTTTGTTTTTAGTTTTTAGATGATGCTAAGAATTCCTACTAGCTCGAACTGCTTAAAATTCTGTTCTGATCCTAGCATCTAAGTAAGTTATTTCCAGCCTGAGCCCTGACCTGAAACTCATTACCGGTGGCTTTCAAATCAGCAGGAAGTCAGTCTGGGATTCATTCCTCATCCTTATTGGTAAACATTGACTAAGATTCCACCTGTGCCTTGGTGGCAGGAGGTAGTATGGGTTTCTCCACCAAAGGCTTCTATAACACAGAAATCCCCAGGTAGAGGATTACTATTCCTGCCCCCAAGTGGAAGAATCAAGGATGATTTCAGGGAAGATTTTAATTTTTAGGATAGCTCACAAACAGTGAGTAGAATTTCAATCACCAAGGGAACACTTCCAAACCATTTTTATGAGGCCAGCATCACCTTGATACACAAGATAGAAGAAAATGTTGCAAGAGAAGAAAACTATAGGCTAATATCTCTCATGAACTTAGATGAAAAAAGTTTTTAATGCAATAGCAACAAGCCAAATTCAACAGTACATTAAAGGACTCATATACTATGAATAAGTATGATTTAACCCTGGGACACAAGGACAATTCAACACATATAAACCAATCAATGTGATGTAACACATTAACACAATGAAGGATGAAAAGTACCTGGTGTATTAGGTTTCCATCACTACAACTAAATTCCTGGTGCAGGCTACTTATGAAGACAAGAAGGTTTATTTCAGCTCACAGTTTTGGAGGTTCATAGTCTGACAGTACATGGTCCCATTGGTCTGGTATCTGATTAGGGCAGTGAATGCATGTGAAATAAGGATCACAAAATTAGCCATAAATCAGAGAGAGAGCCTGGGCAGCTTTAATAACCAATTCTCCTAGGATATGCACCCAATGACCTAATGATCCCCAAGTAAGCCTATCTCCATGACACTGTAATTGTATCAAGCCTCTACTTAATCCATCAACCAATAACTTTAATCCATTAACCATTAAGACTTTAAGGGCCAAGCCTGTAACACACGGGCCTTTGGGGGACATGCAAACGAACATCCAAACCGAACCATGTGGCCATCGCAACAGATATGGAAAAAGTTTATGATAACATTCAATTCCTTTTCATGATAAAGAAAAATACTCAACAAATTAGATATAGAATGGAATTACCATGACACAATGAAGTCCATCTATGAAAATCCTACTCAATAGTAAAAGACTGTAAGCTTTGCCTCTAAGGTCTGGAACAAAGCAAGGATGCCACCTTTCCAGTTAGGTTCAACATGGTACTTAACAACTCATACAGAACAATCTAGGCATCAAAAAGAAATAAGATACCAAAGTCAGAAGTAAGATGTAAACTTATCTCTGTTTTCAGATTATGTGATTTGACAAGTATGAAATCCCAAGTATTCCACAAAAACATTGTTAGAAAAATAAACAGTAAAGTTGCAAAAGACAAAATCAATATACAAAAATCAGTTATGTTTTTAGGTACTAACAATGAATTCTCCAAAAAAAGAAATTAAGAAAACAAATCCAGGAGTAAGCATTGTGGCACAGGGGACTGAGCCAGTGCCTGGGATGGCCACATTCCATGTAAGAGTGCCAGTTGGGGTCCTGGCTACTCCACTACTGATCCAGCCTCCTGCTAATGTACCTGGCAAGGAAGCAGTTATTGACCTAAATACCTGGGTACCCACCATTCACTTGGGCGACATGGATGGAGTCCTTGGCTCCTCAATTTAAACTAGCCCAGACTGAGCTGTTGCAGTAATTTGGGGAGTGAACAAGCAGATGGAATGTATTTCCCTGTATATATGTGTGTGTGTTTCCCTCTCCCAGTTACTTTGCCTTTCAAATAAATAAATCTTTTTTAAAAAGAAAAGAATTCAATTTACAATAGCTTCAGAAAGTATAAAATACTTGGGAATAAACTTAACTAAGGAGGTAAGAGGTTTGTACACAGAAAACTATAAAATATTGCTGAAATAAATTAAAGCACACACAAATAAATGGAAACAGATCCAATATTCATGGATATAAGAACTAATATTGTTAAAATGTCCAGAGTACCCAAAGCAACACACAGACTCAAGCAATTACCATCAAAATCCCAGTCACAGTTTTTAAAGAAATAGTAAAAAAAAAAATCCTAAACTTCATATAAAAAGATACTAAACAGCCAAAGAAATTTTGGTGGGGAGTGGGGGGTGGGGGATGGAGGTATCACACTTCCTGGTTTGAAAAGATATTACAAAGCTACAATAACCAAAACAGCATGGTAGTGGCATAACAACAGACACACAGACCAATGGAACAGAATAGAAAATCCAGAAATAGGCCGGTGCTGTGGCTCAGTAGGCTAATCCTCCGCCTTGCGGCACCGGCACACCAGGTTCTAGTCCCGGTCGGGGTGCTGGATTCTGTCCTGGTTGCCCTTCTTCCAGGCCAGCTCTCTGCTGTGGCCCAGGAGTGCAGTGGAGGATGGCCCAGGTCCTTAGGCCCTGCACCCCATGGGAGACCAGGAGAAGCACCTGGCTCCTGCCTTCTGATCAGCACGGTGCGCCGGCCGCAGCGCACCAGCTGTGGCGGCCATTGGAGGGTAAACCAACAGCAAAGGAAGACCTTTCTCTCTGTCTCTCTCTCTCACTGTCCACTCTGCCTATCAAAAAAAAAAAATCCAGAAACAAATCTGTGTACACATCATCAATGAATTTTCAACAATGGCAGTAAGAACATGTACCAGAAAAAGCCAAGTCTTTTCAATAAATGGTGCTAGGAAAACTGTCTTTCTATATGATGAAGAAAGAAGCTGACCTCTGTCTCTAACCACATAGAAAAATCAATTCAAGATGGACCTAAGACTTACACATACGACCTGAAATTATGAACCCACTAAAAAAAAACACACACACACAGAGAAACACGTTAAGCCACTGATCTAGGCAAAGATGCAAAGATTTTTTTGATATAATCTCTCAAAAGCACAGGTAACAAAAGCAAAAATTGGCAAGTCGAATTACATCAAACCAAAAAAAAAAAAAACAACTCTATACAGCAAACAATCAACAGAGTGAAGAGACAACCTACAGAATGGGAGAAAATATTTACAAACCATTCATCTGACAAGGGAGAAATTTCCAGAATATAGTCATATAAGGTATTCAAACAACCCAATAGCAGAAAGTCAGTCCAATTTCAAAATGGATTAGTGGCCTGAATAGATATTTTTCAGAATAGGATACACAAGTGGCCAATAAGTATTTTTATTATTATTATTATTTGACAGGTAGAGTTATAGACAGTGAGAGAGAGAGACAGAGAGAAAGGTCTTCCTTCCGTTGGTTCACCCCCTAAATGGCCGCCACAGCCAGCGCTGTGCCGATCTGAAGCCAGGAGCCAGGTGCTTCTCCTGGTCTCCCATGTGGGTGCAGGCACCCAAGCACTTGGGCCATCCTCCACTGCCTTCCCGGGCCACAGCAGAGAGCTGGCCTGGAAGAGGAGCTACCGGGACTAGAACCCAGTGCCCATATAGGATGCTGGCACCGCAGGCAGAGGATTAACCAAATGAGCCACGGCGCCGGCCCCTGCTTTTTAAATGCTCAACATGACTCATCATCAGAGAAATGCAAATACAAACCACAAGGGGGTATCATCATACCCCAGTCAAAACAGCTGTTATAAAAAGGATTAAAAAGTACCGAATACCGAATACCAGGGAAGATGCAGAGACAGGTAAACTCTCCTACTCTTGGTGGGAATGTAAATTGATACAGCTATCATGGAAAACAGTATGGCAGTTCCTGGGGAAAAAAACTAGAAACAGAAGCGCCATGTGATCAGCAACCACACTACTGGGTTTATTTCCTAAGGAAATGAAATCAATGTGTCAAAGAGACATTTGCAGTCACATGATTGTGGCAGTGCTATTCTCAACAGCCAGGATGTGGAATCAACCTAGGTAATGGATGGATGAA
Organism: Lepus europaeus; assembly: GCF_033115175.1. Lineage (NCBI taxonomy): Eukaryota > Metazoa > Chordata > Mammalia > Lagomorpha > Leporidae > Lepus > Lepus europaeus. The sequence goes on along the minus strand of NC_084845.1, from coordinate 59,034,169 downwards.
TAGATAAAGAAACTGTGGCTTATATACATGATAGAATATCATTCAGCCATTTAAAAGAATGGACTTCTGTCACTTGCAACCACATGGATGAGACTAAAGGACCTTATGCTAAGGGCAGTACGTCCAGTGCAGGAAGACAAATGCTGCCTGTTCCCACTGCAAGGTTAGAAGCTGAAGCAGAGGGGCCAACACTGTGGCATAGCGGGTAAAGCCACCACCTGCAGTGCCATATGGCTGCCATGGCCTGGGAAAGCAGTAGAAGACAGTCCAAGTCTTTGGGCCCCTGCATGCTTGTGGGCAACCTGGAAGAAGCTCCTGACTCCTGGCTTCAGATCACCTCAACTCTGGCTGTTGCAGACTTTTGGGAAGTGAACCAGTGGCTGGAAGATTCTCTCTCTCTCTCTCTCTCCCCTATTCTCTCTCTCTCTCTCTCTCTCTCTCTCTCTGCCTCTGCCTCTGCCTCTGCCTCTCTGTAACTCTGCCTTTCAAATAAATAAAAAAATCTTTAAAAATAATAATAGTAATAAAATAGTGCTGGAGGAACTTTGGGAGGTGATGGTTAGGTTTTTTGGCATGGATTGTGATGATGGTCCAAACTCATCAAGCTGCATACACCAAATATGTGCAGCTGTTGTATGTCAATCATAACTGAATAAAGAGGTTTTAAAAATATTTTCAATCAGCAGAAAGAGGAAAGGACATCAAACAACGCAAAGCCACAAGCAGATAACAAATCTGTGGAGAACGAGAGTCATGTAGGGTACAGACAGTCTTGGATGCTGTCCCAGGTTATTCAGGCTTCGTTGTACAGAACTGTGCCAGAGAAGTTCAATAAGGGATAATTGGTTTTAAGTCATAAGTGGTAACAACCATAGTCAAGATTTCATAAAAATAGATTATATATACATATACAATACATAATTAGATAGAACATGTATTTATACGTATGTGGTTTTTAAAAGATTGGAATGAGCTAAAAATGGCAATGCTGATTGAAAATGTATTACCTTCTGGGTGTTTGTCTTATCCCTATGACAACCCTTTAATACAAGTACTGTTACTATATGCCTACCTTGGAGATGCAGGCTGTAATAACTTACCCACGTTTCCATGATGTCAGGATCTGAATCTTGACTGGGTCTGTTGAACTCCAAAGTCTGTCTTCTTAACCATCAAGTTCAACTCCTTCCTAAACGATTCACACCAGAATGTCAACAGTGGTTGCTTTCAGGTGGGACAATCACAGGGGACTATTTTCTATTCTGCACTTTATACTATTTTGTACTTGTTTCTAGTTTCCAAATTTTCTACAAGTAAAGCATATTGTATTTACATGTGTATGGTGAAATGTAGCACATTTATAAGGATGTGCAATGGAACTTAAATTTGCAGCTTAGTGAACTTTAGAATAAATCCCACACTCCTCTTTAAAGCAGACTTAAGTGACAGCAGGTAGGAACCTTAAGTAACAGATCCACCACTCGTATTAGCACTCAGAAGCCCAGTCTGATCCCAGCCATCACCTCCCACCTAAAGATGATCACTCTCCTCACTGTCAAGCTGACATGACCTTGGCTTTCTTTAAAATCACCACCTCGTCATGCAATTCTAAACAGCAAAGTTTAACTCTGCTCTAATTTTTAATGTTAATTTTGAATTTTTAGTGTTATAAAATATTTCAAACTGAACATTACACAAGGGCCTCCAGAGCCTGACTCGGGTGCTACCTTTCCAGCTGAGCCTTCTGAGCAGGACCGACCGACCACAAAACCTGAGATGTACTCCCTTTAAAAGCCATGGCTGTACAGAAGAGGGTCAGAGCCTATGGCTGGTTCCCCGGCCCTGTTCCCTTGTGCCAGGCTCACAGCTGCCCTTCTGCCACACCAGCACGACCATATGCCTCTAACAGATTATTCAATTCACCGCCAAGCTTTCCAAATCACTGCCCAGGTCACCACTCATTGTTTCCTTGCCCACTGGGCACGGCGACCTCTGGGGCAGAGGGAAGTGCCTGTGCCCCTTGGACTTGCCTGGGCTCCTTTGTGTATAACTCGAGATTCTTTCAACCTGGGAAATTTATGGAACACTACTCCCCACCCCCACCTTCTGTTTCTTGTCCTCTTCTTTTTCTTCTTCCTACTTAAAAGATTTTTGATGGAAATTTCCAAACATAAACTAAAGGGGGGTGTTGCTGTGGTACAGCAGGTTAAAGCCCAGGTCTGCAGCACAAGCATCCCGTATCAGCGCCAGTTCAAGTCCCGGCTGCTCCACTTCTGATCCAGCTCCCTGCTAATGCACCTGGGAAAGCAACAGAAGATGGCCCAAATACTGGGCCCCTGTATGTATGTGGGAGATCCAGAAGAAGCTCCTGGCTCTGGATGTTGTGGCCATTTAGGGAATAAACCAGCGGATAGAAGACATCCCTCTCTTTCAAATAAATAAATAAATAAATATTTTTTAAAAAAGACATACACTAAAGTACAGAGAACCTCCACGTCACAGTTATCCAATTTAACAACCAACAACACACACCCCCATCTTTTTTCTTTTGTGCCCTTGCCCAGTGCTTCTCAATTCCTACTGGATTATTTTGAAGTACATTCAAGCTTTGTAATCCGTGAATACTTCCAATGCCTTAAAAAATCTAAGGTATCTTTTTAAAAATGTAGCCTAACTCCTTCATTTCATCAGACTTCAAATTACCCCATCATTTCATAAATGGTTCTTGATAGTTGTGAAATCCAAGTAAGAATCATAAAAAAATGGTCCACACAATGAATTATGTTGGCATGTGCTCCTTTTGTGGGAAATGGTATTTGCACACTACAAACCGAGTAGTAATCTTATTGCTATGGACGGTCATACCTAATCATTGTTTTCAAGCCCTCTGAGGCACAGAGATATAGGAAATACCAAATCATGTCGGGGGTGGGGGAAAGGTGTGAAAGTTAAAAGAAGACAGATCACAAGTTCAAGTAGATATTTCCAATTAAAAATTTAAAGTACAAAATGTTTTCTTTAGCCCTTTGATTTTATTTTTACATCTCTTTCTCTTATACTGAAAATCCTGGTGTCTACTAACATCATTATTTATTGCCTAATTTTAATGTGTTTGTGTGTATGCATGAAATATTATTATTATTTTAAATGATTTTTTTCCTGGAAAATTTTTTTTAGTTTTTGTCCACAGAACATATCCCACTATATGGGCAGCTATGTGGCACAGTAGCTAAGACACAATTTTTGGGGTGGCAGTGTTGTGGTACAGCAGGTAAAGCCACAGCCTGCAACACCAGCGTCTCATAAGGGTGCTGGTTCGTGTCCTGGCTGCTCCACTTCTGATCCAGTAACTTGATAATGGCCTGGGAAAAGCAGCAGAAGGTGGCCCAAGTGCTTGAACCCCTGCCACCCGTGTGGGAGACCTGGAAGAAGCTCCTGGCTCCTAGCTTCAGCCCAGCCTAGCTCTGGCCTTGACGCCACTTGGGGAGTGACCCAGTAGATGGAAGATCCCTCTCTGTCTCTACCTCTCTCTGTAACTCTGCCTTTCAAATAAATAAACAAATCTTAAAAAAAAAAAAAAAAAGACACAACTTGGGATGCCTCCATCCCAAATCAGAGAGCTTGGGATCAAGTCCTGGCTCCAATTCTAATTCCAGGTTTCTGTTAATGCACATCTTGGGAAGCAGCAACTACTGGGTCCCTGCCACCCATGTGAGAGACACAGATAGGGTTCCAGACTACTGGCTTCAGTCTGGCCCAGCCCCAGCTGTTGGGGCATTTGGAGACCAAAGACATATTCTCAATTTTTTTACACTCTCTCACTCACTACCTCCCACCCCCAATAATTAAAATAAGATTTTTAATTTTTTTTTTAAATTCACCCTCTCCAAAGGAATCTGTCCCACTACAATTAATCTTTTTAAGATTTATTTATTGGTGCCGGCACTGTGGCGCAGTGGATTAACGCCCTAGCCTGAACCGCCGGCATCCCATATGGGCACCAGCTCGAGACCCAGCAGCTCCATTTCCAATCCAGCTCTCTGCTGTGGCCTGAGAAAGCAGTAGAGGATGGCCCAAGTTCTTGGGCCCCTGCACCCATGTGGGAGACCTGGAAGAAGCTCCTGGCTCCTGGCTTCAGATTGTCCCAGCTCCGGCCGCTGCGGCCAACTGGGGAGTGAACCATCGGATCGAAGATCTCTCTCTCTCTCTCTCTCTCTGCCTCTCCTCTCTCTGTGTAACTCTGACTTTCAAATTAAAAAAAAAATCTTTTTTATTTATTTATTTTTTTTTATTTTTATTTTTTTGACAGGCAGAGTGGACAGTGAGAGACAGAGACAGAGAGAAAGGTCTTCCTTTTGCCGTTGGTTCACCCTCCAATGGCCGCCGCGGTAGCGCGCTGCGGCCGGCGCACCGCGCTGATCCGATGGCAGGAGCCAGGTGTTTATCCTGGTCTCCCATGGGGTGCAGGGCCCAAGGGCTTGGGCCATCCTCCACTGCACTCCCTGGCCACAGCAGAGAGCTGGCCTGGAAGAGGGGCAACCGGGACAGGATCGGTGCCCCGACCGGGACTAGAACCCGGTGTGCCGGCGCCGCTAGGCGGAGGATTAGCCTATTGAGCCGCGGCGCCGGCCAAAAAAATCTTTTTTTAAAAGATTCATTTATTTATTTGAAAGGCAAAGGCAGAGAGAGAAGTCTTCCATCTGCTGGTTCAACCCCTAGATAGCCACAACAGCTGGAGCTGGGCCAAACCAGTAACAGGAGCCAGGAGCCTCCTCTGGGTCTCAAACATGGGTGCAGGGGCCCAAGGACTTGGGTCATCCTCTACCACTTTCCCAGGCCATAGCAGAGAGTTGGATCAGAAGTGGAACAGCCAGGACTCGAACTGGCGACCACATGGGATGTCCGCACTGCAGGAGGTGGCTTTACCTGCTCTGCCACAGCACTGCCCCACCCACTACAATTCAACTGTGCTTTAAAAGTCCCTCCAGCTAAACGGTACACAATTAGGCTCACTGTTTCATGCTTCTTTCAGAGTTCAGCAATGGTTATTTTCATTTTTGAGTGAACTGCTTGGTGATCAGGGACAACACCGGCACTGCTCTGAAAAAGCACAGAAATGTGCCCTCTATAAAGTCCAATTTCTGTCTCCTCCACCCATCCTTTCCCTTCTCCTATAGAAAACTTTTTTAAAAATAGTATTATTATCATTGATTTTTAACGGATTCACATATAAAATATAACACAAACTTAAAGGACGCATTTCTAAATGGCAACAAACACGCTCTCTGTTAAACAATAACCACAGGGGCTGGCACTGTGGCACAGTGGGTTAAAGCCCTGGCCTGAAGCGCCAGCATTCCATATGGGCGTTAGTTCTAGTCCCACCTGCTGCACTTCCAAGCCAGCTCTCTGCTATGGCCTGGGAAAGCAGAAGAAGATGACCCAAGTCCTTGGGCCCTGCACCTGTGTGGGAGACCTGGAAGAAGCCCCTGGCTCCTGACTTCAGATCAGCTCAGCTCCGGCCGTTGCGGCCATCTGGGGAGTGAACAATCAGATGGAAGACCTCTCTCTCTCTCTGTCTCTACCTCTCTCTCTCTCTCTGTCTCTACCTCTCTCTGTAACTCTTTCAAATAAATAAAATAAATCTTTAAAAAAAACTAAATTAAATTTTTTTAATTTATTTATTTATTTTGACAGGCAGAGTGGACAGTGAGAGAGAGAGACAGAGAGAAAGGTCTTCCTTTGCCGTTGGTTCACCCTCCAATGGCCGCCGCGGCTGGTGCACTGCGGCCGGCGCACCGCACTGATCCGAAGCCAGGAGCCAGGTGCTTCTCCTGGTCTCCCATGTGGGTACAGGGCCCAAGCACTTGGGCCATCCTCCACTGCCTTCCCGGGCCATAGCAGAAAGCTGGTCTGGAAGAGGGGCAACCGGGACAGAATCTGGCGCCCCAACCGGGACTAGAACCTGGTGTGCCGGCGCCACTAGGCGGAGGATTAGCCTGTTGAGCCATGGCGCCGGCCAAATTAAATTTTAAAAGCAATACCCCAGACACTTCCACCTGAGCAGCATCGCTGTGTCTCTTCTAAGATCTCTGAGGAGTCCTGAGTATTCAGTATCACTGATAAAAAGAAATTGGGGAAAAAAGAAGAAATCCTCTCAAGAGCACACAGTAAATTCAGCTAAGATTCCCACTGACCAGGTCTTTTCTCTTTCTGCTTTGAGAGGCAGAGAGAGAGAGGAGGAGGAGAGAGAGTGCTTGCATCCACTGATTCACCCCAGCCCAGAGCCTGCAGGGTGGGGGAATGGAACCCAAGGGCTCTGACACAGGATGTGGGCGTCCTCACCACCACACCAGCCACCTGCTGCCCTCACCCATAACTTCATGACGTCCTCTTTATAGCCAGAGGAAAATCAATTGACTTAAACTTACAGAATGCACCAGAAATGTATGGGAAATAAATTCTTTTGTTCAGTAAACATCACAGAGATCTGAGTTTCCTCACTGGAATTTGTTAGATGTACAGGGTTACACTGGTCTTTCTGATGGAAAGCGCAGACCAGCTTTGCCCAGATTCTCCAAGTGCCAAGCGGGGCCCAAGCACATACGCTTTTGCAAAGCTCCTCCAGAGGATTCTGAGCAGCAACCTGGCAGACAAACCAGTGGTATCAGCCAGTGACACCCAAACAGGCTTCTTTCTGAAAACCTCAAAGTAGTTTATTGTTGTGGGAACAAACCCTGCACCCAAGAATCATGGCTGAAAGAAATAGGACTTTATTTTTCCTTAATGCTACTTAATCTCTATTCTGGTCTCTCATGACACCAGATGACAGAAGCTAAATTGTGGCCCAAATGAAAACCCTCGACCCCATTTTCCCACACACTTGTGTCTAAGTTCCTGGGAGCATCCAGCAGCATGGAGACGGAGAGAAGGGATTCTTGCTGTCCCATATTCTCAAGCCTCTGTGGATTCATTCTCTCTCCCCACCCCACCACCCCACACGTACCACCGTCGGTTTTTGCAGAAGGCTGCCAAGTCCGGGCTCATCCTGGCTGCAGAACTGCTCACTTTCAGCAACTTCCTGGCTCGCTGGGATGTGCCATGCAGAGCACGGCCATTGGTCCACTGCCCCACACCTTCTGCCTTGGCTGAATTTACCAAGCTGCCCTTTCATGCTCTGGGTTCTACCCAGGAAACAGGACATGAGTTCCTGTGATTCTGAGATGCTGCAAACTGACCTGAGGATTTTCACCACATCCCCCTGCTCTAACCCAGATTTGGTCTTCTTTTAGGGTACACAACCAGGAAGAGCTTTATGTGTAGGTGATCCTGTGCCAGGCTGGAAGACCGCCTGCCTAGCATATGCAGGTCAAGATAGCATGGCACACCATGCCCCTGGGAAAAAACCCTGGTTGAGGGCTCAGCACACTGAAAACCCCCCACATACGACCTGACTACTGGCAAGCAGCAGGGGCCCCAGACACATGTCCCCCATCCCCACTTCCAGTTGAGGGGCCTTGTAATTGTCAACTAGGTAAACACCTCCCGGATGTGGCCCAGACCCCTAAAACCATCTGAAAGGCTACCTGACCTCCACGCTGATGGGAGAAGCATAGAAGCACCAGTATCTGCTTTTTCCTACAGAATTAGCGTTGCTACCCTGAACTAGCTATTCTTCTTTGCCTGCCCTTTAAGAGCTTGTGCCTGATTGTCAAACTGTCTCCAGTACTTCTTGTTGAAGAACGCCGTCACCCCACCATCCCGACAGCATGGGCTCTGCAGGACGAGCCCACGTGTTTGCATGTGCCCATCTACAGGACATGATGTCCACTCCGCCGTACAGGCTGAACAGGAAGGGGAAAAATGCCACAGGGGAAATAGCACGAGTGCTTCAACAACTGTGCTAGCACTCAGCGAAGCTCCTGAGGGTAAGCCTGCTGGTTACTTGGAAGAGCGACTGGAACAGAACATTAAAAATTAGAGTGACCTTGGGGCTGCTGCTGTGGCACAGCGGGTTAACGCCCTGGTCTGAAGCACTGGTTAGAGACCCAGCTGCTCCACTTCTGATCCAGCTCTCTGCTATGGCCTGGGAAAGCAGCAGAAGATGGCCCAAGTCCTTGGACCCCTGCACTCATGTGGGAGACCCAGAAGAAGCTCCTGGCTTCTGGCTTCAGATGGGCGCAGCTCTGGCCAATTGAGGAGTGAACCAGCGGATGGAAGACCTCTCTCTCTCTCTCTCTCTCTCTCTCTCTCTCTCTCTGCTTCTCTTTTCTCTGTGTAACTCTTTCAAATAAATAAATAAATCTTTAAAAAAAAATCAGGGTGACCTTCCTCTTCTTGCTTTACCATACCTCTTCTCCAGTACTATCAGCTTGGTATACCACAGAAAACCTCAGCCTGCCTCTCCTGAAGTCCAAACCATCTGAGGCCCCGGGGAAGGCTCGGAACACTATAAACAGGACCAAAGTCCTATTGAGCCCTTCCCTGAGAGAGGGGAGCAGTGAATATCAGCATGGCGGGGCATTTAGACCAAGTCAGTGCTTCCTGATGAGATTCCAGATGGAAAAGAACCTCTGAAGAGTTGCCTGGTCTCTGGACTGTTACAAGTCTCCAAGCTCTAAAATTCAGGCAGTTACCATGGCAGCTGTGGCCCGATTAAAATGTTCTCGTTTAGAGGAAGCATTTGAATCTGACAGGGCCTGGCCACCGAGCGAGGATAGTGCTGCCCCAGGCAAGCAACGCTTTATCCAGAAACCTTGGAACCTTGGACAGCACCCACTCTGGGTCCCCAGTCCTTGGCACCAGTTCACCATGCAATGGTGAATAGGCATCCCTCTGCTGCCACTTAAGATTCCCACTTCGTCATCAATGATTCATTCACTAGACATTGAAGAGCACCATGGATAAATGAGCGAGGCTGAGTCCCTGTGCTCATCCAGGCAGTGGGGGAATCTGACAAGAGAACAGAGAATGACCATCCCATGTGATGAAAAGGATGAGAGCTAAAGAACCCCGGCCAGGCCAGGGCCACCATGGCTGTTTTCCAGGTGAGACCTAAGCTGAGTCTCAAAGAGGAGGAGGTGGCCATGGCAAGGACAGGGAGGGGAGAGGAAGGAGGAAAGGTGCTGGCCGCTGGGGAAGGGCACATGCGAGCACCCAGAGGAGTGGAGAGCATTTGGGCACCAGGAGCTTGGGGACGGATGCTGGAGAGTGAGGGTGGAAGGAAGAGAGATGGGCAGCACAGGAAGAATCCAGGGATCGGGGGGAGGGGGAGGAGGATTCTCTAGTCCCACAAGGGCCTCTGCTGCCTGGCTGCCAGCATCAGACAGCCCAGGAAGAGACGAGCTGAGAATGGGTTGAGAGGAGGCCCTGTGTTGGAGCAGGACAGGCAGTGCTCCAGGGAGAACGGAGTGAAGGAGGAGGAGCTGTGGCCACAGCTCCCCAGCGCTTGTTCAACTCAGGCTGGAGAAGCCACCAAGCTGGACATCCCCCCCTCCCACTCCCCTCTCCTCAGCGGGTCCCTGCTACTTAGGCCCACCCGGATGTCTATTTCAGCTCCCCGGTCATTCATCCAGCCCTCTGGGAGGTGGAAAGCCGCTAATTGCACACTGGCCTGGCTCGGCAGTGCACCCAGTGCCTCACCAGCACTTCCTATGCAGTCGACGACGTAATTCAGACACTGGGGTCATGGCCGTGAGTGAAACAAACTCTTTGCTCTCAAGGAATTTATATTCTTTGGGGATGGGGAAGATAGGTAAAAGTAAATCGGTACATAATACATTAGGGAGTCATCACTGATCTAAGAACAATAAAAACTCCATAGAAAGAGAATGACAGAGAGGGGATGGTCAGACAGGAGCACATCTAACCCAAGATCTGACAGAAGGAGATGAGCCGTGTGGACATCTACAGGAAGGATTATCATACCGAAGAAACAGCAGGTACAAAGGTAGACAGCCAAGGGGTGTGTCCCATCCGCAAGACTGGGGGAACAGGAGCAAGGGCAAGAGCAGGAGACCGGGTCGGAGTCAGATTATTACCACAGCGACACAACAAAGTGAGGTACAATTGTTCCCACACTGCAGATGGAGAAACCAACGCTAGGTAATAGGTTCAGGGTTCCAAACATCTTCTAGATCAGGCTGAGATTCAAATCCAGCCATGTGTCCTCACTTGCCCCTTATTGTGTCTCCTGCCAAGAAGTACATAACTTAGAACAGATCAATAAAATTCCAACGTTCCCAAAGTTTACTCCAAGCTCCAGTGATTCCACAACAACAACAAAAATTTAACAGGATCAATAAAGACTTGAGCAAATATTTAGCTGCTTCGTTCATCACAAAATGGCCAGAAATAGCACATTCTTAATAGGGGATTCACAAATAAAGAAATTATAATATGAACACAAAGAATGTATCTTGCTTGGCCTTTAAAGACAGACACTGTAGGGTACGATGACATGGAAAGATGGGCAAAATACATCACTTACACTGAACAACATGTACAGTAGTACTCCAATTGCATAATAAAGTAATATGCAAATATATGCAGAGGGAAAAGACTGGAAATAAATGAAAATGGCAATAACTCAAGGGGTGGACTTGTGGATGGCTTTTCTTCTTTTTGTTGAGTAGCATTTGCAACAATGAATACTGATGATTTTTGCAAAGAGAAAGTTTGCATGTGTGTGCTCATACACACACACACAGAGCTGGTCAGAAAGCTTCCTGGGTTGACAAGGCAATGGGCATGGGGTGTCTGGGCTCCTCCTGCTCCCAACCCACACCCTAATGTGCAGAAGGTAAGGTTTGCACACCCCCGTTAGAGTCACATTGAGGGTGGAGCCCTGGAACGAGGTAGCTCTCAGGCCTGAGCTGCAGAACTCCAGGCGTCCTGGCAGCACACCTCCCGTTCTCAACACAGACTCGATGGTGCAAAGCTGGGTACCAGGGGACTTGCAGCCACGGGGCGACACATCAGCCAGAGTGCAGGAGCATCCGGGTAATTAGCACTCGACTTGTGGAAGGGCCTGGTGCTATTTTTAAAATCCTTCTGACACATTGGGTTCATAAAGGATTCCAGGACGACTCAGTCCTCCCAGTGTGGAAGGCAGGCGGATGAACCAATGAGGGTGCATGGCCCAGAACACTAGGAAGATCTGGCATACACCTGCTACCTTCCTCCTGGAGGTGGGGGCAGGGAGGCCACCCGGATCGTTCGCGCCTGCACACCTCTCCTCCACCCCGGGAGACACCTGGCCACTCACTAAGCCCCTGCTTCCAGGCGACAGGAGGCCCTCGGCAAGAAGGCCCTGGCACTCCCAGCGTGTGACCTGGAGCACTTGACTTCATCTGTCTCTACCTCCCTTTCCTCACTTGCAAAAGGAGGATTTGTAACAGAGAACCCAGCTGGCAGCCTGTTGCGGACCGCGGCCCTCCTCCCCTTCCCGTAAACAAAGTTTCATTGGAACACAGCCACACACATTCGCTCGCGCACTGCCTATAGCTGCCCTCGTGCTCCAACGGCAGAGTCCAGTCGTTCAAAGACCGCAGGGCCTGCAAAGCCCAGGATATTCATTATCTGGCCTTCCACAGGAAGGTGGCCAACCCCGCCTTATGCCCGCCTCTGGCAGGGGCAGAACTTGAGACAAGGACCTGGGTGCAAGTGAGGCACCGAGGAAAAAGCGCCAGGGGAAGCCAGGGAGGGAACAGGAGGCCCAGCGAGGCGCGTCCTCAGGCGAAGGAACTCCCGCCCCCTGGGTGCACTTCCCGATGCCTTGCCCATGAAGCGGTCCACGTGGCCCCTGAAGAAGGTGGCAGGTGTGAGTCGGTAGCAGCAAAGCCCGCAGAAGCTGCAGGGAGATGCCCAGAACCTGTAACCGGTGGAGCGCTGACCAGGGCTGCCTTGGCTGCTGGTCATTGTTTCAATTACTTACCAAGCTTTCACTGGCACAAGTCACTGTGCTAGCACTTTGCATGCATTGCAGTATGTACTCCTGCCACAGTCCTAGAGGTGGGAAGTATGTGATGCCCACTTTACAGCAGAGAATTAAATGAGATCATACAGGCGGAGTGCTCAGCCCAGTGTCAGTTGGGGGCCTGCGCTGTGGCGTAGTGGGTGAGGCTGCCATCCACAGTGGCGGCATCCCATATGGGTGCCATTCAAGTCCCGGCCGCTCCACTTCCAATCCAGCTCTCTGCTGTGGCCTGGGAAAGCAGTAGAAGATGGTCCAAGTGCTTGGACTCCTGTACCCGCATGGGAGACCCAGAAGAAGCTCCTGGCTTCGGGTTGGCGCTCTGGCCATTAAGACCAATTGGGGAGTGAACCAGCAGATGAAAGACCCCTCTCTCTCTCTCTCTCTGCCTCTCCTTCTCTATGTAACTCTGACTTTCAAATAAATAAAAAAAATTTTTTTTAAAAAAAAGAATTCACATCAGGAGAGGTGGCACCTTTTGCAACCCATCCTCAGAGGTTCTGGGAGCCACTAGGGTGAAGCTCCAACCACTGATTCCCCACGTGGTTCATCCCCCAAATCTATTTACTTACTTCTCCTTGGTCTCCTTCTACCTAAGCTTCCAAGCTTGTGATCACAAATCCCTCTCTCTCTCTCTCTCTCTCTCTCTCTCTCTCTCTCTCTCTCTCATCCCACTCAAATATTCATTCCTTCAGTCCGACCTCTTGGGGGAAGGAGGCTACAATACATGAAGTCACCGACACCTTGGTGTGAATTCATTAATCAGATTCTTCCTCTACAAGAACCAGGTGTTAAGAAAGCACTGGACATTCAAAGGCAGAGATGGGCTGACAGGGACAACACAAGTGAGAGGGACGCAAGTCTCCATTCCAGCCAGTCCTAGCCAGCCTGATGCCCTCAGCCGGAATCCACCTGACATGGGCCAGAGAGGGAGCGTTTCCACCCGGCGAGTCTCTGCTGCAGCCACTGGATCCCGCCTTCGTAGCACAAAAGCAGCCACAGATGGTAAGCAGTGCGTGCAACCGTGTTCCAACCAGACTTTATATAATGGACACTGGAACCTGAACTTCATGTACTTTTCACAAAGTATCACCCCTCTCTCAGTTTTTCCAGCCACCTACAAATATACAAAACCGTTCTGAGCTTGCGGGCCACACACACACAGATCTGGTGGAGGCACCAGATCTGCCCGTGAGCCAGAGTGTGCGGGCCCTGCCTGCCCCCTTCCTACCTTGTCAAAAAGCCGTCTCCACCAAGGACAGGCCCTTGGTCCTCGCTGTAAGCCATCTTGCCTCTCCTTCTCCAGGTGGGGAGAAAAAGGTGACTCTTTGTTCAGTGTGCTTTGTCCACGACCCCTGGGGATCTGCTTTCAAGTGCGGTGGCAGTGACAGAGTGACAAATGGGCCTGGGTGCAGGCGGCTGCCAGCCACGGGTTGCTGCGGAACGGTGGCCTTGGAGCACGAGTCAGTGGACGGAGCGGCAAGCCCAGGGGACTCAATTTGCCTACTCTCCCCCGGGGCCACATCCCAGGCATCGGGCCCATGGGGTCCATCTCCCACATGCTAGGGACAGTCTTTGGACACCCCTCTGAACTGCCAACAGTGTTTATTATTAGTCGTGTTACTACTGGACTTAGACGTGCCATTCTCACTAATTAAAAAAGACTCGCTTCTTACTGAGTATTTAGCCCATGCCACATGCTATAAACACTTTCTCAGGCCGGTACCCACCAAGTGAGCCTCGCTCTGTGTCAAGAGCCTAACACACATTTAGCACAACCCAGAATGGCCGGCTTCACTGCCATCAGTGTCGTCATCTTGTGGTGGAAAAAGGAGCTCTGGAAGGTAACAACGCAGACCCGGGCTGGTCTGTCTGACTCCAGAGCCAGGTTCTCGGTCACTGGGCTCTCCTGCCCCTCCCTGTCTCACAGTCATCCTGCAAGATTGGGCTAGGAGCCCAGTCCTTCAGATGGGGAAAGAGAAACACTCCAGGGAGTTCAAGTCTTGGTTCAAGTTCACACAGCTGAGAAACGGAGGTGCTAGAAGGCTCTGCTAGCACGCCACCAGCATCGCAGAGATGCTGGGGCCACCCTGCCCACGTGTGAAATGCACATTTCCAGCTCCAGAAACTGGGTCCTAGAGTGAGCAGTTGGGGCTCAACGGGTGCTGACTGGGGACTTTTAATCTGGGAGCATATCAGGGGTTTAACCTAAAAGCAGATCCTGCAGCAGGCACTTGGCCCAGCAGGCGACGGGGGTGTTAAGATGCCCACACCCCATACTGGAGCACCTGGGTTCCAGTCCTCACTCCATTCCTGCCTGTGTCCTATTAATGTGCGCCTCTGGTGGCTAGAGTATTTGGGTTCCTGCCACCCACAGGGGAGGCCTGGATTGAGTTCCCGGCTCCCAGCTTCAGCTCCTCAAGCTGTTGTTGGCATTCAGGGGATAGGTGAACCAACGAATGGCAGCTCTGTATACCTCTCAAATTAGTAACTTTTAAAAATAAAAACAAAAATAAAAGCATCTGAGACAGGGATTCTTGTGCAGCCAATTACTGAGAGCCGGAAAGGAAAGAAGCAAGAAGGCAAGCGAAGGCACGGGGCAGCTGGAGCCTGGCCTCCACCTGGCCACACAGGCAGCTCCGCAGCACAGACAGCACCAGGCCTTACCCCGTGTCTGTCAGTCACTGGCTGTGGGCCATCCCACGAACACCACACCAGGCCTTGCCCCGTGTCTGTCAGTCACTGGCTGTGGGCCATCCCACGAACAACACACCAGGCCTTACCCCGTGTCTGTCAGTCACTGGCTGTGGGCTGTCCCACGGTGAGGGGGTCCATGAGCATCCCTGGGCAAGGCGACAATTCTCCAGAGAATGGTGCTGGTGTGAGCCCTGGCACGCAACTCTCATGCAGCAGGGGAAGGTGCACCACGGTTAGGGGGACCTCCAGGTGCCGGGACCAGTACAGCTGTACTGGGCCAAGGCTTCGATTCTCAGTGCCCAAGGACCCCCAAAACATCTCTTTCCCACCCAGACCTCTCTTCCGGCTTCTGAGCCTGTAAATCCACATGCCTGGCTCTCTCTTTGCCTTGGATTGTGGCTGAGCTTGGACTTGCACAGCAAGCATCCTGCAGACAGGATGAGCTCAACAGCAGAAATGTGATTCTTCAGCCCCGGAGGCGGGCGAGGCCGTGAGGAGGCACCAGCGGTGGCAGGCGAGGACTCCCTCCTGGCTTTCAGGCGGCTGCCGTCCTGTACCCTCATGCTGAGAGAGAAGCCGTGTCTCCTCCCCTCTTTGCAGGGACCCCGACCCCAACCCCATCCACGAGGGCTCCTTCCTCACGACCTCCCACAGGCCCCTCCTATAACTCCAGACCCAAGCACTCAGCCCGCAGTAGACTGATTCAAAGATAACGCGGACGCGACACATCCACCAAAGCTAGAGGCCCCCTCCCCAGTGCAGTCCCCTGCCAGCTCGCCCGCCTGGCACGTGTCCATCTTCTCCCTGTCGCCCATGCTTCTCCTTCCACACCCAGTTCACAGCCAGACCCTGCTCCCTCCCCTAACCCAGGGGGCGCCCGGAACTCGGGACAGCTGCAGGAGCCGCCTGATGTGGCTTGCAGGGTCCCCTGAGGGCTCCCGTCTACCCCAGGAGCAGGAGGGAAGCCTTGAAAAGGCTGCTGGTTCCAAACTGGAAACACTCTGACAGCCCTCAAAGCTCCAGTGTCCGGCGCCGCCCCAGTCCCTCTGCTCTCTCACAGCTCCTCCACCACGGCGCCTCTGAGCCTGAGGCTGAACCCCACCCCCCCAGACAGCTCACCGCCTCCCTTTTGCTGGTCTGGTGGCTTCCGGCAGGCTTCCTAAAAATGCTGGGTGAGTCGGGTCCCTGCCACACAAGCCCTTCACTGTGATACACCGTCAGGCGCTCTGATCCGTGCCTGTCTGTGCCTGTCCCTCACGGGACCTCACACTCTGGAGGTCAGGGGCCATTTCCGTTTTGCCAACCATGGAACCCCTGGGGCCCAGTGCAGAGCCAGGCACAAGGCCAAGGTTAACAGATGCCTTTCGACAACATGAATGAATAAAACCGAAAATGAGTTCGTGAGCGAATGAGACGCAGTGGCTACTTTTTGTGTCTCCTTGCAACACCCCTGGGGGACCCTGGAAGAGGGACACTGGCATCTCCAAGGACATTTTTCTCTTCCTGGATAAAAGGATCCAAATTCCCAGCTACCAGGAAGCCCTGTTCTGGCAGAAAATGCAGCAAATTTGTTTGCAAATCAAGCGCAAGGCTCCCTGCCAGGCACTGGAGCAGAACCAAGCCAGCCTCACACTGGGGTCCTGCACTTTGGGTTCAGTGGCTGCGATTTTCCCTTTCATCTTCCTCATCCCAGGCATGTCCTTCCCTACCTTCACCCCCTTTCGTGAGTGGTCCCACTTCAAGGTATGGGGAGAGCTTACTTAGCTTCTGGCTCAGCTCGGAGAAGATTAGATTAGAGGACTCTTCCCCGGATGGACGAGGCCAGGTGGTAGGTCCGGAATCTGGGCATCTGGAGAGGCCACCTCGAAGGGAAGAGAGCGCAAGCAGCAGTGTTTCTGCCGCACACCTGTCCCTGTGCCTCGGGTCCCTGTGCCCATCCTGCTGCCTAGCTGCCATGAGTGTCTCCGCGGCATAGAAGTACCGAAGCCTTAGACGGGTGAGCAAGAACCTAGGATTCATTCGCTAGATGAGGGGGGCAGTAAGCGATGCCCCGCAACCCAAGTCTGGCCTACTGCATGCTTGCTGGAAAGAATTGTTCTCGAATCAGCCACGTTCCTGGGTTTCCATATCATCCGTGGCTGCTTTTGCACTGCCATGGCAGAGTGGAGAAACGGAGTTGGAGACCCCACGGCCCGCAAAGCCACACCTGTTTACTCTCTGGCCCTTTACAGAGACAGTCTGCCAACCCCTTTGGATCACTCCGTGTCTCAGACAAGAACTAACAAAGTGTTTCAGAAAAGAGGAAGAGAGAGGAAGAAGCCTCGGTTCCTAAAGGTTGCCCCGCTCCAGCTCCCACAAAAACCGCTCCCCTCTTCGTGGACTATCAGGTAGACCCGTTGGAGTGCCCAGGAGAGGAAGCCTAAAATACGCACGTGGACAGTGACGAGGCTTGATGGGCTCACGTGGCTGAGACGCCCAGAGTTCTCCAGGCCCGCCTGTGGCCTGACTTCTCGCCGTCTCCACCCCGTGTTCTGCAGCACCCGCTTCCTCCTCAGCCTCCCGTTTGCGCCGTCTCCCACCTTTGGCCATTCCAGAGTCTTCACTCAAGAGGCCAGGGTGGCTGCAGCTGCTCCAGGCCCCACTGCTTCCCACCAGACTCAGCAAACAGAGAGGGAATCCCAGCTGCTCCCTCTAGAACATTCTAGGCTCACTGCCTCTCCCTGAACCAATGGCTGTGACCAGGGTGGGGTGGGCTAGGCTGCATGGATTGGCCCAGACACCCCAGCGTGTGCCCTTGGTTTTCTCACTTGTCCTCTGGGTATTTGCTGTGTCCCGGGCTCTGCATCACCCGTTACGCCCAATGTCCCTCTTCACGCTCACAGAAGCTTCTCAGGTTGTTGCCAGCACCATCTCCATTCTACTGCTGAGGAGCTCAAAGCTCAGAGAGGGGGAGCACCTTGCCCAGGGTCACACAGCCAGTGGGTGGCAGAACTCCTGGTGAACAGCATATTTGGGAGCTAAAAGGGGTCCTGAGTGCTCGGTCCCTGCGTCCCTGCCTGTTGCAGGGGAGGGGGGGTGTCACTTAGTCCCCAGCTACTGCTGTTCGCCTCCTGCTGCTGTCCTGGCGATCCCAGTCCCCCAGGCAAAGGGCGATGTCCTTTCCACAGCGCCCAAGCTGCAGACCAAGTTGCTCAAACGTCCCGCTTCCACCTCTGGCTTCCTCTGGACTCCCTCTTCTCCCTGCCATCTCCATCTGTTTCCATGGCAACTGCTGGGCTCCTGCATCCCTTTTCATCCTCCTTTCTGGGAAGCAAGGCCGGCTCTCGGGCACCCCGGTAGCCAGGCCTGGCCATTACAAAGACCAAAAAAGCAATATCTGAAAGAGACACTTCCAGGAAGGGCGAGGAACCAGGTCAGCCTTCTGGTTGTTTTGTTTTTCTTTGATGTTCTCCAGAATAACGCCAGGTGCTCCAAGGAGCGCTGCCAATTACTGCGGCCCAGCGCATCCTACTGGCTAGAAAGTTGTTTGTTAGCAGTTCTCGGCCTCTCGCCACCGCAGTCACCAGGCCTTCCTCCCAGCCTGGGGCAGAGGGCCTCCTCACCCACCTTCCCTGGGAGACCGCCATCAGGATGCGAAAGTGAGGATGGTGCCCTCTCTGCCCCTTCTGGAGAAGAAAAGAAATGGCTGGCAGAGGCCAACAGCGCACACAGCGCCACTCCTTGCCCCTGGGAGGGGCCCTGGGGCACGGAAGACCACTCTCTGGAAAGAACTGGATACATCCTGCCCGGGAGCTGGGTACCTGGTCCACAAGGACTCCATAAACCTTAGAAACTGGGGGTGGGGAGTGGGGAGGGGACCAGAATGTTCTCAATATCCTGCCCTTGCTAGGGCTTGGTTGAGTGTTAACCTCTCTGAGCCTTGGTTTCCTCATCTTTAAAATGAGCCCAGCTCTTACACTACAGCCCTGATGGGCCAGCTGTGAGGACCACAGGAAACACCACACCTTGAAGGCTGCATTTAAGCTCCCAAGGTGTCCCCGTGGTCACAATTGTCAGCTCCACCACCACTGTCGTCCTGGTTATGAAACCGGAGGGGAGGTCCTGGAGCGGGGAGCGAGAGCTCAGCTGTGTGACAAGGTTGGCAAGAGTCCCAATTCGCTGAGATGCAAACATCAAAGAGTCATGTTTTATCACCACTGCGTCAAAAATACACTCGTGGAATCGCCCTTCCTGTCTCTCGGTGATTCCATCTGAATCCATGGTGTTCTGCTCACACTCAGTTCTTTACACTTGATCTGGCCCAGCTCAAAACCCCAGTCTCTTCTCCAGGACAAAGGTCCCCCTGCAACCCCACTGCATGTTGGATGAGGGCCTTGGCTAAAGGTTGAGCCTGGGCAGGGGGGTAGGCCTGGCTCTGACACATCCCTTCCCAGGTCGGGAGGGCTGGCTGCGAGGGAGACGGGGAAGAGGAAGTTTGCTCAGGCAGCTGGACACCTGCGGGTGGTGGCGGCATCGGGGTTCTGGCTGCTGCTGCTCTCGCTGTGGTCTGACAGTGCACTGCCCAGGTCACGCGCTGACTTTGGGTTGCCACTGCGACAGTATTAAGAGGGTGGGGAATTCACCAGTGGACTCTTTGGAGGTGCTTAGGATTGGATGAGGTCAGGAGAGCGTGGCTCCCACGATGGTATTAGAGTCTGCGTAAGAAGACCTGTGCCAGCAGCCAGCTCTGTCTGCCCTGTGATGCCCTGCCCTGTGTTATGATACAGCAAGAGGCCCTCCCTGGACGCCAGCACCGTGCCCTTGAACTTCCCAGCCTCCAGAGCCCCGAGCTACATAAAACCTCTACTCCTTAGGAATCACCTGCTGCAGACTTTTTGTCCTAGCTACAGAAAATGAATGAAGACGGAGACACGGGGTCCATGGTCCCTGCATAATGGAGTTGGGTCTGCCTGGAGCAGATTTTGCCCCTCCTCCCAGCCTCATCCTCCTCAGACAACAGGGATACCTTATACACTGGCAGGTCCCTCCTCTGTACACACCCAGGAGCCACAGCCACCCCCCAGGGCTGCAGAGGACCCTGGTCCCCCAAATTCCTTCTGCACGCGGCACAGGACAGTCTGGGCTGCTTCGTCTAAGTTGGCAGCAAGCACCAGTCGGTCCTTGCACATGGCCCAAACTCCAGAGTTCTGCTCGCCCCAGCCTACTAGGGACTAGCCTACCCAGGTGTGCTTGCCTGTACCCAGCCTGGGGAGATTTTCTGGAGGTCCCCCAAAAGCTTAGCCTCTGCGGAGCCCAAAGTGCTGCCCTCCCCACAGACTAAGCCTCCCCCCTGTCTCTCTCAGCCAGGCTTCTCCATGGCAGTCCAGGAGCCAGCCAAGAAGACAGGAGGGGTCTGGCTCCGGGGCTTCCAGGTGGGACCTAAGTGCCACTATTTCAGAACAAGAAAAATTGCTCTCAGCCACCCGAGTCAATAACCATAACACCTGCCTTTTAATTAAACGTTTGCAGCTGCTGGGAGTCTTGCCGGCTACCGCCTCCACCACGCCGCTTCTGGTCCATATGCTGACTTTGTGGGACTACCGTTACCTCAATCTCTATTTGCCCCAAAGGCTCCCAACCAGTCCAGTGGGCTCCAGGGCAGGGCCTTGGAACCTGTTTCTGCAGCGCTCGGCTTGGGGGTGGAGGACAGAGGGATCTGCTCGGGCTCCTCAGTCCTCCAGGCTGTGTGGCTCAGACAGGCAGGGATGGGCTCCTCGAAGTGGGACCCCAGCCACGCCTCTGAAAGCAAGGGCAGAGTATGCAGGCCACTGTGGCCACCCCGCAGTCACAACCAGGACCGTCTGGCCCTGGGCTCAGCTGCTCTAGACGGGAGGAAGCAGCACGCCACCGGCACTGGTGTTCGGAGCATGGGGGGCTGAGCCGGCACACCCCGCAGATCCAGCAGGCAGTGAGTGGGAGGAGCTGCACCACAGGTCTCAGAGCTGCGGGGCTGTAGGGAAGTGTGCTCTGGAGGCCGCATCTGTCTCAGCTTTTTGCCTTGGCCTCCCTTTGGAGTTAGCCCCTCCAGAAGCCATTCACCACCCCAGGAGAAGGATGCTCACCGAGGAATTTCCCGCCAGGCTACACAGTGTGAAGGGCAGCAGCAGCGTGGGCCCATTTAACCCCTGGGACAGCTCTAAGAGGCACACCCTCGCCTTCCCACCCTACAGGAGAGAGACGGGGAGGCACAGGGAGCTTATGCGGTTTGGCCAACGTCACCCAGGTTATTCCGAGATTCAGATCCAGCAGCCTGGTTCCAGAGTGCCTGCTCCTAACCACTGAGCCATCCTGCCTCCCTGGAGCCACAGGGCTAGAGATTCAGCGGCTGTGGTGACTTCTCAGCCCAGGACTCTGCGCTGGCAGCAAGAGACCTCCACAGCCAGCTCTTAGACTTCCCCAAGTGGCTCCAGCCGCACTGGCCCTGGGCAGAGAGCAAGCTGCTTGGGAGCCTGTGCTCCGTAGCATCCCTGTGTGGCTCAGCCTAGCCCTCCCCCAACCCTCTGCCTCCTCCTGGGTCCCCCTCTCCCCTGGCGCCCTCCTTTCCAGCCTCACCTACCTCCTTCCCCTCACTCTCCTCCTGGAAGACACGGAGCTAACACTCATTAGCACATGTTAATGAGGCACCGTCCACCCCTGCCGGGGAGGGGAAGCAGAGATGGCGCTGTCCCGGTGAGGGAAGGTGTCCACCACCCGGCACAGACCCACCCCGGGTGCAGACCACCGGGGACAGTTGTCTGCTGCCCTTAGGAGGTGCTCTCAGACCAGCAGGGAGGCTCCCTGGACCAGAGGCCATGACAGGCAAAGTCCCAAGATGTCCCCAGGTGGGTGTGAAGACCGATTCTGCCACCCCCTGCACCAATGTCACAAAGCTCCCAGAGCAGGTCCAGGGTGAGGCAGGTGCAAAAGGGTGAAGGGAGGGGTAACCAAGACCCAGACAGCGGACCTGCCCCCCACACACTCACTCCCCTCCCTTCTGCGTCCTCCCCACACACACACACTCCCCTCCCTTCTGCGTCCTCCCCACACACACACTCCCCTCTCTTCTGCGTCCTCCCCGGCCTCTGTTGATCCAGCTGTGGCCCCTCTAAGCGGACAGAGCCCTGGGTTCGAATCCTGGCTCTGTCCCTTGTTTGTTGGGTCAAGTGTGAGTCTCAAATCCCTCATCAGAAGAGTGGCCCCCTTCCTTCTGCTGTGGAAAGGGTCGGTCGGGTGAGTGGGCCCAAGAGCGCGTCCCGCGCTGCGTTATCTGTCATACGAGGGCAGCCTCCCTCCGGTCCTCACCGACAAGACAAGCCCTCGGGGGTCGCTGGCCGGACGCCCCCGCCGCGCCGCGCCCCGGCGCGATCCTCGGGGTCCGCACGCCCCCTGCCGGCGGCCGGCAGTGCGCGCAGCCGCGGGACCGTATATAAGGGCCGCGTGGCGCGCAGCGCGGCGCGAGTGCCAGAGCCGAGCCGACGCGAGCGGAGCGCGCTTCTGTCCAGGTCTCCAAGCAGCTCGCCATGGCTGGCCCGCAGCAGCAGCCCCCTTACCTGCACCTGGCTGAGCTGACGGCTTCCCAGTTCCTGGAAATCTGGAAGCACTTTGACGCAGACGGTCAGTGGAGCGCCCAACTTCTGCGCCCACCGGCGCGCGGGGAGGGGACCGGCGCGGAGGGGCGGGGGCCTGGCTGCAGGCGGCTAGGTGCGCGCGTGTGGGGCCCGCGGGGGTACCTGGGCGCGGAGCCTACGCGGCTGGGCGTCTTGCGTTCGGGCGGCGTCCGGCTGCTTTGGTCTCAACTGTCAGGAACTTTTGTTCCCTGACCCGAACGACGCAGAACCCACCCGCTTTTGCAGCCTGGTTCTCCGCAAATCAGAACCTTCCCGGAGAGGAGGTCGGGGTCGAAAAGCGCCGCCGCCCCCCGCGCCCTCCCCTGGCCGCCTTGCCCACATTTCCCTCCCAGGTAACTTCCTGCCTTCTTCGCCTGCTGCAGCCACAGGTCTCAGCAAGCCCACTGGTTTCTTTCCTCGCCTCCCCTTTTTGCTGAATGCCCGATTAGTGGCATCCTGAAGGGGAGAGACCCTTGGCCTCTCCAGGCCGGGAGGCTGGGGGCAGGAGCGCAGACTGGCATCTGGGGTCTTGAGCACCCCTGGGTTTCCTGGGTCCGTTTCCCATCCCCATGGACATGTGGGCTTCCCAGTGACAGTAGCAGCGCCTGTGGCGGGGCAGGATTCCCTGGGGGTGATGATCCTAGGTGCGTCCATGCCCCCCGTGACCGGCCCCCTGCTCTGTGTGTAGGCTTGACATGGAGTCAACCAGAAGGCCAGGGCCAGACCCCGTGAGCTTTGGCGGCAGCTCCCAGGGTTGGGACCCAGGCGTCTGTGGGGGTCTGACTCAGGCATAGCGGGAGCCCACCCTCAGCCCCGTTAGACGCTTCCGTCGTAGCTAGAGTCATTTTCTCCATTGTTCAAAAAAAAAAAATCTGATTTTCTCCTGGCATCGGCAGGGTGGTGGCTCCAGGTGTTTCTTGTGGGGTGGCGGCAGGGATGTAGGGGTGCAGGGTGGGAAGCCAGGGTGCGCTCCATTCCTCCCCCTCCCTCACCTGGGCGGGAGGCCCGGCTGCGGGGTTAACAGACACCCTGTGCCCACAGTGCCGTGGGCAGGCAAGGGTTAATGTCTGTGGCTGAAGTTGAGAGTGAGCTATCTGGACACCTGGTTTAGGATCCTGACCAGCCCACAAAGGAGGGGGTTGGTGGTTAAATCCACCAAATGGGGCTGAGGAGGGGGTACTTCCAGTCCCTGGCCCGTGCCCTAACACCCCCTTGGTGGAAGGGCTATGAAGGGAATGCAGCCTCTTAGCATTCCAGATACACGCACATCCCCTGAGGATGCTCCTGCCAGTTTATCCGCACCAGAGACTTGCCGATTCAAGGAAAGTTACCAAGTGGCCAAGGTTACACCACGGGCCTGCTCGCAGATGAGTCAGCTCTAAACACAGGACTCCACATCTCCACTTTGCGCTGCTCTGGGGACAACCAATAGCGCCCTCCACAAGCGAGCACGTCCTTACGTTTATCCCAGGCGTGGTACTGCTCGGAACACAGTCACGCTTTCTTAAGTCCCTGGCCATGAGGCTGCTGGGAGACCCTGAGCACCCCCCCCCCAATGCAGGTGAGGGCACAGACACAGGAGTGACTCACCTGAGGTCATGTAGCAAGTTCATGGGGGGCTGGCTCCCTGTAGCGTTTACTCCTCCACTCGGGTTTCTGGACACCTGTGTGGGCAGGAAGAGGGGTCTTTCCATGGCGATAGGTGTAAATCCCCACTCGCCCCCAGTCCAGCCACAGACCCACAATGGGTCTTTCTCAACTGCAGAAGAGGGTCCTTGGCTTGGCTGGGGCACGGCTACCCCCCCCCAGTACCCTTGCAGCCGCCACACCCCTGCCTGCCACCCCCATCCCGCACTGTAAGAAGGGCGCAGCTCAATGCTGGCTTCTTGGTCCCTGTCCATGAGGCTTCTCACTGCCCCCTGTGAGTCACCAGTGCCAGGCAGGACCCGGGACCTAGCAGAAGGCAGGCAAGGAGGGCAAAAGACCAGGGCCAGAAGGGAGGTGCCTGGGATCCCACTGCGGGGTCCACAGCTGGGCTTCGTGCCTCCATGCCAGACCTTCCTCCTTGCCCCGCCCTCTCCTAAACCCCCAAAGGTGCCAGGTGAGGCCACACCTCACCACCTGAGACACTCCTGGCCCTGTCTGGGCCTCTCTCTCCTCAACCCCCGCCAGGACCCCAAGAGAGCTCTCCTGTGCAGCCTGCCAGGTCCCTGGAGAGAGCTCACCTGAGCCCAATTAGTCACAGGCACCAGGGAGCAAGAGCCACCTCCCTGCCCTTTCCAGACCCTCAGAGTAAACAAAGCCAAGGAGACCTTAGGAGAAAGCTGGAGCCCAAGAGGGGGTGGGAGGGAGGGGCTCGCAGCCTTCCTGAAACGGGAGGAAGAGCCGTTGTCCTTGTGGCTTTTCCCCAAAGAGGTAGGATATTTTCAAAATAAACCTTGTGGTAGAGAAAGGCGGGAGCAGGTGTTTGGAGAGAGGGACCTGGGGCTCAGGGAGGCAAACATCTTTTGCAAGATCACACAGCAAAGCCAGAGGAGGCAGGAGGCGGCCTCCTAGCCCCCTGCACACACACACACACACACACACACCCCGAGTCTGCCTGCCTTGGGGCAGGTTCCCAGGCTGTCTGTCACTGACAGAAGCGAGGCGGGCCCACCCTGTGACCGGAATGCGGCCTGGGGCTCCTTCCCCCGTCACCTGTCACCTCCGTGCTCTGAGTGGGCCCTACATGATTTCACAAGTCTGAGGCTGTCCTAGCATTGCTTCCCGGCCACTTCCATGTCGGGAACTTACTCGGCCAGACCCAGGCAGCAGAGGGAACGCCCCGCTCCGAGCACACAGCGCCCTCTCGGTGTGGTTCTGCCCAGCCTCCTGTCTTGCTGGGGGGGCCACGCTGCGGTGCAGGACACAGCCGCCCTGGCCTTTGCTATCCCCTTGGAAGCAACTCAGCGCAGGACATGAGGCAAGCACACATTCCCAGGAAGCAGTAGGGATCCCACAGCTCCAAGACTCCCTCCTACCCAGAAGCACCCACGCAGTCGTGACATTAAGAAGTTACATGAACAAGAAGTCCATCGCAGGATTCTTTTGGGGTACTGAAAATCTGCAGGGAAATGAGCTTTGCCAGGCAAAAGACGGGCTTCTCTTTGATGGAATATTACGCAGCCAGGAAGAGAGAGAGGCGGAGCTTTAGCACTAAGGGGGATTTTCTTGCACTTTCTGGGTTAATTCCTATACTGGCGAAAGCTCCCGGGAGCTTGTAGTCCCTGTGCAGTCAGCAACACAAGATGTGAAACATAACTTTATAGGTGCCTCCCCTCCCCCAGTGGAAGCACATGTGGGAGGGCCTTCAGAAAGTTCTTGGGAAAATGGAATTACAAGATACGCTGATTTGGGCACAACAGACAGACAGGCAGGCGCTGCTTCGTTATAATGCACATTCTGTGAGCTCCCAGAAAACCCTGTGGATCCCCCGGTGCAGGAGCGCGCCCGACTCTGCCGGGGCCTGTCCACCTGCACCTGGCCCAGGAAATCAGGGGGTCACCAGGCCTTCCACGGGGCCACGCCTCGCCCTTTGTCCGTGTGAACCTCGGCTTCCCGGGAACTGGAAAAGGAGCGACAGGAACGACCACCACGGGCTCCGCTCAGTCTGCCCCTCCCTCTCCTCCTGACCCCAGTGGTCCTAACGGAAGTGGCCTCCAAACCCATGTTCTACTGAGGGCCGCAGGCCAGATTGGGGGTGGGGGGAGAGGGGACCAAACAGGCTGTCCCAGAGCACTGGCTGCTGAAGTTGTGTGCCTGGCAGGGAGGATTGGGAGCAGAGCTGGAGCGAGAGCGCCTCCCAGAGGCTGGCAGATACCTGGGCCCCTGGCACAGGAACACTCGGTGGGGCCCTTGGAAGACAGGCCAGGGGTACGTTCAGTGTTGACCTACGTGCTGCCACAGTCACCATGCAAGGTCACTGGGCTGCTTATACGGTGAGCCGGGTTTATAAGAATGCCTGGTGCCGGGCCCGTCAGCATCAGCAGGGCCTGGTGTGGAGAACCGAGATTACAGCTGCTGGAGGAGGGCTCTCTTTTCCCCTGCTGGTGACTCCCTGGGGGTCTGCACACTGGGAGTCTCACAGGGGCGTGATGTCGCATTATAGGCTCCCTGGGAGCAGCCCCCTGCCGCATCTCAGGTGGCCCTGGGACTAAGCCCCTCCCCCCCCCAACCCCAGCTGCCAAGGTTTGCCCTTTGGTATGGAGTGCCCTGCCCTGGCCCTTAGGCTGTGCCAGCCAGGAGCAATGGCTGGGTCTGTGACCGGAGCTAGGGCTGGGGCACACACACACAAGATGGACCCTGCACCCCACTTTGCCCAGGGAGCCACCAGCTCAGCTGCTCCGACTTCCCCGCCCAGCTCATCTTGTTTATCCTCAACACACACACACACACACAGAGCAGGCCTCAGTGCTTTTGCTGAGTCTTGTGGAGGTTCCCAGGGCTTGGGAGACCCCTCGGGAAATCTATACAATACCCAGGGAGCCAGAATTAATAGAGCGGGCATGAGGCTCTCCAAGAACAGGTCCTCTGCTGCGCTGGCCCTGCCAACTGGCGTCCTCCTGGCGATTGCATCATGCACCCTCCCCCTGCCCCCACCCAGTCCCGCCAGAGGCCTCACCAGGGGCCCTCTCCCCTCCTCGCTGGCTCTTTGCTGTCCCCCCCCTCGCCCAATCTGCCCAGGCCTTCTGGCCTCCCCCGCGCCCGGGTCTCAGCCCAGCATTAGGTTGCCAGATGTCCGCAGGTTCAGGGGCAGCAGCCTAGCTCCCCAGCCACCTCCAGAGGCAGTACAGCCCAGAGGCACAGATGGAAACCCCAGTGACCAAACCGCCATCCAGCAGCTGTTCACTGTGGGCTGAATTCCTTTTTCCTAGGAGCTGCTGGGAGGGAATGTGTGTGTGTGTGAGTGTGTGTGTATGTCAGAGAGAGAGAGAGAGAGATCAATGCTAAGACATACAGAGGAGCTGCTCCTGGCAGGTGCCAGCCCAGGCCTCTTTGGCTGCCTGACCACATTGCCTGCCCCTTTAACCTCCCCCTAAGCTGCATAGGAAACTGGCATGCCATGCGTTTGCCTGGCAGATCTGGGGGTGGGGGTGGGGCAGAGGAGCTGGGAAATGGGCAGCTCTCCCCAAAGAGTGTGTTCCCTGCAAGGCGGGACTGGCATTGGGCAGAGCTTGCCAAAGCCAAGTTCCCGCCCCAAAGGTGGAATTTGACCCTCCTAGAGGATGCTCAAGCGTGAGGCCTGATAGACTTGAACTCCAGACAGACAGCTGGGCGGCCTGGCCTGTGGACGCTTCCTGGTGGGGCCTAACCAGGAAGCAGGCAACACTGCAGCTTCTCCCCAAAGGGCCTCTACTCTGTGCTTCATAGGGGACCCCAGACGGGTGAGCTAAAGGGACAGGATGCCCAGGCAGGCCAGGGGCTCTCAGACTTGCCGCTAAAACACAGGTCTTGGGGCCCTAGCCCCAGGGACGGGGGTTCAGTAGGGTCCTAGGCAGGACCTAAGAATGTGCATTTCCAACGAGCTTGCATGTGATGCTGCTGCTGCGCAGGGCTCAGATCTCAGCGTGGCGAAGCCCAGGCTGTGTGATAAAGCGGGGTGCTGGGTCCCACCCCAGGGGGCAGACTGGGGAGGGCCGGGGCGGGGCCTGGCACTCTGCATTGCTAAGAAGCTCCCAGGGAATTCTGGCGCCACTGGCCGCAGACCACACTGGGACAGCAAGCCCTCACGCCGTGCCCCAGACCCACCAACTTAGAGTCCTCATCTTGGTTAAGATCCCAGGTAATTTTTATGCACCGTGAGGTTGGCGGTGTACTGCTGGCAGCCAGCTCTCAAGCTTCACCCCAGGAGCTGGGAAGACATCCCGAGCTGTCTGTTAAACCCGAAGCTCTGGGCGTGGGGCCCCGGCAAAGGTGTTGCTGGGGGAGCCCCCTGGGTGATCCTACTATGCAACCTGGGCTAAAACTCATGTTCTTAAAAAAATTGGTAGTGCTGGACGCTCTGGGTGGAGGGGTTTGGACCCAGGGGTGGATCAGAGGACCTCAAGGAACAAGAGAATAAAGACGATGCCCCCACTGACGTGAGCTTGTGCACTTCCAGAGTGCGCTCCCAGCAGTTCCTGCTGGTGCTGTGACTATAGAGAGGCCTAAAGGGTTCCGGGCATCTGTAGTTTTGCCAATTCCACAGCCACTGAAGCAGAAGCCTGGGAGGTTGAGCTCGCTCGGCGTCACACAGGCAGTCACAGAGCTGGGGGCAGCATTGTGCCTGTTGCTCAGGTACCTCTCACCTGTTCAGCTCGTAGAGAAGCTGTAAATACAAACCCTGGGGAGAGGCAAGCAGAGAGCAGCAGGCCTCCCTCTGTGGGGCAGAGCATCCTTGAGTCAAGGGGACAGATCATGGGAAAGAAGTGTTGTCTCACTTTAAATTCGGGGAAACGGAGGCACGGTGGTGGGGAACAAGTGTGGACCAAGAAAGGATGCCAGTCCCTGGCTCCCAGCCAGCCCCTCTCCTTAATACGCACAGGATGTGGTTTGATAAGGTTAGGAGTGATGTTACTATGGTAACCGCATCCCTACCCATGCTTGTCTGCATGGGACTTGCTTGGTGGCCAGTCAGCCCGCCCCCTGTAAGGGGGTCACAGGAAGAGCACTTCCCAGCCCCCCAGCCAGTGCTCAGGTCCTTCCTAGGAGGCCGGCCAACCTATCCTCTGCCCCAGCCTCCAACCATGGGCCTCCTGGCAACGGATGGGAAACCACAGCAGCAAGACACACACACCTCTCTCACACACACCTCTCTCACATATACACATGGTCACACATTCACTCACACTCACACCCTCACACACACATTCACAGGCTCACACACGCACCTCTCACACTCACACCTCTCACAAATTCACACATACACACACACCTCTCACACACACACACCTCTCTCTCTCACACACACACACACACACACCTCTCTCACATATACACATGGTCACACATTCACTCACACTCACACCCTCACACACACATTCACAGGCTCACACACACACCTCTCACACTCACACCTCTCACACATTCACACATACACACACACCTCTCACACACACATGCTCACACATAAATTCACAGGCTCACACACACACCTCTCACAAACATGCACACACACATACCCCTCTCTCTCACACACACACACCCCTACTCACACATACACCCCTGACACACACTCACACACACACACTCACATACACTCACACACACACAGTGGGAACGCCCTCCTGTGTGCTCATCCCCCCCCCCCGCCCCTCCCGCTCTGCCTTCAGCTGCACGCCGGCTGCCTCCAGTGGAGACCTGTTGCATCGAGCCATGTCTCTTCCCGTTCCTGGGGTGCACGGAGCAGTGGGGGGTTCCTAGTAGTGCCAGGGACATGGCCAGCCGGGGTGCCTCCTGCTGCCCAGGCTGCTCAAGCCGGGTTTGGGGGGTGGAGGCTTCTTTCTCTGGGTCACGGCCCCAGCCCCTGGCCCCTCTCCCTGCCTCCAGCATCGCTCTTGCCCCCTCCCCTCTGCCCAGTGCCTGGGGCCTCCCAGGAGGCCTGCCCTGCCCGTCCCATCCAGGTTGCACAGGAGAGGTGCGCAGTAACTGCTGAGTGGACAAGGGAAGGAATGAGCAGAGCTGGATTGGGGCCAGGACCTCCCAGCTCGGCCTTCCTCGCCGTGGGACCCTGAGCAAGTCGCTCACCTGCCGTTCTGGCACCAGGAAGGCGCTGCTCCCCGCCGGGCTGGGGCCTGCGGGACTGAGAGCCTGTGACCCCTTGGGAGGTAGGGGCTGTGTCTTGGTCATCATCATCTTCCTCGCAGCACCCAGCGAGGCCTCAGGTCCTTCCTGGGGCCGGGATCGAGGGCAAGCGTGCTCTGCCTGTCAGGGAACCGCTGGGGTGCAGAGACGCCTGACACGACTGGGCACCGGCGGATCATCTGAGGTTCTGGAAGCTGCTGAACCATCTTCAAGCCTTTCCAGAACAAGACAGAGCAAAAATAAATACCTCCGCTTGCCAAGTCCCAGAAAAAACCCCAAGCAAAAGGTGATTTTACCGCTCTGGGCTTTTCTGCTTCCTGCAGTTTCAAGAGCGTAGCTCAGTGCTGGCCCTGCTGTGGCCTCCCTCTGCCTGTACCCCCCCCCCCCCCGCCCAAGCTGAAGCAGGCAGCCCAAGGCCAAAGCCTTCCCAGCAGGGGCAGCAGTAGAGACACCCGCCTAGACCTAGGTGGGCTGTTTGAGGCTCACTGCGGGCCAGCACTGTCCATGGACTCTTCTCCCATGTCGCCTTCCCGGCAGCTGGTGCGAATCCCCACTTGACAGGGGAAGAAACTAACAAGCAGGTGTTGGTGCCCCAGCCAGAGGGGCCTGTCACTCTGCCACTCCCTAAGCAGCAGCTGAAGGGGCTGAGGAGCCTCCTGGGGCCTGGGCAAGAAACCGACCCCGCACAGCAGCGGGGGTGAGGGGCGCCGCTCAGAGCTGAGTGGAGGCTGCTCTTTGACACACGTCATGAGGCAGGCAATTGGTGCTGGCTAAGGCTCCGCTTGCCACGCCTGCCCCCCACAGCAGTGTCTGGGTTCAAGTCCTGGCTCGCTCCCGGCTCCTGCTCCCTGCTGTTGTGCACCCTGGGAGGTGGCAATGAGTACTCAAGAAACTGGGTCCCTGCCGCCCAGGGAGACCTGGATGGAGTTCCCGGTTCCCGCCTTTTCCAGCTCCGGTCTGGGGCATTTGGGGGTTGAACCAGTGAAGGAGGGACAGCTCGCACTCTCTCTCTCTGCCTCGCAAGTAAAACAAGTTTTTTTTAAAGAAGAAACCTACTGTGGTGGGCAGCAGGGTGCCTGGCGGGGCTTATTCCAGGCTCATCTCTGCTTCAAAGAATTCGAGGAGACGTCAGGAAAACAGGATTTGCCGTCAGACGTGCGTGCAGGCGTGGGGTTGGGCGGGGCTTAAGTACCGCTCGCTTCCGGGTTCCAGGGTGGTCCTGGCGCCCCCATGTGGCGCTGCTGCATACACGTGGTCCTCACGGGGAGCTGTGCATGGCGGGAAGTGAGGCGCAGGCGCAGAACGCGGGGTGAGGTGCCCAGCCTGCCGCCATGTTGGGAAGGCACGGAAGTGGCAGTGAAGGGCTGGAGCTTGGAGGCTGCTGGCAATCTTTCCGGCTCCTTTGTCTCCCAGCTCCCGGCCTGTCCATAAGAAGACGGCCTCCCTCACCCCGAGTTCAGACACACGCACCTGGGTGTCTGCCCAGTGCTGGCTCAGGGTCCAGCCCTGTGGCCTCTGCCTGGCTGAGCCGGGGTGCCTGCTCTGAGGCCCCCACCCGCCCAGCCTCAGGCTACTGCAAGCTGCAGACAGACCCAGAGCTCGGCTGGCCTGAGCTCCCCGTGCCCCTGCCTGACTCCACAAAGGCTCCGGGACAAGGGAGTGACCGCCTTCCCAGGCAAGAAGAAATGGCACCCAAGCACCGGGAGAATGCCCGGATCACTGCAGGAGTGGCCAGGGAGCGAAAGCTTACCCAGCCCCAGCACCCAGCAAGACCGCTGCCTCCTGGACCATGACGGCCTCTTCGCACCACTCCCTCATCCCTACCCCAGTGGCCTGTAAAATTCCACTTTTCAGAACACCCTGGAAGAAGGATGACCCCCTCATCCCAGGAATAAAGGAAGCCCAAGCCCCGCCCCCTCGGAATGGCAGTCACATCCATTCTGTGCAGACGGAAATCCATAATTTATCTCATGTGATTCTCTCCATTCAATATTTATGGCGGCCTCTTCTCCACTGGAGGGTTCCTCTGAGGTTATTTCAGAAATGTAACTTCTCAGGGGCGCTGGGAGAGAGGGAGGGGAGATCTTCCCATCCCCTCCTCCCTCCCACCCCACACTCCCCAGAGACCTGGATAAATGCTCCCTTCTGGTTTTTGGCTTTTTTTTTTTTTTTTTTTTGGTCAAGTTTGTAATTCTGTTTGCCCTTGAAGAAAACTCCATCCCCCTTTCCTGCTCAAGTTGACCATCTGGGGGACCTTGTTCAGCCGCTTTAGACTGGTTTTGAAACGTGCCTTTAGGCCAGGGTTTCCAAAGTTTATGGGGCACGGACATCACCTGGGGAGCTTTAAAATCTATGTGATGCTTGGTTCATACCCCAAACCCATTACATCAGAATGTCTGGAGGTGGGAGCCAGGCAGCCGCAGTCTGTGGAGATGCCCAGGGGATGCTAATGTGCAGCACAGTGTGGGAAGCACATGTGACTTCCACCTCCCCATCCAGGGAAGACCAGTGACCTTGGCTGTGGACTCAGCTCTGCTCTTGTGAGAACCGAAAAGACCTCCACCGCTGGTGTGATCTGCCTTGGGGTCAGGCTTTGACCCTGGCACCTGGTCCTGAGCGCTGCACTTTTTCCTCAAGCTCATTCCCATCGTATGCATGGATTCTGGGCACTGGACCCAAGCGATAGCAACATTTGTGGTGCACGCGTAATGGAGTGTGATGGGCTTTACGTATAAAACCCCATTTAATCATAATAACCCATTTGGCAGATGCATTGGTAAAATCACAGTCGCACGGTTGGGTAAGTACAGCAGAACGAGGTGTTTTAGCCCTCGCTCTTTGTCGTTATGCAGTGGGCTGCCTCCCCCTCCCCTTCGTTCCTGGAACCAAATCTCAGGCATCCCCACACCACAGGACAGACGCCCAGCCATTCTTTTATCACTGTGCCCTCTGCGTTCGTTTCCTAAGACTTCCACAACAAAGTGCACAAACCAGGTGACCTAACAGGATGAAAATTTATTCTCTCCCAGTTCTGGAGGCTGGCAGTGGGAAGTGCACCAGTCAGCTGGCTGGGTTCCTGCTGGAGGCTCTGGGGGAGAATCTGGCCCGTGTCTCTCGCCCAGCTCCTGATGCTGGCTGGCGACTCGGGACGTCCCTTGCTTGGGGATGTGTCATTGCAGTCTCTGTCTCCATCATCACGGGGCCTGCTGCCCATATCTGTGTGTCTTCACAGGGCCTCCTTGTGACAGCACCAGTCACGGGAGTCAGGACCCGCCCTAACCCATCACCTGCAAAGACCTTATGTCCAAACCAGGTCACATTGCAAGGTTCCAGGTGGACATGGGTTCTGGAGGACGCTTCAGCTCAGTCCACCTTCTGAACCCCAGGGACCCAACTTCTGCCTCTGACCTGCTGAAAAGCCTTGTCACTGATGACTTGTCTCCCATCGGACCTCTGGCATGAAGTGCTTGCCTAGACCGGCCTGGACAGGGAGCCCCGCCCCCAGCTTCCTCTCACCCCTGCTGGCCTGGCCCAGGACACTGCAGCTGCTGAACGCATTTCCCAAGCACACACTCCCATGAGCCCCTGGGGTGTCCATGGCACAGATGCCCTGAGGATAAACCCTGGCCTTCCAACAAGGCTGGCCCAGCAGCCTGCTTGCAGACCAGTGGGGAGAAGTTCTGGCCCATTCCTGTTGGTCTTACTACTGTGAGATCTGAGCCTGAATCAAGGTGTGACTATTTTAAATTAGGCCTCCATCTTATAACTTGGGCCTGACCAGGCCCTGAACCCTAAGCCAGAAGTAAATAAATGAGCTCACCTTGCAATAAACTCTCCTAGCAACAGCCTATTAACAGATAACAGAGAAATACCTAGAGTCCCTGGTGTCTTCTCAGGGCAGATAAGGTGACTGACAGCTACCCGAGACCCTGCAGTTCGGCACGTACACCCCAGCAGCTCGGACCCTATGCTTCGGCCAATCAATTCAAAAGGCATCAACCCCAAAGCCATCCAACCACCTTTAGTAGGTCCGTTCCCGCCACTGGATGCACTAATCAATTCTAGGAGATGTCCTTTGAATTTCCCGCGAGACGAGATGATTTGCTAAATGGTACCATGATGTATAGAATGTCTCTGAAAACCCTATAAAAACCCTGTGAACTGAAGGCTCAGGGATCTCAATTCAGACCCACTGCGTCGGTGTTGATTGAGAGTCCAGGCCCAGACCTGCAATAAAACTCTCGTGTGCTTTACAGCGGTGTCGGCTCCTTGGTGGTCTTTGGGGACGACTGATCTGGACGTTACACTACAAGCTCTGAGGTTGATCTGTTTGTTTGCCTTTGTAGGAAATGGCTATATTGAAGGTAAAGAGCTAGAGAACTTTTTCCAAGAGCTGGAGAAGGCAAGAAAAGGCTCTGGCATGGTAAGCCCCGCCCCCTTGCATTGTTGGGGATCCCTGGGGTCTCGACGGGCACTGCCTGTCCCAAGTTAAGGTATCCCATCTGCAGGGCTGAGATCTCTGGTCTTGACATTTAGAATTTTATTTGTATAGATTCAAAAAAATTGTACTATCAACTTAAGAGAACACTGCCTCGATATCTTTGGGTGTCTGGGATTGAGGGGCATTCGTGAAGGGGTACAAGGAGTTATGAATTCCCCCAAACTGCAAAATGTCATGACTGTGTTTGCATATATGGTATAAGTATTATCTTTCCCCCACTGGTGACATCCACAGCCTCCCTGGAGGCTCTGAGGGATCACGACTCGAGATTGGATGGCCAGGCAGTCACACGTGCCTTTGTTCCAGACCAGAGCTTCTCAACTATCCTGCAGATTCCGTGGGCATCTGTCAATACTTGGGAATAAACAGTTCAGTGTCAGGAAGGGTGGGGGCTGTCCTGTGCCCTGTCGGATGTTCGGCAGTGTCCTCAGATCTCTCCCTGAGATGCCACCGGCACCCTCCTTTGAGTGTCTCCAGACATTGTCAAGTGTCGCCTGGCTGGGGGACAGCAGAGTCATTCTCAGAGGAGAACCAGCGAAAGCCGGGATCCTCAGCACGGACCCAAAGGAAAACAGGATTGCTCGGAGCCAGTGGTCCAGACAGGCTCATTCATGGGGGTGTCACAGCCATCTGAGACTGCTCCAAGAAACTCCAGAGCATGCCCCAGGCACTTTGTGATCAGAATGCTGCTTCTCACCCCCTACCCACCCCGGGGCCAACCTGACACGCTGCATTTGCTAAACCCTTTGAGAGAGGCTAAGGTGATTGGCGCTAAGTCTGTGTGGTCCCTGTGTGCGGTTCTGGGAGCCCTGGGGCAGGCCCACTGGCTTCTTCCAGCTGCCTCAGGTCCTCTGCCCGGCTTTCCACCCTCCCCAGCCACCTGTCTGTCGGCCAATCCACTGCTTATTAGCAACTCCTCAGGGAGCAGGCGGGAGAGGAGTCACAAACGCACTGAAGAGCTCCTGGGTCAGGGCTCAGTGGTGAATCCCCAAAACGAAGGAGGTGAAAGTGCAGGCTTCCAGGAGAGGCGGGTGGGGTTCGTGGGTTCGCGCAGCAGCAGTTCCCTCTCCAGCCCCCGTTACTAGAATGACGAAGCCCGAAGCACGGAAAGCCCAGGCTCCCAGCCCAAACTGGGTCTGGGCTCACGGGCCAGGCAGAGCGCGGTGAACTGACGTAGCGATGCAAACCTGCCACCCCTCCCTTAGTCGTGGCCGCCGTCAGATGGCACCAGGTGGTTTTCAAGTCTGGCGACGACAATCTCACCAGCCGTGCAGGTCAGGTTCCCAGACAGGAAGGACAGGGGCCTTGGAAGCTGGAGCCAGGGGTTCCCATCTGGCCACGCTACCTGGGTGACCTGGAGAGAAGTCACTTCACCCTGGCTCATGTAAAACTGGGGGGCCACTAGCTTCATAGTTTCAGACCACGTGTGTGAAAAACCCCTGGACGTATACGCTGCCCATTTGCACGTATACATAGATACCGATCAGCAGGTAAGTGTTGGCAAATTGAAACCAGTCGCGAAGGTACAAAGTAATAAAAGAGACTAAGAAAAGATTCTCAGCGTTGCTAGAATTTTCCTTGGCCCAGTCCTGGGAAGCACCCAGCCACCCAGAAGGCATCGGGTCGGTGAAGCAGAGGTGGAGCTGGCCTGGATGGATGGATGGACCATGGCCTGGAGGTGGGAGGAGCTCCGTGCTGCGCATGCCAGGCAGCAGCGAGCTCTGCCCCTCTCCTCTCCACAGATGTCCAAGAGCGACAGCTTCGGGGAGAAGATGAAGGAGTTCATGCACAAGTACGACAAGAACGCGGACGGCAAGATCGAGATGGCAGAGGTGAGGCTGTGCTGCTGGCTGGGCCCACGCCCCCTGCTGCTCCCGGGCACGCACGTCCACCCCGGGACCTTGACGCCCCTGCCCCTAGCACTTGCACTGACCACCGAGGACAGGTGGCGCTTTCCCTGTGTGTCACCCAAAGGAAAATGAAGCAACAGTGGCCTAAGACAGGGGCAGAAGCCTGAAGTGCCCTTGGGGCGCTGCAAAGGTGTGATGAACCCAGCCTGTGTGTGTATAGAACACACACGGATCATTCCATAGGTGATTTACACAGTCAGACGTACAACATACAGTGTATACATCCTTAATACACATCATTCATACATGCATACACACACTCTCTCTCCCTCCCTTACATAAGATAGCCAAGTGTATACATCCTTAATACACATCATTCATACATGTATACACACACTCTCTCTCCCTCCCTTACATAAGATAGCCAAGTGTATACATCCTTAATACACATCATTCATACATGCATACACACACTCTCTCTCCCTCCCTTACATAAGATAGCGAAGACATAATCATATCAAACACTCTCATGGGCAGTTTGCATTCCAGGATCAAGGAAATCCTCACTCAGGGTTCGCCTGTGACCCAAAGATTCTGGGAGCATGAGGAGGTGGGAGGGGAGGAAGGATCAGGTCAAGAAAGGTGATGGAGGCTCATAAATCGGGCCACAGCTCCCCCAGGAGGTGTTCAGCTCAGGATGCTGCCTTAGCTCAGACATCCCCAAAAAACCTGACCCAGATTCCAGTGGGAGAGCTCTGCCATTGTCCTGCAGGGGGCAGCTGTGAGCAGTCAACCTTCACAGCCTCGGAGGGGTGGCACAGCCACCTGGCTCATGAGCGTCTGGGAGAGGCAGCAAGAGGAGACCTTACAGATGCTCAGCCTACAAATCTCAGAAAACCCCAACTCAGTGCAGCAGAGATTAGATTATATAAAGATTAGAGATTTTGTATAAAGATTTAGCTCTGCTCTTGTAGCAGAAAAGCGGGCAGAGGCAGTAAGTTAATGACCAGACATGGGCATGTTGTAGTAAAACTTCATTGGCCCATGGGTTGTGGTTCAGCGATTCCAGTCTTCAACCAGGAGAGGCTCCTAATGAGAAAGGCCATGAGTAGGGTCGGCTCCAGGTCAAAGAGGCCAGGGCTCCAGCTTCATTTCTCTATAGACCTCTTGGTTCTGCCCTCCGCCCCCCGAACACCTTCCCTCTAAGCCTGGTAGCAAGGTGGCCACAGCAGTACCAGGTGTTGCATGCAAATCTCCTGTGGCCGAAAGGTTCCTTTCCCAGGAGCACTCTCAGCAGTCCCTCCCTCCTGTTGCATTGGCGAGACTGGGTCCCATGCCGCCCCATCACCAGCCAGGGGAATGGGATGAGCTCACGGAGCTGCCTTAATCAGGATTCGCCTGTGACCCAAAGATTCTGGGAGCATGAGAAGGTGGGAGGGGAGACCAGCTGGAGTGAGCAGCCTGGACAAGCGTACTTGCATCTCTGAAAATGGGGTCATTGAGGTATTAGTCTACGTGCAATAAGCAGCATTCATGTAAAGTTCCCTGAGTCTGGATTTTAGACCACGCAAGCACCACCACATCAAGATGCAGCTTTTCTATCGCCCTCCAGAGGTTCCTGCTGCCACACTCCGCCATCTCACCCCTGGCGACTCTCTCTCTCCTTAGCTCCCTTCACATTCTGTAGGATTTCAGACGACCAGAACCATTTCTTAAGCACTGCTTTGAGCCTGGTGCCCCTGTCTCTGGCTACCGTAAGGACCACTGGTGCTTCTCAGAGCACGCGTCTTCCCTTTGCGGGTCCGCTCTGCTCCTGCCAAGTCCCTCTGCAACGCGGGTGTCGCTCTCCCTATCTCCCCAGCTGGCGCAGATCCTCCCGACTGAAGAGAACTTCCTCCTGTGCTTCAGGCAGCACGTGGGCTCCAGCGCCGAGTTTATGGAGGTGAGGCCAAGGGCTGCCTGCACGCTGCACGCTGGGACCCGCCCTCCTCCTGGGTTCAGAGCCAGGCTCACCCAGATGTCTGGGCGTGGTCCCCGGGAAATGCTAAGCCCCTGAGAGCTCTGGGGTGGACTGGCAGCATCAGTACCCGCGGATGCTTGCTGTAGAGTCGGGTTCCCAGACCCACAAGATCAGAGTCCACGTCCTAACAAGCTCCCTGGGTGATGTGGGTGACGTTTAAAGTGGGAGGAAGAAGCTGACAAATAAGCTTGGGGCAAGGACATTTGGGAAACGCATCTTCCACTGGAGGATTTGCTGCAGGTTTCTGCCGATGCAGACTCTGAGAAATGCTGCCGCAGAGACACCTGCTTCACGCACCGTGGCCCCGGGGCGTCCCAGCACCCAGGGACGTCCATGTCCCCTGCAGTCAGAGCTCCGAGGAGCAGGCTTGGGAAGGAAGGCATGGGTACCATTCTAAAGTCAAGAAAGGGGCAGGCACAGGGATCAGGTCACTGTGTGGGACGCTCATATCCCATACTGGAGAGCCTGGGTTCGAGTTCCGGTTGGCTGCAGAGTGCAGCTTCCTGTATTAGCAATGTGCTCCCCACCCCGGGAGGCAGCAGGTGATGGCTGAGGCCTTTAGT
Source organism: Lepus europaeus (assembly GCF_033115175.1). Taxonomy (NCBI): domain Eukaryota; kingdom Metazoa; phylum Chordata; class Mammalia; order Lagomorpha; family Leporidae; genus Lepus; species Lepus europaeus. The sequence continues at coordinate 58,995,118 of NC_084845.1, read as the reverse complement.
CCCACCACTCACGTGAGAGACCTGGATTGAGTGCCTCGCTTCAGCCCCCACCAGTGTGTGTGTGCATTTGGGGACGGAAGGTCTCTGCCTGGCCGTCTGTCTCTGTCTCTCTCTGTCTTCCAAATACATCAGTCAAGTCAGGAAAGTCCCGTGAGGATTCCAGTTTCCAGTGTCTTGCAGGTCTGATCTTTGTGGTCTAGGCTCTGTAGCCCCACATTAAAATGGGTCTTACCTTCTTTGCAATAGAAATTCTTTGAGATCACATGTGAAATAGAACATTAAAACCCAACTGTCTCTGAATAATATTCAGCCAGTAGATTGAACTCTATGAAGTCACTCAGAAACCTTGAAGCTCCATATGGTTTGACCCAATCTATTACTAATCCTGCCGTCCACCAAGCTCCCAGCTGTGTCTTGCCATGTTTCTGGGACTGTGCACCTGAGCCACTCCGTGCACACGGCCCTTAGCCGGTCCCCACCGCACAGCTGCCGCTCTGATGAATCATGGCCGGCCTTCCACGTGGCTCGGTTGCCGGTCATCGGGTGAGATCCATTTCCGACCGTGCACACTCCTCTCGTGCTCCGCTGCCCGAAGCCACCAAGGAGCGAGTCCGGAACCCCGCCTGGCAGTGAGTTCCCTCGTGGGCAGGCGGTCGGGGGAAAGAACCAGCTCCCAGGGTGGAAGCGTCGTCTCCACAGCCCCAGCAGCGGAAATGGATGTACGTGTATGGCGCTTTAAAGGATTTGCTCCACTTTTTCCCATGGGCCGGCGATTGGCATTCTGGCTTCTGGTCTTGGCCGCTCGCTTGCTGGGGTCGGGCGAGAGTCCGGCGAGTGCTTAACGTGTCATGGTGCTGCTGGTGCGAGCATCGGCGCCTACAGAACAGGGCTCCCAGCCCCCTCCCTTCCTGGTGGGGAAGCAACCACAAACCCGCCTCTGTCCCGCAGGGATGAGGGTCTTTTGCAGGGGATGGAAATGCTTCAGGAGGAGTAAAAAGCGCCAGGTTCCTCTCCCCTGCCCGGTCTCTCGCTCTCACAACCACTGCTGGTTTCTATGCGTGTGTGGTTGACACGGTGCCGTCTTCTAGTTCACCTTCATCCTTCCGAGCCTCAGCACCACAGCAAAGCCAGCACCCCAGGGCCCCCACAGACAGGCCATCCCTGCTGGGGCCATCCCTTCACCTTGTTATTGCCACGGGAGACAGGAAACCTCCCACAGGCTCCCGGCCCACGGCTCAGCACAACGTCTAATTTTAGGGACGCCTCAGGATTTCTTTGCGAGATTTCATAAAGCCCAGGTCTCTTGAACTCTTTTTCCTTGAATGGGAGGAGAATAAGGGACACACAGCAGGGTGGGCTGGAGGGGGCACCCCGGAGCCAGCATCCACATGGGGCGGGCCCAGGCAGGGGCCACTCAGAGTCTCCGGCCTGGTCACTGGGGAAGCAGCCTCTGGCTGCTGTGCTGTGTGAGGACTGGGGTCCCCTTTCATGCTCCTGGGGTTCATCTATATCTTTTCTCAGTCCAGGCTCAACCTAGATGAGCTCAATGCGCTAAGTACGTGCAGGTGGCTGGCGCGGTCACGTTTGGAAGCTTGTGTGTGTCTCTCAGTACGTGTTCAAGGGAAGCTTTCTGGGCACAGGAAGGAATAATTCATTCATTCATTCATTCACTTGAAAGGCGGAGAGACAGAGACAGAAAAACAGGCAGAGAGAGCGAGCTCCCCCATCCACAAGTTCACTCTCCAAATGCCCACAACAGCACCAACTGGGCCAGGCTGACACCAGGAGCCAGGAAGCCAGTCTGGGTCTCCTGTGTGACCCAAGCGGGGCTTCAATTACTTGAGCCATCACCTGCTGTCTCCCGGGGTGTGTGTTAGCAGAAATCTGGAGTTGGGAGCAGAGCCAGGACTCGAACCCAGGCAGCCCGACATGAGGTGCATGCACCCCGAGTGATCCCCTAACCTCTGCACCAAGCGCCCGTCCCCTGGAAGGAAGATGTTGGTGGATCCCAAGGCATTTTCTCTTCAGAGAAAAGCATGCTTGTAATCAAATACCATCTACCCAAATTGTAGTGTAAGTCTACTCTCTTACAGGGAGTTGCTCAGAATTTAGGGAAAACAAAAATTCTGGATCCAGGAAATCCTGAGCCCTGGCGCTGATGAGGTGTGGCAGTTCCACAGCCTCGTGTGCTGCTGCGAAGACCCTGAAACACCCGTGAGCTCCAGCCGTCCTGGTGAGAAAGGGCGCACGGTGTGGAGACGCGGTGCAGAGGTCGGAAAAGCCACGCACTGTTGGTTTGGGGCACAAATGGGAGTAAAAATGAGCTTGTCATTGGACAAAAAACATTCTGAAATCCGTGCATACGAGGGCTATTCCAAAAATTCATGAAAATGGATATTAAAGAAAAAACTATGCAAGATTTCAAAAAACTGTTTGCACCAAACTTACCTCTTAATTCTATTTCCCATGAACTATTTGAAACATCCTTCTATTGGTTACTGTAGGTCTGGAAGTATAAGAAATTACCCCAAAAATTGAGCAGCCCAAAGCAGTAGACATTTATTGTCTCACACTGGCTGTGCTCAGGAATCTGAAAACAGCTTAGGTGGGTGGCGCTGGCTCAGGGCCTCTCGTGAGGTCACGGTCAAGATGCCAGTTTGGCTACAGTCATTTGAAGGCCCCCATGGGGATAGAGGACATGTTTCCAAGATGGCGCACTTGTCGGCAGGAAGGTGCGGTCAGTTACTACGTGGGCTTTCCCAGGGGGCTGCTTCAGTCTCCCTACACCGTGGCAGCCAGCTTCCTGCAGAGCGAGTGATCCAAGACAGAACGAGAAGGAAGCCTCAGAACCTTTTACGGCCTAGTGTCAGAAGTCACCCACCGGCCTATCTGCCACACTGTGCTTGGGAGAAGAGAGTTACTAAGTTCAGCCCATGTTCCAGCAAGGGGAAAGGAGGTGGAGGATTTATGGACATCTTAAACCCATGGCTACTATTTTTCCTTCTTTGGCATATGTAGCAGTGCCTGCCCCTGCCCAGATGGCCAGAACAGAGGGGAAGGTGGTGGTCAGACCCATGTCCCTGCTTAAAGTCTCTCTCCATCAAAGAGATACAGACCCCAGGTGCTGTGGTCAGCAGGCTGTGCCCCGGCTCCTCCCAGGAATCCAACACAGGCACCCAACAACTGGGACTCAGATCAGAGCCCAGAACCACTGTAGGTGGGACCCAGGGAGGCGTGTTCCTGTGTCTCCCAGCTTGGGTCGTAAGTCTACTTCTGGAGATGGGGCCAGTCACCCTTGAACCACGTGGTCTGAGAGTGGGAGATGGGTGGTTTCCAAAAAACAAGATGGCGGTGCTATTAAAATCGGGAAAGTAGGGGAGTGGCTTTGGGGTCGTCTACAAAGAGCCGCTTACACTTCCAGTTCTGCTTCGCCATTAGACATGGCTGCCATGTACCTCCTGGAGTGGGTAGCGTGCTGAAGCATTCCCACAGCTTCTTCCTGCCCCTTCCAGAGGGTTCTTCCCTGCCCCCAGCAAGAGTTTGAGAAGATTCCAGAGCAGTAGCAAAAGTCAAATCCATCAGCCCCTCGTGCTAGCCCTGGTGGAAGCTGCCTGGCTAACTCCATAGAAAGCATCAACCCTGGTTACAAAGATTATCCGAAGAAAGACCTAGACCTGTACCAAGTTAGGGGAGGGACTCCTGTCCAAGCAGTTTTTCTCCTTCTCTGTATGACCTCGACCAAGATGTTGTCCATAATTTCCTCCTTTGGGACCTTGAAGTGACTGGGCTGCCCCATCTTCGTGACCCCACCCACTGTAGCATTCCAAATACCAAGATCCAGGGTGTCATTCCACAGGCAGGGCGGGGAGCTGTGTAGGTGTTGATGTGACATTTCCCATTGCAGGCTTGGCGGAAATACGACACGGACAGAAGTGGCTACATCGAAGCCAACGAGCTCAAGGTAGGATGGGCCTTGGGAAGGGTATGGCGGGTGCTGAGAAGGAGCCCGAGGCCAGAGCTGGCAGTGGGTGTAGGAACTTAGGGAAGAAGGAGAGTTGGGACGAGGGGTGTGAGTTTGTGCTCTGCTTAGGAGTGCTCAAGCCCGTCTCTGCATTGTTGGATTTGTGTGAAATCAGCTACGTGGCATTGCAAGGCCACAGAGCTCACCCAAACCACAGCCCTCAGCACCTCAGGGTCCGGGACAGGCGCCTGCAAGGTGGCTCCCAAAGGTGGGCCTCCTGGCTGGTCCATTCACTCCCAGATTTCTCTGGCCAACCATTGACCCCCAGCACTTCTGAGCCCCGTATCTGGACTCTGAGAAGGCAGCCCAGGCTCTGCTACCTGTTTTGGGGGAGGGGGGAGAAGATCGCACCCAAAGGTGACCTGAGGCCTTCACGGTCACTCACAAGGGTCACAGGGCCAGGAGCTCTGATGGACAGGAGCCCTGTTGTTGGCAGAGCTCAGAACCACAGTGACTGAATGACCAGGAGAGTGAGTGACTGCGGGGCTGAACGAATGAGCCTGTCCTGGAGTGGCCTTTTGTCTTCTAGGGATTCCTGTCTGACCTGCTGAAGAAGGCCAACCGGCCGTACGATGAAGCCAAGCTCCAGGAATACACCCACACCATAGTGAGTGGGCGGGAGTGCGCCTCGGCCCCCCGGGGGAGCAGAACGTGGGCCCCGTGCCGCCGGGACGCGGTTGTGTGGGGGCCTTGGGCAGACTCTCCAGGCCTGGGTGGTGGCAGTCGGCAGAAAGGGGCGCGATGGCAGCCCCCCCGCCACACACACACACCTGCTCTCTGAGGCTCCCACTGAGCTGACTCCTGAGCCTTTATGAGACTGGGGAGCATCTGTTTCCATGGCAACCTCTGCAGCTCCAAGAAAGGAAAAAAAAAACTTGGAGAAAGGTAGCTCTGGGTGCTGGCCTGCGGCTTGGCGGCCACCACAGTCCCTGCAAAGGGGACACAGCAGCAAGAGGGGCCCTCTGCTGCGTCCCCTGGGGGGCTGACTGACACCACCAGCCCCTGGCCTCCCAGGGAAGGAGATGGCAGGCAATATTCTCCTATGAGGAAGGTCAAAGAAACCCCAGCCCCACTCTCTCCCCCTGCAGCTCCGGATGTTTGACTTGAACGGAGATGGCAAACTGGGCCTGTCGGAGATGTCCCGGTAAGCGCCCGCCCTCGCGCCCAGCACCACTCCTGACGAGACCCCCGCGCTGCACCGAGAGCAGTCAGTGGGGAACAGGACAGGCCCGGGTGTTGGGATGCTCGCGACAAAGCCACATAGAACTGGGGACGCCAACACCACTTGGTCTGTCCCCCTCTGCCCTGCACTGTCCGGTCACTCCAGGTCACTAAGCACGCGGAGGTCACTTCCCCAGGCCCGGACACCGCGGTCTGCGTCCGGGGCTCCTTGCCCGTGCTCTGCTCCTGATCCCTGCTCTAACGCTTTCTTTCCAGACTCTTGCCCGTACAGGAAAACTTCCTGCTTAAGTTCCAGGTAAGAGCCTCCTGGCTCTCTCCACCGCCTCCCTTCCCGCACCTCTGTGAGCCTCAGCTGCCACCCTCCCTTCTTCCCCATGCCCCTCCGCCCCCCCTGCCACGCACCCACTCCCACACTTGGAACCTTGGCTCCTCCGGTAACACCTCGCTCTTTACAGGGCATGAAGCTGACCTCGGAGGAGTTCAACGCGATCTTCACCTTTTATGACAAGGTGAGAGGGGGCACAGCGGGGGATGGAGAAGACCAAGACCCCCTCCCCGCCCCGGGGAGCCCAGGCAGAATGGCTCGGCTGCACCCACAGTGGGAAGTGGGCTTTGCCGAGGGGCTGTGTGGCCCGAGAGCTTCTGCAGCGTCCTTGGCTGCCTGAGCAGACAGACGTCACTCTCAGTCTGTGCCTGTGGCGCCCAGGGTTCTCAAAAGCGAAGCCAGAGGGGCGGCTGTTTGGCTCCGTCATTGAGACACCAGTTAAGATGCTCACGTCCCACACCCGCGGTCCCTGGGTTTGATACCGGGCTCCGGCTCCTGATTCCAGCTTCCTGCGGAGGTAGACCCGGGGAGGCAGCGATTTGGGCTCACGTGACTGGGTTCCTGCTACCCACGGGGCAGACCTGGATTGAGTTTCCAGCTCCCAGCTTTGGCCATGGCCCAGCCCTAACAGTTGCGAGCACTTGGGGAGTGAACCAGCAGATTGAAGTTTCTCTCTCTCTGCCTCTCAAATAAAATTCAAAAGAAAAAAAACATAAGTGCAGTGGAGAATAGTGGAAGAGAGTTGTGCTCTCAGCTAAGGTGTGATTACATCATCGGGACCCAAAGACTGGCGACACTGGGTGCTGTTCCGGTGTCAGATCGTAATTCTACACTAGAGCCAGCTTTGGCCTGGGACACTGATGGTGACGCGAGATAGGACTCCTTGCTCACCGGAGGCTTCCCCCGCCCTCACGACTCTAATGCTCCGCTAAGGGTTGGAGTGAACTTTAGCCCCCCCCCACACACACACACACACACACTCAGGGAGCCAACCAGATGCTTCTGGAACCCCGTGTGCATCTTCAATGCAAATTTAAACACCTCAGGGAAAGGCTGTGCAAAGCGTGCACTGCCTACCAGGTAAAGAGAGAAGCAGGGAGTTGCTGCGTCCTTATAGGGTCCAGACACCTTCTGAGTGTCAGGAAAGTGAGACCCTGCGACCCTGGGCAGGTGGAGGGAAGCGAGAGGCCAGGTCCGGGTGGCCGGGCCTGTCGCGGGGCTCTGAGCAGACTCTCCGCCCCTCGCCAGGACGGCAGTGGCTACATCGACGAGAATGAGCTGGACGCCCTCCTGAAGGATCTGTACGAGAAAAACAAGAAGGTGATCACGGGGGCCATGTCTGGGGGTGCGGGGGGGGCTCCTCCAGGGCGGCGGAGGGCAGGGCCTCGGCTGTACGTTGCTCCCTCTGAACCACTGTAACAAGGCCATGGTGGGGTGATTCGGTTTGGTTTGGCATTCGGTTTTGCTTCCTGGCTTGGGTTGAGTGAGTATTTTTTTTGTACTGAATTTTGTTGAAATATATTTCACACAAACTGTAGCTTCTTACCCATTTTTAACTGTGCAACTCAGTGGCACTACATACGCTCAGAGTGCTGTGCAAGCATCATCCCCTGTACCCCTACACGTCTTCATGTTGCAAAACCCCACGACACACCCCCTACTGCCCCTCCTGGCAACCGCTCCACTTTCTGCCTCTAACTGGGACTGCTCCGGGCGCCTCGTGGCTGGGGAAATCCCGCGATCCTTTGGCGACTGGCTGGCGTCACTTGGCGTCCCGTCCTGAAGGTGCCCTTCCCTTTGGAGCTGGCTCACTCTGCCTTGTGCCCATCGACCATGCTTCCTTTACCCAGCCCTCGTCTGTGGACACATGAGTTGCGTCCATCCTTGGGCTGCTGGGCAGTAGGGGGGCAAAGGCAGGTTTTGACACAGCCTGACTCGTGGAAGTGTCAGCCACGTGGCCACCAACAACATCACGAAGATCGTCTACACGGGGACTGAGATAGGAGCAAGGGGACGGGATTCTGCTCAGAATCCAACCGTGTGGAATCTGGGGAAGTTGGGGAAGGGGCTAAGAGGAGCCCCTGCTGGGTTTGCACGGAGTGACCGCCACTGTTTTGCCAGGGGCTTGGCTCTGGGGAACACCCCAGGGACCCTCTGTAGGGTTCAGCCAGGTGCACTGGCTGGGAGGGATCGGCTGGGATAGCAAGCAGGAGACCAAGCCTTTGCAGCTGTCTGTCTGTGCCTCCGGAACTTGTCTTTCACCGAGCAAATGGCTTTGCTGCTTTCTTTAATTAGAGGATGAAAGCTCTATAATTCCTTGAGTTGTCTGCCTGCCTTGGCTGCCAAGCAAGAGCTAAATTTAATGCTCAATTTCAGGAGAAAATTCACTGTGGCCTCTAAGTCTATCTGTCTCCCTTTCCAAGTGTCTTCTGATCTCTTTATCTCTGTCCTGAATATCATCCCTCATGCATTGCAGCCCACATTTATTTTTTAATGTTACCTGCAATTGCTCTTCTGAAAGAGGCAGAAAATGAACCGTAAAGCAGCAAACACTTTGCAGGAAGAAGCAAGTGCTCGCCAGGTGTTTGAATGCAGCAAATGTTTTTCCTGGCGCCAAATTCTAGAAGAAAACTATTTATGCACCCTTTATGTGTCCCAGGAATGTCGGCCGCCATCATGAAAAATATCCTTAACTGCCATTGGGTTGATGAAGCGTAATTAGTCTTCACAAGGCCCTGGCTTGCCCCTGAGGTTGCAGACGCTGAAGGCCTGGCTGAAATCTCAGAGGGACCTGGAGTTCCTGCTCATGAACTTGTCGATCCCTTTCTTGAGTAACACAGAGGACATCGGCATGTGGCTGCACGGGCGGGCTCCACATGTGAAAATGTTAAGGATGCAGGAGTTGGGGTTCAGAAGCAACTCTGAGGGTTCCAGAGCGAGGATATCAATAAAGCTGTTTGGGGCCGGCCCTGTGCCGCTGCCTGCAGTGCTGGCATCCCATATGGGTGCCCATTCGAGACCCAGCTGTTCCACTTCCAATCCAGCTCTCGGCTATGGCCCGGGAAAGCAGAGGAGGATGCCCCAGGTCCCTGGGCCCCTGCATGCTCATGGGGATCCTGGAAGAAGCTCCTGGCTCTTGGCTTTGGATCAGCTCAGCTCCGGCCATTGTGGCCATTTGGAGAGTGAACCAGCAGATGGAAGACCTCTCTCTGCCTCCCTCTGCCTCTCTGTGGCTCTGCCTTTCGGATAAATGAATAGATCTTTAAAAAATAAATAAAGCTGTTCACCTGCGAGCCTTCCACCTGTGCCAAGCTCCGGACTGGGTACCTGGGTTCTGAGAGAAGGGAGAGAGAGAGGCTTGACTACACAGCAGTACCTGAGCTGGGAAGGGAAGACCACTTTTGGGGAACCCCCGAGCAGAGACCTGTTCCTTTTTGATGCTTCCATGGACTGCAGTAAAGTTCGAGGCTCCTGCAGAGACAGGCCAATGGGACTGAACTTCCACATTTCTCAGCGCACCTAAGGCCATGGCCGCTCACCACAGCCCTCCCCGGGTTCAAGTGAACCTTCTAGACGGAGAGAGGAAGCAGCCCCTCTTTCCACACTGTTCACTCTCCTGCAGCCACATTTCACAGGGGGTGTGTTCTTCAGCTCCAAGATGAGCTCTGGGGTCCCTTCCTTGGGTTCTAATTGGGTAGCAGATGGCTCGGGCGCACCCCCATGTTGAGAATTAGCTGACGCTTCTAGGGCACTTCCCACCATCAGGGAACATGTCCCCCAAAGCTCGCTGTGGCTGCGAAGCATCCTTGGGCCAGGTAGTGGCACAAAATCAGGCATTGCTCACCAGAGGGGATGTCCTAAAACAAGACTGACCACCACCAAGCCAGAGGGGCCTGGGGACAGGTGACCAGGTAGGTGACCGGATAGACTCCAGGCCACGGGAGACAGAGCAGAGTTATGCCACTTAGTTGGGCCAACCCTTGAATTTCTTAGTTTTTAAACTTCAGTTTTCTCATTTGTGTCATGGAATAATGACCCATAAGCCCAGAAGGGGAAGTGTTTTTTAAAAAAGTATCAAGAAAATAGATAGTAGTAGAAAGGAGGAGGAGGAGGGCAGCAGAGGCAGAGGGGGCAGGGAAAAGAGGGAAAAGACAGATGCTCAGATTTTCACACCTGTGCTGGCCCCGCTGCGTCTCAGCCACACAGGAACCGCCCGGCGTGCATTCAGGCAGAGGCTCATCGGGCGGCGGCATCCTCTGTAACATTGGCCTCCATCTCTAAGACTGTGGGCAGAAGTTCATGGGTGCCCTGTCTTAGCGGCCCTTGAAGATCGCAAGAAATCACTGAACAAGAGGGGGCCGGCACCATGGCTCACTTGGTGAATCTTGCAGCGCCAGCATCCCATATGGGCGCCGGATTCTGTCCCGGCTGCTCCTCTTCCAGCCCAGCTCTCTGCTGTGGCCCGGGAGGGCAGTGGAGGATGGCCCAAGTGCTTGGGCCCTGCACCCGCATGGGAGACCAGGAGAAGCACCTGGCTCCTGGCTTCGGATGGGCGCAGCACCGGCCATAGTGGCCATTTGGGGAGTGAATCAGCGGAAGGAAGACCTTTCTCTCTCTCTCTTTCTCTCTCTCACTATCTAACTCTGCCTGTCAAATAAATAAAAAAAAAAGAAAGAAAGAAACCAGTGAACAAGAAGCAGGCTGGAGAGCGTCGTTGCTGGAGGAGGCAGCATTTAGAGTTCTGGTTTCCGTGGGGAAGCCTGGGGAGTGTGGTCAGGCGGCCTGAAGGCAGGAGCAGGGGACTCTGCCTGGCCTTCTCACCATCACCTGCAGGGACCCAGGTTGGCTCTGAGTGCGTGGAAGCCCGGTGAGGTGGAAAAGTACAGCCAGACCGTGCACAGATAATGACGTCACCACCATGGCTACCACTGTGCACAGGGCGCGCCATGCCTCAGGTGCTCTGCCTTCAGCTAATCCTAACAGCTCGGTGAGGCAAGTTCTACTAGCGTACCCATTTTACAGGTGAGGCAGCTGAGTCTCGGAAAGGGTGACTCCTTTCCCCAAAGCAATGCAGCCAAGTAAGTGAGAGGGCTTAACCCGAGTCAGTCCGACTCCATAGCCCCCGCCATGCCAGGTACGCTGGCATCAGGTGACAGAGAGCTTTGCACGGGTGTGCTGGAGTGTTCGGGGGCATCTTTTGGTCGGGGTTGTCCCCTGAGCCCGCGCTCACCCTCTGGCTGTCTCTCCTAGGAGATGAGCATCCAGCAGCTCACCAACTACCGGAAGAGCGTCATGTCCTTGGCCGAGGCGGGGAAGCTGTACCGCAAGGACCTGGAGATTGTGCTCTGCAGCGAGCCACCCGTGTAAAGGGGCGACAGGGGCTGCGGCTGCACCTCCCCCCGCCCCTCCCCTGCTGCTCTGACACTTCTGCCCAGACCCAGAGATCCCGAGCACCCCTCCACCTGCCCCTGCAGCCTGCAGGAGAGGAGAGATGGACGGGGCATGGATTGCGGGTGGCCTCTTGCGGGTCCCCGCCCAGCCCAGCTCTCGCTGAGCCGACTTCATGCCCCAAGTGCATCACCGGCTGCGTGGGAGGAAGGCGGGGGCGTGGGTGGAGCTCCCCCAATTCTCTCCGCTGTGATGCATGAGCTCCCTCACTGTAAGATTTAGGCTTCTATGTCCAACAGAGTGGACTTCTCCTCTTGCTCCCCTCTGCCTCCCCCCCCCATGCCACCAGCCACCCCAGACTCCCGGGTTCCATCCGCCACCATGCTAACAGTATAGCCGTCTCCCCAAGTGCCCGTCTGTGGGGGCACCGCCCCTGCCTTGGTGTCTTCCCTTGGTGTGCTCCTTTGCTCTTTGGGTCCCTTGTCTTGTTTACCAAAGAAGAGTTTACAGACAATAAAGTGGAAATGTTCAGCTGTGGTCCCTGGACTTCCTGCCACGTGGTCACCTTCCCACTGCCCTCGGCAGCTCCTGTCGACAAGGCAGGATCTGTTCTCTGTGGGTGGGGGAGGGTGCCAGGACCACCTCGGTGCACTGTGACCCTGTGACGCTCTGGCTCTCACTCACCATTCCTTGCCTGTCCCGTCACCAGCCTGAGCCCTGTCTCTGTTCCATGTTTGTTTCTATATAGCCAAGATCACAGCAGGAGCTGCCGGTTCATGGAGAGCGTACCAAGTGCTAGGTACTGCACTCCACAGCCGGCCTGGGGCTGCTCTCCTCCTCCCAGGGGGACCCAGTGGTTGTTTCTAACTGAAGATTCTAAGAGGTTGGGTAATGAGCCCCACATCTCATGGCCAGTGGGGGTATGAATCCAGCAACTTGGATCCATGGTCTAAACCACTGCCCTGGGTGTAGCAATGGCAGGGCCCCCAGCCAGGAGTTCTACACCACCATGAAGTTAACTTCTCTTCAAAGTGCAGGCAACCCCCACAGATCCAGTTCTTTTCCAAGAGAAGCACTAATAATATATGCTCCCGGCCGGCGCCGCGGCTCACTAGGCTAATCCTCCGCCTGCGGGCCGGCACCTCAGGTTCTAGTCCGGGTCGGGGCGCCGGATTCTGTCCCAGTTGCCCCTCTTCCAGGCCAGCTCTCTGCTGTGGCCCAGGAGTGCAGTGGAGGATGGCCCAAGGGCTTGGGCCCTGCACCCGCATGGGAGACCAGGAGGAAGCGCCTGACTTCTGCCTTCGGATCAGCGCGGTGCGCCGCCTGCAGTGTGCCGGCCGCGCCGGCCATTGGAGGGTGAACCAACGGCAAAGGAAGACCTTTCCCTCTTTCTCTCTCTGTCCACTCTGCCTGTCAAAATAATAATAATATATGCTCCCAACAAGTGCTTTCTACTGCGTGGAACCTGGGGAGCAGGACTAGAGGCATTGAGCAGCTATGGCCCCACCCACTCTGGGAACACAGGCGAGGACCCCTTGCTGTGCCTCAAGGGCCCCTGCTCACAAACCTCCTTGGCAGTGATAAAAAAGGAACTGGCACTTCCTCGGGGAACTCCGCCCTGTTGGGTGCCTCTCCTACGGCCACCATGCATTTGCTCCTTTGTTGAGAAGTTTCATGAGCTTACACTCTAAAGTGAAACACAGGGGCTGCATGCTAACACTGCAGGTGAAGTCGCTGCCTGGACTCCATCATCCCATTTCAGAGCCCTGCTTCAATTCCCACCCGGCTCCATTCTGATGCACCTGGGAAAACAACGGGAGATGGCCCAAGGGCCTGGGTCCCAGGTGGGAGAACTGGATGAAATTCCAGGCTAGCAGCTTTGACCTGGCCCAGCCCCGGCCATTGCAGCCATTTGGGGAGTGAACCAGCAGATAGAAGCTCTCTCTCACTCTGTCTGTCTCTCATGTCTGTCTGTCTCCCTCTCCCCCACCACCATCCCCTGAAATTCTGCCTTTCAGATATAAAATTTTCTAAAATAAATAAATAAATAAGGTAGAAGACATGCAGGTAAGAACACATGCCGAGTAGTGACGAGCGTGCTGGAAGAAAGGCAGACCAAGGAAAGCGACAGAAAAGGCAGAGGTTTCACGGCAGCTTCTCGGCGAAGACAGCGTTCCAGCAGAGGCCTGCGTGAAGTGACAGAGTGCACCTGCTGCCATCTGGGAGAAGAAACAGCGAGAAAAGAGGTCCCTGAGGCTGGAGGCGAGTGGGGGAAGCGGGAGACTGTAGGGGAGGTTGCGGAAACAGGTGAGGCCAGCCCAGGCCCCGTGGTGCCTCGGAGGCTGTGTTAGTCCACTTCTCTGTAACAAAATACCCAGGGCTTGGACATGTACAAGGAAAGGAAGTGTGTTGAGCTCATGGTCTTGGACCCTGGAAGTCCCAAGACGGGGCAGCTCTGCAGTTCAGCCTCTCTGGTGAGGGCCTAAGGGGATCAGGGCAAGAGCCAGAGGTAGGGGGGAAGTCACCTGGAGAAACCGGAAGCCAGGTGGGGGAGGGGCGGGTCTTGTCTTTGATGACAACTTAGAGAACCAACTGCTCCTGGAGACTGGTTAAGCCCTCCTGTGGGCAGCACCCAGTGACCCAAACACCTTCTACAAGGCTTTACCTTCCTCTTAAATTTCTTTTCAATGACTTAAAAAAAAAAAAAAAAAGGTTTATTTATTTGAAAGGCAGAGTTTCAGGGAGACAGGGAGAGACAGATAAAGACTTGGTTCACTCCCCAAATGGCTGCAATGTCAAGATCTGGGCCAGGCGAAAGCCAGGAGCCTGGAACTCCACCTGGTCTCCCATGCGGGTAGCAGGGACCCAAATACCTGAGCCATCTTCCGCTGCCTTCCCAGGTACATTAGCAGGGAGTGAGATCACACATGAAGTTCCCAGGACTCAGACCAGTGCCCATCTGGGATGCCAGCATGGCAGGCAGCATTTTAACCCACTGTGCCGTAATGCCAGCCCCGACTCTGAGGTTCTACATCACCTCTCAACATCAGCACACTGAGGACCAAGCTTCCAACACCTAACACCTTGGGCGGCCCACTCGACCCACAGCTGAACCACAGCAAGGACCATGATGCAAAGGGCTCGGAAGCTCATGGTCAACGCAAGCTTCCGAGGGTGACATCAGCAGGGTAGGACAATTTCTGGCAAATGTGCGGACATTAAACCACAGGAGGCGCGAGTGAGCGAGCAGAGAGACCAGCTAGGAGGCTCCTGAACACTGGTGCACTTGAGAAAGGCTGATGTCTTGCATAAAAAAAAAAAAGTACAAGCAGTGGTGATATCAAATATCAGATTCTATTTGATAGCCTGACAGCAAATATCTATGTCAAAGATGCAATCAAAGGCCTTGCTAGGAATTAGATTCAGGACAAACGAGAAAGGGGTAACGGCTTACAAGGCTGTTGGCTTGAGCAGCTGGGTGCATAGTGGGTGCCAATCACAGAGATGGGAAGCCTAGGCGAGGAGCAGATTTGGGGAAGGGACGGGTAAGCAGGATTTCGGACACGCTTCCAGGTGGCACCTTCACTTCAGGATAGTTCCAGAAGGGCTTATTTGCAGGGGAGCTTTGTGCCAGGGAAGAGGGGAAGGGCAGCCAGCAGGTGGCATCAGCCTGAGCTGACACTCGGGTACAGCCAGTTCAAGGCCATCGCTAGAAGAGGGCTGGTTCCCACACTTGGGGTGGGGACAGGGGAAGGGGATGTAGAGGGAGCTGCTTCTAGGGGTTAATGAGGTAGAATTCAGGGGACACTGGGCACCCCCATTTCCTTACCCTTGTCCACTCAGCTGTTCCTACCCCACCTGTGCTTGGTATAGCAGCCCTGCAGCCACAGGCACGCAGCCTTGTCCATCATCTCACTGACCCTGGTCCTAGGTCATACCTGACCTCCCACCAGAGCAGCTGAGAGGCCCTCCAAGGCCATCCCAAGGCCTGCCTGTTCTCCGAGCGTGCGCTCGATCAGATGGTGTTGCAGTTTCTAAATCCTCCTCTTCCCCGGGCGCACGCTCTACACCCACAAGAATCCAGGCTACTCCAAGATGCTCAAATTCCCTCTTGTTGCCATAGAAACTGGGTGTCAGAACCACTGGAAATCTCTAGGCTTTTCCGCTGCCTGCCTATCATCTCTGTCACTACCGGTGATGATTTGAGGGTTTGTGATGCCACCACCCGCCACGGAGAACCCGTGTCCCACTTCCCCCTGGCAAGGAGGGCTTCTCTGCCCTTCTTGAATAATTCATCAACCCAATCCCAGAATATCCAGGCTCTGTTTCCTGGGGCCATCTTCAGTAGCAATTATAAATTCAGTCCAGGTTCCAATAGAGAACAACACTTTCCAATTAGGGGTCTTCAGAAACATCCGTAGAAATGTGTAGTGTGAAAATATCCATGAATTTCAAACTTTGTTGCACCAAAATGCACTTATCTTTTCTTTCCATTTTTCCACGATTTTTCTTTTTTTTACAGAGGCAGAGAAGCACACATTCAGACAGAGAGAATCGTGATTTCACCATCAGGGCATGCGTGTGGGTGTACACCTGAGTTTACATTGGGAAATACTTCAGGGAGTGATGGAATTACAACAGCTCCAGAATCTGGAAATCAGTCATTCAAGAATATGCAAGGGGGGTGGGCAGTGAAGGACATCAGGTTAGGCTGCTGCCGGGGACACCTGTGTCTCCTGTTGGAGCGCCTGGGGTCGAGTCCCACCAATGCTTCTGATCCATCTTCTCGCTACTGCACCCTGGGAGCCAGCAGCAGATGGTACTTGGCTCTCTGTCACACATTTGGGGAGACCCAGCTGGAGTTTCTGGCTCCTGATTTGGCCTGGCCAAGCCCAGGCTGTTGCAGGCATTTGGGGAGTGAACTAGCAGATGAAACTTATTTCTCTCTCTCTCTCTCTCTCTCTCTCTCTCTCTCTGCCTTTCAAATGTGTAAGTAACTCATCAAAAGAAATGCCCAAGGAATGTTCAAAAACTTCATGGAACATGTGCATTATCTTTTCATTCATTTTTCCATAACAATTTTTTAAAAAATTAACCATGTCTGCTCTTTGCATTGATCAAACGCCATCCTGGCTAGCTCAGGCAAAAAGGAGAAATCACAGCTAGAAGCTGGACTGCCAACAGGTCACATGGCCCAAGCCGAGCTGGGAGTGACAAACTGCCACGGCTCTTCTGTCTCCTGTCTCTCCTGTACCCTATCCGATGGCTTTGTTCTCTCAGATGGATGTCCTCCCTGGGACAGGAAACGCAGCCTAATGTATCCATGTTTATAAATATGTAAGACACACGTGCTGTATCTGCAGCGTCGGAGCTATGTCAAGCACACAGTAGATGCTCATAAGCCTGTGTTAAACAAACTGGCTCGGCTTGACACATCCGAGCGCCTCACTGGCAAACAGACTTCTTCTCTATCCCTTGTTCCAGGAGCCCCGGCTGGCCCACCTTAGGCCTCATGTTTACCCCTGACCAATCAGCCATGGCCAGCAGGTGGGGGGAGTCTTCCTGGGATGAGGGGCTGGAGGTTCCAAAGGAACAGAGGAGGACTTGGCGCCCAGAGAAGGGAAGTGCACTGACAAGGAAAGAGCTGTCACCCCACACATCCCGTTTTACAAAGGGAAAAGCCGAGGGTTGCAAAGTCCACAGAGCTTCCTCAGCTCACGGGTCCGAGTGCCCAGGTCTCCCAGACTCTCTGTTCCAGGAGAGAGGGGGACAAACGGGAGTAAACATGGTGGAACTCAGAACCTTAGCATGAGGGCAATGGGGGTGCCTGAGGGGGGTGCGCTGAACATGTCAATGTGTGCACGCCTCCACGCGTGGAGCAGCAGCAGGTCTGGCCGGGCACACTGGGACTGACAGAGGGGACCAGGCACGTGGGCCCTGGACACGAGTGGACAGCTACCTCCACAAATTATTGTAAAACGTATTTTTATCAGTGCATTGGTATAAAGGTGAATATATTAGTATCATATATTAAGACAATTTCTTTAACCCAAAAGGCCATTTTGGCCTTTGGATTTTAAAAAGAAGAACATTTTCACAAGTCTCCACAGCAACCCAGCTCCTAGACACTGCACTGGGTCTAACGGAGAAGACAGCCCTGGGAGGCACTGGCCCCTACCCAGCCTACAGGAGCCACACCTGCAAGAGCACTTCAAACAATTAATGGAGAATGGAGTTAAAATAGATTGAGAGAGCAAACAAACTCCCAACTATTGGTTCACTCCTCAAATGCCTCCAAAGGTGGGGCCAGGTCTCCCACACTGGTAGCGGGGACCCAGCCACTTGAGCCCCCACCTGCCCTCTCCCAGGGTGTGCATTCACAGGAAGCTGCAATCTGGAGCAGATCGAGGCTGGAACCCAGGTACCCTGATGCAGGATGCAGGCATCTTAACTGCAATCGTTTTTAAATATTTCTTTATTTGGAAGGCAGAGTTACAAAAAGAGAGAGGCAGAGACCAAGAGAGAGGTCTTTCATCTACTGGTTCATTCTCCAAATGGCCACAATGGCTGGAGCCGGGCCAATCCAAAGCCAGGGGCCAGGAGCCTCCTCTAGGTCTCCCACATGGCTGCAGGGGCCCAAGGACTTGGGCCATTCTCCACTGTCTTACCAGGCACATGAGCAGGGAGCTGGATTGGAAGTGGAGCAGCCAAGCCTCGAATGGACACCCATATGGGATGCTGGCACCAGCCTCTTAACCAGTGTCTTAAGCGCTAGGTCATACAAGCATCCCCCACGGACTTTCTGAAGTACCCTCATATAGGCAGGGGCTCTTGTCTTTTTGAAGGGGCATTGACTACACTCAGGTCCTTGAAGAGTGAGTGGGCTGAAGTGGTCTCTAAGTAGCCAGTCAGGAAACAGGGAATGGCCTCCCGGAGGGCACTGTGGAATCACTCAAGGGGTTCATCTGCTGGCCAGGGTGTTTGAATGCTGGCTTCATGCCCAGTTTTGTTCCCAAACAATTCAAAGTTAGAAGCACCTGGGAAGTTGAGCAGGTAAAATTGTGTGCAATGCAACACGGGAGAGCAACATAAGATGATAACACATCAGTGGGTTTTAGGCTTCTCCCCTAAACAGGTACGGGGTTCGCCTAGCCTGGGCCTCACACCAGCCCTGGGGAAATTAGCATCGTTGCCTCTTCTCTCTAGAGCCTGTGGCACAAAACTCTGAGGTCACTTCCCCCAAGGAAAGCCCCCGGCCAGTGGTGGAGTCACAATTCAGCTAGGGGTAGGCTGACCTCATGCGGTGGACAGCAGAGGCGTCCGTTCGCCTCACAGATGCTTCTTGAACACCTGCCACAAGCAAGGACCCAGGCTAGGTGCCGGGGCAGAGACTGTGACCGCCCCTGGCTCCCAGGGGCTTAGAGACTGAGACAGGAAACCAACAGCTCAGACTGGTGGGGGGAGCGTGGGCATCCGAGAAGCGTAAGGTGCAGCCCCCGACCTAGATGAGGGACAAGGGTGCATTCCTGAACAAGCTGATGGATAAACTGAGACCTGAAAGATTTGCTAGGGAGAAGGGGTGAAAGGAGAGAGCTCTCTCACCCAGCAGGCAAAAAATAAAGTATCCCCTAAACCACAGCACCAAAGGCAGGCTAGCCTGGCTCGTTCTTCGGGGGGGGGGGGGGGGGGGAGGCACGAGTTGCTAGACAGAGAGAGAGCTCAGAGGGAAAAGCAAGCAATCAAGACAGGATGAGAGCAGCTCGTGCAGAGCCCCACAGGGGCTCCTTGTCTCCTTCCAGTCTTGGCTTAAATGGCACCATCTCAGTGAAGCCCACCCTGGTTACACTGCCACTCCCCTCGTCCCCTCCCCGGCAGCATCTTTCTCCATGACACTCTGACCACGTGGCTTTACAATGGCTCCAGCTGCTCTCCCTGGCTACAGCGTAAACACTCGAGGGCAGCAGGCTTGCTGGACAGCTCCTGTCTGCTCCCCCTCAATCCACACCCCTAGGGGCACCTGTTCCTCCTGGGGCCCTCACTGTTATCCACGCCCTGTCCCCTAAACAATCAGGCAGGCTGTGGAGGCCAGAGCAGTGATTCCCAGAGATGTCTATGTCCTAATCCCCAAGCAGAATGAACATGCAATCTCACATGGCAAGGGGACTTGAACTTGCAGAAGGAATCACAGTTGGAGTGGCCACTTGGCTCAGAGGTTAAGCCATCACTTGGGATGTCCATAGATTAGAGTGCCTGGGTTCAAGTCCCAGCTGTGCTTCTGATCCAACTTCCTGTTGATGCACGCTCTGGGAGGCAGCAGGCAATGGCTCAGGGCTTGGGTCCCTGCCACCCATGTGGGAGACCTGCATGCAGTTCCTGGTTTCTGTTTTCAGCCTGGCCCTACCCTGGCTGTTGCAGGCATTTGGGGAGTGAACCAGTGAATGGAAGACCTCTCTCTCTCTCTCTCTCTCTCTCTCTCTACCTCTTTATGTGTTGCCTGCTTTTCAAATAAATATGACTTTTCAAAAAAAAGAATTAGGTTAAGCCTCCACCTGTGGCATTGGCATCCCATATGGGCCCCCATCCAAGTCAAGGCTACAGCTCTTTGCTAGTGGCCTGGGAAAGGAGTGGAATATGGCCCAAGTGCTCGGGCTCTGGTACTCACGTGGGAGACTGGGAAGAAGTTCCTGGCTCCAGTGTGGCCATTTAGGGGGTGAACCAGTGGATGGAAGACCTGTCTCTCCCTCCCTGTCTTTAACTCTGCCTCTCAAGTAAATAAATAAGTCTTTTTTAAAAAGAGAGAATTAAGGTCGCTCTCCAATGATCTTAGAAACAGGTGGATTCTCCAGGTGGGCCCAGTGCAATCATAAGGTCCCTGCACGTGTGCTCAGGACCAGGGTGGTACAATGCAGGGCAGCCTCCTCCGGCCACTGTGGCTTTGAACGTGGAAGGGGCAGCAGGCACAGCCTGGTAAAGGCAGGGAAACAATTCTGGAGCTTTCAGAAGGAGCAGAGCCCTGTCAAGACCTCCGTGTCAGCCCGGTGAGCCTCAGCTGGGAAGCTGCTTCCTGTCTCTCCGGGGTGTGCTCTGTGACAGCAGCACTCATGGGGATGAAGCAGCTCCAGGTTCAGAAGTCCTGCTCACCCCCGCTGCCCCACAGACAAGGTGCCTCCTGGGGCACTGCCTTCTGCTTACAGAGTGGGAGCCCTCGGAACCGGCAGCTTCTGCAGGGGGATGGTTGTGTCTGCTGTGGCCGGGACACTGACCTGCGATTACCCATCCCACTCCGGAGCCAAGGCACCCGAAACCGCCCCGAGGCCTGGCACAGCGTGCTCAGGCCCCCGTGCCGCCGGCCCTCTGTCCCCTTCAGCGATCGCAGCGTGCGGGGGAGACCTGGACACACGTTCCCTCTGGGGTCGCGGGTTCTCCGTCTGTAGAATGGGGATCGTGGGATGAGCGACATGCATGTCTCCCTCAGCACCTCCCCCCCGCCACGCTACTGAAGACCACACATGGATGGTGGACATGGAAAAGACGCGACAGCATTTGCTAAGAAGGAAATGGAAACTCAAACCACAGTGAGATGCCCCGGCACAGCCGTGAAAATCAAGTGTCATTCTTAAAATTTTATTTCCGTTTACAAAAGCACAGTCGGCTAAATGGTGCATTATGGGAATCTTAAGACCTTCACATATAGCCTAAAAAATACAGCAATAAAGCCCAAAAATAGAACAATCAAACAAGGTTAACAGCAGCTTAAATCGCCACAGCGAAATGCTTGCATCCCATGGAATTAACTCCTGGATTCAGGAGAGCCCTGGGTACCCTGACCATCCTCGGGGAGCCCCCCGGGAGTTGCTGAAGGCGGGCCAGCGAGTCTGTTCCCAGAGTGGCAACACACGGCAGCGCCTGGGACGGCCGTCAGCAGTCAGATGCCATATCCTTTTCTGGTGAAGAGACAAGGTCGGCCTGTGGCCTGGAGCACACAGCCGTTCGGGCTAGCCCAGAGTGAACCCAGGGCCATCCGCGCATGACAGAGGCTCACTAGCTGCGGTCCACTCTCGGGGGAGAGCAACACCCCCATGGGGCAGAGAACAATCATCTCATACAGTTTGGGACAATCGCTTTGGCTGAGAGTCAAAATACAGTGGGCAACAGGGGCGGTGACAGATCGCCAAGACTGCCCATCAAACAGACGACTTCCGAAACATGTCAGAACTCGCCGCCGTCCATCTGCCGTTTACCTGGAGAAACTGAGTGAGCCCCTTGCTAATCCAGCACCTCCTCCCATGCAAACCACAGCAGGAACGTAGCAAACCGCCCGCAATGACTTACGACATCTAACAGGTGAAAAAAAAATAATCACAGAAAATAAAAAGACAAATCTTTGTGATTTTCCAAGATAGCTGGCAGGTTCCCCCTCTCCTTTCTCTCTGATTTGGGATGGCAGGGGGTCTGGACGCCTGATGAACACACGGTCAGCATGGGCCTGGGGACCCACGCAAGCTCCGACGACAGCATCCAGCAGTAAGCAGACGGTGCCCACATACAAACTGGCACACAAAGGCTCCCGGCACTGTTCAAAAACGCCCCCCAGCGGCAACAGCCCACGGGAAAACCAAATGCGGAGTGGATAGATAACTCGTGGTTGGTAGCTTTGGGATCCACAAGGAGGGAAGGCCTATACTTCCGGGAATGGAGAGTCCCTACCTGTACTTCCGGGGAAGAAAAGTCCTTGTCGAGGTCCCCGTGGGTGCCTAAAGGTCAACCAATGAGGGTCAGACCCGCCTCAACCTTTAACCCCCACACCCTGTATCTATAAAAGGAGCCCTCCTAACTTCTGACATGCAACTTCCCTGGCCCCTGCTCTGTTGGGACCAGCGAACCTCGCCGAGGCAGGCGGAACCCCAATAAAAGCTTGTGAATTAATTGATTCGTCTGCCTGGGAAGGTTTGTTATGCGCTGGACACCTTGCAGTGGTATGTCTGTGTCAGGGAGGGTCATCTCTGACACACCCACCTCAAACATTAGGCTAAGCACAAGAAGTCACATACAGGGTCAGAGACTGCCGTGGGTGGGGACAGGGAGAGAGGCCCAGCGCACGGAGGATGGAGTTCCCTTTTGGAATGAGGCAGGATTAGACACCCAAAACCACCAAAAAGGCAAAAAGTATTTCAACCTTTTAAGAAAAAAGCCTACACTGCCATCGATTTCAAATTTAAAAAGTAAAAGGAATAGCTTGCTCCTAAGCGAAGAATTTCTGTTCTTTGTGTCTCAAAGTTACCTACTCTAGGACTTAAAAACTCAACATAAAACACCAAAAAGTGTTCGGGTCAGACCCAGAATGTCTGCTGGCCAGAATGACCTTTCACACAGGGACAGCGGCGTCCGTCCGTCAGTCACCTCGGAGGCTAGTCCATCACTCCCAAGCACATTTCCCTAAGACGCACTGCCTTCCGACAAAGCCGCGCAAACCACACTCGTTTCCGGTGTCTGGTCAGAGCCCACTCACATCCCCGGACTGGCAGTCTGCAAGGTCAAAACTATTTTCATAAAAATGCTAAAACTGTGATTTACATTGGCATGCATTTGTTCCAAAACAAATGGAGATGTTAGCTTTTTTTAAGTGTCTTCATTTCCATCTCTAAGGCAGGAATAGCAATAGTTTTAACCCACATAAACAAAAGCCCTTGGGGGTAATCTCAATCCATTCTAAGACTGCGGAGGGGAAGGTCTGATCTTAAAACGGGGTGTTGAATGAGGAAGGAAAGAGAATAAGAAATGGTAGACCGACGCACCTACTTGGAAAAGAGCCACAGTGCTCTGGTTAGGGCATTTCAAACGACAAAACGAACAAGGCACGTGCTGACGTGCCAGAATGGAAATCTGGGGAGTGAGAAGTCTGATACAAAGCTGATAAGACAACAAAACAGAGACCTTGCCCAGCCTGTTAAAAGTGATCTGCCTCAGTGCCCGAGGCTGCCAGCACCCTGCGCCCCAGGTGCCTCCCTCCCCACCGCCCAACCCCAAGCCCGGCTGCAGCGGCCGTGGCCATGCCGGAGCGCCTCCTTGAGCCTCCAGCGTCCTCGCCCTCCTGAGGGGGCCTCATCCCCCGGGGTTTCCTCCATCCCATGCACACGAGCTGGGGAGCTCCAGAGTCTGCCTCAGCAGCCCAGGACCCGGCGAGACAGCTGCGTGGGAACTGCAGAGAAAGTGCCGAAACGCTGCTGGGACAATGCCACCGTCTGTTACACAGTGGACTTGTGTTTTTTTTTTTAAGACCTGGGAGCTGGAGAAGCATGGGGCCCGCAGTCAGGGGGCTGGAGGACGAGGGCACTTTAGAAAGAATCCAGAATGCAGGGCCAGAACCACGAGAAGAAACGTTCTTCAAAGGCAGGGAGTGATTTGGGGGTGCCAGCCGCGGGGCTCAGAGCCCACTGACTTGGACTCAAGGGCGCGGGCCCCCGGCGGCAGTGGGACAAGCGAGCACACCACGTGACCCGCCAGCCTCTGCTCTGCTGGCGCTGCCAACCCCAAACTCGCTGCCCACGGCCGGCCGGCTGTGGGGCCGAGGGTCTGGGATTGGGGCGTTCCGTGAGCCACGCGGCGTGCCACACGCACCCTGGGGGTACGGGGAGCAAAAGCAGGCCAGGCCGGCCCTGCCCATGCCGAGCCCCACCGGGCTCCAGACAGCGAGCCGCTGCTCCTCCGTCATCGTCCTTGCTGCCTGGCAGCCCAGCCCAGACGCCCGACCCCTCATCCTGCTCAGAATCCCGATCCTGAGCTGGCCCCTTGCACCCCTGCCTCTTCCAGTCATGGTTCTTCAGGGCAGCTCTCCTCCTCGCCCCCACGGTGCCCTCGGCACCCTGGGGACGCGATCTGCAGGGCCGGGTGCTCACAGAGGATGCAAAGCCTCCCCGTTCGGAAATGCATCGAGAGCATGAAACCAAGCATGTGGCCGCCCAGGGCCACAGAAGTCACAGGCCACTCTTGAACGTGGAGAGAGAAATGAGCCCATCAACATCTAGCCGGCAAAGCAGAATCGGAGCCCAGGGCCTGTGGCCCGTCAGCTCCTGGTGAGCCAGGCCCAGACGCTCAGCACCCCTGTACCCCTAAAAGGAAGCACTGAGACCCGCCAGAGCAGGAAGTGCAAAGTGGACCCGTGTGAAAGACCTTCATCATAAACACAAAGCGCGTGCATAGGAATTTTAGAGAGCACAGTGAAGTCGTCAGGAGTCCTTCAAGCACGGAACCAGGCTGGCCCGCCAGAACTTCCTGTCAGCACACAGAAAGGAGAAGCAGGTGCTCACGGAAGCCAGGAGACACTCCTCAGAGGATAGGCGGCTTCCCCAGAGGCGGAGCTACAGAGGCACAAAGCAAAAGCAAAAAGAGGGAGAGAGGTGGCCCGGCGAGGCGGGGAGTTCTGTAGAGGTAGCCCCCGGCTTGCCCCTGGCTTGGGCATCTGGAGCCTGCATCACTTCCCGGCTCGGCCCCTGGCATCCAGTGCACCACAAGTCAGAAAGCAGTTGGAGCCCAGGGCGACAAGGCGCGTGGGCTCACAAAGATTCCAGGACAGAGCTGCCTGCCAGGCTTCCCCGGGGTGGGGGGGTGGGGGGCAAACCCTCACAAAGCCTTCAGAAGCCATCAGCAGCCAATCATAGCTCTGCAACACAAAGAAAGTCAGGAAGAAAGAGAGTGGTTTGGAAAAGACGCAGCCTTCCCGCCCTCGGCAGCGCGCCCGCCTCTGGCCCCCCAGTCCTGGGGACCCCCCAGTCCTGGGGACGAGAACCAATCAGGCAGGAGAAAGAGCAGAAGCTGCTTGAGGAAATGGAAGTGAGCAAACAAAAGCCAAGCGCTGGGTGAAGATCAGCCCCACGAGACAGCTCCTGCCAAGTCCACAGAGGCGTCCGGAGCACAGCGGCTGCGTGGCACTGGACTGGAAGGAGCCCTCGCCACAGAGCAAGTGCGAGACCTCAGGCATGTTTCAGGGCGGACGTAACTGGAAACGAAGATCCATCAGCTCTCCGTGTCCTTCGGACTGCTCCGAGAAGCCACGGACACCAGGGGCTTCCTGGAAGATGGCCCCGACCACCACAGGGGTTTTCCTCAAACAGGCACAATCTCCCTCCCACCACCGACAGCCACCTGCGGGGACTTCTCCTTCCTGCTGAAGAAACCTCATCTATACAGGAAACCCCACCACCTGTCCCCAGGGCCACCTGAGGACCCCCTGCAGTACCATCCTCTCTCTGGGCCAGCTGAGGCCCCGCCAATAGACTCGAGAAACCCTTCTCTTCTAAGGAGCTGGGCGTCACGGGCCGCCCCGCATCTCCACGAGTCCCGTGATCACAGCAAGACAAAGATGCCCACCCCACTGGGAGCCCACACCTCACCTGGGGGCCTTCCTGGGCCTCCCCCCGCCTTCCACCTAGGGTTGCCCTTGGGCTTTCCTGAGCAAGCAAAATTTGTGTTTCCCCTAAAGGAGAACTTCTGTTTCCCCAAGAGGGTGTATGCAGACAACAATCTGAGGTCTGGGATCACAAAGAAAAAAACTCTGGGCCACTCTAAAGGCTGCACCCCACACTGAGTCCCGCCATACCAACAAAGAGCCAAACTTCAATGTCCTCCTTGCCCCTCCCTGGGGGGGATATCCTGGTTGAACAGGAGCACACCCATCCACTGTCCCCAGACTCTTGTGAGAGCTCGCCAGGCAGGCCAAAAGCCTTCATTCTGAAGGTCAGTCACTGTGCCAAAGGGTCAGAGAGGAACGAACTCAGTTCTCGAAAAGCCAGCCAGCCCAGGGCCAGCCCGATCAGCAGCCTCCTGGGGCCTCAGCTCCTCTCCTGGGCTCTTCTGAGAACTAGGAGCTCGTGGGACCAGGACACCCTCGGGTGACACTGCCCTCCCAGCAAATGAGAGGACCCCATGCTGCGAGGATGATCCGCACCAAGCAAATCACGTGCAGCATGCCCGGCTCTGAGAGACACATTCTGGGAGGTGATGTTTGCCACAAACTCCAGACCCGTGGCCTTCAATCTCACAAGAAAACCCAGCATCTCAGGTACCTGTGTGTCAGTGACCACCTGTAATATCAACGCGGTCTGCGGCACGCAGCACCCAGCATCCCTATGTTGCTGTTTGAGGGCGCCATGATGATGGCCACACACACACTCTGCAGAGAAAGCAGCCAGCGACATTTTTGCAGTGCCCAGGCCTTGCTCCACTCTGCACAACCCAGCCCATGTCACAGACGCATAACCACAGCATGAGCAAATGACGGCCCAGGTCCACGGACCACAGTCAGGGCTCAGGTGGCCACGCCCACCACAGTGCACACTCCCAAGAGCTCG
The DNA here is from genome assembly GCF_033115175.1 of Lepus europaeus. Classification (NCBI taxonomy): domain Eukaryota; kingdom Metazoa; phylum Chordata; class Mammalia; order Lagomorpha; family Leporidae; genus Lepus; species Lepus europaeus. The sequence goes on along the minus strand of NC_084845.1, from coordinate 58,968,855 downwards.
ACCTTCCGCAGACTCTTATACCCCAGGATTACTGGATGACTCGAGGCAAAAACTCATCCTGGGTTGCTTTGTGCTGTGAAGCCCTGTGCCATGTGTCATAGTCAAATTCTCAACAATGAGGGACTCTTGCTGGTTAAAATCCATGCCTGGGGCACTACCCTCCCGCAGGCACATCAAGCAATGAGCAGAAACGCTCCTGACATCTGGTGGAACATCTTTGACTCCTGAGCAACATACCCGTGAGCGCAGAGATGTTAGGGCGTGTGGGTAAGAAGCCAGACAAGACAAGGAGAGCCACACCTGACTTGTCTAAGAAAGACATGTCACAGGCCCTCACGGCATCCGGGAGGACCCCTACCTGGAGTCCTCATGAGGGGGGTGCCCGGCCCTCTCTCCCAGGGCCTTCGGGCCATCTCTGACATAGTGAGGACCTCAGAGCCCCCAGGTCTTCTTCCATCTCTGTTTCCAGAGAAACTGTCTCCTTGAGAGCCTTTTCTGGTTTGGGGACCTGCCAAATCCCAGGCTTGTGGTCAAACACAGACCTATATGCCATCAAAGGTTCTGTTCCCCACAGAATTCACTGCTTAGTTTTAATCATAGCTCATGGCTCAATTAAGCATGAAAGACTGTGAGGTCTAGGTTGCATTTAATGGTCTTTAAAAAACAAAAAAACTTTAGGTTCGGGTGACCAAAAATATATTAAGCACCCAAGTTGCAATTGATCTGGCTGCCCAGCCATGTCCCAAAACAAGTGCTTTGTGTGGAACAAGGCTGGGGTTTGGAAAGCCTGTCACCGGTAGACTCTGGAAAGCCCCTTCACAGGATATAGCAGGTCCCCCAGGGGATGCACTGAAGTAGGCAGAGACCACCAAGTTTCAGAAAAGGAAGCTCACCCAACTTCAACACTCTTCTTCAACAAAGAAACAGCACTGACTGAGGGCTCACTCCTCAGTCACACTCAACCGTGGGTGGCATTGTCCCCATCCCCATCCCGAGGCCGGAACCCTCAGCAACGTGTGGAGCACAGGTACGCCGCGCCAGGGATGCTGCCACTCATTCTACAATGCATGGGACAGCCCCACGTGGCAGAGAACTGCTTCGACCCTACGTGTCAATGAATCCGAGACTGAAAAACTCAGGTCTGGAATAAAGCCCCCAGACACCCCCCAGGGCACCCAACCGTGCGTGAGTCATGACCACATTGAGCGCCCGGGGGAGGCTGGAGAGTCCATTCCGAGCAGAAAGTACTGGTGCTGTCGGTGCAAGCACAGACACCATGCCCAGTGTTGGAGGCGGGGGTGAACCCCATTCCCTTCTGTGAACACCCTCAACCTCAGACACATGAGAAGCTAAGGCCAGGCACCCCTTTGAAGGAGTATCCCATTTTTTACATCCCATTTAAAGCTTGCGGCATTCCATCACCTCAGGATTCTTACAATGGTCATGTGCAAAAAGATTTGGACTGCTTTTCCAAGGTAACACAGCTAGTGAGGGGGCACAGCCCCGGGCACTGCAGGTTCAAAGACCGGACGTTTGTGGAACCCACAGTGAGGCCTCAGCCAACCCTGAAGCACTCTGTCTCCTCCCCGCTCCCCACTAGGCTCGCAAAGTAGGCAAAGGTTAAACCTACAGAAGTCCCCACAGGTCCCCTGGCCGGCCCTGACACACCACCCTTACCAGCAACAGCTGCTCTCCCGGGCAGACACCAGGCTGGGCAGAGGCAGCGCCTTCCAGAGACCCCAGGTATTGTCAGGAAGCCGGCCACTGTCCTCATCTCTTGTAGGCGCAGAGGGCCCCAGGTGCAGCCCCGGAGGCCTCGGAGTCCGGATCAGCTTCTCGGCATCTCCAGCTGGGCTCAGCAGCCCACGTGACCAGCGCCCACAGCTGACTCGGACAGCAAGCAAGCCAGCCGCAAGTCCTAGCACCTGTGTATCTCCCATCATCCACCTGCATATTCGAAGGGCCTGTGGGCCCTGCCTGGGCTCCCCGGTGGGGCCAGCAGTTTGCCAGTATGTGGACATTGAACTAAATGAGAGTCCCGGCGAATCCCTGAGGTTTCTTTCTTCCGCCCCACCTCCTCTTGGGTCTGTCGGTGGGTGGGGCTGGCGAGTGGCCACGCAGGAACCGACCTTACTCTTCCCACTGGACATGGTGGCCTGGGATGGGCCACTGGCTCAGGGATTCAAGCTGCAAGGGCTCCTCCTCTGTCTTCACACCCTGGTGACCGCCCTGTGAGCCTGCTGGCTGCTGAAAAGCCAGCCGGCACACATCTTTCGGAGGCCTGTGACAATCAAGAAACTGAGTTCAACCCAGTGCTCTCAGCAGCTCACTGCTTCTCACACCTTCCAAAAACATGCATCCAAACCTAAAGAATGTTCCAGAAAACAGCCAGCCAGCACTAAGAGACGCCACCCACTTGCCTTGGGTGCTCCAGACCAATTTGTTAAATGAGTTAAACCTGCCATTGCTGTTCCCTCCCTCCCAATCCCCGCCCCATCTCAGTCGGATTCGCCTGGCTTCTCTCCATATTTTGTGTGCCCCCATCAAGGTGTCCCCGGGGCCGGGGCCTTTGGGCCACTGGCAGAACAGCCACGGCACTGCCCATGTCTGGGCCCTGGTTGGGCTGATCTCTCGAGAGGGTCCCAGCACCTTCCCTTGACTGTTGTGCACAGGGAGCTTGGGGGAAGGGGCTGGGAAACGCCCAGCTCAGGACCAGGCCCCACCTACGGCTGCAGATTGACTCCCATGACCCAGCTCCCCTAAGGGCAATCTGAGACATCCCCCCAAACACACACATACACAGCATGCATCCGGTCTCCCACTGGCTGACAGCAGCCCCGTACCCCCGGGGATGACTTGGGGATATTCTCATCCTAAAACAGGCTGCAAGGGACAAACCCCACTGTGTGATAGGGGAGGGGGAATGTGTCCAGGTCACACAACCAATCAGGGGGGACACAGAGGCGAGACCTGTGCCCTTGGCCCAGCCACTCTGCCTCATCAGAACTTTCTTATTCCTCGTCCAGCCACGAGCAAGCCATATGGTGGGGCCCAAAGGAGTGGGGGTATCCTTGACCTTAACCCCAGCTCGGAGAGGAGCCAGCCTGCTGCGGCCACCCCACCCCGCAGCCCTGGGCTGCCACAATTCCACGTAAGGGGAGAGCTGTGGGTAGGGTCCAGGGCATCCCCCGCCTGCCAAGTTTCCCTCCCACTCTGTGCCACTCCTGCAGAAACCCCTGGGACCCCTGGGACCCCTGCTGATGGGGAGAACATGCCCCACCACACCCTAGGTCATCTGTGGGCGGCTGCCTGCGTCCAGCCACTGGGAGCAGCACGTGAGGGCCCAGACATCAGCAGTCACGGCTCTAGGGCCCTCAGAGGGAAGCAGGTGGACAAAGACTGCACGGAGATGACCTCCCAGCACGCTGGGCTGGGGGAGGGGAAAGGCGGACCAAAGGCCAAGCCAGTCTCCCACAGCGGCTCTGATTGGGAAGGTGATGCCCAGGCCGTGCGTTGAAGAGGAAGCAGAGGTAGAAGTGGAAGAGAAGGGACAGGCATCTCCCTGCAAAGGGACAGACACAGCCAGCACCCCATTCCCCCGCCCCACCTGCTTCCTCTTCCTCCCTCCCTCCTAACTCACCTGGTCACAGCGCTGCTCTGACCACAAGAACCAGCCAGCCTCTGGCCTCCCTCTCTGCTGTCTGCTGGGTTTCCCACAATGCTCCTGGCCCCCAGACCTTGACCTTGGCTCCCTGACTCCTGCCGAGGTCCACCCACAATCTGGACCCCAGAGTTCAACACATGGGAAACACCTCTTATGCACCTGCTGCAGGGGGCTCAGCTAAGCTCAAGCCACCTTGGGAAACAGAAACGGTGCAAAGGAAGGTTCCCGGCAGGCTCTGGGGCAGGACCAAGTTCACCCAGGGCTGGGCAGGGAGCCCAAGGCTCAGAGCTGGCCACAGGGAGGGCTCACAAAGCAAGTCTGACCACGATGAGAGGGCTGGGGTGCCCTGATGGAGGGGCACAGCAGGCTGTGTGCTTATCAAGGCCCCCAGAGTGAAAGTTGCCCCTGTGCCTCTGCAGCATCTGTGACGATTCCCCCTTCCTACCTGGGGACCCCTCCCCACTGGGTACCTCCAGTCTCCCTGGGCAGGACCCCCAGAACCTCACCTGGGTTTGGCCAGGAGAGAAAATCCAGGGCTCCCACACAAGAGCACTTGGGATGCAGCACGAGGTGAGTCCCTGGTGTGCAGTCCTCACTCTGAGAGTCACTCACCCACTAAGGGAGCCCGAGAAAAACCCCTGCCTGGCCGTGGCCAAGGCCTCCCATCAGCTGCCACAGCCCTTCCAATCGCTTTCCTGTGGATCACATTATGGGCTCCAGCTGGCGGCTCCTAGCTGGCAGGTGCGTCGGGCCCTGGGGTCTTAGCTACTCCCCCAGTACCCTGCTTTCTCTCAGGTCTTCCGGCCCAGCAGGTGCAAAAGTTTCCTCACTCACAAGGGGGGCTCCCCCGCGGTTGCAGGGAAGCCTGTTCAGCACCTGTCAAAGCTGCCTTTGACTCCCTTTTGAAATCTGACGGTGAGGGGATGCAATGGCCACAAGGGGGCAGCAGAGACAGCAGCGTTACCTGGGCACAGTCCTCGGCCTCAGCAGTGCGGTTCTTGGCCTTTCCTGCACGTTGGAGTCACCTGGGGAGTTTAACCACCATCGCCCGCGCGCCAGGTTCCCACCCCTACAAATGGTGAGTCGGCGGGCCTGGGTGCAGCCCTAACCTCTGGCTCTTTTTATAGCGCCCCAGGAACTTCGACAAGGAAAGAGGAAGTGGAGGGCTGGCTGCAGCAGCCTCGCAAGGGCCAGACCTCCCCAACTCAAGGCAAGTTCACTGCCCATCAGGATCAAGGTCACCTGACATCTTGCCAAAGTGGCGGACCCTCCAGACCCACCCCAAGCCTACTGGATCAGAATCTGCATTTTGCCAGATTCTTCTAGTGCACACTGAAGTTTGAAAAAATGCTGGGCTTGGATTCCAGAAAGGGCCTTGGGAGATTCCAGTTCTGCACAGGTTATAGGTCACAGCGATTGAAGCCCACAGGAAGGGATCTGTTCACTCAAGGTCATTGGCCATGGACTGGGCGGGATAGCACAGACCTCATGACCCTACTCCTGCTGCACCTGCTCTTCCAGCCCAGAGTTGTGTCTGGGCACAAGATGGCAGTCAACAGTGGCAGGAGGTTGGTGGGGCCATGGAGCTTCCCATATGACTTGGGGGATCCCAGGTAAGCTTCTGTGTTCATATATAACTCAGGACATTCACCTGTGGTGTCAGCCAAGGACGGTGTCTCACCTTGAGCCATGCCGTGGAACCTTATTGGGACCTAGGAAAGCAGAGAGGGGAGAAAAGGATCCCAGTGGACATGCAGCCCTGGAAGCCTTCCTGCAGCCTGGGCTTGTGTGGGAGCAGGACAGGGCACCAGCAGCAGCTGGTGGAGGGAGGGACTGTGTTTCAGACCCCATGACCAAGAAGAGTGTAAAGCCTTAGTAGGGCAGGGAAGGCATCACCTGTGACCAGGGCACAAGTAAGGGCTGGGCAGCAGTGGGGAGTGAAGCTGGAATGGAATGGCGCTGATTTCAGGTGAGGACTCTGGCCAGGCAGAGCTAATGCAGATCCTGGGCTGGAGCTCACACAGACTCATGGGAGGTGAGGGGTCTGGGCCTTGGGACAAGGCTTGAAGCTCTCATCTCAAGGTCGTCAGCATTCGGCAGGGTCCAGACCCCAACTGGAAATGTAAACCAGACTCTTGTGAGCTAGAGCTGGCTACAAGGGAGTGGGCATGGTTACCAGAAGCTTCTTGCTCAGGCCACGCTGAGTGTCGGTGATGGCGCACGCTACATACCCCGTGTCCCGACTCCATTCTGCTCCTGACACGCTGACCTCCCAGGGCTTCAGTGCCTGGGCACCTCCTTGGCGTTTTCTGTGTCCCTTGAGTTGCTCCTTCAGTCTTTTCTTGCCTTCTAATTAAGCAGCATTCAATGAGCATTTCATAGCTAGTAGAATACTTTACACAGGGGAGTTTAATTCTACAAGACTGCGTAGAGATGGGTTTTGTTTGGTGACTTAAAGGTGAGAAAACTCAAGGACCAAGTGGGCAACGGCAGGAATTCAGGCCAGGCTGTTGTTGGCTCAGGCACCCTTGTCCCAGCCTCTCTCCATGACCTCCAAGGTGAGACTGCGCAGGACGCTGCCTGGGCCACTCCAGGACCTGCGGGCCACACTTTATCCCTTCCTAATTCATTTTCTGCCTGTTGTGGGACAAAGTTTCAATTCTCTGTCCCAAGCTTTGATTTTCTCCTTTGACCAACAGACTCACATTCCCAAAGGCCCACGGGATGCATCCACATGAACGTCGGTCCTCCCCCCGATAACCACCCAGCCCCATCTCCCAGGCCCGAATGCTCACCAGAGCTTGGGCAGCTCTGCCCTGCTATCGCCAGCAGGGCACTCAGTTCATCCTACCCAGAAGGCTCCTTCCTCGTGGCCCTGCTGGTCTCCTGCCATGGACTGTGGGATCCTGGGGGGCAGGTATCTGTCCTTGGTGCCTCTCTGCACCCAGGCATGGCAGACACAGGACCCCCATTCTTCTCAAACCAGCATCCCCTCCCAGTTCCCCCGTTTTGTTCATGAGACTCTTGTTCCCCCTGACCCATCGACTGCTACCCCATCCTCACTTCCCAACGGTCCTCTCGGCTCAGAACCACCTCCCAACTGCCTCTCGGATTGCTCGTGCACCCGCATTCCAGCAGCCCAACAGCTCATCTCCACCTCCAGTAAGCCGGGATGAGAGCCACCGTGCACCGCCTCTGGCTGGTGCTCAGCGTCTGGACGCCACCCTGCTTCTTACAACCTGCTGTTCCCAGGGCTGCCCGCCCCTTCCCCCTGAACCTGAACCATGCTCTGCTTTAACTAGTCCCTCGGATGTCAGTGTAGGTCTTTCCAAAGAACCACACTCTCCCAGGGGGCAGGAACTGTTTTATTTTTCATACCCTCAACGTCTCTCTCACACAAACTCATCCCTAAATACATTCTGAGTCAATGGACTGGGGGATTCTGTTTAAAAGTGTTTGGTTCATAGGGAGCATTTAAAAATACAGTGTGGATGTCAGCATATGAATGTCCTGATGTAAAAACTTAGAAGACTGTCTAGACCCAGCCCCTTCCCTCACCATGCACCTACTGCCCGGAAATGTGTTGACTATTCAAATATTTCCTGACTGAATAAGAGAAAGAGATGTTAAGTCTGCTACTCTAGGGGAATGTATTCCTAAGCACTGGAAATACCCAGAGAGCTAATTGAAAGCTCACTCCCCAAGCCCATTTATTTCCAAGACTTACTGATTCAGAATCTCTTCATTTGTTGTTAACTTTTAATTTCTGCTTTTAAAGCAAATTTTTGACTTAGAAACAGTTGTGAAAATAAAGTACCTACATACCTTTCACCCACCCACCCCAGATATTAACACTGCATAACTAACGTGGTGATCAAAACCAGAACACTCACATGGATGTACGTGCAGGAGCCTACTGGCTTTATTCACATTTAGCCAGCTGCCCCTTTGTGTCTTTCCTGTGCTCCAGGCTCCTCGTTGGCCCTTAGTCTCCTCCAGTCTCGGACAGTCCACGGTGTCTGCCTCTTACATGAGCAGAGTGCTGGCCAGTGCCTTTGTAGAACTTCCCTCGGTGTGAGCTTCTTACTTCCTCACGAATCCCTCCAGACTGTGCATGTGGGGCAAGGTTAGCACAGAAATGCTGTTGTATCTTCAGTACATTGTATCGGGGGTACATCATGCTCATAAATATACATGTCATATGATCCCACTTAATAGAAACATGCAGAATAGGCAAACCTCTGGAGACGAGGTGGATTTGTGGTTGTCTTAAGGTTGGGAGGTGGGTAAGAGTGCAAGGCTGCTAATGGGCACAGGGCTTCTATTGGGGGACGCTAAAACATTCCGATACGGGTTGTACGGTGACACTGCACAAATGTTTAAAAACGGATTATGATGAATATACAAAACCCCATCACATTGTGCATGTTAATGAGTGACTTGTGAATCATGAGGTTTTGTTTTTTTTTTTTAAGTAGTAAGGGACACTGCAAGTAGTGAGCAAACTAGTGAGAAAGAAAAATGCATTGAATGAGAAAATGTGGACCTTCTTGACTGCACATTTAGGCACCTCCCCCAGCTACCTGAAGAGGACACCACAGCTGTGCATCGCTGTAAACCAGCCACTCTTGGCCAAGACAACTGTGTCCAAGACCCCATCCTCCCATGGAAAGCCATGCCTCACAGGGCTGAAAGAATCCCAGTTTTCTCCTCAGCTGGCTCCCTGGCACCCAACAGTGTGTGATATTTTTTGACATTCTGACAAATTATTTGTGTGAGCTCAGCTTTCACGGTGGATACCACAATAGTTCTTCATAGCTACTGAGCACTTCCGGGTCCTGGGCCTCATTCTGAACCCTTTGCCTAGACCACCCCCTGGACCCCTACAGAGTCAGGACCAGCATTGCCCTGTTCTGGAATGGAAGCACACGATGTCAATTCCCAAGCCAACACAGGTGGTAGGGATGGCTGCAGAAGGTTTTCAACCCAGCTTTCAAAACCCACCCTGGCTCCACACCTAGAAATATGCAAGGACAGACACTGGCAGAGTCCATCAGGTAGCAGGTGCAGAGTCCCCGAGACAGGTGAGCCTCAGGGACTCAGACTCCACCCTGATAGCAACCACAGGGCCCTGGAGGAAAAACCAACAGCAAACATCCCAGCCCTTACGTTTGTCTGCCCAGCCGCAGCTGTGTCACTCAGAATAAGAGCGGCAGACCAGGGCTCTGCCAGTACAGGACCTCCTTTGTCGAGGCTCCGGGAGCAGCAACTGGAAAAAAGCATACTGTGAGCTGCAGACAAAACCACATTCTTCAGGCCTCTCTTTGGCATAAAGATGATCTCTCAGAGGTAAACTGAGGCAGGGATGGGCTAGCAGCTGGTGGGGGTGAGGGAAGAGAGGTGGCTGAGACGGGACAGCATGCTGTCCCCAGGGTGGGCTAATGTCCTCCAGCAAGGATTCACAGCAGAGCTGCAGCACCAAGAAGGGTGGGGACTGCAGCTGGAGGGTCTCGGCACACACAGAGAGCTGCCTGGTGGGTGGGGCTTGGATTCCCACCCCTACTCCTGATTGTGCAGAGGTCAGGGGGAGCCTGTGTGCTCCATCTCCAGACTCTCCCATCCCACCCAGCTTGGGGCCACCCTCTGCCCCTTCTCTTTCCCCTCCTGCCAGAATTCTCATGTGTCTCTGGTCCCATTGGCCCCAGCTCCAATGGCCCCTGGCCCCATGGATGCCCCCACTCCTCCTGGCTGGTTGGTTCTGCTCACAGAGGCCCAGGGAACACTGGAGGAGGTAGGCACACCCTGGAGCGCCTGGCTGCCTGGAGAAGTACAGGGGCCAAGGGGCACAGGAATGTGTCTAAGACAGAGGCCAGGCAGAGAGGGCCTTCTGTCCTCTGGACATCTAGGAGGCGGTCCCAGTGACTGCCCCTCTGCCACTTGCACACCCGGTCCCTGAGCATCAGTCTACGGGGAGGAGGATGGGGAACAATTTTCTCTCCTTCATCCCAATCCCCAGAACAAACTGATGTCTCAAAACACATGGAAAGGAATGAGCAATGTTCTAAACACATTGTCACATCTAGAAAAAAGATCAGAAGTTTAGGGACATTCCTGGAGGCCATCAAGGGGCATAAGAGGAATCAGTCCCAGGAGGAGTCTGGGCTTGAACATATCAAATTAAATTTTAGTGGCAAGGGGCCAGTGGCATGGCGCCAGCATCCCATATGGGCGCCAGTTCTAGTCCCGGCTGCTTCACTTTGATCCAGCTCTCTGCTATGGCCTGGGAAAACAGTAGAAGATGGCCCAAGTCCTAGGGCCCCTGCACTCACATGGGAGACTGGTAAGAATCACCTGGCTCCAGCCTTTGCAGCCATTTGGGGAGTGGACCAATGGACGGAAGATTTGTCTCTCCCTCTCACTGTCTCTAATTCTACCAGAGTCTCTAACTCTAACTCTACCTCTCATATAAATAAATAAAATATTTTTTAAAAAAATTCTATTGGTGGGGGAGGTCTGCTTGTTAATTTGGAACCAGAGAAAAGAAGATATGGAATAGTTGGGAATCCCCAGAAATATGACAAGACTACACGAGACCGAATAGCACTTAGCACGGTGGTTAAAGACCTTGTTTTTTTTTTTTTTTTTTAAGGTGTATTTATTTATTTGAAAGTCATACTTACAGAGAGAGAGGAGAGGCAGAGAGAGAGAGAGTGGTCTTCAATCCCCTGGTTCACTCTCCAATTGACCGCAACGGCCGGAGCTGCGCCGATCTGAAACCAGGAGCCAGGTGATTCTTACCAGTCTCCCATGTGGGTGCAGGGGCCCTAGGACTTGGGCCATCTTCTGCGGCTTTCCCAGGCCATAGCAGAGAGCTGGATCAAAGTGAAGCAGCCAGGACTAGAACTGGCACCCATATGGGATGCTGGCGCTTCAGGCCTGGGCGTTAACCTGCTGCGCCACAGCACCGGCCCCTCTTTATGCATTTATTAACGCAGGCTCCAAATACATAAACAGAATGCTTGCATCTCCCCAATGAATTGAATCCAAACACTTATGAAGAGTTACGTCCAATATTTTTTTTTTTGCTTTATAGCATATGTTGTCTAATATTAATAAACTCACTGCCTTGAGTTAGTGTATTCATGAATTAACTTTATATATATATATTTGACAGGTAGAGTTGGACAGTGAGAGAGAGATAGAGAGAAAAGTCTTTCTTCCCTTGGTTCACCCCCCAAACGGCTGCTACGCTACGCCAATCCGAAGCCAGGAGCCAGGTGCTTCCTCCTGGTCTCCCATGCAGGTGCAGGGCCCAAGCACTTGGGCCATCCTCCACTGCCTTGTCGGGCCACAGCAGAGAGCTGGACTGGAAGAGGAGCAGACGGGACAGAATCCGGCACCCCAACCAGGACTAGAACCCAGGGTGCTGGCGCCGCAGGCAGAGGATTAGCCTAGTGAACCATGGCGCCAGCCAACTTTTTGTATTCTTTATTGTCACATTTTCTGTATCCTAATGCTTTAACTTGCTTTTAAAAGATTGGCTTATTTAGCTGGTGTTGTGGCAAGCAGGTAAAGCTGCTGCCTGCAGTGCCTGCATCCCATATAGGCACCAGTTCGAGTCCTGGCTGTTCCACTTCCGATCCAGCTCTCTGCTGTGGCCTGGGAAAGCAGTAGACAATGGCCCAAATCCTTGGGCCTCTGCACCCACGTGGGAGACCTGGATGAAGCTCCTGGCTCCTGGCTTTGGATTGGCACAGCTCTGGCTGCAGCCAATTGGTGAGTGAACCAGTGGATGGTTCACTCTCTCTCTGCCTCTCCTCTATCTGTGTGTAATTTTTTCAAATAAATAAATAAATCTTTAAAACAAACAAAAAAGAATGGTTTGTTTGTTTGTTTGTTTGAAAGGCAGCGGCCAGGGAGTGGTGGGGGAGAGAGAGAGAGAAATTTTCCGTCTGCTGGTTCACTACTAAGGCTGCAATGCCCTGGCCAAAGCTAGCAGCCGCAATGTCTCTTTTAAACATACAGAAAGGTGGGCATCATGGTACAGTGGGTTAAGCCATTTGGGACATTCACGTCCTAAATGAGAGTGCTGGAATGGGGGCCTAGCTCTGATTTCAATCCAGCTTCCTGCCGACGTGTACCCTGGGTGGTGGCTCAAATATTTCGGTCCCTATCATCCATGTAGAAGAGTCAAATGGAGTTTCCTGGCTTCTGGCTTCAGCCTGGTCCAGTCTCAGCTGGCAAGGGCATTCAAAGAGTGAACCAACAAATGGAGGATCTCTATTACTCTGCCTTTTCAATAGATGTTTCAAGGATACATATGGGGGCCAGCATGGTGGCATAGTAGGTTAACCCTCCGCCTGCAATACTGGCATCCCATATGAACGCCGGTTCTAGTCCTGGCTTCCAATCCAGCTCCCCCGCTAACGTGCCTATGAAAGCAGCGGAAGATGACCCAAGTGCTTGGGCCCCTGCACTCACATGGGCAATTTGGAAGAAGCTCCTGGCTCCTGGCTTCGGACCCAAGAGGCCCAGTCCTGGCTGTTGTGGCCATTTAGGGAGTAAACCAGCAAATGAAAGATCTATCTTTCCTCCTCTCTCCATAACTTTGCCTTTCAAATAAAAAATAAATTTTTAAAATATATATACATATAACTGAGATTTTGTAATTGGTCATATAATCTACACCGATTAATAGGACTACTTAATCCTTTTACTTTTAATATAATTACTGATGTATTTGGATTTTAATCTACCATTTCAATAAGCTTTTCTTTCTGTTTTACCTTTTCTTTGTTGATTCTTTTTTTTTGTTTTGTTTTGTTATCCTGTACATGTATTATTTTCCCTCTGTTATTTCTTGAATATGATTTTTCCACCAAACTTACACAGCATGGCTCCCAAGAGGGTGGAAACTTAATCCAATTATTATGGTTGGGGTGTTTAGACTGAATCCTGCTGGCTTGATAAGGAGAAATAGATGTGCACTCTCCCTGTCTCTCGCCATGTCATACTCTGTGCCACCCCAGGACACTGCCAGCAAGAACACTGTCACCTGAGGCTGAACCAATGGGGCCTGCCCAATCCTGCACCACAAACCTCCAGAACTATAAGCCAAAATAAACCTCTTTTCACAAAGCTATGTGATCATGGTAGTGAAGAGCTGGCCAACACATGCTTAATCTGCCTGTAAGCTGTATACTGGATTAACATCCTTGCAGTAGTTAATCTAGATGCTTCTCTAAAACTACCGGTAACTGGGACTCTCACCTTCTTTCCCAAGGGTTTTAAGAGTTCTCTTAATCCATCACTCCCAATTGCTGTGCCTTTGTTTTTGATTATCCTGGGTAGACAAGTGTATGTAGGAGTGGAGTTTCTGGGTCGTGTGGTAACTGTTCAGCATTCTGAAGGCATCCAACTGTCCAAGTGGCTGCACCAGCTTACAAGCCCAGCAGCAGTGCAAGAGGATTCCAGGTTCTGGGCATCCTCACCGACACTTGCCGTCTTTTTTCCTACAGGGCGGGAAGTGAGACCTCCCTGTGGGCTTGATTTGCCTTTCTCTAAGGACTAATGATGCAGAGCACATTTGAGAAACATCCATTCAAATCCTTTGCCCTTTTAAAAATCAGACCACTTGTCTTCTTACTGTTGAGTTGTGAGTCCCTTTTTGCAAATATAAGTTCCTTGCCAAAAACGTGACTTGCAAATATTTTCCACCACAATGTGAATTATCTGTTCACTTTTTTAGTTTTGATGAGCCATAATTTATTTCTGAAGAATTAAATATTGCAGATGGAGCTGAAGCCCTCCTCTATCCTGCTGTGAGCTGGTATCTCTCCAGAGTACCACGATTCTGAACTTGATCTTGGTAACTCCCATGGCTTTTTTTTTTTTTTCCCAGGTTGTCTCAGCCACGCCAACGTTGAGCCAAGAGGAGGAGGCAGAGAACTGGAAAGCAAGCTGGTGAGGCTATTTCCCAGAGTTCATAGGAAATGGGATTTTTGAAGTCCATGAAAATGAGAGCCCTTCAAAAAAAGTCCATGAAAATGCACCTTATGAAGAGAATGCGTTTCATTTTTTCGTACAATACTTCCCAAGAACTTTTCAAAGTACCCTCTTAGGTAGCATTTTTTCAAGAGTTGGGGTTTTACCAGCCAGGAGAAAGCCAGATAAAATACTTCCTCAGACACAAAGGAAACGACCCTGAAACATCGACGTAGGCAGCTTGCCTGGCACCAAGTGTAAGTGCTATCTACTGAGCTGCCACACTGTATTGCACAGGTTCAGGGTAGGTACTATTTCTGAATATTTTCGACCCACATTTGGTTCAATCAGCAGATATACAGGCCTGATGGTCCATATGTTCTTTTTTTTTTTTTTTTTTTTTTTGAGCATTCTTATGAATCCAAAAAATTCCTTGCTGCCCAAAAGAGGTCACAAACAAAACTAAGTCTGGTCTAAAATTCCTTCCCTACGCTGGCAAGAACAGAGGGAAACTGTGAACTGTGCCTCCACATGCTGACCACAGGCCTCAGCCACCCAGCACAATGACTGTTATTTGCAAGAAATGGACACATGTCCAGGCCATATTGGGTTTTTGCTATGCTATTTTATTAACTACAGAGGCCAGTTCCCACCAAAACCCAGAAATCACTGGTAGAAAAAAAATCCCAAGCCATCTATTAAAAACCTGGGAGTGCAAGGCCAAGGTGGAGGGGTGGCAGGTACTGAAGCTGTCCAGCAAGGTGAGGTCACACACCCGCCACGCCCCAGCCACGATGGCCGTCGTGGGTCTCCCCGGGCAGGCGTAAGGCACGTGGCCATCAGTACAAGAGCTGGTACACCGTGGCACTGTTCCTGCTGCCCGTCACCAGATATCGGTTGTCAGAGGACACATCGCAACACAGGATTTCTGAAGGTTCCTCCACCTAGAGGGGAGAGGCCGACAGAGGGATCACCTGTAGGGGTGGGGCTGGGCTGGCAGGAAGCTTCATTTAGGGCTAGTACAAGGCTTGGTGGAGACCCAATCACTGTCCAGTCAGGGCCAGGTGTCAGGGCTCACACGGAGCCCGTGAGCTCACAGGACTCTAAGTCCTCAGGCCCATAACAGCTGGCCCAGGATGTCACCTCACAGCTACTTCCCTGCACTCTCTGGGACCCATCAACTGACTACAAATCCGAGTGCCTGGCCTTGCACAGCCCCCTTCCGGTACCTGCAACAACCTTTGCAGAGAGGGTGCCGCGATGCAGTGGATGCTCTCGTCCAGCGTGGTTACAAAGTAGCTCCCTGGCGAAGGAAAGACCAGGTGAAGAAGCCAGAGACCACGTCTGCTTCTGGTTCCAACCAGTGCCCGTTCTCAGCTCGACCATGGAAAGGGCCACTCTTTTCTCTGCTTCCACTTTCCTACCTGTGAAGATCAGTCACGACCCAAACCCTTCCCTCATCTGTCCCCACCCTCCTACCCCAAGCAGGACCGTGCTGAACAACAGGACAATCAAAGAGGGCTTGGCGTCTCTCCTGTCTGCCTGTCTTGAGGCTGCCAGTCTGTGTAGGAAGCTATGACTACAGAAGGAGCCAGAAAAGCAAAGAAAGATCAGAAAGCAAATTCTAAACAGCACCCGCACGAGTTCCCCAGCTGCTCACTCACCACAGGAGGCAAACTTGAGGTTGTGGTGGTGGACGTATCTTTGTCTGACAATCTTGAACTTCTCTGTCCGCTGAGTGTGCAGGATGACAACGTTGCTCGTTCTCAAGCCCACTAACACCCACTCCTCACTGGGGTCATGAGTAATGGTAAGGATCTGCTGGGGACCAGGCTTGGGGTCAGCGCTCAAAGTTGCCCAGGCTGCCACTCATGCCCACCTCTTTGAACTTGGACCCCGCCCCTGCATGCACCCACAGCCCACCTCGTGCTGTAAATCATGCCGCTGCAGCCTCTCAGTGCTCCTCAGGTCCCAAGAGTACAAACTGGTGTCTTCACCTCCCGTCCAGAACTTATTGCCTGCGACGTCAATGCATCGGGACCCGTATTTGGGGACTTCAAGCTTCCTGGGGAAAACAGCTCAGAGGTTCACAGGCTTTCACAGGTTTGGTTCTCCTGGAATTTCCAGGGCCAGGAAGCCCCAGCCAGATTCCCCACACTTGGCCCAGCCTGCTGCCCAGAGGGGACACGGATCTCACCGTCAAGGCCTCCCCGGGCTACAGCTGAGGGGCTCTGGAGAGAGCTCATACCTGATCAGCATCTGGTTCTGCAAATCCCAGATCTCAACAAGTCCTCTGAAACAAGCCAAGCAGATATGGGCATCAGAGGAGACTGCCAGGGAGCAGCACACAGGGCCCGTGGAAGCCAGCTGTGCTCTGACACGAGGCGTGGGCTCCAGGTCCCAGAGGGTCAGGGTCTGAGACATGCCCCCCGTGATCAGGCTCCGCTCATCGGGGGACAGCTTGCAGGTGAGGACGCAGTTGTGAGGATCCTGCAGGAACAGAGCTCCTCGTACCACTGACACAGGGTCTCGTGACAGAGGCCCTGTCTGCATCCCCCAGCCCGACCTGGATGCCGCTCACCTCGAAGTCCAGCTGGGCCTGGGGGGGCTTGTCCCAGGCATGCAGAGCACTCTCATCCCATACCCTGATGTAGCCAGAGCCACACGTGTATACATGGTGGGTTGAGCCGCTGATGGCCATGGCGTGGACTCGCTTTCTATGGCGCAGTGTGCCAACCTTCCACAAGCCACTCGGGGTCTGCTTCTTGACCACCAGTTCATCAGGAACAGGCGGCTGGGGAGAGGAGCCAGTGAGCAGCCATGAAACTGTCATGGCCACAGCCTACCATGATCCAAGGGAAAGCCTACCCCCGGTCTCTAACTGAATTCCCAACCAGACATCAGTCCTATGGCAGGACCTGGCTCCTGGTCCTCTAGAGCTTAACTCTTGAAGAGGACCTGGTGCCCATGCCTCGTGTCAGCTGAAGGCCCCACAGATCAAGATGGTGGGAAGAGCAGGTGGCCCGGGACACCACCACCCATGGGGAGGAGAGCGTGGACACACCCTGACTTGGGAAAGGGAGGATCCTGAGTGTTAAGGACAAGACGACGACACTCACAATGGCTCTGAGGAGCGCCTGGACTTCGCTGGGAGGGGATGAAGAACAGGGCTGGCCTGCAGGGAAACAGCAATGCCCAGAGAGAGTGTCAGGAGTCCCTCGCTCCAGAGAGAAGGCTCCTCTCCTGAGCCCTGTCCCGGCCGGCTTGGGCCACCACCCCACCCCACTGGCACTGTCACAGCTGCCACTTACCGAACGCAGATCCTGGCAGAGAGCTATGACAGACGTGGAGGAGAGAGAGCAGACAGAACATGAAACTCAGGGCTCCGTGCTGATTCCCTCCCCCCACAGTGCGGTGCCCCCCACTTGGTCTTATTCCAGCGAGACACCCACCCCGGACCGGACCCTGCTGCTTCTGCTGGTTCCAGCAGCGTGGTCTTGGGCCAAGATGTGTCTGGGGCGTGGAGGCACCACTGCATCTGGGACATTTCATTTCCATCTTGAGAAGCTGGGCCATGCTGCCTCTGAGGGTCTGGGGGCAGCTGGGGGGCTCCAGGCAGACAGTCCAGCTGGTGCCAAGAGGAAATCCCAGGGCTTTCTGGCATAGTCCTCATCTCTTCTGGTTCATCATAAACCCTGAGTACACTGAAGGAGGCTTCTTCCTTCTCTCCACTCATGTTTTCAGGGCAAGGAAGCACCTGGGCCACTGCTTCAGGGCTCCACAAAGAAATCCACCCTGCAGATCCGGGGTCCCCAGTCCATCCTGACCCCCTGTAGCAGCAAAGAGAAGAGAGGCACACAGGCACCACGGGGGGCTGCGCATGAGAAGGAGAGAACACAGAAGGTTGGCTGCCAGCTCACGTTTCATACCCAGTGCTGGCAGCCATGGCGTTGAGGCAAAGCCTCACACGAGCGTTTGGAGATGCGGGTAGCAGGTTTAAGGGTTTCCTTTCACAGATGGACTCCATTCCTGGTCACAGAAAACGTAACTCACTTTCTATTCTGGCCACACATGTTACAGAGTAGGGCTCATCCCCAGTGTGAAACACAGGGCAACGGGAAACACCGCAGGCACACAGGGTCCCTGGCACCCCAGAGGAGCTCTCACGGGGCGACTCAAGTTCCTGCAGACACACATTCTTCGCCGGGGGTGGGGGGGGTGGGGGGGTGGGGCCAGGGTGTATGGCAGGAGGAGGCCGGCTTGGCGGAGACTAGTACCTCGAACCCTCTGGGACAATGCTGAGAACACAGTGGAATCACACAAGTATGATACTCAGTACTGTGTTAGACTAGGGCAAGGGCACTTCCCATAGTCTGTGCAAGAACAAAATCAAGATAGGTGCAAAAAACTGAAATCCACACGTAAGCTTTACATTCTGTACTTTTCCTGAACTTTTTGAACATTCCTCATATGCATGGATTTCAAACATCTGCGCACCAAAGTGAGATTACTTCAATTCCCTTTCTCATGAAAGAGTACGCTCCCACTGCTGCAGGTGGAAAACAGTGTGGTTAGTTGTGGACGGCTTCCTTCAGGGAGGTTCCCTCACAGTCTACCCTAGGAAGGCCCAGTGGAGACCGGAGCACAGCAGGAGTCTCAGAGACACCATGGCTGCTGCGGTGGCCAGTGGCCATCCCAGTGAGGGGCGACGGCTCGGCAGCCGGGCTCAGTCCTTGGTTCTAACTGAAGGCTAAAGCAGGCACCAGGGAGAGCCCGGGCTGCCCGCCCTGTGGAAGACACAGAGGACAGCTTGGTCACTTGCACCCTGCGGCTGGCCCTGAACTAAATGATGTACACAGCGGATTCTCATTTTACCCCACAAGTGAGTGGGCCACATTCTACTGATTTTAAAAACCAGAGCTCAGAGTGGGTGAGCACAGGTCGATGGTCAAACAGCTGGAAGCACAGAGCAGCTAGAGGCATGGGCCCCAGCAATCTCCTTCCCCTCTTCCCCACAGGAGAAGGTAGGCAGTCCCCACCACCAGGACCAGGGCAGCACACTCCGGCCTAGTATTCCCACTTGCAGGATTTATGCCAGGGTGCAACTGGACATATGCCAAGCAATTTGAGGGAACTGCAAAAAATTCATGGGAAATTGAATTAAAAGATAAGGTTATTTTTGTGCAAAACCCTTCAATGTTTAATTCCACTTTTCCATTAATTTTTTAAAGAACCCTCTTAACATACAAGCTGAAACATCACAGTGCAGGCCAAAACCTAAAAGGCCAGATAGGAGGGAAGTAAAAGAGTCTATAACCACAGAGGAATAGTATACAGCTGTTAAAAAGAGCAAGGATTCTGGAATTGACATGGAAAACTACAAGGTGTATTAACAAGGCAGGCTCAGAACCACATGAAAAACATGCAGCTTCTGAGAAGCATGGGAACTGGCAAATAACAAAGAGTAGGAGAGAGATTTGCCATTGCAAAAACTTGGTACTGGCCAGTTTCGGCATGCTGTGGATATCTGCATCTAAAGTAAAAACTGTTGGAGCTGCAGCCTCTTTCAGAGCCAAACCATCTCCTTCTCATCGTCCCAGGAGTCGTGGTTGGTTGCTTACAATTTCACGCATTCTCCCTGACACACAGCAGGCCTCCTTCACCGGGGGTCCCTAGAGCTGCAGCTGTGGTGAGGATGAATGCGTGCAGTGCAGCCTCCAGCTTGGGGCCCCGCAAGCAGTGATGCACCATTGCCGAGGCCCGCGCTGGGGGTGGGTAAAGCTTAAAGCCAGTGAAGCTGTTTGACCAGGAATTCAGACCTCATACTAGCTGGAATTTCATCCGAAGAGTAAGACAAGGCTTTCCAGAAAGAGCACAAGGAACAGTCAGTATCGCTGCTTCCCCCTCTCCCTCCCAGAGCTGGGAATGCAAGGGCCCCCCCACCTCCCAAACAGATCTCCCTCAAAAGCCTCTAGACAAAATGGGGGTGCCAGGGACTCCTGTGGCCACAGCAAGCACCTCCACCACAGGAAACTCACCTGTGAGGGCAGAAGGCCAAAGCCCAGGGAGAAGTCAGTGGAGCAAAGGCCCAGCCAGGCCAGGACACCCTCTCCCAGCCAGGGACCCTCCCTTTCCACTCCCGCCCACTGCCCTAACATACAGGGTGGATAATCAAGCCCTGAACCTGATCCACAGCCAGGTGTCCTGGGCCCGAAAGGCCTGTCAATCACCTGGCATAGGCCACAACCAACCTGCTAAGCCTTTAGGGCCCCACTTCCACTACCACTTGAGTCTCTGAGTGGGAAAAACGGTGGGGACCCACCAGGCAAGTCTGTGGCAAGAAGAGTCAGAAACTTGGAGGCGCAGTGGTCTTTGGATTGGGGTCCAGCCCACAACAAGAGCCAGCTGGGCAGACAGGGAGTTAGGTCGAGCTGCTCTGCAGAGCCAGGAGCCAAATTCCTCTCTGCAGGTGGATCCCCTCTGCTCATGAAGGCCGGTCTGGGCTGAAACCAATAATGAGGACTGATGGGCAGGAGGTGGGGCCACTTGGCTTTGCTTGAACCTGCCCGGCTCTGTGCCTCTGAGAGCTAGGGCCAGGGAAGTCTTGCATCCCCATGGCCACTTTGTCCAGGGCTTTGTATGTTTGATCACACATCACTGCCCCTGTGAAGGGGTTGCATAGACAGATTTCTGGGCCCATCCCCCAGAAATTCTGATCTGGGAAGTCTGTAGTGGGGCCCAAGACTTTTTATTTCTAGCAAGTTCTCTGGTGATGGTGAGGACGCCACTGGCCTGGGGACTGATGTGAGGGGTATAACACGTAACCCTTGGTCTGGTGGCCCTTTCTGGCAGAAGGGGAAGGGGTGCTGAGGCAAGTTCAACTTGCCTTCGGCCGTGGCCATGCCTTCCTCCCACTGAAACTGCTCTTTGCTCTACTCAAGTCTCTTCCTCATTCATTGAGTAGACATCCTGAAATGCTGCTGCTTAGAGAAAGATCTTTTACCACCCTTGACCTTCAACCCCAAAGCTCACTCACTTTCCCCCTTCACTGGCACAATCCATGTCCCAAAACTCCTGCTGCTGCCTTTTGCATTCAAGGTAATCCCAGACACCTTAGCCTGGCATTTAAGATCCCCCTGATTGTACTTCTGCCAAACCTGATCTCCATATACTTAGCAGCACATTTCTACCCTCAGGTTTTGTTCATGCTCTTCCCTCATCCAGGAAATGTTTTTCCCTGCCCACTCCTGGGCACTCTGAGCTGGGCCTACACCAAGGACTAGAGACAAGGCCAGGCCTGAGTTCTTAAGGAGCTCCTAATTGACAGGGACTAGAGGGGGGTCTTAATATACACATCAGTCCCTATCCTGACACCTGATCCATTTCTGGTGAATTATGTCTGTCTTTGATTCTCACAGGGAACACCATAGTGAAGCATTCTGGGCACAGATTGTATGCCCAATTGGGAGAAATGAGCATTAACTCAGGGCTTAGGGCCTTGCAGATACTTGTTTTAGGTCCCATAAAATGGGCAGAAGACCTAGAAAGCAAATCTAAGCTCAAGCGCCATCAGAACGTGTCTGGGAGAGGCCCTGACTGAATCGCAGGCATCCTTTACAGACTTTGTGAGACACAGGTGTAACAAATGTCTTCCACCAATCTGTTCTGCCCTTCTCCCTGCCTTCACGGTGTCCTTACATGAACAGAAGTTATTCTCCTTAAATTCCCTTTGTCTTAAAGCAACGTTTGCTGACCCCAATAGCATGAACATATATACGCCCTAGTTTTCTTCTAGGAGCTTTGGTGTGTTCATTATGAACACATTCAGTGTGCAAGTTAGGATGTGGCAGGGTCTGGAAAGGGCCTTGGAGGGAAGCCTGGGTCTCTCAGCAGAGGCGGTGCATGGTGGAGAGGAGCTGGATCCTGCCTCTTCCAGGCTGCATGAGCTTTGACAGGTTCCACCTTATGCTTCTGTTGACTCCTCTCTAAAACAGAGCGGAGGGGCTGGCACTTGGGACATGATAAAGATGCTGCTTGGGATGCCTGCCTTCTATACTGGTGTGCCTGGGTTTGAGTCCTGGCTCTAGTTCTGGTTCCAACTTCCCGGAAAGAGGTGAGGGCTCGAGTACTTGGGTCCTTGTTACCCATGTAGGAGACCTGGATGGAGTCCCGACTTTGGCCTGGCCCAGCCTTGGTTGGTGTGGGCATTTGATGAATGAATCAGTGGGTGAAAGATCTCTCTGTGTCTTTGTCTCTGCCTTTCAAAGTAAATAAATACTAACTAATTAAGTATTGTGCTGACAAGATTATACCCTGCGGCCAGACTCAGTACTGAAGCAGTTCTAAGGGCCTCAGGAGAGGAAAAGGGAAATGAGAGGACTGCTGGGGGAGTGAAGACGCTGGGGGAGGGGATTCCCGGAAGGGGCACAGGGGCTGGATCACTGTTGAGCACTGGGCACACACTGCGTGCATTATCCCAGTCCATGCTCATAGTTGCCCAGGGCTGGAAATTTGAATTAACAGAGGAGCAGAGAGTTTAGGTCATTTCCTGAAGGTCATGGAGCAAGGACAGGCTAGAGCTAAGGCCCAGGCCCAGGTTGGCACAAACAGGCCCACCTGGCCCCCTACCAGGCTGCAAGGATATGGGGGAGCACGGCCAGACAGGGGCCACTGGCATAGGCACACTCTCAGGCCAGACGCTCCATTATGAAGAATTAAGCTGCTAAATGCTGAGAAGACACGGAAGCGGGGGACATCTGAACAAAAAAAAAAAGGGGGCAGCCTGAGGAGTGCAAGAGTCAGGGCAGGTGATGGTTGTCAAACTCCAGAGGCAAGTGAAAGTCACTCAGCTGCTCTGAGAAGAACCTGATGGAGAGATGGGGAAGTGCTGCTGTCCCTCAGCCTTGTCCCCGGGTGGTGGGACCCAGCCTGAGCCCAGGCTGTGGCATGGCTGAAATTTGGGTGCAGGTGGGCAACTGGCAGGACTCCCTGGACCACAGCCATCTGAAGCAGGGTGGAGCTGCTCCCAGGCAGAGAAGAAAGGAGGCCCATGACAGTAGGCACAGGTGGCCTCGTCCTGCTTCCTTGCCACCTGTCCACGCAGGTGCTCGATTAGCACCATGCTCCTGAGCCCCATTGCACTTTGGAGGATGCAAGGCTGAGCCTGCACACCTGGCCCTGACCCTGTGGGTCTCAGTGTTTTGGGGGAAAGCAGACAGTGGAACGTGACAAGGTGGGGCTGGGGGAGCACAGAAAAGGGCACACAGCCCAGGAGCGGGAGGTGGCAGGTGCCTGGAGGGATCTGAGGCAGGAGGGTGGGAGGAGAGCATGGGTGATGTCCCAGGCAGTGAGAATGGCAGGTGCAGAGATCTGGGGGAGACGTGTACTTGAGCCACTGAGAGACTTTCTAGGAACTGGGGCACAGAGGGTGTGTGTTACGGGGGAGGGGAGAGCAGGAAGGTGGAGAGTGGGGAGGCGCCGTGGGGTCTGTGCTGGCCAGAGGGACATGATCAGACTTGTGTGTCACAGTGACTCTGCCTGCTCTTCAGCAGATGGATTAAAGGAAGGGGCAACCTTAGAGGCCGGGAGACCAGTTAGAAGAAAAGATGCCAAACATCACTGGTTGTGAAAGAAATGTCAATCAGAAGCAGGATGAGATATCCCATAACACTCCCAGGATGGCTACCACAGCGATGACCGGAAGCACAGAAAACAGACGCTGGGGAGAACGTGGAGAAAAACTGGACCCCTCACACACTGCTGGCAGGGATGCGAGATGGTGCCGCCCCTGTGAAAGTCTACTCAGCAGCACCTCCGAAAGCTAAACTCGGTCTCCCTTTTCTCGCTCTTTCAAATAAATAAAATTTTATTTTCAAAAAGGAGGGGCAGGTGTTTAGCATTGCAGTTAAGTTGCCTTTTGATGCCCACATCCCATACTAGAGTGCCTAGGTTTGAGTCTCAGCTCCACTCCAGTTCTTGTTTCTGCGGCTGCACTTCCTCGGAGGTCACATATGCTGGCCCAAGAACTTGGGACCCTGCCACCCATATGAGAGATTTGGATGGAGTTCCCAGCTCTTAGTTTCAGCCTGGCCCAGCCCCGGCCATGGTGAGCATTTGGGGAATGAACCACTGGATATTAAGTCCGACCCCTCGCCCCTGTCCCCCTCCATGCTATGGCCAGCTCGGAGGCCCAGAGCCAGGAGCCGGGAGCCGGACCCACCTAGTGCTCAGGCTGCGCCTACTGTGGCCAGCAACTCTAGTCTGGGATCCGGTGCGTTGGCAGCCCACACCAGCAGTACGTGGGTGGCGGGGCCAGGGGCTGGGGGCTCGGGGCTCGGGGCTTGGCACCGGCACACACGTACCAGGATCCGCAGACAGCCCTTACCATGACTGGATGCAGCCAGAGGAGCCGGACTCAGAGCGCAGTGCCGTGGGCAAAGGCTGCATGGAGGCTGGGCGTGGGCTGAGGGTAGGTGGGATTTAAGGAGCCAGTAGGGGGTGGGGGCCACGGTTCAGGAAAGCACTTGGGTTCCCGCCCACGCAGCGGGGAGGCAGAGGACTTGGGGCGAAGACGAATCCTGGAGGGGGCTGGGTGTGCTGAGTGCCTGGTCTTCGGAGATTCCGGGCCCCAGAGTTAGAGGAAGGGGCTCCTGGGACCCTTCTCCTCCCCTAGGCTGGGGGCTCATCACGAGTTCTGCAGCTGGCTCCCCACTGCCTGGCCGAACTCTGGCAGGTAGAAGGGCCTCCCAGAGGGAGCAGAAGAGGATGTGGAAAGGAAAGGGTGTCCTCAGCTCCTGGCCAGGCCACAGGACAACAAAGGGTGGCGTGGGAGGCTGCCTAGGGTACAGCAGAGACTTCAGAGGCAAAGAAACCAGAAGCCTCTTTTCACAACCCCAGCCTCACTGCAGAGAGGGGACACCAGGCCCTCAGAGAGCTGGGCCCAAGACACTGCAGCAGCCTGGCTTTCCCAGCCCCACCTGCCTGGGCCTCCCCAAGGCCCCCGACCCACTGCAGCTGTGGTACTGGTTGTTGTGCTCTGGACAGGGTAGGCCCAGATGGGAGGGCCCTACACTACAGAAGCAGACACACCCATCCAAACTGGGGGACAAAGACTTCAATTGCCACCCTTCTAGGCTCAGGGCTCCAGTTCATAACAGATCTGTGTTTGAGGGGGGACAGGGTCACTGGTGCTGAGGCTCCTCACTGGTAAGGCTCAGGGCTGGGCCAGCAAAGGTGATGGGGCATGTGACTTCACAGGGTTGTGCAGGGACCTGAACAGAGGGACCTGCCCTGGGTAGTAACAAGCCTAGGAGAGGCAGAAAACCACCTCAGACCATGCGGGCTCTGGAGCCAGTCCCGACGCTGCAGGCTGAGGCCCAGGGTCACACAGGACAGGAGTGGCAGAGCTGAGACAGCAGGTTGCATGCTCAGCGATCTTCAACCCTCCTGGAGTCTCTGCCTCAGTCCTACCACAGCAGAGCAACTGTGGACCTCGCAGGAAGCCAGGGCTGTGGGGCTTCCTGTTCCCCTTCCCAACGGCCACAAGCCAGACACCTGCGGTCTATTAATGAACTGGGAGTCGGGCGAGGCCTGGCCTGCGGCCTCTCCTCTGACACAGCTAAGGTAACACATTGGTTGCTGATTTGCTGTGTGATCCAGTGGTGTCCCATCCATCCCTGGGCCTTGGTTTCTCCGTATGTAAACACGTGGACCCCCTGGCCTGGGGCCCTTCTGGATCTCAGTGCATGATCTGGAATTGCCCAGGAAAGCAGGGCAGATGGTCAGGGTATGCTCTGGGGGCTCTGGGGTCTGCCTCCACCTGTGCCCACCCCTGGGGGCCCCACGGCAGAGCAGACATGATGGCATGTCTAGCACACCTCCTCTGGGGTCCTTGGGAACATTCAAGGCAGCCGTCCTGGATGATCCTCGTCACTTGCACTGCAGAGAGCCAGAGAGGGCATGGCTGTGTGAGACAGGTGGCTGTGGGGTGCGTGCCATGCGCCTCCAGGTGTCTGTCATTGTGGGGGCCTATGTGGGGTCTCAGAGGCATGCTGTGTGTGCCTGTGTCTATGTGCTTCCTGTTTGTGCCTTTCAGGGAGAGACTTGGGGGTTCCTGTGTGTCTGATGTGCACTTTGCTCACATGACACCCCCTCACTACCTGTGGTCCAGCGAGTCATTCCGTCCATATAATCCCAGCTGGGGGCAGCTTCCCTCATTACCCCACATTCCTGATGATAACACAGAGACACAGAGCCGTGAAGGTATTTCTCTCACCCTCAGTTTCACTCAGAAGTAGTCAGATGATGAATGTGCAGCTTTTTCCCCAGTATCATACAAATTTCTTAAGCATTTCCCTCAACTATCCTTCACTCTCCCAGGGGATGAGACTGTGTGTGACTAACTCTGTCCCCCCCCCCCTCACCATGCCCCTTCCTCATCTTAGACCTAATTGGGGGCCCTTTCACAGCCTTGTGAACTTAGAGCGAACACCCAGCAAATTGTAGAGTGGGACCATGGAATGTGCCTGTCAGAAGATAACCCTAAATTGAGGAAGGGGAACCTTCTTCACTTGCGGGCCAAACAGAATTCTCAGCTTAAAAATTAGCCTGCTATGGATTTGACTGAATTTGGAGTCCAGACTGCATTGCCTTGGCAGAGCCAGACCAAATGATTTTGTGGGCCTCATACAGCCCAAGGGCCAGATAGTCCACATCCCTGCCTTAAATGATTATAGTTTCATGACCATGAAAGACCAGCTATCTTGTTTCTGAAGCAGCAACCTGCCTTTGACTTTGCTAGCTATGTAAATCTCGCTCATCTTTAATGCTGTTGGAACCAGTTCTCTTGTCTTTCTGCTGATGTCATGAGTCAAACAGATGCTAACAAATGGTTTTAAGGATTGTTCTCTGACAACTGTGAAACCAGAGTCATCGTTGCTGTCTTTGCCCTGTCAGGAATTTTCTCAATCACAGTGTGAGATATGCAAAATTGTTGTAACTCACCAAGCCAAGCCAAGCGCTGGGGGATGGGGGCAACATCATCATTTTTCTTTGGATTGCTTCCCTCAAAAACTCTTTTGCTATTGAGAACAGAGAACATTAACAGACTGGTATGGGGCTTTGCACCCCACCCATACCCACAAGTGCCCAGTGAGCCCCTGCAGACCACCCCTCCCTGCACACACCTGCATGGGCAAGCCGCAGGGAAGGCCCCATTAGGCAGGCAGCCAGGAGTGGGATCTCTGGGCCAGTCATGGGGCCAGGAGGATAGGAGACGCCCTCTGTTGAGATAAAGACAAAAAGAGAATCTTGAAAACAGCAATAGAGAAATGACTCATTACATACAAGTGACTGTCACTAAAATTAACAGCCAGTTTCTTATGAGAAATTGTGGAAGCCAGAAGGCAGTGCAATGACAAAATGTAATTGGTCTTCTGTATTTAAAGTTGATTGATAATGAATCTTAATGGAGAATGGGACTGGGAATAGGAGAGGGAGGAGGAGGTGGGGTGGGAGTGAGGGTGGGAGGGTGGGTATGGTGGTAAGAATCATTATATTCCTAAAGTTGTACTTATGAAATTTGTACTCATTAAATAAAAGGGAACAAGAATGGAAAGAACCCATCTGCTAATGCAAGGATACACAGCATGTGACCTCTCCATAAACAGACTATTATTCAGTCATGAACAAGAATGAGGTACTGACACCTGCTACCACCTGCACACTCCTCGAAATCATGACACTAAGAAATCAATCATAAAAATTCACAAATTCTATATTTCCATTATTACAAACTATTCCAAGTGGGAAAACCAATACAGACAAAAAAGCATTTCAGTGGTTGCCAGGGGCTGGGAAGTCAGGGGGAATTAAAACTGCGTAGGGAGTATGGGATTTCCTTTGGGGATGATTAAAAAGCTCTAGAAACCAGATCCTGGTAACAGTTCTGGTGCCAAACAGTGAGCATGCACCAGGTGGTACCCAGGTTCTTTGCTTCACTGTGAGAAAGATTCTTGAGACAGAGGGGAGCAAATAGCAGGCAGAAAGCATTTTCTTGAGAAAGCAAAAGGACACACTTTGAAGTCAGAATGCACGCTCAGTCAGGGTAGTGGCCCCTTCTCTGAACTGTGTGCTTAAGGTGGGTCATTTAATGAAAGGATAGGTACATCCTCATAAAGGACAGGAATGTCCATGGGTTTTCAGAGAAGCGATTTCTCAGAATCTGGCTCTCACCCTTTTTTGATCCTTGAATAGTCCAACAGTTACACATCATGGTGGCTGGTAGGTGTCATGGAAGTGTGTCAACCTGGTATGAACCTGGGCGGGGGTGGGGAGGACGATGGTCTGTTTATCCCCAAAGCAAGGCCGGCGCCGCGGCTCAATAGGCTAATCCTCCACCTTGCAGCGCCAGCACACCGGGTTCTAGTCCCGGTCGGGGCACCAGATTCTGTCCCGGTTGCCCCTCTTCCAGGCCAGCTCTCTGCTGTGGCCAGGGAGTGCAGTAGAGGATGGCCCAAGTGTTTGGGCCCTGCACCCCATGGGAGACCAGGAGAAGCACCTGGCTCCTGCCATCGGATCAGCGCGGTGCGCCGGCTGCGGCAGCCATTGGAGGGTGAACCAACGGCAAAAGGAAGACCTTTCTCTCTCTCTCTCTCACTGTCCACTCTGCCTGTCAAAAAAATAAATAAAAAATAAAAAAATCCCCAAAGCAAGAGGAACCAAAACTGTACCCTGCAGGCCCAGAGGTAACAGGAACTACACCCAGGTGGCTCAGTTGCTCTCCGCCTCCCCGTCTCAGCTGCATACCATAAATATACTGTCAATGGATTGTACACTTTAAAATACTCAGATTGTGCTACATATATTTATATGAATGCATTTCAGAAAAAAAAATGCAGCTTTAGTGGAGAAAAACACCGGTACTCTTTTCAATCTCAAACTTTTAAAGTCTGTGTTCCTGAATTTTTATTTTACTGGATCTTTATTTTATCTAAGCTACCATTTTGAATAACACAGCAAGTAGTTTTTTTTTGTTTTGTTTTGTTTTTTTTTTTAACAGGCAGTGGACAGTGAGAGAGACAGAGAGAAAGGTCTTCCTTTGCCGTTGGTTCACCCCCTAATGGCTGCTGCAGCCGGCGCACCGCGCTGATCTGAAGGCAGGAGCCAGGAGCTTCTCCTGGTCTCCCATGGGGTGCAGGGCCCAAGCACTTGGGCCATCCTCTACTGCACTCCCGGGCCATAGAAGAGAGTTGGCCTGGAAGAGGGGCAACCGGGACAGAATCCGGCGCCCCAACCGGGACTAGAACCCGGTGTGCCTGCACACAGGCCCAGCAAGTAGGTTTTAAAAATTGTATGAGAACCAAATAAGTGGATCTCTGCCTTTTGTCTAAGGAATAATTTGGCTTTTGTCCTGTTTCTGGCATCAAAACTTCTGAAATCCTTGGAATCTCCCCCACTGAGAGGTATAGGAGCTTCTATTATTCCTAAAAACCCCTTTTGGGCGTTTTCTGTAACAGCTATAGTGGCCCAAAGATGAGGAGGGGGCCACAGGAACCTCAGTTTGTAGCCAAGACAGAAAGTGGGTAACCTAGGACCCCACCCTTTGTGACTAGTATCTGAAGTTGGGGGGCAGAAGTCTTGCGAGATGGAGCCCTTCACCTGTGGGGTCTACCATTGTTTCCCAGTAGTGTCAGAACTGAATTGTAGAGACCCAATTGGTATCCAGAAAAAATTGGAAAATTGTCTGTGCGAAAACCCTCACACTGGTTTGGGGAGGTTAGTATAGTGTTTTCCTTTAATGCCCATAAAATGTGATAGCACACTTCTACACACATTCATCTCTACCAAGTGTCCACAGATTGATACTTGCTGTATGATTTGTTACAAAAATCAGCAACTTGGGGCCAGCACACTGTGGCATAGGGGTAAAGCTGCCACCTGCAGTGCTAGCATCCTATGTGGGCGTCAGTTCGAGTCCCGGCCGTTCCACTTCCGATTCAGCTGTCTGCTGTAGCCTGTAAAAGCAGTAGAGGATGGCCCAAGTCCTTGGGAAGCTCCTGGCTAATGGCTCTGCATTAGCACAGCACCAGCCGTTGCAGCCAAATTGGGGAGTGAACCAGAGGATGAAAGACCTCTCTCTGCCTCTCCTTCTGTGTGTAACTCTTTCAAATAAAATCTTGGGGGAGAAGGGGAGAGGGGGAGAGGGAGGGGGAAGGGAGGCAAGGAGGGAGAGGGAGGGGGGGGAGAGACCTGGAATGTGAGACTGAAGGAACAGAGATGCTCCCAGTCCAGGTATTTGAATTCTCCCACATGCAGAAAACTCCTAGTTTTAGGGCACTGTTCTAAACAGATTAGCTTTTAGTGCCAAGGAGTACTGAGGGCAGCAGACCCATGAAGCTTGCAAGAACTCACAGGCAGGGATGGCCTGTCACACTGTGGGATGGGGAAGTCCTCCTGCCTTTCTCTTGCCTCCCTGTTTCTTGGCCTCCTTTCCGTTTTGTTTTGTGCCTGCTATTCTTCAGTTTCCTGAATTTGAATTCTGACTGGTCTTTTTATTGCTTATCATTTTTCAAGTAGGCGAGAGATTTTCTTCTAAAGAGTATCTTGAGACCTCTAAGATTTTTATGGAATCAGACATTGAAAAGCAGAGACTCAGAATTCAAGACAGGTCTTCCTGAGACCTCAAGAGACACATTTCTAGAGTCCTACAAAACCCTCACGTGCTATCCTGACTGTACTTTACACTTTAAGAGCATCTATAGCAAATGTCAATTAAAAAAAAAAAAAGATTTCATTTATTTACTTGAGAAGTTGGAGTCAGAGTGAGAGGGAGAGAAAGGCCTTCCATCCACTTGTTTGCTTTCCAAATGGCTGCAATGGCTGGAGATGAGCCAATCCGAAGCCAGAAACTTCCTCTGGGTCTCCCACGGGGGTGCAGGGGCCCAAGGATTTGGGACATGTTTCATTACTTTCCCAGGCCACAGCAGACTAGAACCAGCGCCCATACAGGATGCCAGCATTGCAGGCGGAGCATTAACATCCTGCGCCACAGCGCTGGCCCTGTAAATGTCACTCTTGAGGACTGCATAGCACTCCACGTATGAATATATACTGATGTGACATGCAAAAGAAAAAAAAAAAAACTAATTTTCTCTTAGAGTAATACTCAGACTGAACTTTTCCAACTTTAATAGTCATTTTTGGATCTTCTACAAAGTAATCTTTGTCATTTACAGATTATTTATCTTCCTCTTAATGGTAAAACTTCTTTGTACAGGAGATATTACATTTATAAACCACAAAGGCATTTACACTATTAGTGCCTTACTTTTTAACCTTATTTAGGATTATTTAAAACAAAAATAAACAGAATTATTTAACTTTTTTTTTGGACAGGTAGAGTTAGTGAGAGAGAGAGAGAGAGACAGAGAGAAATTGGTTCACCCTCCAAATGGCCACAACGGCCGGTGCACTATGCCGATCCGAAGTCGGGAGCCAGGTGCTTCCTCCTGGTCTCCCATACGGGTGCAGGGCCCAAGCACTTGGGCCATCCTCCACTGCCTTCCTGGGCCAAAGCAGAGAGCTGGACTGGAAGAGGAGCAGCCAGGACAGAATCTGGCGCCCCAACCAGGACTAGAACCCAGGGTGCTGGCACCGCAGGCGGAGGATTAGCCTAGTGAGCCATGGTGCTGGCCCAGAATTATTTAACTTTTAATAACTTACCAGTATTTTCCTTATGGTTGGTTTCTAGCCTTCATCTGATGCTTAGAAAGGTTTTCTCCACTCCATGAAAATAAAAATATTTACTCATGTTTCTATTTTTAAAATCTTTATTATTTTCCCCTTTACAAAAGTAATGCATGCTTGGTATCAAAAATTAAACAAATAAATTTATGTAAAGCGAACATCTTTCTGAAATGTATTTCCTGATCCAACAGTAAGGTGTCTCTCTTTCTCTCTCCATTTATTCAAGATTCCTTTGGTGGCCTTCATAAAGATTTCTAATTTTCTCCATATAATTCTTGTGTGTCATCACATTCCTAGAAAATCAACTTTTCATGCTGCTGCTGGGAATAGGCTATTTTCTTTCATTATATTTTTAACTGGTTGTTGGTATAAAACAAGTAACATTTTAATTGATGTATTTCTGATTAAAAATTCAATAAAACAGAACAAAAACGTTCCCATGGAAGACTATCACATTCACTTCTCTCAGGGTTTCCCACCAGAGTCAATCTGATGGTACTTGATCCATTTCAGCACTAACCTTGGGAGTTTTCTGAAACTTTCTCACTGCTAGGCTTTTCCTTCACTGTGTACACTCTGATGCTGACTAAGTTGGAAGCCAAACCTGAAGGCTTTCCCACACACATTACATAAATAGGGCTTCTTCCAAGTGTGGACAGTCTGGTGTATAAGACAGTCAGAACTGAAGCTGAAGCCTTTGCCACATTCCACACATCTGTAGGGTTTCTCCCCAGTGTGGCTTCTCTGATGCCGGATTAAATGGGCATTGACGTGAAAGGCTTTCCCACACTCCTTACACTGGAAAGGCTTCTCCCCAGTATGGATTCTCTGGTGCACAATATAGTCAGAACTACAGCTGAATGCTTTCTCACATGCCATACATTTGAAAGGCTTCTCCCCAGTATGGATTCTCTGATGCCTGGTTAATTTGGCATTGATGCTGAAGGCTTTCCCACACTCTTTACACTGATAGGGCTTTTCCCCAGTGTGTATTCGGTGGTGATCAAGTAAGTTTCTTTTAGAAGTAAAACACTTCCCACACTCATTACACCCAAAGGGTTTCTCTCCAGTGTGAATCCTCTGATGTTGGGTTAGTTTTGCATTAACGTTGAAGGCCTTTCCACACTCATTACATTCATAGGGCTTCTCCCCAGTGTGGATTCTCTGATGCTGCCGAA
Organism: Lepus europaeus; assembly: GCF_033115175.1. NCBI lineage: Eukaryota > Metazoa > Chordata > Mammalia > Lagomorpha > Leporidae > Lepus > Lepus europaeus. Next base: position 58,936,284 of record NC_084845.1, on the reverse strand, counting down.
GCTGGGAGTTACACCTGAAGGCTTTCCCACATTCACCGCACTCATAGGGCTTCTCTCCTGTGTGGATCCTCTGATGCTGGACTAACTTCCCTTTGACATTGAAGGCTTTTCCACATTCGGTACACCCATAGGGCTTCTCCCCCGTGTGGACTCTCTGATGCTGCATCAGTTTGGCGTTGTTATTGAAGGCTTTTCCACACTCTTTACACGGATACGGCTTCTCTCCAGTGTGGGTGCTCTGATGTTGCCTGAGCTGGGAGCTGCACCTGAAGCCCTTTCCACACTCACTGCATTCATAAGGCTTCTCTCCAGTGTGGATTCTCTGATGCTGAATCAGTTTTGCATTAACATTGAAAGCTTTCCCACAATCATTACACTCATAAGGTTTCTCCCCAGTGTGGACTCTCTGGTGTGTAATATATGCAGAACTACAGCTAAAGCCATTTCCGCACTCCTTGCACTGATAGGGCTTCTCTCCTGTATGGATCCTCTGGTGCCTACTCAGACTCCCATTAACGCTAAAGGCCTTTCCACATACCTTACACTGATAGGGCTTCTCCCCACTGTGGATCGTCTGATGTGTTATATAATGGGAACTGTAGCTGAAGCTTTTCCCACACTCCACACATTTGAAGGGTTTCTCCCCACCATGATGTCTTTGATGCCAAATTAATTTTGCGTTACCAGTGAAGCCTTTGCCACACTCTGTACACTGAAATGCCTTTTCCCCGCTGTAGTCCTCTTGATGCTGATTAAGTTGAGAGTCACACCTAAAAGTTTCTACTAATTTTTCACATTTTAAAGGTCTTTCCACAATATTAATCGTTTCACGTTTAATGAGCTGTATGTCAAAGCTGAAGGCTTTCTTCAATCCTGGATGCTCAGGGGGCTGCTCCTTAGTGGCGAGGTTATGACACAGATACAGGTTTGGACTTTGATCAGAGACACACTCAGCCACAGGGTTTGTCTCATTTTTCCCGGCTGCATCAATCACACTGCTGCTGTCCTTCTTCATATTTCCTGCTGAGTGGCCTTCCTGTTGTTTCTCTGGAAAACGCCCCTCTGAAAAGTCTGCTTCCTGGGAGAAATCCTTCTGAAGCTCAAATGATGTACTAGCCTTCTTGTCACATGTTGCCTTTGCCAAATCACTGCCAGTCTGGATACCAATATCTACTATTAAAAACACAAAACATAAATGTTGTGTCAGAACCACGTTAGAAAGAAGAACAGAACTGTGCTGTATAAAGGATCTTAATAATCAGAGGACTTTTTACAGGACAGACATACACATAAGTGTTTGTACAGGCAGGTAAAACTTCTGACATGGCTAGGTCCCAAGAAATGCGTTGGGTAACTCTGTCATGGTGAAAACATTACAGAGGGACCGCACACAAACCTAGATGGTGTTCCCTACTACATCTGCTATATGGCGTAGCCCATTGCTTCTGTACAGTATCTTACTGTAAGGAATACTTTATGCAACTACAACACAATGGTAAGTATTTGGGTAAATAAACATATTTAAACATAGGAAAATAATAGATGACAGGAATTTTACAGCTCCAGTGTAATCATATGAGACCATTATCATAAATACAGTCCACTGTTGACCAAAATGTTATTCAGTGCACGACCTTATATGCCTAAAAAACTTCTGTGAAAAATACACAAGAAATGGAGCAAATTGGCACAGAAAGTCTGGAAGACTCTTTTTTTTACATTTTTGATAGATTTCATACATTTCTCTTTACTGTTTTGAGCACTGCCAATATTATAAATTTTAAAGAACTGAGTTAAAAAGAACCCCTGTCTCACTCTGCATAAGGCAAGCCTATTGTAAAAAACATAACCAATAACATAAAAGATTAAAAGCAACAGTAGTGGAATCAAAATCTAGATTTTTGTCCATTACACCAGCATTCTTTCCATCATTCCATACTTTTTTTTTTTTTTTTTTAAACAGGCAGAGTTAGTGAGAGAGAGAGGCAGAGTTAGTGAGAGAGAGACAGAGAGAAAGGTCTTCCTTCTGTTGGATCACTTCCCTAATGGCTGCTCCGGCCGGTGCTGTGCCGATCCAAAGCCAGGAGCCAGGTGCTTCTTCCTGGTCTCCCATGCGGGTGCAGGGCCCAAGCACTTGGGCCATCTCCCACTGCCTTCCCAGGCCACAGCAGAGAGCTGGACTGGAAGAGGAGCAACCAGGACAGAATCATCAGCACCCCAACCGGGACTAGAACCTGAGATGCCAGCGCTGCGGGCGGAGGATTAGCCTAGTGAGCTGCGGTGCCAGCCCATTCCATACTTTTTTTTTTTTTTTTTTTTTTTGGACAGGCAGAGTGGACAGTGAGAGAGAGAGAGGAAGGTTCCTTTCCTTTGCCATTGGTTCACCCTCCAACGGCCGCCGCAGCTGGCGCACTGCGGCCGGCGCAGGGCCCAAGCACTTGGGCCATCCTCCACTGCACTCCCGGGCCACAGCAGAAAGCTGGCCTGGAAGAGGGGCAACCGGGACAGAATCCGGTGCCCCGACCAGGACTAGAACCTGGTGTGCCGACGCCGCAAGGCGGAGGATTAGCCTATTGAGCCGCGGCGCCGGCCTCCATTCCATACTTTTTAACATTCTGCAGTTTGTTCTTAGTTAACTCTAAAGTATGGAAAACGCTTAAGAAGGGAAAGGCCAGGTTCCAAAATCATGTGGCAACACTGGGAACCACTTAGCAGCACCAAGAAGCAAAAAATAATTTTGTTTCTGTACTCTGATTTAAACTCTAGGCTTTGCAACATTTCTCCTTAAACTTCTTTTTTCTCTACTTCAGAAAGGCTGTTTAAGGCCCATTTGACCCCATCTCTTTCCACCCCTTCCAGAACACAGCTGCATTAACCTTGCCTCTTCTGCCTGTTTCCCCAAATCATAAAATTCATCATTTGCTAACATGCTTGATATAATCTCAGTAATTTTTTAAAATTTATTTATTTGAAAGGCAGAGTTATAGAGAGGCAGGGGCGAGGGGCGAGGGGCAAGGTGAAGTGAGGAAAGAAAAGACAAAAGACAAGAGAGAGAGAGGAAGAGGGAGAGAGGGAGGGAGGGGTAGGTAGGTAGGTAGGTAGGTCTTTAAACCCCCGGTCCACTTCCCAAATGGTCACAACAACTGAAGCCAGGCTGGTCTGAAGCCAAGAACTAGGAGGAGTTTCTTCCGGGTCTCTCATGCAGGTGCAGGGGCCCAAGAACTTCGGCCATCTTCCACTGCTTTCCCAGGCCACAGCAGAGAGCTAGATTGGAAGTGGAGTAGCCAGGACCTGAACTGGCACCCATATGGGATGCCAGCACCACAGGCAGCAGCTTTACCCACTATGCCACAGCACCAAGCTCCCCCCCCCCCCCAATAATCTTTAGGGCTATTGATTTCTGCATCTGTTCTCAAATATCTCAAAAGCTTGGCCCAAAAATGCTGCCTGTATTTTTTTCATCTCTCATTTCTCCTCAACCACATTTAATACATCCTCTGCCTCAATATTTCATTGTAACTGCTTTCTGTAAATGCAAATTATCTGTATTTTCTTGGGAAGCTTTTTTCAAAGTAATACTGGTCTTTTCCCAATTAAAAAAATAATAATAATACTGGAGGCCAGCACTGTGGCACAGCAAGTATCTGGGGTGCCGGAATCCCATATGGGTGCCGGTTCATGTCCCAGCTGCTCCACTTCCGATCCCACTCCCTGCTAACGTGCCTGGGAAAGCAGGGGAAAATGGCCCAAGTCCTTGGGCCTGCACCCACATGGGAGACCTGGATGAAGCTCCTGGTTTCAGATTGGCCCAGCCCTGGCCATTGTGGCCATTTGGTGAGTGAACCAGCAGATGGACGATCTCGCCCTCTCTCTGTCTCATTCTCTCTGTAACTTTGCCTGTCAAATAAATTAATAATAATAATAATAATACTGTCTGTTGCTATAAACTGAAAGTTTCTCTATTCTCTCAAATTCTTATGTGAAAGCACTAACCCCCCAAACAGGAAGCAGGGCCGAGGCAGAGTCTTCAGGAATGGGAGTGGTACCCTGTATAAAAAAGGTCCTAGAGTGCTCCCTTTCCTTCTACCACAGGAGGACACAGCAAGAAGACAGCTGTCTGCTAACCAGGAAGTGAGCCCCTGCCAGACAGAACTTGCCTGCGCCTTCATCTTGGACCATCTAGCCTCTAGAACTAGAATATTTAAATTTCTGTTGTTTACGACCTATCCAGTCCAGGGCATGCTGCTATAGTAGCCCAAATTGACAAAGACAGCTGTAGAATCAGAAATTTACAAAGGGTGGAATTAGCTTAATTGGTTAAGGTGCCCATGTCCCCTGCTGGAGTACCCCGATTCAACACCCAGCTCCAGCTCTTGATTCCAGCTTCCTGCTAATCCAGACCCCGAAAGGCAGCGGTGACAGTTTAGTAATTAAATTCCTGCCACCCACATGGTAGACATGGATTGAGTTTCTGGCTCCAGCTTTTAGCCCAGCCTAGTCCTGGTCACTGCAGGCATTTGAGGAGAGACCCAGCAGATGGTAGATCTGTCTCTCTTCATCCTCTTAAAATTTTTTCAAAAAGAAAAATAAAAAAGAAAGAAAATTAAAGCTGTCCAAATACAATCACTTGAAAATAATTGCCAATCTTCTGATGTATTTCCTTCACCAATCATTTTCCCTTCAATCATTTTTCTAAAAACAACTACATATTTTTTTCAAAATTGAAAATGTTTTTCTTCCTTAATAGTCATGATGATCATTTTGGAGTATCTTTGGATATACCATAAAAATAAACTTCTTAATTGTCAGACAGCATTCCACTCTGCAGAGGCACCTCAAATGACCATTCCTTGTACACTGAAAACTGTTTCCAGTATTTTATTACATGTATGAAAGCATGTACTATATAATGTATACAAACTTATATATATAATCCTATAATGATAGATAAGCTTCTGTGACATGCACTTCCGTCTAGAGCTTCAATGCCTTTAGAAGGCTACAGCCCTAGCAGGGAACGTCCAGGTTACAAGGTATAAATTTTTCCTTAAACCATCCACTCACACTCACTTCAGAAGTCCATTCCTCTTCTGCTGCACTATAACCAATATTTAATACAATTTAATTGTTCCCAATATGCTAGGTGAAATCTCTCACCGTTTTAATTTATATGTCATTGGCTTTCTGAGGGTGGACATCTTCCACATTGATCAATATCTGTGTACTTCCAATGTAATCAACCACTTGGATTCCTTGCCAGTTTTTGCACACCAGTGACCTTCTATTTACCAAATCCCGCAGTGTGGTAGATGCCAGTATCCATCCACTCTCCTTTTCCTCTTTACCAGCACAATGTTCATTTTTTCAGAGCAGCAATATGCCCAGCAAAAAACTGCATTTCCCATCTTCTCTTATAGTGCCGGCGGCCACTTGACACAATTACAGCAAATGAGATCTACACAGAAGCCACGGGGTGAGATTTCTGAGAAAGTTGTCAACACTGCTGACACAGGCCTCACGCCGTCCCTTCCTCCCCTCACGCCCCTGTCTGCTTAGGGTCTCTTCATTTCTTACCTTCATTAGTCTACACACAGGACTAGATCAGTATTTCTATCACCAGTTCAGATCAGGATGCATTGCAAGAACCTCAAAGACTTGTATTGTTATCCCCAAGACTAGAACTATTGCCTCCTTTTATTATTATTATTATCATCCCATTTTCAGAAATAAGAACATTGAATCTTAGTGAACTCAAAACTAACCTGCTCCAAGTCACAAGACTAGAATGGGAACTCAGGCCGGCGCTGTGGCTCAACAGGCTAATCCTCCGCCTTGCGGCGCCGGCACACCGGGTTCTAGTCCCGGTCGGGGCACCGATCCTGTCCCGGTTGCCCCTCTTCCAGGCCAGCTCTCTGCTGTGGCCAGGGAGTGCAGTGGAGGATGGCCCAAGTGTTTGGGCTCTGCACCCCATGGGAGACCAGGATAAGCACCTGGCTCCTGCCATTGGAACAGCGCGGTGCGCCGGCCGCAGCGCGCTACCGCGGCGGCCATTGGAGGGTGAACCAACGGCAAAAGGAAGACCTTTCTCTCTGTCTCTCTCTCTCACTGTCCACTCTGCCTGTCAAAAATCAAAAAAAAAAAAAAAAAAGAATGGGAACTCAGGGAAGTCCACCCTAAAACTAGGCTTTTAGCCACTTCCATATTCCTGTGTTAAAAGGCCGTTAATTATGCAACCTCCATATTAAATGGACAAGGCTTAGAAAATGCCAGTGGGGGGTGGGAGTGGGCAGCACTGTGGAGTAGTGGGTAAAGCTGCTGTCTGCAGTGTCAGCATCCAATATGGGTGCCGGCTAGAGTCCCAGCTGCTCCACTTCTGATCCAGCTCCTTGCTAATGTGCCTGGGAAAGCAGTGGAAGATGGCTCAAGTGCTTAGGCCCGCGCACCCACATGAGAGACCTGATTGAAGCTCCTGGCTTTGGCCTGGCCCAGCCCTGGGGCCATTGCAGCCATTTGGGGAGTGAACCAGTGGATGGAAGATCTCTCTCCCTGACTCTCCCTCCCTCTAATTCTTTCAAATAAATAAATCTTTTAAAAAAGAAAGAAAATGGCAAGGACCTCAAAAATTACCAAATCCTTTAATTCTGTCTGAGAAAAGCAGGACTCCAAGTTTTGAACTGAAAAGAAAATGAGGCATTTGAAAAACATCTGCTCTTGAAACCAGACACAGCAAACTGTGAAAACAAAACAACGTATACACAACTTTACAAATCACCAAAATTTATGAAAACTTCATTCTGTACGGCTGACCATACAGGTTTATGTGTTGCTAACACTGCTTTCTTCCTCAAGAGTTAAACATCCCAAAATAATGAGCAGTTCGAGTCTCTCTTACCGGCCCAGAGGCCCTGGGGACCTGCTGCTGCTCCAGGGGTCAGTGGGATTGAGACCACCAGCTCACCTCCTCTCTCTAGTTGTGAGATCACAGCAGGTTTGAGAAGTGGAAATCCTGGAGTGGGGAAGAAGCAGAAGGCAGATGAACAGTCTCCCACAGATGACTTTTAAGCCTCTTCTCAGACTGACTCAGCAACAGAGAGGGAAGGTCAGAGCCTGAGGGGTTCCAAGGCTAAGGACTATGGGAAATGGTAGGGGGAGGTTGTACATGTGAAAGGTGAGGGAGCTTTGGAAGCAGTAGGGGAGGCAGATCTTGCCCAGATTGGGCCCAGGAACACATAGATTCTGCCAACCAATACCAATTTTACTCCTGGCCTGCAATATTCAGAATCCATCACAGAGCTTCCATGGGTGGATCGCAAGTGCACAGCAGTCCCACCAGAGTCTCACACTGGTCCCAAAAGGGCTCAAGTTTCACCCTTATAAACAGGCTTTAAGAGTAAGGGATTAGGAACAGTCTTGGAGTGCCTGCTCAGTAAAGGACTACTAGAGACCCCACCAGCACCTTTAATGGGAAAGTAAACCAGGAAAACCCAAATGGCATAGTATAGGTCCCAGGAAGAGAGAGGCCTTACCCAGGGAGGCCACATTCCCATAATTCTCCAGCATCACATCCCTGTACAGGGCCCTCTGTGCAGGGGACAGGCCATCCCATTCCGTCTGGGTGAAGTACACAGCTACATCCTCAAAGGTCACCAACTTCTGAAACAACAGGTTCCTGCTGCCCTAGGGCCAATTCCATGGCTCAGGCCCTAGGTGAGGGGCAGAGGGCAGTATAAGGGATTGGGGAGGGAGCTTGTAAGAGCACAAAATTGATAACAGGAGAGGCTTGAGAAAAAGTATCAGAAAGTAAACCACAGAGTATCTGAATTCTTTCACAGCAAAGAAACCTCAGGCCATTCTTCACACTTAAAAGTAACACAAGCTGAGCTGCAAGAAAAAAAATTCCCAAAAGCAAATTTCCCTACAGCAACTGTTCTCTTTTATACACACCATTCCCTTGCTGACACAGATGGGTCCATCAGCACTCTCACTTCACGCTCTGAGGTCCCAGCTCTCCTACTCTACACCTTGTCCTCACCCTCACACCACAAGCCACCCCAAAGTACGGTCATGATTGCAGCTCATCTAGCCCCCACCTGTCACCCAATTTCCACCTCTGGCCCTAGCAAGGGGTGGTGCAGCATCCACTCAGGCACCTGCAGCCAAGGAAGCTCAGTGCTGCTCTGGCCAGACACCTGCCTGAAGCTCCTGTGTTCACTGCTGCCCTCCACCGTTCCACCCAAACTCTTTCTGACTCCTCTCCAGCCTTCACAGTTTCTCCAAGAAGGCTTAGAAAAGAAGGGAGACAGCCTCCCCACTGACTGGCTACACTGCCACCCTTTCGACTCCTCCTCTTTGCATCACTAAACTACATGGTCAGCACAAACTCTGCCACTCGGGGGTATACTGTGCATGGTCCTCAGGCCCACCTGCCCAGCCCATCTCACCACCCTGGTAGCTGCAGCCTGCCTGGCTCTTGCTCTGCCCACTCCTGCCGGGCAGTGTCTGTCTTCCTGGATTCTGCTGACTACTATGCATCAACAATTCTGTCCCATTTCTAGGTATTTCTGAGTTCTTTCTGTGGGACCGTAGGAAAGTCAAGGAATTTCTCTGCAAAAAACTAAATGGCTTCCCTGTGTGCCACTACTCCCCCTTTCCCTAGGAAGTGGGCACCTCTTCTCGAATTCCCACTTCAGCTGGTGTCAGCAAAATTCACAGGGGAACCTCACCTAGAAATCTGGTGTCCACTGCTGACTCTCCCCTCTCCCTTGCCTCCACTCCAGTTCTTAATGCTTTGCCTACACAAACTAAAGACTTATGTCATAAGCACCACTTGAACCAGATCCCTTCTCTTTAACAACTGCTTTCCTTGATGATGGCCACATCACCTGAACTTCCTTCTGAAATGGTGCTTTTGAAGGCTCCTGAAAACGATTCCAGATCCAGCTGTTGGGGCCAGCGCTGTGGCTTTAGCAAGCAAAGCCACTGCTTGTAGTGCCAGCATCCCATATGGACACCGGTTCAAGTCCCGGCTGCTCCACTTCCGATCCAGCTCTCTGCTATGGCCTGGGAAAGCAGCAAAAGATGGCCCAAGTCCTTGGGCCTCTGAACCCGTGGGAGACCCAGAAGAAGCTCCTGGCTTTGGATCAGCCCAGCTCTGGCCACTGTGATCATTTGGGGAGTGAACCAGTAGATGAAGACCCCTCTCTCTCTGCCTCTGCCTCTGCAACTCTGCCTTTCAAATAAATAAATAAATCCTTAAAAAAAAAAACAAAAAAAACAAACAAACAAAAAAAAGATCCAGCTGTCACAAATCTGACCACATTCTGTCACTGTCACCAGAGCTGTCATACAGCTCAGTAGCTATGAATAACACAGCAACTATGACTCCAGGCATGTCATTTTACTCCCCATTCTTTTGCATGTTTTCTCCCTGGTTGATAAAGTAGGACACAGCACCAACCACAGAGACAAGTGTCCAGATTGAGCAATGCATGCAAAGGGCTTCTCTGGGGCCTGCTGCATTCTCAGCCTTAAACGGTATTACTTATTCTCAACCTGGGGTCCATGGATGCATCTTGGGGGTCCATGGAACCCCTGAACATGTAAGATTGGGCTTAGTGTTCTGGGGGAGAGGCTCAAAAGCTCTTATCCGAAACCTACAGTCTGAGCCTTTGCACCTCAAGCTGAACTGAACGCCTCCCAAGGACACCAGGGGACATTCCGTCCTGTAAGAGTTCCTATCATTCCTCTCTCTTGACTTCACTGTCCATCATCTTCTCCTTTCCCCAAATCAGAGGGACAACCAAGCTTCTTGGCCATCTGGTCCCGTTACTCCTCTTCCTCGACCCTGGCACTGAGCGTCCTGTCCTCTGTGATTCTCCATCCACATTTGTGCACACAGTATCCCACGTGAGCAGCTTCCACATCTCCGTTCACCCACAGCCCTTTGTTGGGAGTGCTCCTGGACAAAGGGGAAAGACCTTCCATGCACAAAGGGTCTATATGACAAACAGAAGCTGTACGACAATTCTGCTCACTGCTCCCTCCTCCGTATCACCATGCCAGTGTCTCCCATAAGTTCCAGCTTTCATCCCAAGGCTCCCCAGCACCCCTTCTCGTTCTCCCCAGTCTGAGGAAGAGCTCACCTGGGGCCAGGCAGTCAAGAGCATGGCTGTCATCACTTGGTCTCCCCTCCAGGGAAGGGCTGGGGCTGTGAAGACACAGAGAGAGGTGAGCATGAGGCAAGCCACCACCACCGGGGCAGTACAGCCCCTCATGGAAGATGCAAGCCACAGGCAGCCTGCATCCGATGGGAGTGCCAACAGAAGGGAGAGACTCCCACACCGGCTCAGCACTCGCTGATACCGCCAGGGATCTCAAATCAACAATTCAGTCACAAGTCACACATACAAAAGAGCATATCTATAAAGTATATGCAGATCCTAAAGAAGAATAAAGACTCAAATAGGAATGATTCTGTTCCAGACAGAACATTACCAAGATCTCTGACTCATTTCTCTTTTCCTAAACAAACAACATCCTCATTGACTCTGTAGGAGAAGCCAGACTGGCTGGGCTGATGACTCCCCTCACCACACACACACACACACACACACGCACACACACCCTGGGGAGCCAGGCTCCAGAGAGGCACCAGATGGCCTGTCTGCTCAGAGTTCTGAGTGTCCTCTAGAATCCGAAAGCCTCTGTAGAGATCTTGGGAGGTTGGCCTCTCCAGGGACCAGGCCACCTACTCCTCTTCACTAACCTTCAGAAAGTGAATGAGCCAAGGCCTGGACTTCTGCCTCAGCTTCTGAGAGAGCACTATATCGTCCAAATGCCACCACCTGGAGCTTCCTGGTCATTGTGTTCAAAGACACATGAACTGGCTGGTTTCTGATGTTTTACTGCTGCTAAAGTCAGTCTTCAAATTGTACACTGTCAGGGCCGGTGCTCTGGTACAGCAGGTTAAGCAGCCACCTGAAAAGCAAGTATCTCAAAAGAGGACCAGTTTGGGGCTGGCACTGTGGCATAGTGGGTAAAAGCCACCAGGCATCCCATATGGGCGCCAGCTGGAGTCCTGACTGTTCCACTTTCACTCCAGCTCTCTGCTATAGCCTGGGAAAGCAGTAAAAATAGACGGCCCAAGTCCTTGGACCCCTGCACCCACATGGGAGACCCAGAAGAAGCTCCTGGCTCCTAGCTTCAGATCAGCATAGCTCCAGCCATTGAGGCCATCTGGGTAGTGCCCCCACCTCTCTAAAACTCTGCCTTTCAAATAAAATAAATATATATTTTAAAAAAGAGAGAGAGAGTACCAGTTTGAATCCCAGCTGCTCCACTTCCAATGCAGCTCCCTGCTAAAGCACCTGGGAAAAGCAGCAGGTGGCCTGAGTGCTTGGGCCCCTGCCACCACCATGGGTATTCTGATAAGGGATGTGGGTGTCACAAGCAGCAGCTTAACTCTCTACCCTACAGTGCTACACCCCGGGTCACTCTTTGTTGATTTAAACTTTGTTCAATTTTATCTGTCTGAGGTCTGTTAACAGGCTCACCTTCCTTCTCTCACTCTTCTCCTCCTTCACTCTGTCCCTGAATAGACTGTCAGAAACAGATCCTTGTCCCATATGTGCAAGTGGCTTTTTTTCTATCTTCTTAAGGTTGAATGAGTTACTCATTTATTTTCACTCCTCCCATTTGGCAATTTAAGTCCAAAAGGTCACAAATTTTCCTCTAAAAACACTACTAGCGACACTCCAGAGGTTTTTATATTTCATATTTTATTTATAATTTTACAGCCAGTCAGAAACTCTATTTTAATCATCTCTGTTTAGGACTTTTTTTTTTTTTTAATTATTTGACAGGTAGAGTTATAGACAATGAGAGAGAGACAGAGAGAAAGGTCTTCCTTCTGTTGATTCACTCTCCAAATGGCCGCCTCGGCCGGCGCTGTGCCGATCCCAAGCCAAGAGCCAGGCGCTTCCTCCTGGTCTCCCATGTGGGTGCAGGGCCCAAGCGCTTGGGCCATCCTCCACTGCCTTGTCGGGCCACAACAGAGAGCTGGACTGGAAGAGGAGCAACCGGAACTAGAACCTGGCCCCAATATGGGAAGCTGGCACCGCAAGTGGAGGATTAACCAAGTGAGCAATGGTGCCAGCCCAGGGCAACTTGTTTTTAACTTCTCTATCCATGAGTTATGATTTTATTGCATGATGTTTAAATAACCTGATCAATTATCTTCTACTTGACAGATTTTTCCAAGTTTGGGGGGTATATGGCTAAAGTGTCCATTTAAAAAGATAGTCTGGGGCGGGATTCAACCCAGTGGTTAAGTCACAGTACTTGGGTCTGAAAACGAGCTCCAGCTCCTGACTGCAGCTTCCTGCTAAGGCAGACCTGGGAGGCGGTGGTGATGCCGCGGAGTAACTGGTTCCTGCCACCACCTAGAGGCGGTCTGAGCGCCAAGCTTCAGCCCAGACCTGGGCATCTGCAGAGTACACCAGCAGATGGAATCAGCATCTCCCCCCCCTCCCCCTCTCGTTTCCTGTCTGCCTCTTAAAGTACACAGAAAAGTAAATTAAAATTTTAAAACTATTCTCTGGTGTTTAAAAAGAAAATTTATTCTATGCTGGAAGAATGTGTAATTCCAGCTGAATCTAATAAACTCTACCAATTACATTATATAGATTTCTTTTTTTTTTTTTTTTTTTTAATTTTTGACAGGCAGAGTGGACAGTGAGAGAGAGAGAGAAAGGTCTTCCTTTTGCCGTTGGTTCACCCTCCAGTGGCCGCAGCGCGCCGCGCTGATCAGATGGCAGGAGCCAGGTGCCTGGTCTCCCATGGGGTGCAGGGCCCAGACACTTGGGCCATCCTCCACTGCACTCCCTGGCCACAGCAGAGAGCTGGCCTGGAAGAGGGGCAACCGGGACAGGATCGGTGCCCCGACCGGGACTAGAACCCGGTGTGCCGGCGCCGCAAGGCGGAGGATTAGCCTAGTGAGCCACGGCGCCGGCCCACATTATATAGATTTCTAAGTAACCTTTTGATTATTTTTACCTAATGAAACCAAGGCAGCCAGTAAAGAGCTCTCACAAAACGCTGGGCCTAGATGTGTCATGAGCAAACCCTTCCAAATTTTTAAGAAATGAATAATTTTAACTCCTTAAACTGCAGCACAACACAGCAAAAATAAGATTCTCAATTCTTTTTATGGCAGCAAAACACTAATACAAAACCACAGACAGGGTCTCATTTATAAATACTGATGCAAACATTCTAAATGGTAAGGAATAGACTCCAGGAGTTCACCAAGGTAACGCAGTGACTAAGATCTTAAGATCTTCATATGTATGCAAGTAAAGCTCAATATTGATAAAGACCAGTACTTTCCCTACATTCGCAAGTAAAAGAAAGACAAACATACAAGTACTGTCTGTCAACAGAAGCCAAAGGTATCTGAAAAGAATTTTGCATTCAGGGCTAACTTTAAAACCCTACACCCTAGGGGTGGGCAGAGCGGCAGAGCCACTTGGGCCACTGCTCCAGACTCCTGCATCCAACATCCACATGCCACACTGGAGTGAGGGGCTCCTCCTCTCCCATCTAGCTTCCTGCTAACCCACATCCCAGGAGGCAGCAGCTGATGGCTCAAGGGCTTGAGTCCCTGCCACCCATGTGGGAGTCCTGGTTTGAGTTCTGGCTCTTGGCTTCAGTCTAGCTGAACCCAGGTTGTTGTGGGCATCTGGGGAGTGAACCAACAAACAGAAGATCTTTCTCCCTTTCAAACCGGAGTGGAAACAAACAAACAAAAAAACTATACCCTAGAAATACTCATATGAGAAACTCATGTAAGTCATATGTACAAAAAATACTCACTTTCAGCACTATTTTAATAGCAAAAAACTGGAAACAAGCCACTGATAATGTATCAATCTTTCAAATCTTTTTCACTAATGGAACATCAAGCAAGTCCCAAAAGACTACAGATTATGCCATTAAACACAATGTTTACAGATCTATGCATACATGATAATTTTTCATAAACACTTAGGCTAGCTTAACACTCCTTCTAGGTAAGCGGTTCCCCCCAGGGCCAGGTGAACGAGGGCCACTGATGGACGCAGCCGTACAGGTGATGCTCTCTTTCTTAAGCGGGTGGCGAATTCATACATAAACGTTATAAAGTACTCATCTTACGAATACACACATCCTCACACCAACACAGGACCCCAAACCAAATACAAACAGCAGCAAATGAGCCGAGCCACACTAAGTGAGGCAAGAGAGCTACCGGACTCTGGAAAACAAGATTTTGACTACATACTGGCTAAAAGCAGAACAGAACCCAACTCTGCACTGCCGGTTGAAAATCCGTTCTCCACGGGAGAATAACTAGAAATTGTGTTAGTATCTCCGTGTATTCTAGAAGTCAGCAAGTCCGTAACCACGCAGGGGAAGCCACTCTCACGTCACTTTAACCCACAGCCCACGGCGCGTAGGGCCGAGCTCTCGTCCCGCCCCACACGGCTCGGGGGCCAGGGCCGCCCCTGCCCAGGGATGGGCGCGCGCCGCTCCTCCCGCGTCGTGACCCTGAGCCACGACCGCGGAGCGCACGGGCGCCGATGCCTGCGCGACTTTGGCACAGCCACTGACGTGCGACGTCACCACAGGCCGCTCCGCCCGCGCCACATCTTCCTGGAACAGACCCAGCGCGGCAAGCTCGGAGCTTCGTGGCCGTCGAGTGCTTGTACTCCCTCAGGACGGAAGGTAATCGGCCACCAAACCCAAACGCGAGCCGAGAGCGTCGGGGCCGACCTCTACTCGCTCCGGCCAGCGTGGACCACCGCACACCCAGCGCCACCCAGAGCGGACGCGCGCCCCAAGCCCACCGGCCGCCCTGGGACTCGGGCACCGCCCTCGGCGTCTGCAGCCCCACACTCACCCCCGCACCCGGCGGGCCCGCGGCGCACCCGGAAGTGCGTCAGCAGGTGCGCCCCGAGTCGCGCTGGGAGCGGGGTCGTGGGCTCTCGCTGGTATCCTCGCCCCGCCCCCTGCGGCCGCGTCCTGCCTACCTGACCCCTGCCCCCCTCGCCCATCTCTCTCATGTCTGACCTGCGGGAGCCATTGCTCCTCGAGGGAAACGGGGAAGGCAGGACTCAGCGCCAAGCCAGAGGCGCCGGGAACCTGCATCTTGGTAAAGCTGCAGGAGCAGTCAGGTAGACTGGACCGTGGGCAAACCCCGTGCCCCCCTGGGAAATCAGCGTCTCTTAATATGCATTTTCTTCTTGGCGTTAAAACTAATGCTAGGCCTTAAAGGTAACGTAAAAATAAAAACATAATTTGTAATTTTTAAAAAAGTCTTAATTATGTATTTGAAAGTCATAGTTACGGAGAAAGAGGGAGAGACACAGAGATCTTCCACCCACTGGTTCAGTCCCACAACGGCTGAGGCTGGGCCAGGCCCAAGCCAGGAGCTTCATCTGGGTCTCCCATGTGGGTGGCAGGGGCCCAAGCACTTGGGCCATCCTCTGCTGCTTTTCCCAGGCCATGAGCAGGGAGCTGGCTGGGACATGGAACTGGCACCTATATGGGATGCTGGCATCGCAGGCAGCAGTTTTACCCAGTATGTTACAACGCCAGACCCCATAATTTTAATTTTAAAAACCACATACCACTAAGATATGTAAATGCTGGATGGTGACTGCTACAGGAGAGCTAATGAAGTGGCCAGGTATTTGCCCTTACATAGAGAATTTGACTGAATGCCACAGCTGCAAAACCATGTCTTATGTTGGTGTTTCAGAAACCACAAAAGTGTGATCCAACATGGTGAGCAGTTTTTGGTAAAGATCTGAATTAAACAGTGTGATCTATTGATTATTTATTACTTATATTCTGGAACATCAACATGTGTTAGAACTGTGCAAAAATGAACTGTGTTAATCCTAGATTTATAAATGGGATTTTCACCTACTTGAATGACCAACAAGACATTTGGAAGTCTGGATTTTTTTTTTTTTTTTTCAATAAGACCAGACCATCTTGTGCACTGTGGGATTTGTGGCATGCCTGGTCTCACCCACAGTGCTGCCATCAACCTCATTAGCTCTGTCGAGCATAACAAATACCTCCCATAAAATTCCAGAATGAACTCTGGTGGAGGGGGAGAGAGCTTTAAAGGCCACTGGATTGGACCACTCTTAGCCCCCCACCCCAACCCTTTCTTCTTTACACCTCTAATCCCCCCAGTGCTACTGCACTGAATGGTGGTAACAGGCCCCCTCACATCTCCCTTTCTCTTCAGTCGCACTTGCTAAGCGTGTTGTTCTCTAAACCCAGAATGCCTGTTCCTACCTTCCATCTTTACAATCACTGGAAGTGTCTGTTCAAATTCCATATCCCCTAGCAAACAAAACTGCCCTAACCACCCAGAATAAGGTGGGTCCCCTCTGCAGAAATGTGCCAGCACAGCACCTCGTATTCGTCAGTATTCACATATTTATATATTTTAATGGCAGTGGTTTGTATCTGTCCTCTCTGGTAGCTTCAGGGTACAAGGATTGTGTCTGTCTTGTTCAACACCATTATCCTCAGCTGGAGCACAAAACCCAGCACAAAGGAGGGGAGCAAAAAGCAGTTGCTACTGACATGGTCCAAAGGCTTCAGCCCCAACTTCTGGGTAGAACCTTCTTCTGTATCTGCCACTGGGAGTAGGATGTGTGTTTTGCCTGGGATCAGGACACCAAATGTTGCCAGGGGCCCTTCTCTGCACTGTCCTGATTCTGATCTCCACTGTTTTCCAAAATGAGCACCTTACATAAATTTCTCTTAGATAGGAAAATGGTCCCCACGATTTGGCAGTTACACTTGGAGATTACATTGCAGTACTTGATGGATGTCACTTCTAGGCTC
Source organism: Lepus europaeus (assembly GCF_033115175.1). NCBI lineage: Eukaryota > Metazoa > Chordata > Mammalia > Lagomorpha > Leporidae > Lepus > Lepus europaeus. The sequence goes on along the minus strand of NC_084845.1, from coordinate 58,919,376 downwards.
AGAAAGCAGACCATCTGGTAGGAGTCAGAGGAGAGGCAGAGAGAGAGAGGTCTTCCATCTGCTGGTTCACTCCCCAATTGGCTGCAATGGCCGGAGCTTCACCAATCCGAAGCCAGGAGCCAGGAGCTTCTTCCGGGTCTCCCACGTGGGTGCAGGGCCCAAGAACTTGGGCCATCTTCCACTGCTTTCCCAGGCCATAGCAGAGAGCTGGATGGGAAGTAGAGCAGCTGGCTCTTGAACTGGTCCCCATATGGGATGTCAGTGCTTCAAGCCAGGGCGTTAACCCGCTGCACCACAGCACTGGCCTCGATGTTTCCAGTTTTAAGAAGACAGATTAGGCTAGCGCCGTGGCTCAACAGGCTAATCCTCCGCCTAGTGGTGCTGGCACACCAGGTTCTAGTCCCGGTCGGGGCGCCAGATTCTGTCCCGGCTGCCCCTCTTCCAGGCCAGCTCTCTGCTATGGCCCGGGAGTGCAGTGGAGGATGGCCCAAGTGCTTGGGCTCTGCACCCCATGGGAAACCAGGAGAAGCACCTGGCTCCTGCCTTTGGAACAGCGTGGTGCTCCGGCCACAGTGCGCCGGCCGCGGCGGCCATTGGAGGGTGAACCAATGGCAAATGAAGACCTTTCTGTCTGTCTCTCTCTCTCACTGTCCACTCTGCCTGTCAAAAATTAAAAATTAGCCGGCGCCGTGGCTCAACAGGCTAATCCTCCGCCTTGCGGCGCCGGCACACCGGGTTCTAGTCCCGGTCGGGGCACCAATCCTGTCCCGGTTGCCCCTCTTCCAGGCCAGCTCTCTGCTGTGGCCAGGGAGTGCAGTGGAGGATGGCCCAAGTCCTTGGGCGCTGCACCCCATGGGAGACCAGGAGAAGCACCTGGCTCCTGCCATCGGAACAGCGCGGTGCGCCCGCCGCAGCGCGCTACCGCGGCGGCCATTGGAGGGTGAACCAACGGCAAAGGAAGACCTTTCTCTCTGTCTCTCTCTCTCTCTCACTGTCCACTCTGCCTGTCAAAAATAAAAAAAAAAAAAATTAAAAATTAAAAAAACAAAAAAAAAAGATTAAGAATGGTACTTCTGCTTCTTCTTCAAAATTGTAATGAAGCAATAAAAGTCTGGTTGGAGATAATTCCAGGAGCTCAAGGATGTTTCAATATAACAATCTTTTCTCTTACTCGTTGATATTGTGAGTTACATGAACAGATCACTCAATCTACCGTGTGGAGAATTAAATTGCATTGGGGCTGGCACCATGGCATAGTAGGCTAAGCTTCCGCCTGCAGCACCAGCACTCCATATGGGTGCTGGTTCAAGTCCTGGCTGCTCCACTTCTGATCCAGCTGTTATGGCCTAGAAAGCAGTAGGAGATGGCCCACTGCTTGGGCCCCTGCACCCACATGGGAGACCTAAAAATGGATCCTGGCTCCTGGCTTCAGATCGGCTCAGCTCCAGCTGTTGTGGCCACTTGGGGAGTGAACTACTGGATAGAAGACCTTTCTCTCCCCACCTCCCGCCCTGTCTGTAACTCTGCCTCTCAAATAAATAAATAAAATCTTAAAAAAAAAAAGATATACATTGCATAATGTTATGGTTTGTCCCCAAACCATGAAACTTGGTCCTCCATCTGGCAGCTGGGAGGTGGGTTTATAAGAAAAAAAAGGCATGGATTTCAAAATTTTTTGGACCAAAATAAATTTACCTTTCAATATCCATGAGCTTTTAGAAGTACCGTAAGTTGTTCCACTTACACAAGAGGGCCTGGGATTCAGTAACTGCTCAGTACAGTTAACTTTTCCCCTTCTCTACCTTACTCTTGAATCTGATCACTCTCACACAATTATCAGTCAATAAATAAATAATAAAGTAAAAAAAATATATAAATGTGACATCATCAAAACTAGAGGAAAGAGACTGTAGTGCCAAACTCCTTCAGACGTCTGGTTTGCCTAAATTCATGGAAACTTGCTAATGACCAAATTCAGAAGCTTTCTACTAGAGAATGCAGCCCTAGTCCACTGTGTGTTTCTGAACAGAGGTTAACAGTTGGGGGTTAGCGAGTGAGGAGAGGGTATAAATGAGAATCAACAGCCGGTCTTCCCAGTGATCACAACATGCCTTCTCATATGCACAATAGCTTGCTGCTGCTGCTGCTGCTTCTTCTTCTTTTTGACAGAGTTAGACAGTGAGAGAGACAGACAGAAAGGTTTTCCTTCCGTTGGTTCACCCCCCAAATGACTGCCACAGCTGGCACATCCGAAGCCAGGAGCCAGGTGCTTCCTCCTGGTCTCCCATGCGGGTGCAGGACCCAAGCACCTGGGCCATCCTCCACTGCACTCCCAGGCCATAGCAGAGAGCTGGCCTGGAAGAGGGGCAACCGGGATAGAATCCGGCGCCCCAACCGGGACTAGAACCTGGGGTGTCGGCACAGCAGGCGGAGGATTAGCCTAGTGAGTCGCGGCGCTGGCCAATAGCTTGCTTCTTACACAGAAAGATCTTCATACAGAAAGATCTCGGAATGTCTTTCTTTACATAGCAAACCATATTTTTCCCCAACCTAAAGGAGTCTGACCTCAAGAATAATACTGTGATCCTAGGACCCAATCCCACAGAATACCCAAAAGAGTCCAATTATCAGCTCTGATGCTGAAGTCCCCTGGAAGAAAGAAAAAGAATCCCAATCCCTCTCAGCATGGAGAACCTTCTGTAAGACTGATGGAACTGAGGGGACTGCCATCTCCAGGCACCCAGGAGTGAAAGGCCACTTTTTTTATACTGCGGTCCAAATACAGAGGCCTAAAGCAGGAAACAGGAAGACTGCGGTTCTGTCCAGGGTGCTACTCTGCCCCATCTGGGTGTTAAGGGAGCTCTCCAAGGTCCTGGATTGACCTCAGAATCACTGATTTCCAAACTGGTGCTCTAACTACTCTGTGTATTTCTAAAAATTTATCTATCTGAGAGGCAGAGAGAGATACAGAGACAGGGAAACAGAGTTTTCAATTTGCTGATTCACAACAGCCAGTCTGAAGCTGGGAACGCTATCCAGATCTCCCCTGTGGGTAAAAGGAACCTAATTACTTGAGCGAGCACTACTGCCTCCCTGGGGGCTACATTAACAAGAACTTGCAGTCAGAATCCAGAGTCAGGAGTCAAACCTAGGTACTTCAATGTGGGATGCAGGGTGTTCTAACCACTAGGCTAAATGCCTCCTCCCTCCCCACTCCAACTGTACTTTAAATCTGATCCAGATACTGCTCCTATCTCTTTGTTTGAACTCAGTTAATTAGAACCTAACGTGTCACCTCATGTTCTGGTAATCCTTCAAAGGATTCTTTTACTTTAGGAATTCAAATCCTTACATTGACTGATAATCTCAGAGTGGCAAGCATCATCAGGTCCTCTCGACAGGCTGGTTACGTTAAATGCACCCTACTGTAGCTCCTGGGTACACAGCTATAGTTAGGTAAACCACTTAGCCTGTTTAAAATTAAGCATTTCAAAGAAAAACATAGCACTGTCAAAGAAAGCTTCTTTGAAGCAGAAGTTAGAAAAGTACAGTCCCCACTGAAAACAGAATGGAATTTCATCATGAAAGTGCCCGTGTGGACCATCAGCTAACATCTAAGATTCCATTCTTGTAAACTGCTAATATCCATGACTGGACTATTAGAAACTTTATCACCGCTCTTGAGTTCTGTCTCCTGCTCTCTAGTTTGGGTTCCCATGAAAGCAGAACGAAAGCAGAACTGGAGACAGGGACTTGGATATATAGGAGATAGTTTCAGAAGACACGACGAAAGCTGGAGTGAGGCAGGAAAGGAGGAAAAGTCAATGTAAGGTGTTAACGTCGATGCTATGAGCACTGGAGCCCTCCAGATAAAGGATCAACTCCTTCTACAACTACCCCCTTGAAAGGTAGGAAGCTGGAAGCTTCATTCTTAGGCTCTTCTCATTAAGGGTTTTCCTGAGATTAACGTCTCCCATGCATGCGTAGGTTATACTTCACTAAGTGAGCTCTAAAAATGTGGCGGAGGCAGAATGTTGAGGCCTGGAAGGATCTCAGCAGTGCAAGGGCAGTTCTCACTTGCACAGAACTGTCCACCATGGCTGCAGCTAACGGTGCAGAGACGCACCAAAGTCACAGGTCAGAATACCACAACCCCCTGAACCTTCACCCATCAATCTGCTAGGTTTCAGTGTTCCTAAGATGTAAAGTGCGGATAAACATTGTGCGTATCTCAGAACTGCTATGAAATTTTCCAACTAGGGGCCGGCGCTGTGGGGCAGTGGGTTAAAGCCTGAGCCTGCAGCACTGGCATCCCATATGGGTGCCAGTTCGAATCCTGGCTGCTCCTCTTCCAATCCAGCTCTCTGCTATGTCATGGAAAGCAGTAGAAGATGGCCCAAGTCTTTGGGTCTCTGCACCCGCATGGGAGACCCAGAAGAAGCTCCTGGCTCCTGGCTTTGGATTGTCTCAGCTCTGGCCATTGCAGTCATTTGGGGAGTGAACCAGTGGAATGGAAGACCTCTCTCTCTCTCTCTTGCTCTACCTGTCTCTGTAACTCTGCCTTTCAAATAAATAAAATAAATCTCTTTTTCTAAAGAAATTTTCAAACTATATAGCACAACCAACTGCACACCAGAATTATTCTCCTCTTTTCCAAAGTCTCTAGACCTCACACTTGGATGGCAGGCAGGGACTGGGGTGGAGACTGCTGGCTGTCCATCTAGACACTCATTCTCCAGCATGTGGATGACGCTAACGAGTCAATGAAGTCCAGGAACGTGGGATGATCACACCACCCTTGGCTGTCCCCACATCTCAAACTGGAAGGCCCTCAAAGAAGCCAGCTCCCTAGCTCAGGTATGTATTATGAAGATATGCATTTTCAGATTTTATCAAGAGGCATAGATGCTTAACAACATGCCAGTGCCACACAACCATGAAGCCTGGGAGGTCCTAAACATCAAGTCTACCACCTCACAACAGCTATACCAAGACATGGTCCGTACCAGACGTATCTTAATCTCAACCCGTGCTTCCCTTTACAGATAGATGCCCACCCTCTGGCCACCCCCATTCTGTGAAGTGCTGCTCAATCTCCCTGTGCTGACCTGATCCAAATACTCTCCTCCACCATCCGCTCTTCTGTTGCCAAGACGCAGCTGTCAGACTTTACCTCAGCCTCTACAGGGCAGTACTGTGCAATGGTTAGAACACGAGCTCTGAACTCAGACTGCCTGAGTTTGAATCTCTACTCTGCTACTTACTGTGCCTTTGGGTTCCTCGACTGTGACATGGGCCTGATAACTGCCTTCTTCATAAAGTTGTTAAACTGAGTAAATGTGTGTAATGATTAAGAAAGTGCCTGGCATATGTTTAGTGACTACTCCCCAAAATATTAATACTGTCGCCATGTGCTTAAGGGCAGCTGTAGCTGACATAGCAACACATGAAACTTAGGCTTTCTTGTCCTGGGTACTTTAACTAGATTCTTTTCTGCATGACTTTTGTCCTCAAAACAACCCCCCTTAGAAATAACTCAGATGACAACAACAGTACGTAATAAATTGCAGTAAATCCACATAATGGACTACCATAGCAATGAGAATTAATCTATATTGATGATTCCATTTATGGAAAACTACAAAAACAGGCAAAATAACCCGTGATGATAGAAGTCATAATACAAGTTATGATGAGAGAGATGTAACGACTGAAATGGATTATAGAACAACTCATAAGGTGCCAGTGATTCCATTTCTTGACAATGGTGATTATGACTACGTTCTTTACAAAAATTCAAGTTGTACAACTGTACCTCGTGCACTCTTATGTATGCTACACTTCACTTTTTAAAAACATCTACTTTTTAAAAACATTTGCTTAAAAAGTGATACCCCCAATCTTTTTATTCATTGGACAGCCCAAGTACACAGTACCACTGCTCTAATCCAGGGGAGAGCAGGGAGACTCTGGAACTGAACAGGTGACTCCAACAACAGATGGCAGCAGAAAGGTATGTGAGAGAAGAGGATGCAAGTTAAATTCAGCATCCAAAGGGCCGCTTTTTGTTTTCCAAAGTGTCATCTCTGCATCATGTCTTAGAACTAAGAACCAGGGGCTGGAATCGTGGCACAGCGGGGAAAGCCGCCACCTGCAACACCAGCATCCCATATAGGAACTGGTTTGTGTCCCAGCTGCTCCACTTCTGATCCAGCTCCCTGCATATGGCCTGGGAAAAGCAACAGATGGCCCAAACATTTGGGCCCCTTACACCCACATGGGAGACCCAGATGAAGCTCCTGGGTTTGTCCTGGTTCAGCCCTAGCTGTTGCAGCCACTTGGAAAGTGAACCGGCAGATGGATGTCTCTCTACTGTAACTTTCAATTAAATCTTAAAACAACAAAACTGACAACCAGATCATTTCCTTGGTCCACTAACCAGATCAAGGGGCAAAATGGACAAGCTATCCTGAATGTTAATCTGGTAAATGCCACACCATGAAAGATACAAAATCCAGACACTTAATAATTTGATGTCTAGAATAGTACCCATCCCTAATAAAAACTGGACAATGAAAGCTTTAAGAAAGAAAACTTTCAGTTTCATATTTAAGAGTTACTCTTGAGAATGGATTCATTGATGCATAGTTTTGTAGCAACCCTGAATTTTCTGTTACAGACCTTAAGCTGCTACATCTATCCACTGGTGGTGTCCTAATGTAGACTGAGCTCTGCAGTGGTACAGCAGGTTTCCCAATCACATTTTATAATCACAGGGCTTGGAGGACTTCCAGGACTATAACTACAGACTCCCAGGCATCATAGACACGAAACAATTCTAAATCACCAGGTAAGTCATACTTCAGACTTCGTAGGATGGAAGATCTGTCTCTCCCTTTCTGACTTTCAAATAAATACATCTTTAAAAAAAAAAAAAAAAACTTCTCAAATAATTGTTATACTGTGCTATGGTTTAGATATGGTTTGAGTGCATCCCTCAAGGACTCGTGTTGTGTGATCCCTGATGTGGTGATGCTGGGATGTGTCAGAAGCAATTTATTTCTTATGGGACCCTGGTTAGTTCTTGAGAAAGGGCTGCTACAAAGAGCAAGGGTGATCCCTTTTAGTCTCTCTGGTTCTTGTTTTGTGATCTCCCTCTCATACGCACTCCTGCCATGAGATGACACAGCCAGAAGGGTGCCCTCCCTAAAGCCAGCATCATGCCATTTGGACTTTCAACCTCTTAAACTGTGAGTTAAATAAACCCTTTTCTTTATACATTACCCAGCCTTGGGTATTTTGTTACAGCAGTGGAAAAGACTAACACCCACTGACAAGCCTCAGTATAGTCAAAATTCTATTCCAAGGAAAGAAAAGCCAACTCAAACTTACTAAAGCTAATGACAAAAAAGGAATTTATTGATTACTGGGATATAAAAATCCACACATACTTCAAGTTTCAGATATGGCTTAAAGAAGTTGTTCCAATAGTATCTTCAAGTTTGATCACCTACCAAATCTCAGTTGTCATTTTTGCCGTGTTGACTTTATTCTCATCTTCCACAAGAATCCAGTTCTGCTCAGCTTTAAAATCAATGAAAAAAAATAAAGAGTATTTCTTCCTATTAAGTCTGGCCAAGCCCTGAGACGCTAAATGAGCCCTATTTGGTCACCTTTTGACATCCAAACCAAGGACTACGTCCTATGGGAAGGAATTTGTAGACAAGCCTGTGTCACACATTTCACTCCCAAGCAGAAGATGGAATCCAAAATGAAAGTGAGGTACTGTTACCAGTAAAAGGGGGTGAAAAATGCTGGAAGGCCAAAACGACCAATGTCTAGCACGGGCTTTTCTCCAGGGGGCACGTGTTCAAGGTGACCTAGCTGGGAAGAATTTCTAAAGGTTTTCTCATACTTGCTACAGCCATAGTGTTTCTTCCCAGAGTGAACTTTTTGATGCTGAACAAGATTGCTTTTGCTAGTGAAGACTTTCCCACACTTGTCACATACGTAGGACATCTCTCGAATATGAATCCTTAGATGCCTTTTTAACTGTTCCTGAGCACTGAACGCCTTCCCACAATCCACACAGCCAAAGGGCTTCTCCTCACTGTGGATCCGCTGGTGCCGAGTGAGTTTTGTAGGAAAATTGAAGGCTTGTCCACACACTTTACAAGAATAGGGCTTTTCCCCTGTGTGAATACGCTGATGTTGACTAAGATGGGAAGTCCTTCCAAAGCTTTTGCCACACCTGTTACACTCATAGGGTTTCTCTCCAGTATGGGTTTTTTGATGCCGAATCAGTGGTGAATTACCAACAAAAGCTTTTCCACATTCAGTACACTCATAGGGCTTCTCCCCAGTGTGGATTCTCTGATGTATAACAAACTCAGAACTGCTAGTAAAGTTATGTCCACACTCTGTACAGTGATAGGGCCTGTCCCCACTGTGGATCCTCTGATGCCTGATCAGATTGGCGTTATCATTAAAGGCTCTCCCACAGGCTGCACACTGGTATGGTTTCTCTCCAGTGTGGGTCCTCTGGTGCCGAATCAGTGAGGAATTACCAGTGAAGGCTTTTCCACACTCTTTACACTCAAACGGTTTCTCTCCAGTGTGGATTCTCTGGTGTCTAACATAGTAAGAAAAATAGCTGAAGGATTTCCCACACTCCTCACATCTGAAGGGTTTCCTCACAGAGTGGATTCCTGGAACCTTTCCTTGAATACTTCTCACTCTAGGGATTTCTTGGTGCTTCTCCAGACAAGTGTCTGGGAAGTCAGTTCTCTGAGGGACACTCTTCATCAGCTCACATGACACCATGCCTCTTTCTTCAGACATTCCCTGTGTGGCTGTGGACATGCCGTCAATGGAGGTCTCAGCATCTGACATCAAGACATGGAAATCAAAATTAAAACTTACAGGGCTTTGGAAGATAGCATTGCAACCTCCTCGTCAGCCTGCTAGGACACAGCTGCTAAAATCAAAGTGCCAGATATCACGCAGGCAGGAAACAGTCAGGGTACAGACAGTGCCGGTGCTCACGCCGGGCTGCTTCCCACGCTCTTCCAGCTCCACAGTTGAATGACGCCTCCTGGTGCATTCTAGTATCTTTTGTATTTCTGCTATTTATAGACTGATAGAATGCCAAAGAGGGACTGGCGCTGTGACATAGCGGGTAAAGCCACTGACTGCAGTGCCGGCATCCCATATGGGCACTGGTTCGAGTCCTGGCTGCTCCACTTCTGATCCAGCTCTCTGCTGTGGCCTGGGAAAGCAATAGAAGATGGCCCAGGTCCTTGGGCCCCTACACCCGCGTGGGATACATGGGAGAAGCTCCTGGCTCCTGGCTTCGGAGCAGTGCAGCTCCAGCAGTTGCAGCTAACTGGGGAGTGAACCAGCGGATAGAAGACCTCTCTCTGCCTCTCCTTCTCTCTGTGTGTAACTCTGACTTTCAAATAAATACATAAATCTTAAATATATATATATAGATATATATATACATATACACATATATATATACACACACACACATATATAAAATGCCAAAGAAAGCACAAGCTCTAAGAGCAAGAAGTGATGCTGGGGCTGGCGAGACTCAGAGTCAGAAAACAAAAGCAATGATGGACTGTTCTTTTTAAAAATTCCTATCCCAGGGGCTGGTGTGTAGCTCACTTGGTTAATCCTCTGCCTGCAGCACCTGGATCCCATGTGGGCCCAGGGTTCTAGTCCTGGTGGCTCCTCTTCTGGTCCAGCTCTCTGCTGTGGCCCGGGAGGGCAGTGGAGGATGGCCCAGGTGCTTGAGTGCCTGCACCCGCATGGGAGACCAGGAAGAAGCACCTGGCTCCTGGCTTCGGATCGGTGTAGTTCCAGCCTTAGCAGCCATTTGGGGGGTGAACCAATGGAAGGAAGACCTTTCTCTCTGTCTCCGTCTCTCACTGTCTAACTCAATCTGTCAAATAAAAAATAAAAAAATTCCTATCCCACAATCTAGTCCCAATCACAGAACGTGAAAAGACAGAGAGAAAACCACACAACTGCTTAGAAGACCTCGCCCCCAGTAAGCTACCTGGTCACCTAGTCCACAGGTTCACAACCACAGGTCTATAGATGGGTAGGGAACAAGTGAGCACCTTAAAACTGTTGGCAACTGCTATGACCTGTCATAAAACTCTCAAAATTTGAAACTCAAACATGCAGAGAAACTACTGTTCTAGATTCTCTGCCTATTTGCGAAGGGGAGAACACAGTTTACTTAGATACATGAAGACTACCAAATATTCTTTCTCATATTAGCAAAAAGGAGAGAAATAACAGCCCATAACATGGCTTTTGTGCTCTTAAAGATGGGATAACTAAGTTAACTAAGTTAAAGTCAATCAAACTTTAACATCATCTGGGATTTGTCTGCTGATTAATCAAGTTCTTCCTGTGAATGTGAATTAAACAAATAAGAAACCTTAGAGAGTGTTGGGAGGTGAGATCTGTGACTGAAGTGAATGTGGTAACCAACAGTCCAAGTGCGAGTGATCAAGACAACCTGGAGGCTGGCACCGTGGCTCAATAGGCTAATCCTCTGCCTTGCGGTGCCAGCACACCGGGTTCTAGTCCCGGTCAGGGTGCCAGATTCTGTCCCGGTTGCCCCTCTTCCAGGCCAGCTCTCTGCTATGGCCCGGGAGTGCAGTGGAGGATGGCCCAAGTGCTTGGGCCCTGCACCCGCATGGGAGACCAGGAGAAGCACCTGGCTCCTGGCTTCGGATCAGCGTGGTGCGCCGGCCACAGCGGCCACTGGAAGGTAAACCAACAGCAAAAGGAAGACCTTTCTCTCTGTCTCTCTCTCTCACTGTCCACTCTGCCTGTCAAAAAAAAAAAAAAAAGACAACTCAGAAATCTGTTCTCATATCCCTCCTCTGTCTTGCCTACTAAGGGTATTCAGTGTCACAAAATCAGGAATAAGCAACCAAAAATCTAGTTCCCTGCTGCCCCATACCCTGCCATTCATACTTATGAGGACTCCGACAGCTGTTCTTCCAAGCAACCTTCCCTACACACGATTAAAGCCGCCTCCCTAGTTCTGCAGTTGCTGCCACCTCCTTCCTGCTGGAGACACCAAGGTCGCCCCTGTGCTCTCAGCTCCTCTCCCTTCCACTTCCACACCTTCCCACCACAAATCACCCTGACGTCTCACTTACTTCCCAATCACCCCTAAGACCTCTCCCTCCGCTTCGCCTGTATGCTGATCTAGCTGTATCTTCTCTTCATGCACAACCTCCTTCTTCAGACCCTCAGATCCACTTGGCCTTAATGACCATCTTTTACAGTGAACTTTTCCTCACAGGTTCTTCAAACGTAGCCTCAGTCATGCAATTTATATAGGGTACTACTATCCAACAATCTTTTTTAGAAATGAAATAATGCTAGTCTCCATTAGAACAACAAGAAAATATTCACACACACTGCAATGCTAGCTACAGTAAACTGTTTGCTTATACTCTGGTTTCAGAGGACAGGCAAGTGCACAGTGTTTTGCTGCAAAGTTTAACAATGCCCACTGAGAGTCATTATCAAAAAAGAGTTTGGAAAACATGGCTACTGTTCAGTGTATTTTTATTCCTAAACTTATAAAAACCAGAGGCTAATGTGCCACCTCAACCTTGTCCTTGCTCTCTGCAAACCAGGTACCCTGAAAATCCTGCCCTTGGCTTCAATTTCACTGTTCACTCTCCAAGGTCCTCCTGACTAACTGTTTGCTTTTTCTCCCCTCTCTCATTAAAGTTAAATATTCCTTAATATTTAAGATTCAGCCTTCATTTCTCTGCGGGAGCCATTTCAATCCACTTCTGTAAAGCACGCCCCCACCTGTGTTTTCAGACCTGCTGCTCATCTCAGCTTCTGCACTTGCCCTTTCAGTGGTCTGCTGCAGTCATCCACCCAGATTCTACAGAAACCTCACATTTTATGCTTAGGTATGGATTTAAGTCAATTCAAAAAGCTCCCGTATCATGACTTTCCAGTGTTATCTGACTCAACTACTTCCTTTTATGGCCAAGTCTGATCAATTTTACCTCCACACTCTCCTTCCCAATTCCATTCTTACATTACCATTTTCCCTACCTGATCTACTCACTAAAAGCTGATGACATTTCATAACAGTGCAACAGGACTTCATGCCATCCACACCCTTCATTTCAAACCACATACTATGTTAATGTTCTGAAAACAAAGTTAATATCAGCCTGTGTCTCTAGTGGCAAGATCACCATGGTAGGGGTCGTTGCTCCTGCCCCATGCTCTGGTTTGCCTGCTTGTCCACCTCCACAAGTTCTCCAGGAGAGTCATCCAAGTCCACTACAAACGCTGCATCTGGACTTCCCATACAAGCCTAAGTATTAGGCAGCAACCAAATTCACCAACACCGCTGGTAACTGGGGCGGCTCAGGGTATGCTGCAGACTCTGTCAGCCCTCTTCTACAAAGTCAAGAGAACGAACGCTCACTGGGTGTTTAGTCGCACGCTTCATGCTCTTGCACTGCTTACTAGAAAAGACCAAGCAGTGCTTGCGGGCGGGCTCCGTGTCTAAACAGGCTCACGGGTGAGTACCCTGCACACTAAACTGCGGAGCTCTTTACAGTGATTAATGCTCTACTCCCTCCCTCAAGCCAGTGTTGCCACTGTAATTTGCTGAGTTTGAACTCACGGCCCTGCCACTGATCTTCTAAAGTGGAATGATTCCAACTCCTCCTCCTGCCACGCTCTCACAGTCCACTGCTGCTACACCCACAACCGCACCATCTGCATCTGCTCCCCATCTTGCATCCTCCCAAGCTTCTTAAACAAAGCTTGGCACACAGCAAGTGCTCAAAAAGCATACTTAAATGAATCCACCCCATGCAAAGGAGGACCACTGCGGTAGACAATGCTGACACTCAGAAAGCAGCAATGGATTCAAGAACTGTAATCAGACGTGCTGAATGGTAACACCTGAATGTGAGTTAAGACTGGCGGGAAAGTTTTCATATTTGGGGAAAATCAATCATTTTATTTCAATTCTGGCCACCACGGCTCATTTTAAAATGCACAGCTCCATGAAACCCTATAATTGCTGTTCTAAACCTGCCTCACTTACCTTCACAGAGCTCTCTAGCCCTCTCTGCAGGGGGCTCCTCCTGTACCTCGAGGTTCCAAGGTAAATCCCCTCTCTCCAGAAGTGAGATCAGGGCAGGTTTGGGAACTGGGTATCCTGAAAAAGGGGAATATAATGGCACCTTTCAGTCCTATATCTGTGGTGTAAAATGAAAGAGAACCCCAGGAGTCAGAGCAGACTATAGAAGAGCGTTCAGGACTGGGCACGGACAGATCAGGACAGAGATTCTGATCAAGAGGAAACAGAGCCGGCGCTGTGGCTTAACAGGCTAATCCTCCACCTGCGGCGCCGGCACACCGGGTTCTAGTCTTGGTCGGGGCACCGGATCCTGTCCCGGTTGCTCCTCTTCCAGTCCAGCTCTCTGCTGTGGCCCAGGAGTGCAGTGGAGGATGGCCCAAGTGCTTGGGCCCTGCACCCGCATGGGAGACCAGGAGAAGCACCTGGCTCCTGGCTTCAGATCAGCACAATGCGCCAGCCACAGCGGCCACTGGAGGGTGAACCAACGGCAAAGGAAGACCTTTCTCTCTGTCTCTCTCTCTCACTATCCACTCTGCCTGTCAAAAAAAAAAAAGCGGAAACAGAGCATCTCTGCCCTCTTCCTAAAAAAAAATACTTCAGGGCAGGTGAGTTAGTGAGACCCTGAAGGCCCGGGCAGACGAAGTCAGCAGAAAGGCCTACTCCTTCCTGCACAGCCTTTTGGGAATGGGACACTCTCTCCCCAGTGGACGGCAAACTCAAGACCCAAGACCCAGCAATCTCTGAACTTGGTCAATAAGCCTCAGCCCTGGAGGCATGCAATGGACGATACCAGGGACAATCCCTCTTCCCCACACTCTACCCCTAGTCTGTAAGAAGAAAAAAAGGGAACAGGAAAGTAGACCTGAGTCCCAGGAGGAAAAGAGCCTTACCCAGCATAGTTAAGGTCCCATAATTCTCCACCATCACACTTCTGTACAGGGCCCTCTGTGCAGGAGAAAGCTCAGCCCATTCTGCCTGGGTGAAGCACACAGCCACATCCCTAAAAGTCACCAGCTCCTGAAACAACAGACTCTGCTGCCCCAGAGCCATTCCTCTGGCTCAGGGCAGAGGGGACAGTAATGAGGGTCTGAAGAAGGGCTCTATAAGAGAAAAGAACTGGATACCAGACCATTAAATAAATAATGCAACCCCAAACCGGAAATGTCCATTAGGGTACAACTTAGTCATAAAGTGTAATTTTACATTTCAAAAGCTCTGTGGGAAAGGTCTACCATTAATTATCTTTCTTAGAGCAATATCTCTTTTTTTGTTTGTTGCACCTAAAAGTGGACAATTAGTCTCAATGTGTTCAGATGTTCACTCACATGTGGCATCTCAGAACTCAACTGTTCCCACTTTTCTGCTCCAAGGGCCCAGCCAAGTGTCCCCTACAAGTGTTCACTCCACCAAACCTCATGCCCACAGAACGTGCACCAGGGGAGTCACAGTTTGCCTTGACAAGCCTTCCCACGTGACACCCGGTCCTCACATCTGAGACGTGGATAAGAGGCTGTGCTGCTGACGAGTGCCCAGCAGAGGGCGCTCAGAGTTGCCGGGCAGTGCATTCTTCCTGAGAGATCTTCCTGGGAGATGATTCTGTAACAGAACTGGTAGCTCTTTCAGCTACTTGACTTTACACCTTCAAGATCATGTGTAATGGCTTCTGCCAATCAAGCCTCATGCTTTTTCAATAGTCATCCTTTCCCCCTCCTTGACAGCCCAACTCTACATTCCCAGAGAATTCTAGCATCTGGCTTAAAGCCTCTAGTTAATCCTCAGTCTCTGGCATCAAACTTGACTACCTAAACGCGCAGTAAATATCCTCCCACCCTCCAGCACCTCAAATGACTGCACATCCTCACTTGCCTGTCATGCCACACTGCCTCGGACTCTGGATGACCCAGCACATGGGATCCACCAACCTACACCAAACTCATCTTGCCTCTCAACTGGCTCCCTTTATAACTCATGAAAATCAGCTGACACAGTGATATGTTTTGCTCTCAGTTGATGGCACCAATTTCACCCCAATCACTGCTCTTTCCTGACAAACCATCAGTAATCAAATCCTATCAGTTAATTCCTGGAACCTGACTCCTCTTCACAATGGAGTGCAGGGTATTCGCCCTCTGCTGGACATTCTTGAGCACCACAGCCTCTTCTCACTCAAGTATCAGATGGCAGGGTGGGGGTGTTACATGAGACAGGCTGGTCAGGGCAAACTGTGACTCCCCTAGTATTCTACTCCAACAACTCCACACTCCAGGCCTACCCTGCGCTGAATCCACCCCCTGTCTGGCTGAACATCTGAACCCGTCATCTCCTGAATGAATCTCCACTAACTAGAGCTGTGGCTCTCAAAGTGTGGTTCAAGGCAACCACCAGAAACAGTGGCATCACCCAGAAAAGCTGTTATAAAGCCAAATTCTCGGGCTCCATTCTGAGGGCAATTTGTGCTTTGAAGAGTCTGCTGAAGTTTGAGAACCCTGGATTAGTGGATACAAGCCAAAGCGCAGGCTGAGATGTATTAGGTGACTAGGAAAAGGGAAGAGAAGGCACAAGACTATAAACACAGAAACTATCTGGGAAGCTGTGCATATAAAATCTCAGGGAAGGAATGGCAAACCCTAAATGTGGGTGATATAAAAGATGTGACAAGTAGATGAGATAGTAGGCAGAAACAACAGAACTTGCCAGCTCTCAGAAATGGTACTGGGAAGAACAGAGTCAACAATCAGGCAATCTAGAGACTGGGTGATCAGGACTGCATTGTGATATCAGTGACTTTTTAGAAAATAAAAAGGTGGGGGCCGGCGCTGCGGCTCACTAGGCTAATCCTCCACCTTGCGGCGCCGGCACACCGGGTTCTAGTCCCGGTCGGGGCACTGATCCTGTCCCGGTTGCCCCTCTTCCAGGCCAGCTCTCTGCTGTGGCCAGGGAGTGCAGTGGAGGATGGCCCAAGTCCTTGGGTCCTGCACCCCATGGGAGACCAGGAGAAGCACCTGGCTCCTGCCATCGGATCAGCAAGGTGCGCCGGCCACAGCGCGCCAACTGCGGCGGCCATTGGAGGGTGAACCAACGGCAAAGGAAGACCTTTCTCTCTGTCTCTCTCTCTCTCACTGTCCACTCTGCCTGTCAAAAATAAAAAAAAAATTAATAAAAAAAAAGAAAAGAAAAAGGTGGGAGCTACAAAGACAATCATCAGTGAGAAAGTCAGGTACAGGGACCCAACAGAAATGAGAAATCTGGAATTTGGACTTGAGATATGCTTCAATGGATACTAAGTTTCAAGATTAAACAAGTCTCAAAGAAATGATAAAGCAACACACAACAATTCATTAGTCTCAAAAAGTGATATATAATTCAAGAAATCAACTTCCTGCCCCCACATATAAGGTATTTATGTCACTCTAAAAATGAAGCCCCCTAGGGCAGGCCCATGGTACAGTGTATAAGTCATCACCTGGGATGCCTACGTCCTGTATCAGACTGCCTGGTTAGAGTCCCAGTTGCTCTGCTTCCAATCCAACTTCCTGCTAATGTATACTCTGGAAGGCAGCTGGTGACAGCCCAAGTACTTGCATCCCTGCCACACATATAGGAGAACTAGATTGGTCTGGCCCAGCTCTGGGTGTTGCAGGTAATAAGGGAGTGAACCAGAGGACAGAAGATCTGTCTCTCTGCCTTTCAAATAAAATGAAAATAGATTTTAAAATTATTATTACAAGGAAAGCCAGGGCAGGCATTGGGGTACAGCAGGGTTAAGTCACCACTACAACTCCAGCACCTCATGTGAGCAGGTTCAAGTTCTGGCTACTCTATTTCTGATCCAGCTCCCTGCTAATGTAACTAGGAAAGCAGTGGAGGATGGCCCATGTACTTGGTCCCTGTCATACACGTGAGAGACCCACATGGAGTCCCAGTCTCCTGGCTTTGGCCTGGCCTAGCGCTGGTCATTGTAGTCACTGGGGGAGTGAACTGCAGAATGTCTCTGTCTCTCCCTTTATCTTTGTAACTGTGCCTTTCAAATAAACAAATAAACCTTTAATAATAAATAAACAGGTGCTGGCATTGTGGTGTAGCAGGTAAAGCTGCCATTTGCAATGCCAGTATCCCATATGGGCATAGGTTCAAGTCCCAGCTGCTCCATTTCCAATCCAGCTCCCTGCTAATGGCTTCGGAAAAGCAGCAGAAAGTGGCCCAAGTGTTTGAGCCTCTGCCACACACATAGGAGACCTAGATGAAGTTCCTGACTTTAGCCTGGCCCAGTGCTGGCTGTTGCAGCCATCTGGGGAGTGAACCAGCAGATGGAAGATCTCCTTCCCTCTATTTCTTTCTCTTTCTCTCTCACTCTTTCAAAACAAATAAATCTTTTTTTTTTTTTTTAAGATTTATTTTTATTTATTTGAAAGTCAGAGTTACACAGAGAAAGAAGAGGCAGAGAGAGAGAGAGAAGTGTTCCATCCGATGGTTCACTCCCCAGATGGCTGCAATGGCTGGAGCTGTGCAGATCCGAAGCCAAGGAGCCAGGAGCTTCTTCTGGGTCTCCCACGTGGGTGCAGGGGCCCAAGGACATGGACCATCTTCTACTGCTTTCCCAGGCCACAGCAGAGGAGCTGGATCGGAAGGGGAGCAGCCGGGACTAGAACCGGTGCCCATATGGGATGCCAGCATTTCAGGCCAGGGCATTAACCCGCTGCGCCACAGCGCTGGCCCCATAAATAAATCTTAAAATAAATAAATAAATAACAAAGCCAGTGGAGAATAGAGGTTATATGACTGGCTCAAGGTAACTATGCACTGAGGCTTGATGGGAATCCCTAACTTCAGGTGTCGTGTCCTCGTGTGGATTCTCCTGGCACGGCCCACTACCTCACTTATGCAGCAGTACCTCTAGGATGAATCTCTGATTCTAAGCCCAACTTACTGGCCCTCTTTACCTTGTCTTCTTCCTGCCATCCCTCTGCAGCCACCTCTGAGAACTTGTTAGTTGGATCATTCCCACCCTATACCGGATCCCCACATCATGAGCCTGTGTCCTTTATTCTCACAGACTCCTGGCAGGGCTGAAGGGAACTGAACCTGGGAACCCTTGTGCCCAGCCAAGATATTCAGCACACAGGAGGCTATACTTCTGATTCCCAGGACACCTTCTCCTGTCTGCATCTTTTAAAAATAACTAAATAAACAAATAAGTTTATTAGAAAGGCAGAGTGACAGAGACAGGGAGAGACAGATATTCCATCCACTGGTTCACTCCCAAGCAAATGCAACAGTCACAGCTGGGCCAGGCTGAAGCCAGGAGTCAGTGACCCCATCCTGGTTTCCCATATGGTTGCAGAGGCCCAAGCACCTGGGCCATCTTCCACTGCTTCCCCAGGCACATTAGCAGGGGGTAGGATCAAAAGCAGAGAAGATGGGACCCCAACTGGCACTCTGATATAGGATGCCAACTGGCACTGCAAGTAGCGACAACCCACTGTACCACAACACTGGCCCCACCTGTCTCCATCTTCACTGGCCCTGGAGCCAGACTGGCCAGCCCCTCACCATCAGCTCTTTCCAAGCACCTAGTCCTAATGGAGGAAACCAACAAAGTCTTTTTTTCCTCCTCCTCTGGTTCTCAGACTTGCCAGAATTACCTCTGTCATCCACCATTTTCCTTAAATCAGATCCTTCTAAGGCTGACCCGAGGGATCCACAGCTCACCTGGTATGGGACTTTCAAGGACATGGTTGCCATCACCTGGGCTCCCTCTCAGGGAAGGGCAGGGGCTGAGGGAACAAATGAAGAGAACCAAGAGTGAGCCCCACACAGTAAAAGGTGCTCCCATGAGCCAACAAACCTGCCAATAACAGTAGCGGTAATCATTTGCCAAATGCCCACTGGTTAAGTGTCGTCTAAATATTTCATCTTTAATCCACAATATACCATGAGCCTTGTAATTCTGAAATGAAAAGTAACTTCCCCCAGGTCACCAGCACCTATGTTCACCAATATCAGGCAACACAAGAGAAAAACCAAAGAAAATCCTAACAAAAGCAATCCCAGGCCTTAGTTTAACAACACAACTTTCTGACAAACCTAAGATCTAAAAAAAAAAAAAAAAAAGTAGTACTGGTTTTTGGATAAAAAATATGTATCTCCATTCAATACTAACAATAATCATCTGACCCTTTTCTTGTTTCCATAGGTAAGGATAAAACTCAGCAACATGTTCTCTAACAAGATCACGCGGCAGGTGGATGGGTAAACCTGGATCGCACAGTAGATCTGCCAAAGGCTACACCTTTAATAACTGCATTAAACTGCTTCTCATCATAATCCCAACAGATTTCTTTTAGAACATGACCAAGTGATTCAAAAGTTAATACAGAACGACAGACGACTAGCTAAGGAATTTCAGAAAAAGATCTCAGAAAACCTGCCTTTCCTTGGGCAGATGTGTTTTTCATCACTCCAATCTGGGGTCCAGTGACAACTAGAAACTGACTTAGCAAAGGGTGCTGAAAGGCCGCCTCAACATGTCAGCGTGTCTGGATTATACCACCCCCTACTCATGTTCTACCCGAAGGCCGGCATCCTCCCAGGAGAGACAGCGCAGGTGGCAGTCCCCTGCCAACCCCTCTGCGAACCCGTGCCACCCACCTCCTTTCTGGGTTTGGCCACCCCGGTCCTCAGCTTCCTCCTCTGAGCTAACTCAGGACCTTCAGATCTGCTGCCTCCTCCGAAGGAGCAAGTCGCCCCCAGCCTCAGAACCTTTGAACTGACACCCTCTGCCTGGTATCTTCCCTCACGGACCGCTCTTCAGCTAGGTGATGGCACGCCCTGTCTCTGCGGACCGCGCCGGGGCCCTGTTCCACACCCCGCACACGGCGTCTCCCAGATCACATAGTGACTTGTACTTTCCTCATTCAACATATATCGCACACATATTTCATGCCAGGGTATGTGTGAGCCACAGGAGACATCGTGGGGGTGGGGTGGGGGTAGGGGAAGGACGCGATGCCTTCCCGCACGGAGCTCAGGCTAAGATGACCAGTGTCATCAGTGCCAGGCGGACACTATCCGAGACAGGAAGGCTGCCTAAGGGAAGATCTTTACAAAGGGAATAGCACGGGCGAAAGCGTGTTCCGGAAGCAGAGGGTCCCCAACGCTGCAGCAGCACAGCCACGCGCTACAAGCCAAGGCTGAACAGGGCGCGCGGGGCCAAGCCACGCAGGGTCTGGCGCACGTCAAGAATTCGGTCTCCAGCCTGCAAGCACAGGGGCGGAGGCAGGGCCGCGAGCAGGTGGAGTGAAATGATCAGCTCTAGCACGTGACTTTCCCATTCCTCGGGCAGCTCCCCGGGGACGGCGCCCAGCGCCCTCCCATTCACAGCAGCACCCGGGAGCCTGCAAGAGCGACCGGCATTTAGCGGTTCCGGGACGAGTCGTCGGCTCCATGGGCAGCGAGGTGGCTGTGTGGGGGCCGCGGGGCGTCTCCTCTCCGTCGGCGGACCACGTCCACCGCCTCCATGTCCCAAGGCGGCCGGAGACGCGCGCGTAGGCACCTAGGGAGCGCGAGCCGACCAATTCCACCGCGGCCACAGCCTTCCCAGGGGTGAAGGCAGCGAGAACCGCAACCGCTCCTGAGCGGGGAAAGCCCGGCACCTACCTCGGGCAGCGCGAGAAGCGAGGCGCGCCCGGAAGTGCGTCACCGCGCGGCAGTGATGCGTCATTTCTCCAGGCCGCCGCCTCGCGCCCCGTGGTGGTGGTGCGGCCCCGGGTTAACCTGGGAGTAGGGAGCGGATCGCTGTTAAACGTAGCATTTCCTTTCCCTGTGTGTTGACGACAGGCCATGGCAGCATCAGCTGTAGAAAGTGCAGATATTTTATGGGCTGTTCCCATCACTAATTTGAAATCATCACCGTTGTTGGCCTTATCTGTGCAGCTTGTCATTTCGTTTCATACATTAGTGAGGTTGCACTTATATTTGTGTCACACTTTCTATTATGTATTATGAAATTATTTGAACTCAATGCTGAGGTGTTTTTTTGTTTTTTGTTTTTTTTTTTTTAATATGCCAGCCTTTTAAGTGAAGGAGCCTGGACTCGAACTGGCGCCCCTATGGAATTCCAGTGCTGTAGGCGGAGGCTTAACCTACTATGTCATAGAGAACGGCCCCACTTTTCTTTTTTTTTAATTGTTCTACCCAGTGTTAATTGGAAAGGTTCACAGGTGTTACCAGACTGCCAAAAAGGTCGTTGTGGGGTGGAGAGGGCTGTGGCAGAGTGGGTAAAGCTGCTGCCTGCAGTGTCAGCATCCCATATGGACGCCAGTTCCAGACCCAGCTGCTTCTCTTCCGATCCGGCTCTCTGCACCCACGTGGGAGATGCGGATGAAGCCCCTGACCCCTGGCTTCAGATGGGTCCACCTCTGGCCGTTGCAGCCATTTGGGGAGTGAACCAGTGGATGGAAGAACCCCCTCCCCCCCGCCCCCACCTCTCCGTAACTCTGCCTTTCAAACAAATAAATAAATCTTTTAAAAAAACACACACACACTCTCTGTAAAGACCCAACCACATTAAGAAACAGCAGGACTGAAGAAAGGCATAAAAAGAAACTATTTGGAAGTGAAAACAACAGATATAGAGAAATGACTGAATATGAGGGAGCTCAAGAAATCTGTGACAGCCATAAAGTTTCCATAGCTTGACAGATGAAAGTGCCATTCGCTGAGACCAGGAATTCAGAAGACGAGTTGGCTTCAGCCAGGACAGTTATAAAATTTAGTCTTGCAAATACTGAATACACATATATCCCACTTCATTGAAATTTAATTAACGGGGCCCGCACTGTGGCACAGCGGGTATGGGCACTGGTTTGAGTCTTAACTGCTCCACTTCTGATCCAGCTCTCTGCTATGGCCTGGGAAAGCAGTAGAAGATGGCCCAAGTCCCTGGGCCCCCGCACCCACATGAGAGACCCAGAAGAAGCTCCTGGCTCCTAGTGTCGTATCGACACAGCTCCAGCTGTTGCGGCCAATTGGGGAGTGAACCAGTGCATGGAAGACCTCTCTCTGTCTGCCTTTCCTTCTCTCTCTTTAACTCTTTCAAATAAATCAATAAATCTTTTTTAAAAAAACCTAATTCACATATCATACAACTCAGATTAAAACTCAACAGTTTTATTCAATCACAGACTTGTGAAAGCATCACCACAATAAATTTTAGGACATTTTCATTATTCCCAAAAGCGATCTCGTAACAAATCAGCAGTCACCGCCCCATTTTGCCTGCGGTAGGTAGAAGAGTGTTTCCCTCAAAGACGTGTGTCCTGATCTCTGGAACCTGTCACTGTGTTAGCTTATGCAACCAAGAAGAAGCGAAGGTGGAGTCAAGGTTGCTTAACAGCTTACTGGAAGATTATCTTGGATTATGCAGGTGGGCCCAGTATAGTCATGAGTGAAAGAAGGAACAGGAAGAAAGAACCACAGAAAACATGCGGTCTTGGCCCAACACTGCTGGCTTTGAAGCCGGAAGAAAGGGATCCCAAGCTAAAGAAAGTGAGTGGTCTCCAGAAACTGGAAAGAGGGAGAAACCGGATTCTCTCCCTCGCTGAAACCTTGAACTCAATCCAGTGAGACTTGCTGTGGACTTCTGGCCTCCAGAACTATGAAGAAAATAAATCTATACTGTTTTAAGCCACTGCTCATGGAAATTTGTGATTGAAATAATAATTAAAAAAAAAAACACACACACATCACTACCCTTCCTCCTCCAATCCCAGACAAGCCTGATATAATTTCTAACTTTGTAAATTTGACTATTCTGGACATTTACATCATGTAAATGTTCTTTAAGTCTAGGTACAAAACAAAAAGGTTTTATTGTTGGTAACTTTATTACATTCTTTAGATCCATGAGTACCTATGTGCTTATTCAGTGTCGAGTTGCATAGGGGCTGGCACTGTGGCATAGCGGGTAAAGCCGCCGCCTGCAGTGCCGGCATCCCATATGGGCATCGGTTCAAGTCCCAGCTGCTCCTGCACACATGTGGAAGACCCAGAGGAAGCTCCTGGCTCCTAGAGCATTGCAGCCATCTGGGGAGTGAACCAGCAGATGGAAAACCTCTCTCTCTGCCTCTCCTCTCTCTGTATAACTCTGAATTCCAAATAAATAAATAAATAAATGTTTATTTTAAAAAAAGCTGCATATAGCTTGAGGGAAGGGGGATGGAGAGGAAGGAGGATATTGTATTTTTACTCAACAAAAGACACTGCACTGAAGAGAAATGTTGCAATTATTCCTATGGAATGGACTCTCCTCACAGAGAAGCAGCATGATTTGAGCAGTGCTTTTAGGAACTTCAGACAAACTACACACTGCACTGGCCCTCAACCCTGGCCATCAGAAGCATTAGTTTATCCCAATAATGCTTCTACATAGGTGTCCTGTTCTTCCATATTTTACTGATGCTATACAAGTCCACTTCCTCAAACAACTTAGTAATTATTTCTATATTAAAATAGCAGGTGAATGCCAAGTGAACAGTTATTGTGGCAAGTGTACCATGGAGACCATCAGAAGTTAAACCAAACTTATTCCCTGCATGGTTACATTTTTATGAATCAGAATTCATATTGCTCTGATTGCTTGGTATTTAGAAACAAATTCCTCATAGGATGTTGTAATCTTAATTTCCCCTAGACTCTAACTCACTATCCTCATTAAATGCTGAATGTGGAGAAACATGGGCATCCTGAAATCTTCCTTTTGCTTAAACAATGAGATAATTTCCATTCCAGTTGTCAAAAATGCCTTCAGTGAGTTTTCAAGGGTATTAATAGCTAATTAGTGTTGACCTGTTTCCTTAGCTTAAAAAGAAATGTATATTCATACTCATGTCTGTCATAATCTGTACCAAAAACAATTATTAAGTGCTTTTTATTTGAGAGGCAGAGACAAATTCTGAGACAGAGAGCTCCTATCCATTAGTCCACCAACACCCCCTACGCCCGCCAAATGCCTGCAACAGCCAGACTGGCCCAGGCCAAAGCCAGGAGGAGGAACTCAGTCCAAGTCTCCCAGGCGAGGGGCAGGGACACAAGTACTTCAGACACCATCTGCAGCCCCTCCAGCAGCATGTATGTTAGCAGGAAGCTGGAATCATGAGCAGAGATGGGACTAAAACCCAGGCACTCTGACGTGGGATACCAGCGTCCCACACAGCATCCTAACCACCAGGCCAAACGCCTGCCACAAATGTCATTTTAAAGCTTTGGCCACTCCTTCTGGAACCACGTCTCCTTCTGGTCACCTCATGGCCTAAATATCCAATTCTCCCTCCGACTCCTCCACTAATCGCCTCTCAGCTTCTGGCCAAGATCAAGTGTAGCATCTAACTCCTCCACTATCTTTAGTTAGATAAAGAGCAATGCAAAGTCACAGGACCCAGATGTTCACAGCGTATTTACTGTTATTACTGACAGGAAATTGAAGAGGAAAACGAGAAGCCTGGGCACAAGTGGGTTGAAATTAAAGTGTAACTTCAGTTTCATGAAAAAAAAAATCATTTTTGCCTTGGCTGCAAAATATATACACACATACATACATACATACATACATACAGTAAACTGGGGCCAGCGCTGTGGTGCAGCGGGTTAAGGCCCTGGCCTGAAGCGCTGGCATCTCATATGGGCACCAGTTCTAGTCCTGGCTGCTCCTCTTCCAATCTAGCTCTCTGCTGTGGCCTGGGAAAGCAGTAGATGGCCCACGTCCTTGGGCCCCTGCACCCACATGGGAGACCTGGAAGAAGTTCCCGGCTCCTGGCTGATCAGTGCAGTTCCAGCCATGCAGCCATCTGGGGAGTGAACCAGCGGATGGAAGACCTCTCTCTCTCTGTCTCTACCTCTCTCTGTAACTCTTTCAAATAAATAAAATAAATCTTTTAAATATTTATATATATATAAACTAAATATTGCATGTCAGTAACTACAGTGAATCAGAGCTGATGTTATTTGCATTCTCCCCTTGTACTGAAAACATACTTAGTGTTCAAGATAGAATGTCTTCATCTCTGACATTGAGAAGGTATGTCTGCCCTTACCACTGCTATTCACCATCATATTGGGAGTCCTAGCAAGTGCAAAAAGGGCAGAAAAGGCGAGTGTAAAGCACCCAGATTGGAAAGCAGCAAAACTGTTATGCTGTGGGGCATGCTTATCTACATAGAAAATCCCAGAGAATCTACAAAAGAGTTCCTAAAACTACTGAGTGAATTAAGTAAGGTCACAGAATAAGGTCAAGGTACAAAATACCAATTCTTGGAACTTTCAGTTGCCAATAGTACAATTTTGAAATTTTTAAAGTACTATTTACAACAGCACAAAAAATTGAGATATTTAGGTGTGTCCAATAAAACATATGTAAGATATGCATAATGAAAACTATAATGACAAAGGAAATGAAAGACATAATTGAGAGATGTATTATGTCCATTTATTGGAAACATTAATATTGCTAAGATGTCAATTCTTCCCAAATTGATCTATATATTCCAAGCAATCCCAATCAAAATTCTAGGAAGACTTTTGTAGAAAACAAGATAATTCTATTATATTCTATCATATAATTCTATTGTATTCTAGCCATATAATAAAGCTGAAAGAAAGCAATAGAGAAAGGAGGGGTTCCTTAATAAATTATGCTGAAACATTTGGATATCCCAATGGAAAAATGAAACTATCTTTTAACCCACATCATTACTACAGTAAACTCCAAGTAGGTTAAAAATTCCAGTGAAGAAATCAAACTCTGATGAGGAAGCATGAGCAGTATGATTTCTACAAATGAGCTTCATCTTGTCTGCCCCACATCTGCGGCTGACCACTGGCATGGGGGCCTCCACCAGGACTGAGCAACCTGCGGCCCAGCGCTCCCAGGACATGGACACAGCATCTCCAGAGGCACCTCAGGTGGCCTCCCTGGGCTCACATGCCCTTGTGATCTACCTTCCCCAAACCCCCAACCAACACTGATTTGCCTGTTCCATTCCACTCTGCTGTGGAGGCTGCTGGAGCCCCAGCCATCCTCACGAGTGTATTTTCTGCTAATGGCCCAGGATACAGCTTAATATCCTATGACACAGAAGACAGCCCTTAAAAAAAATGTTTTTTATCAGGTCCCAAATTTCAACAGTGCTAGGTTTCAGATGGAGAACAAAAGCAATTTCCTTCATTATAAAATCCCCTAACCTGATCAAAGGTCAGGACAGACATGCCATTCCAGACATTATGATGATAAATGTCAGGCTTTTTTTTTTTTTTTTTGACAGATAAGAGTTAGATAATGAGAAAGAGAGAGAGAAAGGTCTTCCTTCCGTTGGTTCACCCCTCAAATGGCCACTACGGCCGGCACTGCACCGATCCAAAGCCAGGAGCCAGGTGCTTCTTCCTGGTCTCCCATACGAGTGCAGGGGCCCAAGCACCCGGGCCATCTTCCACCGCCTTCCTGGGCCACAGCAGAGAGCTGGACTGAAAGAGGAACAACCAGGACTAGAATCTAGCACCCATATGGGATACCGGCGCCACAGGCAGAGGATTAACCTAGTGAGCCACGGCACCAGTCCTAAATGTCAGGCTTTTACATGTAAGTATGAGTAACTTGCAGACAGTTCTGGACTAATGTATTTGTAAATGTCAATAGTAAATCATAAATTATCAACACTGGCTCAAGAAGACAGTGAAACTGAACAACGCCTTTAACACAAAGAACTGTTAAAGGTCTCTTCTCTACCTCCAACTGGCTCAGGCAGCTTTATAGGTAGATATTTTCCAAACGTCCAAAGAACAGATAACTGCTTGGCTGTCCAGACTGTTCTACCTCAGAGAGAAAAAACAGCCTCTACTTCTAATAACCAGGTATGATCTAGTTCCCAAATCTTGACAAAAATGGGGGATATGGAGGGCAACCATTTATGAAGATAGGTACCAATATCCTAAACATATCCACAAAAACAATCCATGAGACTTAAAAAGAAATTTAAAACGCCGTATGTAACCAAGATTATAAGAATGGGGGCAGACGGAGCAGGGAAAGCTGCTGCTGTGGACTCCCACATCCCATATTAAGAATGCTAGCTCGGGGCGGCCGCCGGCAGCGCTGGCATCCCATGTGGGCACCAGTCCAAGTGCCGGCTGCTCCACTTCCTATCCAGCTCTCTGCTATGGCCTGGGAGGGCAGTACAAGATGGCCCAAGTCCTTGGGCCCCTGCACCTGTGCAGGAGACCCAGAGGAAGCTCCTGGCTTCTGTTTGGCGCAGCTCCAAATGTTACAGCCAACTGGGGAGACCTCTCTCTCTGCATCTGCTTCTCTCTGTGTAAACATGACTTTCAAATAGAATAAATAAAATCTTTTTTTTTTAAAGATTTATTTTAGGGGATGGCGTCATGGCACAGTGCGTTAATCCTCTGCCTTAGGCGCCAGCATCCCAAATGGGCACCAGTTCTAGTCCCGGCTGCTCCTCTTCCAATCCAGCTCTCTACTATGGCCTGGGAAAGCAGTGGAAGATACCCCAAGTTCTTGGGCCCCTGCCATCTGCATGGAAGACTGGGAAGAGGCACCTGGCTCCTGGCTTCGGATCTGTGCAGCTCCGGCTGCTGCAGCCATTTGAGGAATGAAGCAACGGAAGGAAGACCTTTCTCTCTGTCTCTCCTTCTCACTGTCTGTAAGTTTACCTCTTAAGACAGAGTTACAGAGAGAGAGGTAGAGATAGAGAGAGGTCTTACATCTGCTGGTTCACTCCCCAGATGGCCGCAATGGCCGGAGCCAGGAGCCAGGAGCCAGGAGCCAGTAGTTTCTTCTGGGTCTCCCACGTGGGTGCAGGGGCCCAAGGACTTGGGCCATCTTCTATTGCTATCCCAGGCCATAGCAGAGAGCTGGATCGGAAGGGGAGCAGCCGGGACTAGAACCGGTGCCCATATGGGATGCCAGCATTTCAGGCCAGGGCATTAACCCGCTGCGCCACAGCGCTGGCCCCAATAAATAAAATCCAAAAAAAAAAAAAAAAAAAAAAAGAGAGAGAGAGAGAGAGAGAGAGAGAGAGAGCTAGCTCAGGTCCTGACTACTGTGTTTCTGACCCAGTTTCCTGCTAACATGCTTGGGAAGCAGCAATGACAGCTTACACACTCTGGTCCCTGCCACCCCTGCGGGAACCCTGGAGGGAGTTTCCAGGTACCTGGCTTTGGCCTGACCCAGCCCTTGCTGTAGCAGGCATTTGGGGAGTGAACCAGAGGATGGAAGATCTCGCTCTTATTCTCTCTCACTCTGCCTTTCAAATAAATAAATAAATCTTAACAAGTATGTAAGAATGACAGGGCGAGCACTGTGGCATAATAGGTTAAGCCTCTGCCTGCAGTACCAGCATCCTAAATGGATGCCAGTTCAAGTCCCAACAGTTTCACTTCCAATCCCGCTCCCTGCTATGGCCTGGGATAGCAGCAGCAGATGGCCCAAGTGCTTGAGCCCCTGCACTGACGTGAGAGGCCTGGACGAGGCTCCTGTCTTCAGACTGGCCTGACTCTGGCTGTTGCAGTCATTTGGGGAGTGAACTAGCAGATAGAGCAGCTCTCTCTCGCTCTCTCTCTCTCTCTCTCTCTCGGTAACTCTGCCTCTCAAATAAATAAATAGAAAGAGAGAGAGAGAGAGAGAGAGAGAGAGAGAGAGAGAGAAGAGAAAGGATTCACCATGGCAAAGCTCTGAATAAAAGAAATTGTGCTTCACAAAAAATGTTGTGGGGCCGGCACTGTGGCATAGCAGGTAAAGCTGCCACCTGCAGTGCCAGCATCCCATATGGGTACCAGTTCTAGTCCCAGATGCTCCACTTTCCATAACAGTTCTCTGCTACGACCTGTGAAGGCAGTGGAAGATGACCCAAGTCCTTGGGCCCCTGCACCCATATGGGAGACCTGGAAATATCTCCTGGCTCCTGATTTCATATTGGTCCAGCTCTGGCCATTGTGGCCATGTGGGAAGTGAACCAGTGGATGGAAGCTCTCTCTCACTGTCTACCTCTGCCTCTGCCTCTCTGTAACTCTGCCTTTCAAATAAAATAAATCTTTTTTTAAAATAAAAAAAAATGTTGTACAACTTAGGTGAGAATATGGTGACAACAAAAGCTATATATAAAAGATATCTATATGAATGATTTAGTATTAGAAAAATAGTATAATTAATTATATAATTAGGTCAAAGAAGAAATATCATCTTGAAATATAGAAAATCCAGCAATCATTTTTATTAAAGTAGGAAATAAATGCTTCTCTTTAAAGATTTTCTATTTGCACCAAGCAATGAGGTCCTGGGTTGGACAGAAACTAAAGTAGGTCTTCAGAAGCCTTTCCAGACTCAGGAGTGAAAGATAAACATTTGGGTGACTTCTCATCAGAGTAGAACAAAACCTAGAGTTTTTGTTGGGTCTTAAAATGCTCCCCGGGGCCAGCGCCGCAGCTCAATAGGCTAATCCTCCACCTGCGGCGCCGGCACACTGGGTTCTAGTCCCGGTCGGGGCACCGGATTCTGTCCCGGTTGCCCCTCTTCCAGGCCAGCTCTCTGCTATGGCCCTGGAGTGCAGTGGAGGATGGCCCAAGTCCTTGGGTCCTGCACTCCATGGGAGACTAGGAGAAGCACCTGGCTCCTGGCTTCGGATCAGCGCGGTGCGCCGGCCGCAGCGGCTATTGGAGGGTGAACCAACGGCAAAGGAAGACCTTTCTCTCTGTCTCTCTCTCTCACTGTCCACTCTGCCTGTCAAAAAAAAAAAAAAAAAAATGCTCCCCGGAAAAATCCTCCTCCAGTGTTCTTTCTATTGAGGTTTATGGTGTGGATTACTGCAATATTGATTTGACCAGCATGAGGCATAAAACTGGCCAAATGGCTTCTCTAAAGTCAGCCCTGATGCAGCGGGTTTGGGAATGACCTCAAATGTTTGTTTTCCAGAGCGAACCCTTCAGGACTCAACTGTACAGAACGTGTAGGAGTTCGCCCACCCTGCTACTGTGGAAGGAAGTCAGAGTCCACTGATCTGTTAGCACTAAGTCAGTCAAATCAGAAAAGAGACGACGCCGGTGAAGAAAGAAATGGTCACACTGGCTCTGTATGTGCAGCACACTTAAATCTTACAGTTTTGTAATAGGGAAGAAATAAATAAATGGTTGAATTGGAAGAAAAAAATTTTCTATTTAATACAGTTACATTCTCTAAGGAATATTTATTGATACTGTTTTATAACTTCAAATTTTGATCACAGTCATTTTTGAAGATTTATTTATTTGAAAGGCAGAGCTAGAGAGAGAAGGAGAGCAGAGAAAATGATCTTCCAGCTGCTGGTTCACTCCCCAGGTGGCTACAACAGCCAGAGCTGGGCCAGGCCAAAGCAGAGGCCTGGAACTCCAGCTGGGTCTCCCACATGCATGGCAGGAGCCCAAGCACATAGGCCATCGTCTGCTGCTTTCCCAGGCACATTAGCAGGGAGCTGGATAGGAAGTGGAACAGCCAGGACTTGAACCAGAGCTCATATGGGATGTCTGCATTACAGGCAACAGCTTCACCCACTACACAATGCCACCCCCATCACAGTTTCTAAACTGCTGTAACTTTTACCCACACAGGATGCTGACACTTCAAACTAGTTTAACTGAGGATTCATGGCTTTCCCACATTCGCACTACTCAAGCGTGTCTGCTTCTGTGTGAACCATTAAAACCACAGCTACAGCACTTCTAGCACATCACACACATGAGACGGCCTCATGGTATGGACTCAGTAATGCCAGGTTACCTTAACTCTGAAGCTTTTACACATCTGAGACATTGGAATGACTCTGCAACACATAAGGATTCTGCTTCAAGTGACATAAAATCCAACCCAAATTACTTAAGCAAAAAGAAACACACACAAACCAACCCTCCCACCCCAGAATTTGATTCATCTCAGTGAAAAATCCATAGATGGGTTTAGCTCTCTCCATCTCCGCCACTTGTAGTTCGACTACCTTCTCAGCCTTCCTGTGCTATCAAATTTAACATCTAAGAGAAGCAGAAAAGAAAGTTGCTTCCTGCTAGACTGCATGGCCACGGAGCTCATTCTCACTGGATGAACTACTGCAGAAGGAGCAGGGCAGGTGCACCAGTCTGGGTCGCACACTCCACCCCTGTGAGACAGAACAGAGCCTGAACTAAACCATAAGACCGGTTAGGTGGGGACCGTGATTTCCCAGAGAGAAGTTACCAGGCAAATGGGGTAAAAAATGCCGGGAGTCCCAAATAGGCCAGGTCCAGCACAGGCTTCTCTCTAGAGTGGGCATACTGGTGACGCTGCAGCTGGGAGCACATCCTAAAGGTTCTCCTGCACTTGCTACATTCGTAGGATTTAGGCTTCTCTCCACTGTGGATCCTCTGATGCCTGCTTAATCTGGATTTAACAACAAAGGCTCTTCCACACTCACTGCACTTGTAGGGCTTCTCCCCAATGTGGATCCTCTGATGTATAACCAACTGAGAACTACTGGGAAGCCGTTTCCACACTGCTTGCAGAGGTGAGGCCGGTCGCCATTGTGGGTCCTCTGATGCCTGGTCAGATTTGCGCTGTTACTAAAGGCTTTCCCACAGGCCTCGCACTGATAGGGTTTCTCGCCAGTGTGGATTCTCTGGTGCCGAATTAATGAAGAATTGCCATTAAAGGACTTCCCGCACTCCTCATACGGATAGGGCTTCTCCCCAGTGTGGATTCTCTGGTGTCTAATGTAGTAAGAAAAAAAGCTGAAGGATTTCCCACACTCCTCGCATTTGAAGGGCTTCCTTGCAGAGTGGACTTTCTCCCCCTTTCTTTCAGTATTTTTCACCGGGGGGACTTGCCGGTGCTGGTCCACTTCAATTGTCCCTAGAAAGTCAGTTGCCTGAGATGTGCTCATTGGCAGCCCGTATACCACTGTGAGGCCTCTTTCCTCAAAAATCCCATGTGTTGTTGCGGCCCTCTTGGCAGTGCTGGTCTCTGCACCTGATATAAGAAGCAGAAAACACAAATGCCAAGTGAGAATCATACTGGAACCTAGATAGCACCGAAATCACAGGGTTTTCAGAGATTATTAATCCAACTACTTTCCCACCTGCTTGCCAGAAACATAAAGCCAACACAACGAAAATGCCAAATACCACAGAAAATAGTACAGGTGGACAAGGGAAGTGGACTTGAACCCAGGTCACTACACTTCCTAACACGGAAGACCGCTCACTGTGCTGCTGCAGAACTATGCATCCCTAACAATCTGTGACTTCACCTCCTTAGATGCCTGAAACATGCATGGAGGAAGAAGGGCACATGCTCAGCAGACACCCTGTAACCAGGTTGCCCTGGCTGTTGTGGGCATTTGGGGAGTGAACCAGTGGATGGGAGGTCTCTCTCTCCCTTTCTCTGCCTTTCAAATAAATACATCTTTAAAAAAGAGAGACTATTTTGCAGGATGGAGTGGGAAGAAAGATGGCCTGGCTCAAGGAAGGGAACATAAGCCCTAACATAACTTCTGAGATAATATACTGTGAGACAGAGGACTAGTACGCAGCAGTAAAGACAAATAATCCGGTTAGAAAAGGTGCAAAGGAATGAACAGATGTTTCAGCAGAGAGGAAATACAGATGGCAAATTGATGTGTGAAAACATGTTCAACTCCTGTAGCCATCAGAAAATGCAGTTTGAAACCACAGTGACACTACACACCTATCCTATGTGTCACATATATAATACGAAGAACTTTATGATTTAGTGTGGGGGAGAATCTGGGGAGTGCATTGTAACTGGATAGTTGTAGAGCCCACCTGTGAGCATTCATTCTTCTGTCTTTCCTGTTAAGCACTGAAGAGCTTACAGTTGAGGACTGAGAGCTTAGGCAGGAGTTTGTTGTCTGTGCTGCTGTGTGCTAATATGGTGGGTGCCAGCTACACGTGCTCAGTAAACTGTTAAGTACTTGAAAGAGGCTGGTTCAAACGGACATGTGCTAAAAGTATAAAATGCACACCATTTGAAGACTAAATACAAAAATGTAAATTATCTAAACAATGTTTGCATTGATTATATGTTGAAATGATAAATGACACTACTTTGGATATATTGAGTTAAAATAAAATATATTATTAAAATTAATTTTACCATTTTATCTTTACTTTTTGAATATAGCTACCAGAAGTTCTAAAAGTACACAGCTTGGCTTGCATTGAAAATCCACATCGTCTTCCTGTTGGAGAGCCTGCTCCACTGCAGAATGTACTGAGCCAACTCTGTGTAAATTAATCAGTGCAAGTGGCAAATCCAGAACACAGTTAAGGTAGACCTGAAGAGTTCTGTCTTAAGGAAGTTAAGGTGTGGACATAGGAAATGAAAAAGCAGGCAAAACCAGAACAGGAAAACAGGAAATAAGTGATCAGGTAAACAGAGCATGAAGCAGGAACAGTGACACCACACACCCACCACAACAGCCTTATCACTAAAGACATAAAGACTGTGTTTTCAAAATGTCAACTCGACATAGTGTGGGCTTTGATTGACTGAGGAGCAAAAAGGCACAGAAGGCATAAAACCCGGCCACAGGCATGTGTTTTTGGCCCAGCAGTTAAGGTGCCAGGATGTCCATGTCTCATGTGATTCCTCACTCTGGCTCATTCCTGCCAGTGAGGATCCTGGGAGGCAGCAGGTGATAGGTCACCGGGTTAGGTTCCTGCTACCCAAGTGGAGGACCTGGATTGAGTTCCCAGCTCCTGCCTGTGGCCCTGGGCCCAGCCCTGGCCATTGCAGATACTCAGGGAGTGAACCAGCAGATTGGAGCTCTATCTGTCTCTCTTTGTCTCTCATAACAAAAACAATAACAATAATAATAACAATAATAAAAAGCCTGTCACATTGCTACTGCATTGCAGTTAATAACTTTGGAGGCCTGCAGAAGAGTGGAGACCATGCAGCACAGGTTTGGGAAGGATGGTGAGGACTTGTGGAGCAGCAGAAGCATAGATCAGAGTCAGGTACCCACGAGCTTTCTTTGGGACATGCAGCTCCTGAGGTATTGCAGGCTGTTGAGAATATAGCTGTGTGATCTTGAAGTGCCATTGGGTCTGGAGTTACACAGGATGTCACAAAATCTGGAAACAAGCTCTAATGCATAATGACATGATCACATCTTCAGTCTGTTCAAAATACATGATTACTGATGTTTCCAGACTTTCTGGTCATCCTGTGTATGTGGAAATCCTCTGTATCAGAGGTTCACAACTGGGGGAAATTTTGTCTCCTGGGGACACTTGACAATGTCTGGAGACGTTTTTCATTGCCCATGCTGGACAAGAGAGTGCCCCTGGATCAAGGGTGGTGCTTAACGTCCTACAGTGCACAAGACAGCTCCTCGCAAGGGCTATTTTTTCCCCCAAAGAAGCCACTTATTTAATGAGTACACATTTCATAAGTACAACTTCAGGAATATAGTGATTCTTCCCTCCATGCCCACCCTCCCACCCCAGCGAAGGATTATTCAGCTCACACCATCAGCAGTGCTTAGGTTCAGAAACCTTCCTGTCTGCAGAGTGCTCTAGCTGAAATGTTGCCAAGTGGAGGAGAGAAGAGGATGGGAACAGAATCTTCAGGAGTACTTAGGGTTAGCGAGAGAGGGAGAAGGAAGTAGAGAAGGTGAAGGCCGGGAGACACCCAGGAAGAAGCATGCAGCTGACACCAAAGGTGGAAAGATTTCCAAGGAAGATGGCAGGTGCTGGAGGATAAGGCTGGTGAGGAGTAAATAGGAAGCAGACAGTCTGAGGCAGCACTGACCCTTCCTTTTCAAAACTTTACTTACAATTATTTTTATTTGAAAAGCAGAGTGATGTAGAGAGAGGAGAGAGAGAGGGAGAGGTAGGAAGGGAGGGGTATCTTCCATCTGCTGGTTCACTCCTAGCTGGAGCTAGGCCACGCCAAAGCCATCAGGCAGGACCTCTCTGTGGGTCTCCCATGTCAGTAGCAAGGACCCAAAGACTTGAGGCATCACCCACTGCCTCCTAGGGTGCACATTAGCAGGAAGCTGGATGGGAGGTGGAGGCAGGACTAGATCCCTGATGTCCAACATAGTCATCCCAAGTGGCACCTTAACGTGCTGTGCCACAATGCCTACCCCAAGACCTTTTTATTGTGAGGCTTAGGAATGAAAGGAAAGACTGTAAATTGTGGCTCTAACGTGATGTTTGGAAACTTTGTTTTTTACTATAACCTACAGTAGGAAATACATTTAATGTTACAACATACATTTAATGTTAAATACATATAAATTACATGCCTATATGAGTATATAATTGAACCAAAATTTCATATCAATAAGTACCTTTCCTGTGTGCTCTGACCTCTGGTATTTTTTTAAAAGACTTATTTATTTATTTGAAAACACAGTTATAGAGAGGTAGAGAGAGAGAGAGAGGTCTTTCGTCCTGTTGCTATGGATTCATTCTGAGAGGAGGAGCATGGTGGGGGCAAGAGGTGCGGAGTCACCACACAGACCCCAGGAGTCGGGTGAAAGCAGGCCAGAGGCAAGCAGCCCGCAGACTCATTTATTTCAGTTGGTACAGCAGCTTATATAGCCAAGGCAGCCAATCCAGTCAAGGGGTGGTTTATACCCTAACCAATCACAGCCTGTTGCCAGGCAGGCTCCGTTACCATGTGGTTTCTGAAGCTATCCAATCACAGCCTGTTGTCAGCGGCCATCTTGGCATGGCCTTCTCATTCCACCATACCATCCACTGGTTTTCTCCCCAAATGACTGCAATGGCCGGAGCTGGGCTGATCCGAAGCCAGGAGCCAGGAGCTTCTTTCAGGCCTCCTACACAGGTGCAGGGGCCCCAGGACTTGGGCCATCTTCTGTTGCATTCCCTGGCCACAGCAGAGAGCTGGATCAGAAGTGGAGCAGCCAGAGCTTGAATGGGTGCTCCTGCCCTGATAGGGGATGCAGGTGCTGCAGGTGGCAGCTTAGCTCACTGTGCCACAGTGCCAGCACCAACCTCTGTTATTTTTTAAATGAATTTTAATTTTAGTTAAAATTAATTAAAATTAATTTTTAATTTTAAAATTAATTCTTTATGCAAAACTAGTCTGATCTGATCTATCTCAATTTGTAAAAAAAAAAAAATTTCACAATCTGCTACATTCATCTCATGATGCACTATGGTTCTCAAACAATTAAAAAGAAAAATAAACAGCCTAGGGAAGATAACACGTCCTCCACTGCACCTGACTACATAATGGAAGAAAAGGTGAGAAGTGGGAAGGGGCGGGCTCTGCTCCTGATGGAACTGTGTCCTGGAGGGACAGAAGAGCTGGCACCGAGGCAGGGGGTGCTGATCTGCACAAGGAGAGGCAAATGCGGCCCTGCCACGTGGGAGCTGGGGAGTGTCTTCTGGGCAGCCCTGGTCTCCATGGCAACCACGAGCTGATGCTGACTGCAGAGTCAGGGAGGGGAACAGCTGGGGGTTTAGGGAAAGTCACACCCATCTGGAAGGACTGCTCTGGAAACCTGATCCAGAATGAATTGGCAGGGATATAGGGCAGCCAGGGCAAGGGGGTTGCTTTGTCATGTTATTCCAACCCTGATTTTTCTGACACGTCTTTCTTGCAAAACAAAGAGAAAGGCATATGAGAGTTGACCTTCTGGCTCGCCATCCTGTGAGTCACTGTTTTTAGATTTTTTCCTTTTTTTTACTTTTTGTGGTTGCAGTTTGAGCTGTCTCCCTGCTCCTTTTTTCTGAATGTTCCCCCTTCTAAATAAGCCCTCATTGCCAATCCATATAACGCAATGTGCAGGAGTACTGAGCAGAGGAAGTCCCAGATTGTCTCTCACTTACCTTTTTTTTTTTTTTTTTTAAGATTTATTTATTTGAGAAGCAGAGTTACAGACAGAGGTAAAGACACAGAGAGAGGTCTTCCACCTGCTGGTTCACTCCCCAAATGGCTGCAATGGCCAGAGCTGGGCTGATCCAAAACCAGGAACCAGGAGCTTCTTCTGGGTCTCCCAAATGGGTGGAGGGAACCCAAGCACTTGGACCATCCTCCACTGCTTTCCCAGGCCATCAGCAGGGAGCTAGATCAGAAATGGAGCAGCCAGGACGCCATCCAGCACCCACATTGGATGCTGGTGCCACAGCGCCAGCCCCTGCCTCACTTATTTTTAAAATAGAACTGGGGCTGGCGCTACGGCACAGCAAGTAAAGCCGACGCCTGAAGTTCTGGCATCCCATATGGGTGCTGGTTCAAGCCCCGGCTGCTCCTCTTCTGATCCAGCTCTCTGCCATGCCTGGGAAAACAGTAGAAGATGGCCCAAATGCTTGGGCCCCTGCACCCACATGGGAGACCCAGAAGAAGCTCCTGGCTCCTGGCTTCAGATTGACCCAGCTCCAGCCATTGCAGCCATTTGGAGAGTGAACCAGCAGATGGAAGACCTCTCTCACTGTCTGCTTCTGCCTCTGCCTCTCAGTAACTGCCTTTCAAATAAGTAAGTAAATATTAAAAAAAAATAGAACTTGCTTTTTAAAAAAATTGTTTATTTATTTATTTATTTAAAAGGCAGAGTTACTGAGAGGCAGAGGTGAGACAGGAGGAGAGAGAGATGGAGATAGAAATATTGATATTCCATCCAGTGGTTCACTCCCCAAATGGCCGCAATGGCCAGGGCTGTGCCAGGCTAAAGGTAGGAGCCAGGAGCTTCTTCTGTTTCTCCCATGTTGGTGGCAGGGGCCCAAGGACTTGGACCATCTTCTGCTGCTTTCCCCAGGTGCATTAGCAGGGAGCTGGATCGAAAGTGGATCTTGGGGCCGGCGCTGTTGCATAGAGGGTAAAGCTGCCGGCTGCAGTGCCTGCATCCCATGTGGGTGCTGGTTCGAGTCCCGGCTGCTCCACTTCTGCTCCAGCTCTCTGCTATGGTCTGGGAAAGCAGTAGAAGATGGCCCAAGTCCTTAGGCCCCTGCACTCATGTGGGAGACCCGGAAGAAGCTCCTGGCTCCTGGCTCCAGATTGGCACAGCTCTGGCTGTTGTATCGCTGAAACAGGCGCGCTCCCGAGGCACGCGTCGCCGAGCCACACCCAGCACCTGCGCCCACACCCACAGTCCCCATTCCGAAAAGGGTCGCAGCAGGGAAGCGAAGGGATCCCAGGGAGTGCAGGCTCCCCAGATCCTCGAGCCCGTCGCCAGGCTCGCTCCTCGGCTCGACCCAGGAGAACAGAACAGCAGTCTCTTCCCATGGTGCGAGACGCAACCTTTGCTGCAGGACCCGAAGCCGCCGACGGGACACTCACCTGCGGCGGCGGGCGGCGCGGCGCTCCGGAAGTGCGTCACCGCTGGGCGCCACGCGCGGGGCGGCCGCTTGCTTTGCTCGGCGGTGCGGGAGGTCTCTCTAGGGCCGTCTAATTTTCTCCGCACCCATTTCGTAGGGCACTGCTTTCTGTCTGCGGCGCCTACGGTGGCCCTGCTGTTCAGCCTTCGGACGGAGCAGAGGAAGCGAAAGGCCCACCTGGATGAGGTCCAGCGCTTTCTGTGTCTCTTTTTCGACTGCACTCCAGTTGTCTCTGTCCACTGCATCGGGTTGTTATTTCGTTGTCCATGGTCCTCGTGACAACTGCAGGATAAAGAATGAGTTTCAGGGGCCGGCGCAGTGGAGTAGAAGGTTAAACCTCCGCCTGAGGCGCCGGCATCGCATACGGGTGCCGGTTCGCTTCCCGGCTGCTTCTCTTCCGATCCAGTTCCCGGCCAATGTGCTTAGGAAAGCAGAGGAAGATGACCCCTGCACCTGAGTGGGAGACCTGGAAGAAGCTCCTGGCTTCAGATCAGCTCAGATCCGGCCGTTGCGACCATCTGGGGAGTGAGCCAGGAGATGGAAGACCTTTCTCTCTGTAACTCTACCCCTCAAATAGGTAAATAAATTTTCTAATTTTTATTTTATTTATTTGAAAGAGTTACAGAGAGGGGTAGAGACAGAGAGAGAGGTCTTCCACCCGCTGGTTCACTCCCCCGATGGCTGCAATGGTCGGAGCTGCGCAGATCCGAAGCCAGGAGCCAGGAGCTTCCTCCAGGTCTCCCACGTGGGTGCAGGGGCCCAAGGACTTGGGCCATCTTCTACTGCTTTCACAGGCCATAGCAGAGAGCTGGATCGGAAGAGGAGCAGCCAGAACTCGAACCAGTGCCCATATGGGATGCCAGCACTTCAGGCCAGGACTTTAACCCACTGAGCCACAGCGCCAGCCCCAATAAAATCTTTAAAAAAAAATGAGGAAGAAAGAAGAAGGCAGAAATAATAATAATAGATTTCAGCTGGGTCCCAGAGCCATGAGGAATGTATTGTAAGGGGTCCAGTCACGACAATGAAGAGCTGAATCCAGGCAGTGCCTCTCACAAACTCTGATGGGAAAGGACTGCACCTGTAGACAGACACAGTCGCATCTGTGACCCCCTTAGCATCCACACAGCCTTTTGGGTGGCACCTCTCTAGGAGTCCATCTCCACGTGTTCTTCCTTCCTCCCCCCCCCCCCCCCTTTAAAAAGAATTATTTTATTTATTTGAAAGAGAGTTATGGGCCGGCGCCACGGCTCACTTGGCTAATCCTCGGCCTGCGGTGCTGGCACCCTGGGTTCTAGTCCCGGTTGGGGCGCCAGATTCTGTCCCAGCTGCTCCTCTTCCAGGCCAGCTCTCTGCTGTGGCCCGGGAAGGCAGTGGAGGATGGCCCAAGTGCTTGGGCCCTGCACCCGCATGGGAGACCAGGAGGAAGCACCTGGCTCCTGGCTTCGGATTGGTGCTGCGTGCCAGCCGTAGCAGCCACTTGGGGGGCGAACCAACAGCAGGAAGACCTTTCTCTCTGTCTCTCTCTCACTGCCTAACTCTGCCTGTCAAAAATAAAAATAAATAAAAAGAGTTACAGAGAGTGGTAGAGCCAGAGAGAGAGAAGTCTTCCATTCCACTGGTTCACTCCCCAAATGACTGCAGTGGTCAGAACTGATATGATCCAAAGCCAGGAGCCTCTTCCAGGTCTCCCACGTGGTGCAGGGGCCCAAGGACTTGGGCCATCTTCTACTGTTTCCCAGGCCACAGCAGAGAGCTGGATCAGAAGTGGAGCAGCCAGAACTCGAACTGGCGCCCACATGGGATGCTGGCACCACAGGCTGGAGCTTTAACTCCTGTGCCACAGTGCCGCCCTTCTTCCTTTTCCTTACACAGGCTTAGCTTGCAGAGTGCTCCATAATTGCCAGGGTTTGCTCTGCCTCAGTGGCTTTTGCTTGACAAAGAACAAAATGTTTGGAGACTCCACTTTCTTCATGTCACGATTGTTTCATTTTTCCTAGGCTAATCCTGGCTTCCTAGGCTAATCATTTCAGGAAACTGAGTCCTGGAAATATAAGGCATATCCGAAATCTCACAGTAATGGAGAAGGCTTCCTGCCCACCTTTGTACCGAGACCCTGGCTTTTGTCTCTGTGCCCACTACTTCAACTCAGCTACTGAGGGCCTTAACATCTCTTGGCACTCTGCACAAAGCCACTTTGAGATGAAGCAGACAGTGCGATCAGCAGAATCCCACGTGCCCTTCTTAGAGCTTAGCCCCAACGATACCAGGCTAAAGGGATCCCCCACAGCTGCCTTGCTACTGGCACCCCTAGTCTGACCTCAGTCCAACTGGGAGTCCCCGCACTGTGGACCCTTTGCCTGGAACTAAGTGTGACACCAGGATAAAGGAGGCGTTATCATGTGCAGTGGTCTCTCTTCTGTAACATGAGGCAGTCAGATATGACCACTCTAGGTGTCCTAATTCCCTGCACTGTTAAGACCATGATTTGCCACTACCATGGAATCCACGTTGCCCTTGCCGCCTTCTAAATGATTTATAAAGAAGAGCACAAAGCCATCTGACGCGTGGACACAGAGACAGCTCTGGGGTGCTGGTGTCTGTGGTTTTGTAGGGCTACAAAAGTGAGCTCTGGCCAGGAGGAAGTCAGAGCCTTTGTGGTTACTGTTAGGATCATGGTGCAGCAGGGAACTGGAGCTCGTCTTCTCTACACCAGGGTGACACACGGGTGAGGAGCACAGCCTGGCATCAGGGACTGTGGCAACGTTTGTCCAGGCAAAAGGGGACATAAACCAAGGCATCAAAAACAACTCTTGGGCTTTGTACAGAATGTGAATGCCTCAAGGAAGAATGTTTTTATCCATTACTGTATTCCCAGTTTCTAGAGCAGCGTCCATAACTCGGTTCATAATCTGTAACTGTCTGGGATGAATGGTCAGACATAAATAAATATATTACTCATATAAACAACAGAGATACAATGTAGACACTCAATTTAGAGTAAATCACATACAATAGAAAACCAAAAATCAGGGAGTTTCAGTAAGGCCACAGCAAATAACAGATAGCAAGTTAACTTAAACCTGAGGTGTACATTTATTCCAGGGGTTGGCCTGTGTCCCACTTTGTGGTACTGGGGTTCTATGCCCAGCTCGCTCCTGACTACAGCTTCCTACTAGTGCAGATCCTGGGAGCTGGTGATGATGCTTCAAGTAACTGGGCTCCTGTTACCCACGCAGCAGGCCTGGATTGAGTTCCTGGCTCCCGGCCCAGGCTCATGGTCTCAGGAACCTTCATGTGCTCGCTCTTGAGGTGTATTTGTGTCCTCATCTTCCTCCTTGTGTCTCTGCATCTCGGATAAATGCAG
Source organism: Lepus europaeus (assembly GCF_033115175.1). NCBI lineage: Eukaryota > Metazoa > Chordata > Mammalia > Lagomorpha > Leporidae > Lepus > Lepus europaeus. Next base: position 58,877,467 of record NC_084845.1, on the reverse strand, counting down.
TTTTTTTTAAAAGAGTTATTTCTTTGAAAGTTAGAGAAGAAGAGAGAGAGAGAGAGAGATCTTCCATCTGCTGGGTCACTCCCCAAATAGCTACAGCCAGGGCTGAACCAGTTAGAAGCCAGGAACCAGGAACTCCATCCAAGGTCTCCTATTTGTAGGACAGGGGCCCAGGTACTTAAGGCATCCTTGGCTGCCTCCCTAGGACACTTCCAGGCAACTGGATTGGAAGTGGAGTGGTCAGGACTTGAACTAGTGCTCATATGGGATGCTGGTGTCACAGGCAGCAGCTTAACCCACTGCACCACAGTGCCAGCCCGAATAAAAACAAATTTTTAAAAGAGGGTTAAACCTGATCTCCAATCCTAAACCCTAGATACTTTCTACCACATCAAACTGACTTTCTGAAATAATGCCCTAGATGGTGCTTCAGGTTCCAAAATGCCCTTCTGTGTTCTCACATTGTGGACCCAAGTTCTCTGACCTCAACCTTTTCAGTAAGAGAGGGGAGGGGCTTGCACTGTGGCACAGAGGGTAAAGCTGCCTCCTGCAGTGCTGGCATCTCATATGGGCACCGGTTCAAGTCCCAGCTGCTCCACTTCCCATCCAGCTCTCTGCTATGGCCTGCGAAAGCAGTCGAAGATTGCCCAAGTCCTTGGGCCCCTGCATCCATGTGGGAGACCTGGAAGAAGCTCCTGGCTCCTGGCTTCAGATAAGCCCATCTCTGGGCAGCCATTTGGGAAGTGAACCAGAGCATGCAAGCCTAATCTCTCCTAATCTCTCTCTCTCTCTCTCTCTCTCCTTCCCTTCTTCCCTCCCTCCCTCCCTCCTTCTCCTCCTCCCTCTCTCCCTCTCTGAAACTCTGCCTTTCAAGTAAATAAATACATCTTTAAAAGAAAGAGAGAGTTCTGAGATTAGGGTCATGGAACCATAAAAGATGGACCATTACTCCCGTGTTACAGATGAGAAAGCCCAACACAAGGATTAGATAGGATGCTCAAGATCATGCCCAGCTCACATGCGGCACAGCCAGAAACCAAACCACAACAGTGTGGCTCCAGTGTACGCACACAACGCCATCCCCGCCTTAGAAATGCATTCTTCTGGCTGACAGTCAAGAACAGAAACACGTGAAGACAAGGTGATTTTCTCAAGCTTCCACTTAACTCTGGTTTGGACAAGTTACTTAAATTATCTCTGCTTTCAATTTCCTTGCTTATGAAATGTTTGTATGGCCACCCACTATGTATGCTGTTGAGAGGATTAAACAACACATGAAAAGCACTTATTTTGGTGTCTGACTTATGGTAAACATACATTTTTAAATTAATTGTTGTTTTTTTTTTTTGCCACAATGTAACTTAAATACAGGAAAGTGCACAAATCTTAAATTTCCTGAATATAGATGTAACTCTACCAAAATCAAGACATGGAATGTTCAGAGCACCCCAGCCATCTCTCTGTATCCCATCCTATTTGATAGTCCCAAAAAGTAACCATTATTCTCATCTCCATCACCTTAGATTAATTTTTCCTGTTTGAAAACTTCAAATAAATGTAACCACAAAGTATATGGCTGGCCTCTCCCACTCAATATTATCTCTATGAAATTCGTCCAGTGCAAACAACAATAGTTAACTTTTTACTGTTGCATAACATTTTGTTGTTTGAATAAACCAGCTTTTTACCCTCAAGAAACTACTGTGGTGGACATTTAGATCATTTTCACTTTGAGGTTATTATAAATAACAGTGCTATGAAGATCCCCACACACACTCTGGTGAAGTAAGCTCTCAGTTCCTCTTGGGTATGCTCATGAGTGGATGTGCTGGGTCACTGGGTACCTGAGCCCTGGCTGAAACAGCCACATAGGTTTGCAAAGTACTTACACTTTGCCTTTTATGGGGTTTCCAGAAGCATCTCAAAGCACCACTCGTTCTACTTAGCATTCAGTGAATGTCAACCATTATAATAACCAAAGCTTTATTTCGTAAGGCAGAGGATGAAGTGTAAAATTACACGAGGGTTTTCCTTGGATGACTGCGTAGGTTGTGGGTTTCAGGGGGAGAAGCAGACAAGCAATAATGAGCTTTTGGTGTCGATGCCAGTAAGCCCATCCAGCTAGACACGATTCTGGAGGTCAGGGGAGAGCACAGGGCGGCATCAGGGCTGGAGTGGACACAGCCATACCTATGACCAGATGTGACCACACAGAGCCAACAGGCAGTTCAGGGATCTCATCTCATTGAAAGGGGACAGGGCCTACACCTCTGTGCTGTGTGTCCCTTGGGTGACTGCACACCACCGTGTTTGAGATCACTGAGGGCACCAGTGAGTTAAGCAAAGAACCCTGTGACACTTCAGGTGGAAACAGGAAAAAAGAAGAGAAGAGCTTACTCGCGACACAGGCTCAAGATCAGAGAGCTACGTGCACAACCAGGAGACAGCAGGGTCTTGGAAGGTACAGAGGTAGCTTTATGGATGAGAGTCCAATCGGGTCTAAACCACTGTTTGGAGGGGTGCGGGGGGAAGACTACAAGAGCACCACCTGATGGAATGTTCTGGAAGACATAATAATCAGCCTTCATATTTTTCTTGCTCCCAGCTAGCTGTGTGCTTTTGACCTTTCGGAAGTGAAAATCCTGGGTTGGCTGGCACCATGGCACAGTATAAAGCTGCTGCCTGCAGTACCACCATCCCAAATGGGCGCTGGTTCGAGTCCCAGCTACTCCACTTCCAATCCAGCTCTCTACTATGGCTGGGAAAGCAATAGAAGATGGCTCAAGTACTTGGACCCCTGCACCTGTCTGGGAGACCCAGAAGAAGCTCCTGGCTCCTGGCTTCAGATCCATGCAGCTCTGGCCACTGCAGCCAGCTGGGGAGTGAACCAGCAGATGGAAGACCTTTCTCTCTCTATCTGTCTCTCTGTAAGTCTGCCTTTCAAATAAATAAATCTTAAAAAAAAAAGAGAGAGAGAAATAAAGAAAATCCTGGGGCCCCACTTCTCCTTACAAATATGCATATACCAATATTTCAAATATATATGTGTGTACATATTTATTATTTTAGTGTTTCCTGAAGATCTTTTTCATTTTTTCCTCTTTATTTTTTAAACATTTTTTAGACTAAAACAAAATCACATAGTAGATAAGATAGCATAGCAAAACTCCCTGTACCAATCCATCATAATCAGCTTCAACAATGATCCCCTTTGCATTGCATCTGCTCCTACAAACACACACACACACACACACATGCTTGTGTTATTGCTGGTTTGTTTTGCTGGAATATTTAAAGTAAATCTCAGACATCATACCATTTTCCCTACCAATATTTTCATGTATCTCTCAAAAAAAAAAAAAAGGATTAAGCACAAATACATTAGCATTAACAATAATTCAGAATATTCCCAAATATGCAAGCACAGAAAAGTTTCCCTTGTTGTCTTAAAACAAAATCTTGGCCAGCGTCGCGGCTCACTAGGCTAATCCTCCACCTTGCGGTGCCGGCACACCAGGTTCTAGTCCTGGTCGGGGTGCCGGATTCTGTCCCGGTTGCCCCTCTTCCAGGCCAGCTCTCTGCTGTGGCCAGGGAGTGCAGTGGAGGATGGCCCAAGTGCTTGGGCCCTGCACCCCATGGAAGACCAGGAGAAGCACCTGGCTGCTGCCTTCAGATCAGCGTGGTACGCCGGCTGCAGCGTGCCAGCCGCGGCGGCCATTGGAGGGTGAACCAATGGCAAAGGAAGACCTTTCTCTCTGTCTCTCTCTCTCACTGTCCACTCTGCCTGTCAAAAAAATTAAATAAATAAATAAATAAAACAAAAAAACGAAAATCTTTTCTAGGTGCTTTGTTTGAATCATGATCCAAACAAGATTCTCATCCTACATTTGGCAGATTTGTCCCTTCAGTCTATCAAGAATCAACAACATGGTGCCAGTCCAGTGGCGTAGGTCAAGCCCCCAGCTCCCTGCTAATGTGCTCCGGGCAGCAGGGGAAGATGGCCCAAGTGTGCTCGCATGGGAGACCCAAAAGAAGCTCCCGGCTCCTGGCTTTGGGCCAGCACAGCTCTAGCTGTTTGGCTATTTGGAGAATAATCCAGCAGATAGAAGCCCTCCCTTTCTATCTCTTCCTCTCTGTGTCTGTAACTCTGCCTCTCAAATAAATAAATAAATAAATAGGTCTTATAAAAAAAAAAAAAAAGCTTCCATCACAGGAAAGCACCTGCTCTCTCTACCCATTTGGTAGAGTTAATGACAACTTTAGAGAGAGAATTTGGGCTGACTGGAATATTGCCTTCCTGCAAAAAGATGGCGCGTCATTGGGATAAATTCTACCGTGAGTTGGTTTTCACCACGGTGGAGAAACACTGTAGCAAGGCCCCTGGTTTTTCAGGGGGAGGCAACGGGGTGACTTTCCGCTAAGACTGATGTCATCCTGAACTCTGTGGGGGTCGGATCATCCTCTGTGGGTTTCTGCAGTGTAACCAAATGAGGAGGGAGGGAGGCAGGCAGGCAGGCCTGTGGTCAGCGTGCTTGCAGAGCCGTCATTGCTCGTCTGTATCTGGCAAGTTTCGGACCCAACTGCCACTTCACTGGGAGCTGCACGCACTTAGCTGTTTCATTATCTCTTCAAGGTGTCAGCTGTTCTTGTTCAGTATTCTTTCACAGTCCCTCTGTGGGAGGCTCCTTTTTCTTGCAGATTCAGATGTTGGAAACAGACGACAAATTCTCCAGGAGCCACTAGCCCCTGGAAGACCCTGGAATGCAGGCAGAGTCAGCACAGGGAGAGCTGACTTGGCTCCTGGGGCCTGTTTCCTAGACACAGGGTTCTGGCACTGCTCTCTTCTTTTTCAGTCTTCCAGTTCCCTGAGCTTCATTTGGTTTTGCTCAAGTGTTTCAGCAGTTTGAGGTAGATTTCCAACACATCTTTCAGTCCCTGTTTTCCACCAAGCCTGTTACCTAAGCAGTGCTTTCCTGCCTCACACTTTTTCTGATGGGGGAGGGGGGTGGTCTTTAATCGTGCTCAGAGCCAATTCTTGTTTCTTGCGGGCCTTTGTTCATTCCTAAGCCCTTCTCATCTTCTCCACGGGCGGATCCGAAGTTTACATCTAGTGTGTGATTTGCAGTCCTATTTCCTGTTCCATCTTAAACATCTGACCTTGGGTCTTTTCCAATGTAGCCTGAATCTGTTTTCACACACTTGGTTTCTGTGAGCTGATGTGCTCTGATACTGGGCAGAATGATCTTATTTGTTGCCTCTTGGAAAAACGTCAGTGATCACTCTAAAGTGTTGCCCTTGCAGAATGAGGCCAAATTCTGGCATCCAGAGAAGGGAAAGTCAGCCACCTCTAACAGCCCCAACCTCCTGTTCTGGACATCAAACAGCACTGCTGAGTGGCAGCTGTGTTTACCCAGCACACTGAGGAATCCATTATCTTCTGGATAAATCTCTGGCTCTGCAAGCTACCTGAAATTAAAGAACGCCATCTGAGTGCTGCTTTTCCTGTCAGAATTCTCACCTCAACGTCCTGCAGGGCCAACAAATCTTTCCAATGTATAATTTGTCTTTAAATTTTATTAATAATGGCTATTTGGAAAGAGGCACTTGTTGTGGAAGTTAAGTTCCTGCTTGGAACATTGGCATAACATACTGGAGTAGCTGGGTTTGAGTTCCACATTGGAGTAGCTGGGTTAGAGTTCCGCTTCCACTCCCAATCCCAGCTTCCTGCTAATGCTCACCCTGGGAGGCAGCAGGTAAGATTCAAGTAGCTGGGGCCCTGCCACCCATGTAGGAGACCTGGATGGAGTTCCCAGCTCCTGGCCTTGGCCAGGCCCAACCCTGGCTATTGCAGGCATTTGAGGAGTGAAAAAACAGACAGGAGCTCCCTCTCCCTCTATCAAATAAATAAAATAAGTAAAAATCTAAAAAACAATAATGACTCATCTCTGTATCATTAAGATAAAATTAATGTACAATGAACTTGACATTTTTAGACAGTTCAATTTGATGAATCTTGAGCAGCAAAGAACAAATCTCAGAGGCCCACATCCTTATAGACCAAAGTTCTGTCTCCCAGCTCATCCCGACAGCAGAGGAGTATGGGACTCAAGTTTCACTCTCTGGCTCCCAAACTAGAAAAAGGATGGAAAGGGTATTGTGTGAACCAACTTACAGTTCCCACTACAAAACATATAAACACCTATATACAACAGTTGGGTTTAGAACATGAAGCAGAAGCATTGACAAGGTTGTTCTTTTTTTTTGTTTTAAGATTTATTTATTTATTTGAAAGGCAGAGTTACAGAAAGGCAGAGGCACACACACACACACACACAGAGGGAATCTTCCATCCACTGGTTCACTTCCCAAATGGCCACAATGACCAGAGCAGGGCTGTTCTGAAGCCAGCAGCCAGAAGCTTCTTCCAGGTCTCCCACACGGATGCAGGGGCCCAAGGACTTGGGCCATCTTCTACTGCTCTCCCATGCCATAGCAGAGAGCTGGATTGGAAATGGAACAGCCGGTACTTGAACCGGCACCCATATGGGATGCCAGCACTGCAGAAGGCGGCTTTACCCGCCATGCCACAGCGCCGGCCTCAACAAGCTTGTTCTTAAGCTAGTCCTGTTTTTGATGATGATGATGATGAGTATGATGGTGATGGCACTTCAATACATTCATGGAAAACGGAGTTAAAAGATGTGTAATTTGGTGCAAACATTTTGAAATCCATGCATAGCTTCTTCATGAACATTTCCCATAAACATTCTTAAGACCCCTCGCCTTCCCTTAGACGTACTCCCACTTGGTGACATGTAAATTATAGATTCCTAGCACAGGACCATGATCTGCAGGGGCTCTACAGACAAGAGTAGATTTTCATCTAGGTGCCAATGATGTTCACCCTGTGGTCCTCTCCTGCTCAGACCTTTCCCTAGCCCAACCCCCTTGTTCTGCATAACGTGTTCTGTCAGCCACCAGCTCGGCTGGCTTTGCCAGCTTCTCAGGTTGCTCACAGTGTTCCAAAGTCCCCTAGACATAAGCAACACACGCTTACTAGACAGGATGAGTGGAGCTGCTCATCCGGCTCAGAATACTCCCATTCTTACTGAACCAGCAGTAAATCACAGTTCCTAAGAACCGACTCCAAAATTCCTGGGACTCTCCACCAGGATCCACTTCCCAAAGGAAACTCCATCAGAGCACTGGTTCTCAACCTTGACTGCGTTAGGCTCATCTGAGAACCTTTCAGAAACTGTGATGCCCATGTCCCACCCCAACAGCAGTGATTCCTCGCTGGGTGGCTTGCCCTTTCCCCCAGGAAACACATGGCAATGTTTTCTGGTGGATACAACTGTGGGAAGGTGCTCCCGGCATCCAGTAGGTAGAGCCCAGGGATGTTGCCAAACCTCCCACAATGCAAAGGGCAGCACCCCAAATGTCAGTAGTGCCAAGGTTCTATGGGTAGTGGTCCAGCCTGGGCGTGTGGTTTTGCTAACCTCCCCTGGTGATTCAAGTTTCAGGTAGTCACGTTTCAGGACCTCTAGAGATGTACTGTCGGGTCATTATTTGAACATGCGGCTGAATGCCTTTCAATGCTGTGAGACTAAACTTGAACTGAAAAAACCTCCACTTCTCCTCGTTTGACTGGCTTAGGAATTGAGGGTGGCTGGGAGCAGGAAGAGCTGCTTGCCTTTGCGAGAAAGCCCAGGTTCCCCACAACATGCAGGAGTGGACATCTGCACAAAGGAGGCTTTGCTGCTTGTTACTCTCCTTCTACGCTGGCCTCCCTGGGACAGTTCAGGAGGATTACGAGCCAACAGTCAAACAAACACACCTTGGGACACAGGCCACTTGGAAACACACCTGGGAGAAGCAACTCCTTTCCAAGTGAACCCTCACTTCTCTACGCCAGTGGCAGCTGCTCCCTGTGGGGGATCCCCAGGGAAGGGCCTCTCCAGTTGTACAACCCCTGGGAATGATGCTCACTGCCTTTCTGGTCTGCAAGTAAATGTGGTTTTTTTTTTTTAAGATTTATTTATTTGTTTGAAATTAGAGAGTTACAGAGAGATGGAGGCAGAGAGACAAAGAGATCTTCTATCCACTGGTTCACTCCCCAAATGGCCACAATGGCCGGAGATGGGCTGATGCGAAGCCAGGAGCCTGGAGCTTCCTCCAGGTTTACCATGCTAGTGCAGGGGTCCAAAGACTCAGGCCATCCTCCATGACCTTCCCAGGTCATAGCAGAGAGCTGGATCAGAAGTGGAGTAGCCGGGACTTGAGCCAGCACCCATATGGGATGCCAGCACTCCAGGCTACACCAGTGTTGGCTCCCCAAGTAAATGTTACATCCAGTAAAATGTCTATATTTTCAAACCAGAAACTCCTAAATATTGTTACCAAATGAAAATCTCCAGGGCTGTCACTGTGGTGTAGCAGTTTTAAGCTGCCACCTGCAACACCAACATCCTATATGGGTGCTGGTTCCAGTCCTGGCTGCTAAACTTCTAATCCAGCTCCCTGCTAATGCACCTGAGAAAGCAGTGAAAGACAGCGCGAGTGCTTGGGTCCCTGTCACCCACATGGTATACTTGGCTGGAGTTCCTGGCTCCTGACTTTAGCTTGGCCCAGAGCCAGCCATTGCAGTCACTGGGAGTGAACCAGCAGAGGGAGGATTTCTCTACTTCTCACTCTGACTCTGACTTTCAGCTAAATAAAATCTTTTTTAATAAAGAAAACCTCCAATTAGCTCTGCAGATCTGCTCTGATATTGATTTATATTGTCTCAGATAATTCTAAAGAAGATATATGTATGCAATATATATAATTGTATGTATACATATAACATTTTAAATGTTTAAATGCAAATGGGGTCATATCATAGCAGGATACTTCAAAACTTCAGGGAAAAGTAGAAGTAAAAGATAAACTTGTTTTGGTATGAAAAGTTGAAATCATGTATTGCTTTTCCATAATACACATTTTCCACAAACTTTCTGACGTTCCCGCATACATCCCAACCTGCGGCTCGCCTTTTCCATTCAATATTCTGTATTTTTTTTTTAACAGGCAGAGTTAGACAGAGAGAGAAAGGCAGAGAGAAAAGTCTTCCTTCCGTTGGTTCACCCCCTAAATGACCACTACAGCTGGCGCGCTGCGCCGATCCGAAGCCAGGAGCCAGGTGCTTCCTCCTGGTCTCCCATGCAGGTGCAGGCGCCCAAGCACTTGGGCCATCCTCCACTGCCTTCCCAGGCTACAGCAGAGAGCTGGACTGGAAGAGGAGCAACCGGGACAGAATCCGGCGCCCCAATCTGGACTAGAACCAGGGATGCCGGCGCCACAGGTGGAGGATTAGCCTAGTGAGCCATGGCGCTGGCCTCAACATTCTGTATTGCCCAAAACACTTCACACGCCCAGACACGTGAACGAATATTACTCTACCTAACAGCTTCAGAGTATTACACTCCATGGAGTGGGTGATTCTGAAGAACAGTTGCTTATGAAACATGAGTGGATTAGACACAAGTGTTTCCTGAGCCCCATAACGTAACAGTAAAACAACAAAAGCTTGAAAACCCACAGGGACAAGAGAATGAAAAAGGAGACGAAAACAGATGAAAGATGCCAATGTGGTTTGCAAAGGTGGAAAAGGACAGGGAAATGATAACCAGAGAAAGCCTTGCATAGGAGTGGGGTGGAGGTGGCGAGGACAGTGGGTCATGCCAGGGGACAAGCTGACCACCCACTGGAAAGGCAAAGATGCCTCATCAGGCAGAGGTGAGCCATGGGCGGACACAGAAGGAGCACTCGGCCCACACAGATCCCATTCCCAGGTACCTAGTGGGCACCACGTTTTGCATTAAGGAGTACATGAGGAAGCAAGCCTCGGACGCCGTTCAGTGAACTCACAATCTACCTGGGGAGACTGCGGCTCAGGTGTTCCTGCTGTCGGGATTCTGAGAACTCCTCTCGCTACTTTCACAGCTCCCTGACCAGCTGCCACATCAACTGCCCAAACACTTCTTCCCTCCCTTCCCACCAGCCTGATGCAGAGGTGTCTGCCCCAGGGTCTCTGTGAGAACCACAGCTGGAGGTCCCTTCTGGTTGTCACAACAAACCAACAAGTCAGCAGGGGACGCTCCCCAGGGGCAAGGGGGCTCACCTCAGCACTCAGATCTCCTCCCAGAGGCTTACATCTTAGCGTTTGCAATACTGTCATCAAAACCTAGAGGCGCTCATTGAGCAGGCAGGAGAGAAGGACGGTTTTGTTCTTTAAGCTGTAGTTGGGTCTGTACAGGCTCTTATGCCACCTCACTGAGAAGGGAGTTTTTTAAACTTTTAGTTCTGCTTTTCTGGAAGGGAGAGGTATCCCTTAGACAAACTCTCTGGAAGTCCTGGGACTTCTGGGCGATGGTGGGGGCTGGGCAGTTTCGACTTGATCTTGATGGCTTAGGCTCAGAGCCATGGTCTACAGACTTTTTTGTTTTCAGATCCTCTAAGACAGTTTCGTAAAACAAGGTAGTCCTAGCCAGCAAGCACATAAAAATGATGCTTAATGCCTTAGTTATCAAGAAAATGCAAATCAAAAACACAGCGAGATACCACACTTCAAACCCAACCCACTAAGTTAGTCAAATTTTTTCAATGGGAAATAACAAGAGTTGGAGAGGATGTGGAGAAATGAAAATCCTTATTCACCACTAGGGGAAATATAAAATAGACCGCTCACTGTGGGAAAGTCTGGGAATTTCTCAAAAAGTTAAACAGGGTCTCAGCAGCAAGTTCACTGCTAGATGTATATCCCCAAACACAGACTGGTACATGAATGTCCCTAACGGTACTAGTCAGCTTAACCTAAAGGTGTAAATAGCCCCAATGCCCACCAACTGATGAACGAATACATACAACATGGTCTATTCATACAACTGAATGTTCCTGAACCACACGAAGGAACGAAATATTGACACGCGCTACAGCGTGGATGAACCTCAAAAAATGATGCCAAGTCAGAGAAGCCAGACACTGAAGGATTCCATTTAGTGTTTCATTATATGTGGTGACTGTTTCCAGTTATATGAAACACCTGGAATAGGTGAATTGATAGAAACAGAAAACAGATGAGTGTTTGGCACTCAACTATTTAATGGGTATAGAATTTCCCTTAGAAGTAATGCCAGTGTCTTAGAAGAAGACAAAGGTGATGAGTGCACCATGTGAAGGTAATGCTATTGAAATGGTTAATGGTTAATTTTATGTGGTGTGAGTTTTATTCAATAAAAAAATCCATAAAAAACATGACAGCTTTTATATGTTTTTAGCTAATATTTAACACGTATAAATAGTTGCCAAGGATGCAATTTAAGATAAAAACTGTTACATAATTCTTTTAAATATATACATAAAGACTTAACATCCTAGTAATTTGATTCCCAATCACCTATTTTAAAAAACAGGGGGGATCTGGTGCTGAGGCTCACAGGGGCAATCTCATATAGGCATCAGTTCCAGTTCCGGCTGCTCCAGCTCCCTATTAATGTGCCTGGGAAAGCAGTGCAAGATGGCCCAAGGACTTAGGCCCCCAGCACTCACATGGAAGACCTGGAAGAAGCTCCTGGCTCTTGGCTTCGGCCTGGCCCAGCACTAGCAGTTGCAGACATTTGGAAAGTGGACCAGCAAATGGAAGACCTTTTCCTCTGTGTGTCTCTCCCTCTTTCTGTAACTCTGCCTCTCCCTCCACCACTCAAGTAAGTACATCTTTACAAAAAGGAAGAAAGAATATCTCTTGGCAGCCAAGACAGGAAACATGTGACAATGGAGGACAAACGGTAGGCAAGTTTTCTCCTCTCCCTTTGATTAATTATTAAAAGAGTTTTTTCAGAAATCCATATTCCAAAGTGTCCCTTTGTTTGGTATCCAAGAGGTTTTAGGTCCCTGGAGCAATTGAGAGCAGGTTAAGAGTGTGCACACCTCTTGTAAAGCACAAGGAGTGTGGCTCTCAGAAGATGCACGCCAAGTCTGGGGTCTGGAGATGCATTCGCTCAGAACTGTCCACGCTGCTGCTCCCTGTGGAACAGCACTGACAGCTGATCTCTGGCTTTGAAGAGGGCTGGTCAGGTAGCTAGAACCAGCTCAGCCACTGACTTGCTCTGTAACCCCGAGAGCGTTCTTTGCAGTGTTATTGTTCCAAGCTGGAAAGTGGAGCCAAGACCTTGTTTCCTGTTTCCTTCTCATGTCTTGAGAAGTAAGCATGCAGAATAGTTAATAATACCACTTGGGGTTTGAATAGCACAGTCAACTTTCCAAAGACTTTGCTGCCTGGGTCTTGTGTTTCCTGCCCGACTGCCCCTCTAAGGCAAATCTCACCCTGTGTTGTGATGGATGTGGGTCATGGAGACCCAGGAGAAGACTGGCCAAGGATCACACAGCAAACAGGTGACCTGGCTGGGAACTGCATCAACATTTACCTCCTTTCTCCAAAAGCATCAGTGTGGGAAAATAACAAAAAACAAAACAAACAAACAAAAAAACAAAGTAATCACCAACTAAGTACCAACAAATAGAATGCGAGTGTCCCCAGTATGTATACCGCATATCATATACAATGCATCTTAGTTTATCGTACATATGGATTTGCCAATTGTTTCTGTAAAGTGATGGAGGCCAATTAGTATTCTTAATCTATTCTGCCAAACTAGGACACGGTATCCGAGTGGGAAATAATCAACACTCGGAGCTCCCTAAGGCGATCTCCATCCTACACCTAAACCATACATTGTCTTCACTGCCCGGTGACCTGTGATGAAGTCCCTGCTCCTGCGCCACCCCCACAAGAGGCTCCTCCCCTGAAAGGAGGGGCCACCGGCCAAACACAGAAGCTCTTAGACATAATTACATAGGAGGAAATCTTTTTGGTTTGTTTTGTTCACTTGTTTGTTTCACTTCACTGGGAGCAAAGTTTCGGTTGAACTGAATTTTTGATGAGTGATACAAACGCCAGGCTAGTCCCTGGCCCAGGATGTTTTGGGGCGAGGCAAAAACTGAGCCATCACAGAAATGAAACAGGAAGGAAATAATGAGGCTGGGGTCCTGAAGGGGACTGGGACTGTGTGTGAGCACTAGGCAGGAGGGAAGTTTCCTGAAGTTCACAGAGTGGATGAAGGCAGAATAAACCCAGGTAGCCAAGGCCACTCAGGACTCGGCCTGGAGAAAGTCCCCACACACGGCCCTCTCTTTTGGAGACAACGATCTTGCATTCCTACCTGTGCCCTCCAGAAGTTACAAGATCCACATGGTCTCAGCTCCGAAATGCACTTCTGTCAAATACTCTCAACAGCATGGAGGACCCCCAGGGGTTTCCATTTCTGTCAATTTCCATCTGTCAATATTGACCATGTTAGAAATTGAAGTGGGTGGAGCTGATGCTGTAGCACAGTGGGTAAAGCTGTCGCCTGTGACGCCGACATCCCATAAGGCCCAATTCCGATCCAGCTCCCTGCTAATGTGCCTGGGAAAGGCGGCAGGAGATGGCCCAAGTGCTTGGGCCCCTACACCCACCTGGCTTCAGCCTGGCCCAGCCCCAGCTGTTGCTGCCATTTGCCATTTGGGGAGTGAACCGAGAGATGGAAGACCTCTCTCTCTGTCTCTTCTCTCTGGAACTCTGCCTTTCAAATAACTAAACAAAAAAATCTCTAAGAAATAAATCTTTTAAGAAAAATAAATCAACATGAATCATTTTTAAAATAGTTAGCCTAAGATAATGAAATATATTACATATGAACATAAATGACACATTTTATGAAAAATAACTATACTTCCCCCCCCAAAAAAAAAACAGGTAACAATACTGACATCATTTTTACAATTTTGAAAATCTCTAATGTCACCCTTAATTGAAGTGGCTGGATTCTCTTTTTCGTTTCTGCATTCAAGGTGTTTTGGTATCACGTGACACACAGCCTTGGGAAAACCCTGGGCACACCCAGGAGAATGAAAAAGGCCAACAATGTCCAGTATTATTACAAAAATGGCTTGGCCCCTATGAATTGGGCCACATTTGAGAACTCTAGATCTGATATAATTTAGGATTCCATTTCTCTATTATGTCACCTATTAGCAATATGACTTTTACCTATTAGCAATATGACAAGTTACCTAACCTAAGTCTGAGCAATATGGGGACTAGTAATATGGGGTCCCTTACATGGATTCCTATACTCACAGGTATCTGCACCAGCATTTAAATATATAGGTTGAGGGGATGGCACTATTGCATAGTGGGTAAAGCTGCCTCCTGCAGTGCCGGCATCCCATATGGGCACTGGTTCGTGTCCCGGCTGCTCCGCTTCCGATCCAGCTCTCTGCTCTGGCCTGGGAAAGCAGTAGAAGATGGCCCAAGCACTTGGGCCCCTGCACCCATGTGGGAAGATCCGGAGGAAGCTCCTGGCTCTGGCCACTGCAGCCAACTGGGGAGTGAACCAGTGGATAGAAGATCTCTCTTTCTCTCTCTCTCTCTCTCTCTTTCTCTCTCCCTCTCCCTCTACCTCTACCTCTACCTCTCCTTCTCTCTCAGTGTAACTCTGACTTCCAAATAAATAGATCTTAGGGGCCGGCACTGTGGTGTGGCCGATTAAGCTGCCCTCTGCAGTGCTGTCATCCCATATGTGTGCTGGTTCGAGGCCCAGTTGCTCCACTTCTGCTCCAGCTCTCAGCAGTAGAAGATGGCCCAAGTCCTTGGGCCCCTGCACTGTGTGGGAGACTGTGTGGGAGACCCAGAAGAGGCTCCTGGCTCCTGGCTTTGGATTGGTGGAGCTCCAGCCGTTGCGGCCAATTGGGGAGTGAACCAACGGATGGAAGACCTATCTCTCTCTCTCTGTCTCTCTCTTTCTCTGCCTCTCCTTCTCTGTGTAACTTTGACTTTCAAATAAAATAAATTAAATAAATAAATAAATATACATAGGTTGAGCTTCCCTGATCCAAAAATCTGAAACCAGAAATGCTCCAAAACCTGAAATGTTTTGAACACCATATGACCCAAGTGGAGAGTTCACACCATGGAGCTCTGTGTCATGCACCACATTATTTACATAATTACATAAAACATGTGCAAGGTGCACAGGAAACATAATGGATTTTATACTTGGACATGGGTCTCATCTTCAATGATTCTTATTATAAGGGAACTTCAGAAAGTTTGTGGAAAAATGGAATTAAAAGATAAGTTTACTTTGGTGCAACAATTTTTGAAATCCATGCACAGTCTTTTCATAACATGCATTTTCAATGAAGTTTTTGAAGACTCCTCTCATATGTATATACAAATATTCCAAAATCTAAGACACTCCTGGTTCCAAGATGCATTTTGGATACAGAACACGTAACCTGTAGAAGTCCAGTGACACCTACAAATGTTTAATCCAGGGTAAGCCTCCAGCGATGGCTCTTCCTGTTTTTACTGTAATATTTGTTATTGCTTCATACCAAGCCTTGTACCTGGCACCAGGGGTCATATCAGAATGAGTAAGGTGACCCGATTTGCTTAAGAGTAGGGGAGATAAGACAGATACAAACCTACAGAACAAAACAGATTTTGTTAAGAAAGATACAGAAGAGGAAAAGGTCACGGTCATGAATTTGTTCAACAAATACAAATCGATTACTTCCTGGGTGCGAGAAGCAGCAGTAAGAAGGAGGCCAAGCGAAAGGAGCCATGGAGTTAAGAACAGCAGGGCCAGGAGGTAAGTGGGGGCATGCTTGTCCCTTGGGGAACTGGTTCCAGGGCCCCATCCAAAGATGCTCAAGATGCCACAGAATTTGCATGTAACCTCCACAGGTCTCTCCTCATACTCTAACTCATCTTCAGGTTACTGGTTATACTCGAGACAATGTGAGTGTTAGGTATATAGCTGTTATACTGTATTGTTTAGGGAGTAATGACACAGAACAAAAAGTGTGCATTTTCTGTACCCATGCAATTTTTAAAAATATTTTCCTTTTTTAAAAATGATTTATTGGGGCCAGCACTGTGCCACAGTAGGTTAAGCCTCTGCCTGCAGTGCCAGCATACCATGAAGGTGCCAGTTTGAGTCCCAGATGCTCCACTTCTGATCTACCTCCCTGCTAAAGGCTGGGGAAAGCAAGTGGAAGATGGCCCAAGTGTTTGGGCCCCTGCACCCAAGTGAAAGACCCAGAAGAAGCTCCTGGCTCCTGGCTTCAGAACAGCCCAGCTCCAGCCTTTGCTGTCATCTGGGGAGTGAACCAGGGGATAAAAGACTTCTCTCTGTCTCTCCCTCTCTCTGTAACTCTGCCCCTCAAACAAATAAAATCTTTACAGAGGGGTGGATTTATTTATTTTGAAAGTCAGAGCAACATATAAGGAAGGAAGTGGGTAAAAGAGAGAGAGAGAGAGAGTGTGTGTGTGTGTGTGTGTGTGTTTCCATCCCCTCATTCATTTCCCAAATGGCTGAGCAGCCAGGGCTGGGCCAGGCCCAAGCCAGGAGCCAGAAACTCCATCCAGGTCTCCCACATGGATGGTAGGGACCCAAGCACTTGGGCCATCTTCTGTTGCCTGCAAAGACGCATCAGCAGGGAGTTGGATTGGAAGCCGAGCAGCCAGGACTCGAATTGGTGCTTTGATATGAGATGCTGGGTCAACACAGGGTTGCTTAACCTGCTGCACAACGCCAGCCCCTAACACATATTTTCAATTCACAATTAAAGAAGCCCCGGACAGAGGGCTGAGTGTACCTCAAGGCGGGATGGGGTATGTACTTGGATAGACCATGCAGGGCTTGTTGGCCAGTGTGACTGGGGACATAAGAAAATGCTTGTTGAGGAGGTAGCATTTGAGTTAGAACTTGAGAACAGATAGGATTTGGAAACAGGGTTGATGAACATATTCTTTTATGCACTCATTCATTTTTTTATTCTCCACTGTGGCACAAAGGATCCCTACCTTCAAAGATCTTTTTGCATTTCACTGTCTTTTATTCTATAAGAAAGACATGTTCGGGCTGGTGCTGTGGCACAGTGGGTTAAAGCCCTGGCTTGAAAACCGACATCTCATATGGATGCTGGTTTGAGACCCGGCTGCTCCACTTCCTGTCCATCTCTGTTATGGCCCGGGAAAGCAGTAGAAGATGGCCCAAGTCCTCGGGCCCCTGCACCCACGTGGGAGACTTGGAAGAAGCTCCTGGCTCCTGGCTTCAGATCGGCATAGCTCCAGCGTTGCAGCCATCTGGAGAGTGAACCATCAAATGGAAGACCTCTCCTCTCTCTGTGTAACTCAGACTTTCAAATAAATAAATAAATAAATCTTTAAAAAAAGACATGTTCATTTTAGAAAGTCAGGAAATGGGGCTGGCACTGTGGCGCAGGTTAATCTTCCACCTGTGGTGCCAGCATCCCATATGGGCGCCAGTTCTAGTCCCAGCTGCTCCTCTTCCCATCCAGCTCTCTGCTATGGCCTGGGAAAGTATTAGAAGACGGCTCAAGTCCTTAGGCCCCTGCACCCACATGGGAGACCCAGAGGAAGCTCCTGGCTCCTGGCTTCAGATCGGCGCAGCTCTGGTCGTTGTGGCCATCTGGGGAGTGAACCAGCAGACCTTTCTCTTTGTCTCTCCCTCTTACTGTCTGTAACTCTACCTCTCAAATAAATAAATAAATATTAAAAAAATATATAAAAAGTCACGAAATACAGGTGAGCAAAAATGAAAAACTAAAAACCTCTCAGGACCACCCTATCCAGAGAATGTGTTCACTGCCAGGATTAAGGTGGAGCAAGTGAGACAACTTTGCGTTTGGCACAGGTGCATAGTGTCAGGGGTGGTATGTCAGAATGATTCCAGTAATCTGGGGTGAGCGTTTGGCACGGATTAAGATGCCATGTGAGAAGCACATCCCCCACTGCTGAGTCTGGGTTCAAGTCCCAGCTCCAGTGACAACTCCAGCTTCCTGCAAATGCACACCCTGGGAGGCATCAGGAGATCATCAAGGACTTGAGGCCTCAGGACTCCTATGTTAGACTTGGATTGAGTTCCTGGCTCCTGGCTCCCACCCACCTCGCTGTGCCTAGCGGCTCCTCCCTCCATTACAGAGGACCTGCGACCCGGGGCTTCACCACCGTCCCCTCCCAACCCCGGGAGCTGACTGCAGGTCCCGCCTGTGTAGACGCGCCCTCGCTCCCGCAGGCTGACCGCGCTGCACGCCCGATTACAGATTCAAGAAGCTGCAGGGCCCGTCTAGCCGGTGGGAGAACACCGGGTGCTGAGCGGGAGGCCAGGCCCCTGCGTCCGCGGGCGGAGGAGGATGTGGCCGGGAAGGCCGGGCTGCGCGGTGTGTGTGTGTGGGGGGGGGTGGTGGTGCAGAAAATGTGAGAAAACCGGGACAAGCAGGCATCGCGGAGCAGCATCCCCGCCGAGAACGCAGCGAGGGGAGAGACCGCCGCGGAGCCCGCAGCCCCGCACGCCCAGGCAGCGCGGCGATTCTTCGATGGCTACGGGAGAGGGAGAAACTTCCTTTCCCAGCGTTTTCCAACCCGCCGCCCCCCACCCAGAATACTTTTAGGAAAAATAAAAAATTTAAGTGGGAATCGTGTAAGGCGGTGTCCCCATTATCTACGGCTTAGTTTAGAAGAGTTCAGAATTTAGTGTCTTTCCTCTTAGACTCGGCATTAATTAAGCACCCACAGTATACTGGATGCTAGGCTTTGTGCAGGAAATGACTGTGCACTGGTGCAGCGATCCACGTGCACCTGCAGGGGCTGTTGTCTCTCCCGGTAGGGATGCTGTCCCCCGTGTCCCCCCCTCCCCCGCTGCCTGCCGGTTTTCTCACATTACTGTGGCCTGGGAATGGGCAGAAGGAAAGGTTGACCGACAAGTCCCATCCAAATGAGATTTGGAAGGCTGAATAGGAGCTCACTGGGTGCAATGGGAGAGGAGTGGAGAGAACATTCTAGAGGATACTGCAGGTAGAGAGACACGCAGTGTGAAAAGGCATGCTTGTATCCTTAATGTGACACAAGGATTTGGATACAGTTAGGTATTCTTCCTGACTTTAAGCTCCATTTGAATAACAAGAAAGTGACACCAACCTAGCAAATGCCATCAGTTAGTGGATTATGAAATATACTTCAAGGGCAAAATGACATCTCCACACCCAAAAGATAAATGTTACCATGACTCAGGTGAGCCAGGTTCTTGGAAAGAGAGCTTAGAACAGTTGATCCTGATGTTGATTCTGGCTGGGCTACCAGAGTCTCATTTTTTCTAACTTCCGATCTCCACCTCTGACTGTATTTTTTTTTTTTTTTAAGCAACCTGGGCCAGCAGGAGTCAGGAGGAAGAGTATCAAAAGCAAAAAAGAGAAGAGAATGAGAACAACCCAATATCTAGAGAAAAATACTTCCTGGGCTTCCAGTGGACTGTCAGGAAGGGGAGAACATGCCTCATTAAAAATAATCTCTTGGGGTGGTCTTTTTCCTTCTGGGAGGAGGGGGAGTAGCTGATGTGTGGGAACAGGGTCATGCAGGCATTTTTCAGCAGGCTATGAGCCATAAGCTGAAGTGTGCAAGCGGTTGTAGACTAAGCTGATCTGGAATTAAAAGGTACAGTGGATCCAAATTCCTCACATGGTCTGAGTAACAAGGCTATGGCTCAGAAGAGCCTCAAGAACAAGAGCATTACCTTCCCCTACGAAGACCTGGCTTCCGAGGTGACCAGGCGCAGAGTCACCATGACCGTGAGAGAAGAGGTCTTCAGCACGGAAAGGGATGCCGCTCTGGAGATGCTCCTGTACTCCCAGTCAGACTCTGAAGAAGCCGTTCCCGCCTGCGCTGCTGCCGCCCTTGGAGCACCTCCCGCCCCACCTCCTTCTCCGGCCGAGAATCCCACGGACTCTTAGGCACACACAACTCCAGGGATTTTGAAATGGGCATTTACATAAAACTCCAGAACACATCTGTGGCATTGCTGGGTTGTCTTTGAAGGCTGTCTGGGAGGATCTTTGTTCCAACATCTTCTCCTGAGCCTTGTTTACCCTTGCAAGTGAAATTAGAGTAAGTTCTGGTTTTTCAAGTCGGGCCATCATATGAAATGTGTGTATCTGATCTGTAATGTATGCTATGCTGTAGAGCACTTGCTGTAGTCTGTTTGAAATAAAATAACTATCAGGAAAAAAAAATAAATAAGAAAAAAAAATAATCTCTTGGTCATCTGCATCCTAGCATAAATCTAGAGCTTAACCAGACATGGTCTGTGAGTAAATGGGAATGTAATCTGCATAACTGCATTAATTACTTGACATGAATATTAACATCATCTGCAGAAGCCAGCCCACATGGAGCTGCGAGGACCTGGTGGCTGGTGTGCGCCCATCACTCCACTCATCGTGTCACTCCCTTGCTTAGCTGTCATCTTCCGGCTGAGAAAAGACAGTATCAGCATGCCCTCACCTCACTCAAGGATTTCCCCCAACTGGGGCCCATCCTGCCCTCCACTGCCCCAGCCTTTCTTTTCTACTTCTCTGCAGGAACCCTCTTCTTGGGCAAAATTAGTTTGCTCGGTGTCCCAAAACGGGCCATCCCATGTGACCTCCGACTTTTCCTAAGGATGACATTCTCATCTCCCCACCCACATACAAGTTTCCCTCTACAGGCTCCCAGAAGAAGTTCTCTAGGAGACCTGGATTGCATTCCTGGCTCCCAGCTTCAGCCCTGGCCAGCCCTTTTGCTGGCATTTAGGGAGTGGACCAGCAGATAGGAGCTCTGTCTCTATTTCTGTCTCTGAAATAAATAAAAATTTTTAAGAAAAGGAATGCAGTGGTCGGTGCCACGGCTCACTAGGCTAATCCTCCACCTTGCGGCGCTGGCACACTGGGTTCTAGTCCCGGTCGGGGCGCTGGATTCTGTCCTGGTTGCCCCTCTTCCTGGCCAGCTCTCTGCTATGGCCTGGGAGTGCAGTGGAGGATGGCCCAAGTGCTTGGGCCCTGCACCCCATGGGAGACCAGGAGAAGCACCTGGCTCCTGCCTTCGGATCAGCGTGGTGCACTGGCCGCAGCGGCCATTGGAGGATGAACCAACGGCAAAGGAAGATCTTTCTCTCTGTCTCTCTCTCTCACTGTCCACTCTGCCAGTCAAAAAAATAAATAAATAAAAATAAAAATAAAGAAAAGAAAAGGAATGCAAGTTTCTGGACACTATTTAGGAAAAGTCAGTAGTTACAATGGTGCGGTGCTGTGTACTAAAGATAGTAGTAAGGATATCTGGAATGAGTCATACCCACTTAATTACATGCTACCCTTTAAAATGTATTAACAGGATTTAGATTATCTTTAAATTAATCTATATAATATAACATAATATAAAACCATGTGTCCAATGTTTAAGAAATGGCCATTGTGTTTGAGGTAGAAAAGCACTTTAATTTGTGAGCAGAGTTTATTTTATACTTGAGCTTCGCATATCTTGTTGAACCAGGTTTTCTGTGAGCACGCTCGTTTGATTACATTGTTCAATGATGCGGAATGTGCACCTGTTGTACACAGAGTAATAAGTTCCTTTTTAAAGTCTGAACAAAGGTTCATTCATTCATTCCTTTCACAGGCGCCCTCCGACCACCTGCTATGTGGTAGGCATGGTGCTAGGCTCGATACACACAGATAAAACTTGCTGGCCCTCCCATCATTAGCTGTGGAGACAGAGCCAGCGTTCCTGACAGAGCTAGGCCTCAGGGCTCTCTATCGACTATTTAATAGCTACGTTGATGCTGAGTGATAAGCAACCACATGTCCATGGTGTGCCACAACAACGGCTCACTCATGTGTCCTCATGTGTCATCGGCGGTTGCCCAGGTGGCTCTGTTGGTTTTAGTTGGGCGCATTGAATTGTCAGGCTTAGCTGTTACTGGCTGGTCTTGGGCGGCCTCTGCCATGACAGCCATGGTGTTTCAGCTCTTGCTGTGTGTGCTCCTCACCCGGCAGGCATATCCGCATGGCAGTGCCTCAGACACAAGAGCAAGAGCGTGCCGAACTGCGCAACTGACTGCTTCAAGTCTCTGCCTAAAAACATTCCACTAGTCAAAGCAGGCTGCGTGGCTGAGATCAGAGTTAGAATTGTATGGCACAGGACGTGGATACAAAGATGGGTGATTGTTACTGCAATCTCCCATAAGCTCTGAACACACACACCGGGGGGCCCGTAACTAAGCTAGGGAGATAAGGAAGTTTCCCAAAAGAGGCGATACTGACTTGAGTTGAGTCTTGAGAGACAAGATGGAGGTCAGTGAGGCCATAAAGGAGCGGCGGTGCTTAAAGCAGAGGAACTCACGTGCATGAAAGAGAACCTGGGAGACATAAATAGTTTGTTCATACCATGCGCATGTGAACATATTAACTTTTCCCTCATTCACAATCTGGAATGTAGATGTGAATCCCAGATATGCAGCAGTCCACCTATGCCCATGAGGCCGTCAGCATGAAGTTGAAGGCCCAGAGAGGAACCACACGAAGTGGCACCACAGAGTCCCTGTATCTGCTCCAGCAGTATGACTTCAGTCACAGGGGTCAGCCCTCAGGAATGCCCATGAGGGCCCCTGGAGGGCCACTCTGCCTGCAGTGTCCCAAGCACCATCATCAGCATCTCCCAATCAAAATTCCTGGTTCTTCAGTTGATTCCAGATGCTTAGCAACATTTGAGGACATGCTGACATTATTTAGTTCCAGAGTGAGGTTTCTCAATTCCTAGGGTTTGGCCAACAGCCCCTCCCACTGGCCTCCGCATCCCCATCGTCAAAGAGTAGAGAGGGAGCACCCCAGACTCTGCCAGCAGGCCCACCTCACCTCCCTTTCCCCAGTATTTTTAGGGGAGAGATCACCATCATCTGCCATTATTCCCTTTATCCTGGCTTCTGCTAGGCACAGAGGAAGGTCAAGAGTCCAGATCCTGGGCCGTTCCCTGTCCCTTGCATTTCATCCCAGACGGCTCTGTACACCCCATCCCATTTTCTGACTCTCATTTCCCACCCTCCCCAGTCTTGAAATGCTCAGGGATTCACTGTTGAGATAGCAAAATCCCTGCTTTCTCAAAGACCTTCTTGCACTGCAGGAAACACCGGATGACAAACCCTGGTCTTGGATGATAACACAGCTTTCTCTGCAGCTGTTCTGAGTGGTGGTTACTTCCCTCCCACTCCCCACAGTGGAGCAGGCATCCTTGTTTCTCAGGGTGCTTCCGGATCATTCTGCCTCCTCACTTTCTGAAAGTGCCTGGCTTTGACTCTGTATTACTCTCCTTGCTGTCCTATGGCCACTGTCACTCTCCAACCCTGCTCTTGGGACAACTCTACATGATCTCAAAATCCTTATAGATGACCCTTCCAAAACCATATCTCAAATCCTTGACCTTCTCCTTCCAAAAAGTTTATCCCCTACCTTAGCTTTAGCTGCACCCCTTGTGTCCTTGCATGGTCCATTATTACACTCACTCCTTTGAACAGCACCTTGGCTCTGCTGTCCCTCTACTACTTGCTGTACTTTTCTGAAAAAGCACAAGATTTGCTTAACTCTAACTCTTAACCTACACCTGCACAGGAGCTGAATGTGGCTGGAAAAATCACATGCCTGTGCTAACTGATCTCACTTTCCGTTTCTGAGCCCTCACCTTGAAAAGGCCTTCAGTGTCACCATCTTACCTTACCCTACCACATTCTCAATGACGGCCACTCCTTAACTTCTCTCTCTTCAAACTTGCTGTGATTTCCTACCCAGGTCCAGACTCAGACAACACCCATGTCATATGGTCACGAAGAAAATAAAAGCAACAAGAAAACAATTTCCAAAGCTCCCAGCACATCATCTACCCACCCACCTGCATCTGTGCATCTGATTCCCATGGGTCCGTGTGCTCCTGTCTTGGGCCAGTGCCTCCACTTGTGTTCCTGATATCATTACTCTAACCATTCTCTTCTTTCTTTTCTGCATTTTCAGTTTTCTTTCCTTCCTAGATCATTCCATCAGCAAATAAACAAGCTGTTATTTCCTCATCTTTTAAGAAAAGCTACCTCCTGACCCCACCTCTCCTTCCATCTACTGCCTCATTTCTCCTTCCTTTAGACAAGAAGAACTAGCTGCCCTCTCAGTCTCCAATTCCTTTCCTCCAATCTGATTTTCTTGATTGTGACTCCACAGCATGTTTTCTTGTTAAGGTCCTTAATGGCATCTATGTTCCAATGGCCAATATGTGATCTTTATCGTTGTGAAGGTAGCACCAGGATATGCAGTCTGTGTTTGAATATTGTCTCTTCTGTTTGAACCTTTGGACAGCTAATTATTCCTCCCTCCAAGTGAGCTTCTCTTTTCTGGCTTCCAAGACAGCACACTCCCCTGATTTTCCTCCTAACTTGCTGGTGACATCTGGTTTTCTTTGCCATCTGCTCACTCTCTCAGAGTGATCTCAGACAAGCCCCAAAGTTCCACATACCATCTCTATGTTCATGACTCTCAAATCTCTGTCTCCAGTCTAAACCTCCCCTTTGAATGTGAGACTTATATTACCAGGGCTGGTGCTTTGGTGTAGCCAGCATCCCATATGGGCACTGATTCAAGTCCCGGCTGCTCCACTTCCAATGCAGCTCCCTGCTAATGCACATGGGAAAGCAGTAGAAGATGGCCCAAGTGCTTGGGCCCCTTGCACCCACGTGGGAGATCCGGAAGAAGTTCCTGGCTCCTGGCTTCGGATCAGCCCAGCTCTGACCATTGCAGCCATTTGGGGAGTGAACCAGTGGATGGAAGATCGATTTCTCTCTCTCTCCAACTCAGACTTTCAAATAAATATTTTTTTAAAAAAAAGATTTATATATCAAACAAGCTCCCCAACATTAGCACCTGGATGTCTAGTAGGTATCTTGGACCTCCAAAAGTAAATTTCTACCCCAAAACCTGCTTCTTTCCATTTCAGAAAATGGTGATTGTATCCTTGAACCTCCTCTCTTATCACATGACTACATCTGATCCATCACCGAATTATCTGATTTGACCTTTAGAATACATGTTTTACCAGATAGCTTAGAATCCACCACCTCTCTTTGTCTAATGCTTGGCTTCTTAGCAATCCCTCAGGGTCTGCCCTTGACCTTCATACAGTTTATTATCCTCACAGCCTTGACAGTGACCCTTTAGGATGTGTCACTCTTGAACTCATACCCTCCACAGCTTCCTGTTTCAGCCACGCTGAAGCCAGACACCCACTGACAAGGACCATGCACTCCTGTAGAACCTGTGTCACCCTGCTCGCTCTGTCCTCTCAACTCCTCCTGTGCCACCTGACTGAACTCAGACCGGTCACACTGCCTTCCTCTTGCTCCCTGGCTCAGCATCTCGGCATTTGCTGTTCCCTTTGCCCAGAATGGTCTTTCCTTAAATATTTTCTCACTCTCCCAGATTTTAAATTTTTTTTCCTCCCTTCATCTCCTAGCTCAGATTTTACTTTCCCTGACCCTTTATCTAAAATTGGAATCCTCAGCCCCAATCACAATCTCTATCTTCTCTCCTCATTTTGTCTCCATAACACTTACTACAATCTGATAACGCACAACTGATTTATGTGTCCTCCCCACCCAACCTGGTAGAATGAAAACTCCACAAAGGTAGAGAATGTTGCCTGTTTTGTTCCTTGCTGTTTTCAGTGTCTAACGAGGACCAGAGGTTGGTATGCAATAGGCACCCACAAATATTTCTGGAATTTACTACATGCAGGAGATCATGATGGACACTAGCTCTTTCTTCTTCTTTTAAGTTTATTATTTATTTGAAAGGCAGTTACAGAGAGAAGGGGAAAACAGAAAGACTGTCCATCTCCAGTGGCCAGGTTAGCCCAGGGCAAAGCCAGGAGCTTGTAACTTCATCCAGGTCTCTTACGTGGATGGTGGGGGCCTAACCATTTGGGCCATCTTCCACTGCGTTCCTAGGTGCTTTAGCAGGGAGCTGGATCAGAAGTGGAGCAGTCAGGACTTGAACCGGAGCTCATATGGGATGCCAGCTTCACAACGGCTTAGCCCACTGCACCACAACACCAGTCCTGAGACACTAGCTCTTAAAAGGCCCCTGATGGCAGGCTGAGTCTGTGCCTTGGCAATAGGCTCTGGTACAGTGTTTCTGTGAAGGGAGGAGAAAGGGATCAGATCGACTGAAGAGTTGTCACTCCAGATGCAGGGTGGCGCTAAGACCGGAGGGGGCAAGATTAGAGACAGTGAGTAGTTGAGGGGTAGGATTAGAGCTAAGGGAATAGTTGAAGTCAGTGGCTGTTGACTAAGAGAAGGAGGCAAATCTGACAGCGATCTAGGGGTAGAATACAGAACTTAGGGATTAATTCGATACATGGGGCTGCAGCCCACCAGAAGACACACTCATATTCTCTCCAGAATTCAATCCCCACACACAAACTCTTTGGGCAACTATGGGTCATCTGCAGCAGTCTCTGGAAATTCTTTAAGCCCAAAGGGAGAATTCCAGGAGCCTGATTCCAGATAAGACAATCATTGTCCAGCAATGTCAAACTCCTACACCACCAAAGACAGGCTAGGAACTCCTGGCCCCTTGTTGCCCATTTCCCACCCTTCTTGCCCTTTTAAGGAGCCTCAAGAAAGCAAGAACCAGCAAGAAACTTAAAATTATGTTCACATTTTCCCCTAATTTTGACCTACTCTAATCCAACTCGTTCTTCCACTATTGAAACAAATATCTCTAACACAGAGACAGGGGCCATCCTATCACCAGGAGACCCATGCACAGGTGTCCACCCCCAGGGCTCAGCTCCAAGAAACAGGTTTCAGTGAATGCAACTGTACATTTGATAACAGGATTTATAGCAAGCAAGGATTCATGGATTACAAGAGCTTCTTCAGAATGTGATGGCTCCCTACAGTGCTGAGGTCCAACCTGCAGAAACATAGCTGGATCAGAAAGCTCTAGTTCAGAATCCATTCTCCAACCCCAGACATTTAGCCAGTGCTCTCATCAGGACAAACACGAGCCTCTGGCAAGTAAAGAATGGCCAGTGGTCAATGTAAGGTGTGTCATCTCTTTCAACAGCCGCCGGCCTTAACATCCTGAGTAAACTGAGGAAGCCTGGAGCCCAGAGTTCAGAGAGAGCCTCATTGTTTCCTCATAGTTTTAGTGTCGCTGTGCACAGGAAAGACATCTAGCAAATGGAGCAGTGGAGACACTCCAGTCTCAGCACACAAGTGTTATGGGGAAACGGCGGTGAAGAAATCATTGTTACCTCAGTTCTTTGTCTCATATGGAAGAAGAATTTCCAAGCAGACAGCAGATTTAAAAAGATTTATTAGAGTCAAAGACCTCCAGCCAGAGCGGCATGGAGGGGGCTTCCAAGAGAAGAAAAAACCCTAAAAGGCCCCGCAGCAGTTGGGTTTTTAAGTATAATCTTAGGGACCAAACTGTCAATCAACAAGGTGGAGGAAATCTCAACAAAAGACCTGATTTACAATTCTCCAATCTGTCTAGCTCCCTCATGATTAAAAAAAAAAAAATCATCGATAAGGGCAGAGGAGAAATCACCACTCCCTTGCTATTCTCATGGTAAATTCATAAATTTGGAGATTCCTAAGAAAGCAAGACACTCTGATCTGCTAAAGATAACAGGCAGATTCCTAAGGAAGCAGGACACTTTGATCTGCTAAAGATAATCTTTTGGGAGGAGCAGGCACCTCACTATTCCAAATTTCTATCAGGGAACCACCCTGACTGCCTATTACCCATCTGACTCCTCCCACAAGGAGCAGTGGTCTGGGTAAAAGTGGCAGGAGTAGGTGGTGTATCCAGCAGAATCCCTTCTTGACTTCTGAGAAATCCAGTCTACATCCCAACTGCCCCAGAGTCTCTTCATCATTCAGGGGTCCCCAGACTGCAAAGATGACAATGATCCAAGGGCAGGATGCAGCCTACAGCTCTGCTGGATAAAGGTCCTGGGGAGACAACGTTCTTCAAACCATGCCTTGAGAAGCACCTTAAGACTCACAGCCTTCCTTTCTTATCTTGGACTCTTCAAAATGGGAAATGATTCTGGGTTTGTACATGCACAAATATACAATATTCCAGAGAGAAGGCTTATACTGTTGATCAGATTTCCTGAGACTCAAAAAGAAACTGGGCGTCTGGCATTGTGTTGTAGCAGGTTAAGTCACTGCCTGCAGTGCCAGCATCCCATATGGTCGTCTGTTAGAGTCTTGACTGCTCCACTTCCAATCCAGCTCCCTGCTAACATGCCTGGGAAAGCAAATAATTGGGCCCCTGCTCCTACATGGGAGACCTAGAAGAAGCTCTAGGCTCCTGGCTTTGGCTTGGCTCAGCCCAAGCCATTGCAGTCATTTGGAGACTGAACCAGAGAATAGAAGACCTCTCTCTCTCTTTCTCTCCCTCTCCCTCTCCCTCTCCCTTACCTCCCTGTATCTCCCTGTCTCTGCAACACTTTCAAATAATTAAATAAATCTTCAAAAAAAAAAAAAAGGAATTGGAACTTTACAACTCTAACCACACTATCCAGTATAGTTACACCAGACTTATTTATTTATTTTCTTATTTTATTGGAAAGACAGAGAGATAGAGAATTCTCATCTACTGGTTCACTCCTCAAATAACTCAAACAGCCAGGGCTAGAACTTAATCTGAGTCTCTCACAGGGGTGGCAGGAGTCCAAGTACTTGAGCAGCCACTTGCTGCCACCCAGAGTGTGCATCAGCAGGAAGCTGGAAGGCAGCAGAGCCTGGACTTGAACCCAGGCACTCTGGTAAGGAATGGGGGCATCCTACGTGGCAGTTGCACCACTGCACCAAAGGCCTCCCCACTCTGGGCACTCTGGGCATGCTGCTGGTGTTTAATGACAACATGTGATATTAGTTCCCGTATTAGTCCATATCATTTCCCTTATCACACTGACTTCTGTTGACAGTGTTGCCTTAGAGAAATAGTGTTTCTTTTGTGTAATTCCCATGAGCATACATGAATATTGGGTGCTGGCCATTGACGTGTTCCCCTGTGCTATGAAACACCGTACAGGCTTGGAAGCCCAAGTCCTGAACATGCCCACCACCCCACAGACCAGAGACCAGAGGACACTTTGCTTTTGCTGCTTGGCATTCTGCCAGCCTGAGTGACTGTCAAAGAAAGGACAGCAGGTAGGATCAATTACTTAGAGGTCATGCAATATTGCAGGAATCTCATCATATTCAGGAAGGTATCAGGAATTAAAAAAAAAAAAAAAGCAAGAAGGGAACAGTGAGAAGGGGCTAGATTAAAACTATCAACATTGACAAAGATGCATTCCCTTTTGCTCCTTGTATTGCAGTCCCCCGAGTGGTCTACAAGGCCTGAGGATTTGGACAGCTCCTTGTTGAGTTTCTATTCATGTAACTATGCAAAGATTTCTGCATTCTACTTGACTGTTTGCAGGAACACAGGGAAAGGGAATACAAATAGAAATCCTGGCCCACAGTAATATAGGCCTGATGCATTAGGCTGGTATTTGAATTCAGGCCTGTAGCTGAGTCCAGACTTAGAAGCCACTTTTAAGCCATGCAAATGTGAATTCGTTTTTTTAACCTTCTCTAAGTCTATAATCTGTATTCTGGATAATATGGAAGTTACCCCTAAAGGCCATAACAAAGACGAATAAAGATAACCTATGTAAGTGCCCCATGCAAGTGCCAGGCCCTGTGGCAAGCTCCAAACTAGCAGTAACTGCAATGACCTTCTTCTAGGGTCATCAGGCTCCATGAACCCTTGCTGGGAATGGCCTCTGATTACAATACTCTAAGTTTTCAATTCATGTGAATTTTTTTTTTTTTTTTTTTTGGACAGGCAGAGTGGACAGTGAGAGAGAGAGAGACAGAGAGAAAAGTCTTCCTTTTGCCGTTGGTTCACCCTCCAATGGCCGCTGCGGCCGGCGCACCGCGCTGATCCGAAGGCAGGAGCCAGGTGCTTCTCCTGGTCTCCCATGCGGGTGCAGGGCCCAAGGACTTGGGCCATCCTCCACTGCACTCCAGGGCCACAGCAGAGAGCTGGCCTGGAAGAGGGGCAGCCGGGACAGAATCCGGCACCCTAACCGGGACTAGAATCCGGTGTGCCAGCGCCGCAAGGCAGAGGATTAGCCTGTTGAGCCATGGCGCCGGTTCATGTGAATATTTCTTAATGGCTGCTTCCAGCCTAGCCTTTCCAAAAATTCTTCCTGAACGCTTCATAAATCACAAACTAAACTGGCTAAGATCTGTGGTGTCACATGCAGAGAAGGAGGTGGGGAGGCTACACTGCGTGAAAGACTCTGCTAGCTACTTCATGTACAAAATCTTGTTTACTCATTAAGATCATCTTCTTAGGGGTGGGACATCTGCATCCCATGTCAGAGTGCCTGGGTGTGAGTCCTGGCTCCACTCCTGACTCCAGCTTCCTGCTAATGAGCAACTGGAGAGCCAACAGGTGCTGACTCAAATAGCTGGGTTCCTGCCATCCATGTGGAAGACTCAGATTGAGTTCTCAGCTCCTGCCTTCAATATACCCCAGCCCCAGGCACTGTAGACTTCACTGCAGACTTCATAGTAAACCAAGGGATGGGATTCTCTCTCTAGCTCGTTCGCTCGCTCTCTCTCTCTCTATAAATATATATATATATCCTTCTCAAATTAAGTATTTTTTAAAAGAGAAACACTCAAAACTAGTCACAGCCTATTGTCCTGGCACGCCCAAGAGATGACTAAGAACACACGTGCAAGGATATTAGTCAGGAATCTTTAGTCCTAACTACAAGCAAAAATAGATACATCGTCCATTCACAATATGAATCACAAGATTTAAAAAATCACAGAAATAAAAATTAAAAACTCAAACTATATCAACAAGATGATGAATCGTCTTTTCAAAAACTTTATAAGCAATAATTCTATATATTTATAGGCAATGCTTACTGATCATGTCAGAGTCATCAACAGTTCCCCTTCTGTGACATTACTTTACGCTTGCAGCCTTGGAACTTTGTCTCTTTAATTGCTCATAAAATAATAAGATAATTATGAAATATAGTTACCCCACAACATGACAACTCTCACAAGTCTAACACAAAATGAAGAAAGCTCAAAGGAATATATACAAAGGATTTCAAAAAGTTCATTGGAAATCCATGAACCATGCACTTTTTTTTTTTTGGACAGGCAGAGTGGATAGTGAGAGAGAGAGACAGGGAGAAAGGTCTTCCTTTACCATTGGTTCACCCTCCAATGGCCGCTGCGGCTGGTGCACCGCGCTGATCCGAAGGCAGGAGCCAGGTGCTTCTCCTGGTCTCCCATGCAGGTGCAGGGCCCAAGCACTCCCGGGCCACAACAGAGAGCTGGCCTGGAAGAGGAGCAACCAGGACAGAATCTGGCGCCCCAACCGGGACTAGAACCCGGGGTACCGGCGCCGCAGGCGGAGGGTTAGCCTATTGAGCCGCGGCGCCAGCCAATGCACATTTTAAAAATAAACTTATCTTTTAATTCCACTTTGCCATGAGCTCTTTGAAGTTCCCTTGAATAAATAATATTCCATACATCAAGGTCAAAATGGGGACTGGTCAATGGTATTAACTAAGGCCATAAAGCAGAGGCAAGAGAAAGGCACTGCTTCCGGTCAAAGCAGTTACCTCTGAGTAACGGCAGAGAAGGGCAGAGCGAATGTTCTGGTTTTGGTTTTTTATGGTTTTTTTTTTTTTTTTTTTTTTAGTTTAAGCGTTAGTTCCTTAATATTATAGGTAAACTGTACCTTTCTGCCCTAATTGTATTTCCCAATTAAGATATCTTAAAGTAAAAACACTGGAAGAAACAAACACAGAAAGCTATTTTTGGTGTGACCTCTGCACACGTGGGGAAGACACTGACCAACAGTGGTCCTCTGAGGACCAGCACGTAAAGGCATCTACATTTTCTTCCTTACACACACTGGTAGTTTCCAGATCTCCTATACTTAGCGAGCATTACTTTTTTGAAAGGGAATAAAAGTAAAACTGCCAAAGCCCCGGCGGTCTGGCTCTGAAATTTTCAGAGGGGAAGGTTAGGGAAGGAAGATCCACACAACTGAAATCAACATGCAGCCATGGTGACCTGCACAGGCCCCGATGATAAGGCCTTAGGGGAGTCAGCTGATGGGAATCAGCAAACATAAACTTCCCAGATCTCAAACAACTCCTGCCTGCTTTCTCTTCCTTCTAAGCCTGGAAAATCTGACAGGAGTTGAGTAAGAGAAATGAGATGCTATTATCACTCAATAATAGCTACGAATGTTGTTAAGATTTTTATTAGGGGCTTAGTATGTGTTAATCCTGGCATTCACAAGAACACAATAAGGTGGACATTGTTACCCTTATTTTACTCAGATATCCTAGGGCTCACAGAGGTGAAATGACTTGCCCAGATCTCTGGTTTCAAAGTCTGTGACTTCCACACGGCACCACAATTCCCATTTATTCATGTGCATCCACTGGAAAAAATTCAGGGTGGGGACCTGGCTAGCTCAAGAGCTAATAAGTTATCATCTTTAAAAGTAACTTGTGTCTTTTTTTTTTTTCCTTCTGGGGAAATTTTTTTTCCCTGCTCCAACCAAACATCCATGTCCTCCCAGAATATATTTATTATCTCCTTTGAGAAGAGTGAAAATACCGAATATGACACAGAGGCTGAGAAATGTAACCCTCCCTAGACCTGGGGTGGGGCGAGTAAAGCAGGTGCCGGTGCAGAGGTTATGTTCACATTTTCTCCTCGGCAATAAGACTGACAGCAGGAGTCTAGATCTTCAGAGCACTCAGGCTGCTACCGTGAGGCAATGCTCCTATCAACCTCATTTCCAAGGATCTTGTTCTGTTTCCATTCTGCCTTAAGGGAGTTGACCTCCATGGCTGCCTCTGAGGAGTAAACATTCCAGGATCAGCTTCCAGCCCCTGGGGAGAATGCTGCCTCCTCTGCTGCTCCCAGCCCACCTGCAGTAGAATCTTCCTACCCCTGGAGTCTGGCCACTGTTCAAGCTGCTGAGGCTGGTGCTCCCCAGGAGCAAGGGCTTTCTCCAGCCTGCCTTGCAAGGTGGGTCCTTTTTGCAGCAAGAGGGAGAGAGAGGGCAGCCACACAGGATGGGTATGCAAAATTCGATGAGGAGGAGAAGGAGGAGGAGGGGGAAGAGAAGGGGAAGGAGGAGGAGGAGGAGGAGGGGTGGGGAGGAGGAAGAGGAGGAAGCCCAGAGGGGGTTGGTGAGTCAGAACAGAGAAGTCCACAGGCCGGCTGGCAGCCAGCCTCTCTCAGCAGTGGGGAAGCTGAAGCCCTTAGCAAGGTAAGAAGAGAATTTCCCTGTGTGCACCTCCAGTGCAGGGCCAGGATCCCAGGGCCGAGGGAGACAGAGTATCACATAACCTCTGGCAGCTCCACTGGGGATTTTGATGCTGGAAGGGGGCTCACCCAGAGAGGGTGAATCAGAATGAAACAGGGGACTCTTTGGGGTGGAAAAAATACTCTCCCTACCAGCAGCTCTCCCCTACACACACACACCGGCTCCAACCCTACAAGAACCCAAAAGAGCTGGCCGTGGGGAGTGCTGTTCTGATGTGTGTTTTATGACAGTTCCCTAGTGCCTGATTTGGTGAGGTCCTGGCTTTGGAGCTCTTGTTGCTGACTTCCTACTGCTTCTGCCCTGTCTCTGCTGGGAAGGGAAGGCAGGAGGTGCAGTCAGCTGTGGGTTTGTTTCCTAGCTCAGGTGAGGTGTAGTGCGATCATTGAACAACCTGGGACCCAAAAGACCTGGGTCCTGCTCCAGGCAATGTTGTTACAGCCATCAATTAAAATTCAGTTTCTTAATCCTGAAAAATGGGAGGAGTGGCTCCTGTCCTAAATTCCTAACTGAAATGTTTTCATGACTGCCCTGAAGAAGACCTTCAAAACTGCGAAATGCCATGCAGAGGTAAAATATAATTAAGTTACAGGGCTAGCAACTATGCTAAGGCAGAAGACCCTTCCATCGTAAGTGGCCCTGGTCAAGTCTGGGACTTCTCACTGGGACTGGAATATTTTCATACGTGCAAAATTCAAATGCTTCCTTCCTGGGTCAATCAGGGCACCTCACAACAGTAAACAACATTCTACAGATGTCACTAAGTCATTCATTGCTAGATGTTTCTTGAGTACCTACTGTGTGCCCGGCACTGACCTTGGCACCAGACAGCACTGGTATTCAAGACACCCTTGGCTCCAGGGGTTGGTTGCACAGATGTCCCAGGTCTACAGACTATGGGTGATGATTCAGTTTCTCTAGTCCAGCTCCAGTCTCTGTTCGAGCCAGTGACTGCCATGTCTAATTTCTGGTCACCAGGGTATAATCTCACTAGAAATGTGCTGAGTGGCTGGAATCCAGATTTCTTAAATTGATATGTCTGTTTTTTTTTTTCCTTGAGAATTCCCCATTTTGTTCCTAAAACCTTACACAGGGCTGATTTGGGGAACTTCATGGTCCCTGTGCCTAATGTAGGTTCTCCTTATCACTACCCCTTTGATGATTTTTTTTAAAAAGTGTATTTTTAATTTTTTTAAAGATCTATTTATTTATTTGAAAGAGTTACACAGAGAGAGAGAGCAAGAGAGAGAGAGGTCTTCCATCCGCTGGTTCACTCCCCAATTGGCCACAATGGCTGGAGCTCCACTGATCTGAAGCCAGGAGCCAGGAGCCTCTTCCAGGTCTCCCACACGGTCTCCCACACGGTACAGGGGCCCATCTTCTGCTTTCCCAGGCCACAGCAGAGAGCTGGATCAGAAGTGGAGCAGCCAGGACTCGAACAGGTGCCCATATGGGATGTCAGCACTGTAGGTGGCAGCTTCACCCGCTACACCACAGTGCTGGCCCCAATGCTTATTTTTAATTTTTTAGATTCAACATAGTTCATAGATACAATTCTAAGAACATAATGATTCTCCCTTGCTCCCACCTGCTCTCTTTGGTGACATTTTTAAGATCCTGTGGTTCTCAGGCTTCTCTGGGGATGGTCTGCCCTTTGTGTTCTGAGATAGTACCACTCACCCATCACTAGGGCAGTGTGTTTTTAAATTACTGTGGGGGTGACAGCTCTGGAATGTACTGACGTGGGGTTTTTAAATGAGCCGGTTAGAGCAAGGTAGCCTGTTACCCCGCATTGGGGCCTTTACTTTTTTTAACATGTTCTAAAAATAATGTTCATGGGTTTCTTCCCTAGTCTGAATTAATACATGCTCAGTATAGAAACTATTTTTTGGACTGTGCCATATTACATCAAACAGGGGCCTCAGACTTTACCACACCTTGCTCTGCGTAACTGAGCCGATGCTGGTGATGTGCTGAGCAGTCCGCTAAATTTTTTTTTTTTTGACAGGCAGAGTGGATAGTGAGAGAGAGAGAGACAGAGAGAAAGGTCTTCCTTTTTGTCCGTTGGTTCACCCTCCAGTGGCTGCCACGGCCAGCGCATCTCGCTGATCCGAAGCCAGGAGCCAGGTGCTTCTCCTGGTCTCCCATGCAGGTGCAGGGCCCAAGCACTTGGGCCATCCTCCACTGCACTCCCGGGCCACAGCAGAGAGCTGGCCTGGAAGAGGGGCAACCGGGATAGAATCTGGCGCCCCGACCGGGACTAGAACCCAGTGTGCCGGCGCCGCAAGGCGGAGGATTAGCCTGTTAAGCCACAGCGCCGGCCAGTCCTCTAAATTCTAATAACCGAGCCTAACGACTGCCCTCGCACAACTGGGAAAGGGCAGGGTTCTACATCATGAAGGAGCTCACTCAGTCATCTGCTGCCAACAACGACTGCGGCTCTTTCCAGGCTCCACAGGTCACTGACTTCCTCATTCATCCTGTGAGATCAGACAGGCTTTCCTGCAAGTCCCAGCAGCCCCGTGCAGACATCCACAGACAGCTGTTCCTGCCGGGCAGGAGGGATGCTGGTGGAGAGTCTGTGGTACAAGCCATTCCTGAGAGCGAGCAGGCTCTGGGAGGAAGAGGGCAGGCTCACCAACGCCTCAGGGCTCCTGAGCAGCAGGGCAAGTGTGAAAGAACAGAAAGTTAAGTCTGGCACCTAGTGGAGGAGAAGAATGGCAGGAAATTAAGATCAGGCCATCCAGAACCCGAGGTGTAAGGCTTGGGGGTTTTGATTTATTTCTACATATGCTGGAGAGTTGTCGAAGGATTTTTAAACCGGGAAGTGACAGAATGAAGTGACAGCTTTGTTCTTTTAAAAAAAAAATCACCTCTGGCAGCAGTGGATGACTGGGGAGAGCCGAGAATCTCAGGGCACGCTGGCAGTGAGAACGGCAGTGCCGCCATGGGAGAGGGGTTCCAGGATGCAGATGAGAAGAGTTTGCCTTCTGCCGGCACCGCGGCTCAGCAGGCTAATCCTCCGCCTGCGGCGCCGGCACACCGGGTTCTAGTCCAGGTTGCCCCTCTTCCAGGCCAGCTCTCTGCTGTGGCCTGGGATAGCAGTGGAAGATGGCCCAAATCCTTGGGCCCTACACCCACATGGGAGACCAGGAGAAGCACCTGGCTCCTGCTTTGGATCAGCGCAGTGCGCTGGCAGCAGCGCGCCAGCCGCGGCGGCCATTGGAGGGTGAACCAACGGCAAAGGAAGACCTTTCTCTCTGTCTCTCTCTCTCTCACTGTCCACTCTGCCTGTCAAAAAAAAAAAAAAAAAAAAAAAAAAAAGAGTCTGCCTTCTTCCCCGAGCCTTGTCCAGCACAGGGATTACTTGCCTCACCACACTTCTGCAGTGTCTACTGCTGACTACACTTGATGCAGAGACACCCCCGAGAGTCGTCCCCGGCTGTCTGGTCAGCTCTGGCAGGTGCTGCCCAGGCCCAAGATGTTTCCAGAGCCCAGTGTCCGGGGTGGTATCCCGTCACAAAAGCATACTCTTTCTGGCCAGGGAAGGCCCTCATGGAAAGAACAAGCAGGGAAGGAAGTCAGAGGGCTTCCTGAGCGCCATGGATGACTGGGAGTGGCTGGGGACAGAGTCAGGAGGCCCACCTCCAGCTCAGAGAGGGAATGGGCCGAGGCCAGGAGCAGTTGGCAGGCAAGGGAGCAGCGTCATGGAGCCCTACACAGGATGCAGAGTTGGCATGAAGCTGGGATGGAGGGAGGGAGCGTGCACAGGTCTACTTTCCTAATCCTAGGAAATGTTAGCTTTTTCCTAGAGTGATTACAGGAGCTGCCTATAAAATTCCTTTCAACAGACCAGGTTCTTCATTTCTGGCTTTCCTCTCTCCTTTGCTCCACTGTTTCCTATCTCTATATTCCAAACCTTTTCATGCTCACGTCTTCAGTAAGGTCTCTTCCTAAAGCCACCTCTTCAGTCTTGGAGTGGCATCCTTGAGGCCTGATGAACAAGGACTTGGTTTCTAATCATTTCCCCTTGGGCTTAAGGTTTAAGACCTAGGAACCTGTCTTAGCTGGTCCTGTTCTAATTCAACATGGACAAGACTACAAGGTAGGAATTACCCTTTGCTGACATTTCCCTGACATAAAGCAAAGTGGTTTTTGGCCATGAAGGAGAGATGATCCTCACTGGATCCTTCTGGCTCACCCAGAGGAAGAGCATTGTTACAATGGATGGAAGAGAAGGGGTTTTTCTGCCACTGCCACCCAACATTTCGCTTGGGTCATTACATACTTTCCAGAAAGTTTAGGGGACTTCCAAGGGAAGCCCACGACCTGGCAAAGCACACACGACCCTCCTCTCCAGGAAACAAGCTATAAACTCTGAGTCGCATCTGTGGCTGGCATATTCCTCCCCTAAAATCCATTCTCTAATACTGCTGGGGCTCTGGACATAGAGAATGGGTTATGGCCAGTATGAAGGCCATATGGGTA
Source organism: Lepus europaeus (assembly GCF_033115175.1). Lineage (NCBI taxonomy): Eukaryota > Metazoa > Chordata > Mammalia > Lagomorpha > Leporidae > Lepus > Lepus europaeus. The sequence continues at coordinate 58,839,583 of NC_084845.1, read as the reverse complement.
GGAGATCTATCAAAGTTACAGATGCAGGTACTCTCTGATTCAGCAATTCCAGTTCTGGGGATTTATGCTACATACATGTGCAATGGTGTGTGAATATATAGGTCATTACTAAAACATCTGACATGGCAAAGACTAGAAAGAGCCCAAAAGGCTATCAATGAGGAAAACAGTTCAATAAGATGTGGCAAATCCATACAGCAGAATGCTGCTTGGTAAAGAAGGAATAAGGACACACTTTGATACTGCCTTGAAGAGCTCCTCCAGACCCAGTGACAAGCAAAGACAAGCAGGGGGTAGCACAGTGTGGCTAATTTGCTAAACTTCCTATTTTTTTGTGTTTTGAAGAGGGAAAACATTGAGAATACATGCACGTTTGCATTTGCCTGTGTGTACATAAAGCAGCAAAAAGGACCCATTTTATAAAGTATGTCCTATTGCTATATGGAGATGAAGTGGGAAATGGGCAGAGGAGGGCATGTGCTGGAAGTGGACTTTGCGCTGTGCAGTATACCAAAGTGCTGGGTAAATGCCAGCTGTTCATCAGTAAGATGAAGCAACTAATTCAGTAGCAGGAAGATTCTTAGGTATTCTTTGCCCTGGAAAAATACTGTGTCCTCCTTAAAGACACGTCGTTGCCTTCTTTCCACATAGCCCCAGCAGGCTATTCACTTCCCGCGGCAGGCCTCTCCCATGGAAACAAGTCTTCCCCTGTCCGCTCTGGGGGCACTTCAAAATGTTTGTGGGAAATGAAGTGAAATTAAAATATGTCTATGTGGGTGCCAGAAAACTGAAATCCACCCACAGAGAAATCTTCCGAAAGTTTACTGAGGGGCGGGCATTGTGGTGCAGCAGGTTAGGCCACCGATTGGGATGCCTGCATCCCGTATCAAAACACCAGTTCAAGTCCCAGCTACTGCACCTCCAAACCAGCTCCCTTCTAACGCACCTGGGAAGCAGATGATGGCCCAAGTACTTGGGGGAGTAAGCCAGTAGGTGGAAGTTCTCTCTCTCTCTCTGCCTTTCTATTTTTTTTTTTTTTTTTTTTTTGACAGGCAGAGTGGACAGTGAGAGAGAGAGACAGAGAGAAAGGTCTTCCTTTGCCGTTGGTTCACTCTCCAATGGCCGCTGCGGCCGGTGCACCATGCTGATCCGAAACCAGGAGACAGGTGCTTATCCTGGTCTCCCATGTGGGTGCAGGGCCCAAGCACTTGGGCCATCATCCTCCACTGCCTTCCCTGGCCACAGCAGAGAGCTGGCCTGGAAGAGGGGCAACCGGGACAGAATCCGGCACCCCGACCGGGACTAGAACCCGGCGTGCCGCAAGGCGGAGGATTAGCCTGTTGAGCCATGGCGCCGGCTCTCTCTGCCTTTCTAAATAAATCTTTTTTTTAAAAAAAAAAAAAACTACTTCATGGAGAGTACAAATCATGAAAATACTATTCATGGATTTGGATTTCAAAACTTTTGCACCAAAATAGACTTATCATTTAATGCCACTTTCCAAGAACTTTCTGGAGCCCTCATGTTGAGGAGCTGGGTTATGACAGGCCAGGCTGCAAGCTTTCTTCCTGCATGCAGAATCTCACCTAATTGTAGATTCTGAGTCTGTGGACCTAACATCCATGATGACACTTTTCAAATGATCTGAACCATGTAACTACTCATATTACCCATTAAAAACTTTTTCTAACATTAGCAGTAAGATCTGTCACCAGGAAAATAGCAAACCCTAAACCCAGCTCCAATTACTTTCTGGAAATATAGTCACTCTTATTTTTTAAAGCAGGAAGAGAGCATTTCCTTGCTACTATATTTATGCCCTTTTGTTACAGTTATCATGTCTCTCAATCATTACTGATGTCAGGAAGTACCCCAAAGTTGATCCAGGATCATGAAGGAAAGAGTTTAAATCTCCTACTGTGGCCCTAATTACTGTGTTTTTTTTTTTTTTTAAGATTTTATTTTTTTATCTGAGAGGCAAAGTTACAGAGAGAGGGAGAGTCAGAAAGAAGTCTTCCAACCACTGGTTTCCCCAAATGGACATAGTGGCCAGGGCTAGGCCAGACCAAAACAGGAGCTTCTTCTGGGTCTCCCACGCAGATTCAGGGGCCCAAGCACTTGATCCATCCTCTACTGCTTTCCCAGGCCATAAGCAGACAGCTGGATCAGAAGTGGAACAGCCGGGACAAGAACCTGCACCCATTTGAGATGCCGGTGCCACAGGTAGAGGCGGAGGCAGAGGTGGGGGTTTAGCCTACTATGCCACAGCACCAGCCCCTACTGTGCTTTTTTTTTTTTTTTCCCACACGAAGCAAGTTCTGGTTGTGAGGGGAATAAGGTCTGGGTTGTCAGAGTTTGATGTGCCTTTCTGTGGGTTACAAAATGAAAACCCTTCTCTAAATATTTAACACATAACAACTAGAAAACTACCCTAAATATATTTTCTTATTGGATCAAGATGACTAATTTACCACTGCCCACAGAAAAAAATGTTTTTAATATTTTACTTATTTGAAAGGGAGAGAAAGAGAGAGAGAGAGAAAGAAATCCAACTTCAGCCCATCAAGTGGCTCACTCCCCAAATGCCCACAACAGCCAGGACTGAACCAGGTCAAACCCAGGAGCTCAGAACCCAATGTGGGTCTCCCACATGTGTGGCCAGGACCAAACTGCTTGAGCCATTAGCTGCTGCTTGCTAGGGTATGCATTAGCAGGAAAATGGATTCAGAAGTAGAACTGGTACCCCAAGCAATGTCTTAACTGCAATGCCAAATACCCATCATAGGAAAAAAAATTTATAACAGATATCTAAATTCTTGATGAGGTGATGTTTCCTAAGGCTGCAATGTACAACACCCCCCACCACCACCACCACACTGCTGTGCCAAACAGGCAAGCATTCTCTAAGCGCAGCACAGTGGCAAACAGGCCACAAGTATCACCACGCAGCTCAGGTGGCTTGCTACACTCATATAGAGTCAGCTGGGTAGGAAAGAATGATCCAGCTCAAATAGGTTCAGGCAGTTTGTGACCTACAAAGATGCAGCACTGGATCAGCTCCATATGTCCCTGGACCCACAGGATGAGAACAAGCGAGAAGAAATCAGGTGACAGGTGCCATGGGCTCTTGGCTCTGCCACTGAGGACACAACTGTATCAAGTTCATGGTCTGTAGCCCTGTCAATCAGGACACTGGAGTGGAAAGTCTTGTGCTTAAGATGGGGGAGGGAAAGACACTCAGCCTAGTGGTGTGCTCCTTGGAGGTGGGGGCAGGGCTGAGCAATGGCCTCAAGGCAGTTCCCTGAAGGCTGGCTTATCTCCCTTAGTTTCAGGAAGAATCACAAGGCATCCAACCAAGACTCGGGTCAGACTGAGGGTTAGCATTGCCAGATGGCCTAAGTGAAGGAGATGTGCCCATCACCGGGCCCTGTGTTGACCAAGTATGAGTGAGTTCAGGTATTCTTGATCAGGTAAAGGGAAAGAAAGACCAGTAAGGAAGCACCAAAGGCCTTAAAAATGAACTGATCGACACACTAACTGCAGGGGCAAGATTTGCAGAGGGGTTTGTGCTGTTGTGGGAAGGTTCTGGCTTTCTACACCGCTCCTGGGTAGGGGCCAAGGAGAAGGTGACTCTGGGAGAGGGGAAGGGAGGCAGACACCAGAACTGCTCTGCAACTCGGGCCCTTCTGCTTCTTTCTTCAGGGTCTTCCACACTGACAATGATGCTGCACAAAAAAGTGCGCCTACTGCTGTTCCTGCTTTCCCAGATGGTGCTCTTTGTGCTCCTGTTCCACACGTACGGCCAGGACTCCTTCTCCCTGTCCAGGAAGGAGGAGCCCAAGCCCATGCACGTGCTCATCCTGTCCTCGTGGCGCTCAGGCTCTTCCTTTGTGGGGCAGCTTTTCGGGCAGCACCCAGATGTCTTCTACCTGATGGAGCCTGCCTGGCACGTGTGGATGACCTTCACACAGAGCACGCCCTGGAGGCTGCACATGGCAGTGCGGGACCTGATACGCTCTGTCTTCCTGTGTGACATGAGCGTCTTTGATGCCTACATGTCACCCGGGCCCCGGAAACTGTCCAGTGTCTTCCACTGGGACCACAGCCGGGCCCTGTGTTCCCCACCTGCCTGTAATGTCTTCCCTCGGGACAAGATCATCTCCCAGGCTCACTGCAAGCTCCTGTGCAATCGAGAGCCCTTCGAGGCGGTGGAGAAGGCCTGCCGCTCCTACAGCCACGTGGTGCTCAAGGAGGTGCGCTTCTTCAACCTGCAGTCCCTCTACCCGCTGCTGACAGACCCTTCCCTCAACCTGCACATCGTGCACCTGGTCCGGGATCCCCGGGCTGTGTTCCGTTCTCGAGAACACACAGAGGCAGAACTCATGATTGACAGCCACATTGTGATGGGGCAGCATTGGCAAAAGATCAAGAAGGAGGACCAACCATACTACACAATGCAGATCATCTGCCAGAGCCAGCTGGAGATCTACAAGGCTATCCTGTCCCTGCCCAAAGCCCTAAAGCAGCGCTACCTGCTCATGCGCTATGAGGACCTGGTCCGGGACCCCCTGGTCCAGACGTCCCGAATGTATGACTACGTGGGGTTGAGATTCTTGCCCCATCTCCAGACCTGGGTGCACAACATCACCAGAGGCAAGGGCATGGGTGAGCATGCCTTCCACACAAATGCCAGGGACGCCATCAATGTGTCCCAGGCCTGGCGCTGGTCCTTGCCTTACACAAAGGTTTCTCAAATTCAGAAAGTCTGTGGTGACACCATGGATTTACTGGGCTACCACCAGGTCAGATCTGAACAAGAACAGAAAAATCTGTCACTGGATCTTCTGTCTACCTGGAGGCCCTCAGAGCAAATCTACCAACAGGACTGACGAGGCGCAGTCCCCACCTGGCACCAGCCTCAGCCATGCCCACTGAATGCTCTGAGCACCCACACGTGCTCTGGCAGAGGAACTTTGTGTCTGCGCTCCTGTCTAGAAAAAAGACTCATGGACCTTACATGAGCAGCACCTTCCACCAAAACAGGGCGCTTGCCTCTCCTCATGACCTTCCTATCCGTCCTTACCTCAGAGACTTCATGGCCTGGATGCCCAAGGGACACCAAGCAGTGGCGTAAATACATAAGCCTCCCTGCCCACATCTTGTTCAAAGGCAAAGGACAGAGACATTGGAAACCAGGAAGGGGTTTTTCACCAAAAACCTCACCAGCACGTTCCTCGGATACAGCAACTCTGAGCCATCCCTGGGATTCATGGAAGGAAACTACCATGGCGTTGTATGCTTACCTGTGAGCTTGGCCATCACAGCCATCGGTGCTGTGAGTACGGAACAGAGCTCCTACACAACAGAGCAAGCTCCTAGGTTCCCAGGGTGGCTGGGCTGGTACTGGACATCACTTCCCCTCTGCATTTGCCTGTCACATAGAGGACTCAGACCTGGGAAGCTGCCCAATCCATTAATATTCAAAGTCCAAAATAAGATTCAGTTTGGAATGCACCCTCTTATGCTTTCTAATTACTAGAAGTAAATGCTCATTCACATGATGCCCTAACCCAAGAACATAATCAATCACCGTTGTAGTTTTTTTATACCTTTGATATTATCTTTCACCCATATGTATAAAAATTGCTAATTCAGTGTTTGGTGTCAAACGATGACTTAAATCTGTATCCTCTTAAGAAGTGGCAGTGGGGCAAGCATTTGGTGTAGTGGTTGAGACACTGCTTGGGATGCCCACATCCCATATTGGAGCGACTAGGTTTGAGTCCCAGCTGTGCGTCCATTCCCAGCTTCTGTGGTTATGCACCCTGCGAGGCATCAAGTGCTGAAGTACTTTGGTTCCTGCCATCCACGTGAGAGACCCACGTTTAGTTCCAGGCTCCCAGCTTTGGTCTACCTCAGCCCTCACTGTTGCAGGTACTTGGAGAATAAACCAACAGATGGTGGTACACTTGCTTGCTGTCTCTCTCTTGCTCTCAAAATATTTTTTTAAAGACTTCTAAAATTACCAAAGAAAGAAGTCACGGAAAGAGGCCTAAGTTGTAAAACTCCCTTGCATCGCCCTAGGCCCCCAGCCCTCATGTAATTGCTGCTGGTGGTCACTGCCTTGAACAAAAATTGTTATTTCTCCCAGTCTTTGCAGTGGCTCCAAGACCTGGCTGTCTGCCTTTTAAAAAGGCACATTCCCAGGCCCTACCTCAAATTTGCTGAACTCAGAGTCTCCAGTGTAGAGACTGGGATGTGTGTGTTCATCAGGCGACCCCAAGGGCCCTTCCCTGGCCAGCCTGGCAACAGGCAGCAACACTCTTCGTCTTGTTCTAACACAGGTGATGCTGTGGCACCTGCTCAGTGTTTGCCACTTAATCCTGCCCCCGGGCTGTGATCAGGCTGGAAAGCCAAGAAGGAAGGGGTGTGTATGTGTGTGTGTGGTGTGCACACGTGTGTGTGTCTGGATTTCTGTGGGCCTCTGAGTCCTGACTTCCTCAGTACAGTTCTGCCACTTCACCTTCATTTCATTTCTGCCTTTGGATGTCCTTCTCATTTCAGCCAGCCTTCTGGAGGCTGGGTCAGAATTCTCCCACTCAGTTCTGACGCATGGTGCCTCGGCTGCCCTGCTGCCCGAGATACGTGAGCATCTCTACCATCTGGGTCTGTGGAAGTTAACGTACACATGGCTTTAAAGGGGATTTCTTCTGATGTCCAAATACAGTCTAGGAACTCCTCAGGAGTGAAGGATGTCCCAGGCAAACACCTGCCTCTACTGACCTTCCAAAATGATCTAACAGTAAAATTTCCCCAACCCTGACTATAAGGCTAGGGTAGCAGAGAGCAGTGTGAACACAGTGAGGAGGGTCAGTGAGGGAACAGATCATGGAAACAGCCATCTCTGTTTTCCCCTCTGAAAGGCCAGCCTCCAATGGATGGTTTTAAACCAGCAACTTCTGGGGCAGGCCTTTGGTGCAATGGCGTAACAGAGTGACTGGGTCAAGTCCCAGCTACTCTGCTTCCAATCCAACTTCCTACTAATGCACACCCTGGGAGGCAGCAGGTGATAGCTTAAGTATTTGGGTCCCAACCACCCATGTGGGAGACCTAGATTGAATTCTAGGCTCCTGGCTTTGGCCTGGCCCAGGCCTGGCTATTGTAGGCATTTGGAGAGTGAACTAGTGGATGGAATATCTTTCTCTATTTCTGTCTATACCTTTCAAATAAAAACAAATAAATAATAGAGTTAGCAGGGTGAGCAGATAGCATAGCCGATTAAGCCCTTGCTTGGGATGCCCACATGCCTGATTCAAACCTCAACTACTCCAGGCTTCCAATCAAGTTTCCTGGCAATGCAGCCAGGAGGCAGCAAAAGCTGGCCCAAGTACTTGGCTTCCTCTCTCTCTCTCTCTCTCTCTCTCTCTCTCTCTGTTTCTCCCTATCTCTCTGTAACTCTGACTTTCAAATAAAAAAATACATCTTTTTAAAAATATGTCGCAGTGCTAAATTTCAGGGTTTAGAGAATGAGCTCTCTCAAGTCTACAGTAAACCAAATGGCTTCAAATGCTTAATTTCACGGCATCAATAGATGTCTTTAAAAAAAAAAAAAAAAAAGACTACCCTCAAAACCTGCAGTTGGAAGAAAGACGAGGTTCTCAACATCTCGGAACAGTTTTTTGGAAGGTGAAAAAAGCATAGTTTTGAAAGAAAAAGGTTCTGATTCCAACTCAATTTAACTACATTTCTATCTGCAGTTACTATGTGGCTTCATTTAGCATATAATGACAGCAATTGCCAAATTTTAATATATTTTCATTAAAGCTGTATTATTTTTCAACTTACGAATAGTAGTCATGGAGAGACACAGGCAGAGTCACCTTCTGATGAATTCTGCACAAAAACCAGCCATTGTATTGTATGTAACACATTTCCCCAAAAGTAGTTAAAATTTAACACATGATTCAAGCCATGGTAAGTATAAATAAAGGTGAATGGCTGTGTAAATTATCATGATTCTTTAATTCCTTTCACAGACCAGCAGAGCAAACTACAGAACGGACATGGACATGCATGAGTGACATAGGCTAGTTACAAGCGTCTGATGGACAACACTTGAGGGTCCCCAAAACACTGGCCCTTCTCTCAGGGGCCATGCTTTTCTTCGGCAAGACCCTTGTCCTTAAGAGAAAGGCTCATTTTTAAATGCAGTACTGCAGGAAGGTAGTACCATAACAGAGCATGGAGACTTAATATAGTATTTAGCTAAAGGGTGTCTTCACTCACTCCATACATTTAATGGGCACCAGGTGCTGTGGATACAATAATTAACACAGCAGACATTTTAGTCCGTTGGGGTGTGGGGAACAATAAACTATCTTCACAGAGGAAGTGATACTTGGGCAGAGCCGCACTGGAAGAAAGAGAGCACGCCATGCAGGGATAGGAGACAGAGCACCCAAGTAAACACCAGTGTCAGTAAGGATCCAGCGAGAACCCACCATGCACCTGGCACCACCCCAAGCCTCGCGGAGTCTGAAGAAGTGCAGACATCATGCACTCATGAGCGCCTAGGCACTGGAACTGTGCTGCCTGGGTGACTCTCCCAGCACCAGCTGGCTGACCTCAGGCAGGTTCCTCAATGGCAGCACAGGTGGAACAGCAGAACTCCTTGATTGCCGGAGGGCCAATGAGTCAAGCTGTGGAATGTGCCTGGCAAGTGCTGGCTGAGTGCTCACTGTCAGTGTCACGGCCGCCTGGCCCCACTCCTGGTGACATCCTCACGAAGACAATGCTTAACTCTTTATGACATTTTTGATCTTACTCGCTGGAATAGGAGGTTGAGAATTTCCGATCCCCTGGATTTTCTGTTTTAATTTTAATTGATAAATAATGGTAGGTGTTTATCGGAAGACATCTTTCGATTGACACAACTGTAGAGAGGCAGGGTGCTGCTAAACATGGACTATGCCCAGAATAGTTTCCCACAACCAAGGATTACCTGGGCCAAAATGTCGACAGTGCCGCTGTTGAGAAGCCCTACTTTACATTAACCAGGCATAAGGACCCAGAACTGATAACACCAATGGGTTTCTCCCCCATCTCATTCAATCCCATGCAAAAAAACAGCAAGCCAGCCCCCACGGCCTATCTTGGAGAGATATCATCACCAGGGCATTCTGGGTACCCACTCTTTTGGTGGCCATCTCAAAAGGAGAGGGGTAGAGCAGGCATTACCAAAAACACAGAGTCACATCCAGGAGTGGAGAGGGAGGAGGCTGAGGGAGAGCCAGTGAGGTGCAGCTGCTCCCTGGCCAGCCCGTCTGTCACTAGTCACAGCTCGTGTCCACCCTAATTCAGGCGGCTGTGACGAGAAGAGGAAAGGGTTTAGAGGAGGAGAGATGGTCACAGGGAGTCACACAGAAGAGCGCAGGACAGACGGGGCCAGATGCAGACATGCTAGACAAACATGTCTGACATGTCTAGGAACAGTGGTCATGAGCACCACGACACCAGAGTCAGACCAGTGTTTTTACCCACTTTTTTTCCCTCATCACTCCTCCACTGCCACTCTCAGCAAATCTTTTTAGGCATGCTTTTCTCGATCACAAGTTCCCTCATGAAATTTTAATAACCCAAACACAGTGGCCGCTGTTTACGACCTGGGGCCCTCTGGAGGATGCCAACACCTTGTCACATGTCAGTGGTTTGCTCCCCAGTACCTAATGTCCTCTCTGCTGTGGATGCGTGACTCCTCTCCTGTCTCCTGGGTTTTACTTTTCCCCCAGCCCCTCTCTCTTTTTCTCCATACAGCTTTTTATCTGTCATCCCCCAAACTTTGTCCCTCACCCAACATTAACTGGATTAAGGGAAACAACTGGGAGAGCATTTTTTAAACTGAAGAAACTGATGGGAATGTTGGTGATTCGTAATAGTAGAAAAGAAAAGAAAATACTAACAGTAACTCTGACTGCTGCCCTCCCTTCACCCTCCATCCTGGCCCCAATCGACCCCAGTCCTAACGAGTGGAAAGATCACTGGCCCTGCTTTCCTGGCTGGCTTTCAAGCTGGCCTCTGACAGTCCCGGAAGAACAATAAGGAAGCTAGTTTACTGTTTGTTTTTTCATTTTATGACAGGAATTGATAAGTTCAATGGCACATGGCCCTACCATCGTAAAGAATGAGGTACACTTCATAAGTAGCTTTTGTTCCATATGAAATCAATGTGGATTTAAATGACTAACCACAGATAAGATAGTTACCTGTGAGAGTACTACAAAAAGTCTGTGGAAAATGGAATCAAAAGATAAGCTTATTTTGGTACAAAAATTTTGAGATCCCTGCATAATTTTTTAATAGCATTCATTTTTCATGAATTTTTGAAGACCCCTTGTATGTGTTGAATGGGAAGGAATAAAGGCTCCTGTCCTTTTACATAGGCTAAGGTGAAGGAGGGAACTTGGTTGTTTGATGCATCACAAGTCAAACAACGAGACCTTAACAGATGCAACACACACACACACAACACATGCACACACAACACAGCATTCTGGATGCAAATAGCTTGAAAAGTTTATTATGTTCTGCAGAAGTCCAGCCCCTCCACCACAGCTTTGCATCCCATCCCCTTCCACTTTCTCAAGAACTGTCCATTTTTATTATTCATTCCCTCTCTTCCTTTTTTTTTTTAAGATTTATTTATTTATTTGAGAGGCAGAGTACAGAGCTGCAAAGGGAGGGAGGGAGGGAGAGAGAGAGAGAGAGAGAGAGGTCTTCTATCTGCTGGTTCACTCCCCAAATGGCTACAATGACCAGAGCTGGGCCAGAATGAAGCCAGGAGCCAGTGCTTCTTCTGGGTCTCCCATGTGGGGGCAGGGGCACAAGCACTTGGAGCATCTTCCACTGCTTTCCCAGGTGCATAAGTAGGGAGCAGGATTGGACATAGAGCAGCCGGGCCCCGAACCAACACCTATATGGAATGTCAGCTCCACAGGCTGATGCTTAACCTACTATGCCAACACGCGGCCCCTCACTCCCTCTCTTCTAAATCAATTTCTCATCAACTAAGTCCTTCGCTTCAACTTTTTAACACATTCAATTCTCTCACTTCCTGAAAACAACTCTCCCTCATTCTCATACTCTGCCTCAACTGGCCTCTCTCCTCACCTTCACAGCCAGAAAGCTCCAAAGAGCTATCCAAATTCTCACTAGCAAATTCGCAGTAGCACTCCACTCCGGATGTCAGCTCTGGCTCACCGCTTAGCCAGCTCTAGCTAACGACAGAGTTAAATACCAGGCTGCTCGCTCATTGCAGCGGACATTTTTCAGCTGTCGTTTCACATCAACTCTCAGCAACAACCCACTTTATTGACCACTTCCCCCTTGAAACACTATGTGCTGGTTTTCCTCCTGCTTCTCTGACCACCCTCAGCGTTTTGTAGAATAGTATGCTCTCCATAGCTATTGCAAGTTCTTTTCTCACTGTGTGCTTTCTTTCTAGACTCATCCAGGCCCACCACCTATATGTGGATGACTTGCAAATGTACACCTCTGGCCCAGACTTCTCTGAGCTCCAGACCCGTACATCCAATCACTGATTTGATTATCCTGGACATCTCATAAGACTCTCAGGCTCAATATATAAACACTGCCATGACTTTCCCCTTCTCTACCCCAGGCCATTCCAAACATCTGCACCCCTCTTGGGTCTCTTCCTTGCCTTTCAACCTGTTGCCAACTCAAAAACTTGGACTTTGTCTTTTGCTCCTTCCAGCAACCATTCACAAGCAAGTGTTGATTCTACTTGGTCAACATGCCCTTTTTTATTTTTGAAAAGCAGAATGATAGAGAGAGATAGAGATAGAGATAGAGAGAGAGAGAGAGAGAGAGAGAGAGAATCAATCTTTGATCTACTGGTCCTCTCCCCAAATGCCTAGGGCTGCTGGCATTGCACCAGACTGAAGCCAGGAGCCTGAACTCAGATGAGTCTATCATATGGGTGGTAGGGACACAAGTACTTGAGCCATCACACACTGCCTCCCAGAGTGCATCCCCAGGAAGCTGAATCAGAATCAAAGCTGGGACTCCAACCCAGGCACTGCAATATGGGACTGGGTGTCCTAGGCTGCAGCCCATTGCTGCCCCACAACACACCCCCCTACACTTGAGAAGGTCACCCACTTCTCTTCTTCTCCGAGCTCCTCCCTACCGCTTTGCTCATGCCACTGTCACCTCCTGGACCACTCACTGGTCTTGTCTCTAAACAACCCACTTCAATCTAGGGTCTACACTATATTACAAATTCACAAAGTCCAAATATCTTCATGTTTGGAAAAACCTTCCTAATCTGACCCTTGTGTCCCTCTCTTATCACCCCATTAGACTATTTTTCCACCATCTAAAACTTCTTGTTTAGCAATGTGCCACATGCATACCTCCCTCTGTGTTTCGGATAATACTCTCTCCTCCCTGGAATGCCCTACTCTGTATCACCTCCAATCTCGCGCATGTTTTTGATCCCTCAGTTCTCAACTAACATATCTCTAGAAGTTTCTCCTGGCTTCACCCCTCCCCTTCCCCCAGACCCTGCTGGACGCCACTGTTACGAGTTTTCTATTAATCATTCTATAATGAAATCATCTGCTTGGCATATTCTTTGAAACCTTGAAAGAAAGAACTGTCTTATTCACTACAGTATAATCAATGCCTAGCACAGTTCTTGGCACACAATAGTCACTCAATAAATATTTGTTTAAAGAATGAAGGCCTTGATCTTATTGGCATTATCTGTAAAGGGCTCTTTCATTATATAATATTTAGAGGAAAAGATATATTCAACCAATCAATAATCTTCTAATCTGAGAAACACAATAACATGTTTAAGGATCCAGATAAAAAAGACCCAACACTTGAACGTTTCCTGTTTGAGAGAAATAACGGAAGTCAAATCTTAAAGCTAACAGCTCAGAGGTGCTGGGTCAAGGAAGGGGGTGGGATGGGTATGGAGACTGAGAAAATTCAGTTGACTTGTACTTTTAGTAGTGACAATGGGGTTTGTGTTGTGACACAGAGGTTAAAGCACACCTTGGGATCCCATATGTCCATGCTGGTTCAAGTCCCAGCTCCCAGCTTTCTGGTAATCACTCCAGGAGGAAGCAGATGATGGCCCAAGTACTTAAGCCTCTGCCATCCATGTGAGAGACCCACATGAAGTTCTTGGCTCCTGGCTTCTGTCTGGTCCTGCCCCAGCTGTTGCAGGCATCTGGGGGGTGAATCAGCAGATGGAAGATCTCTGTATGTTTGTGACTTTACCTTTCAAATAAATTTTTAAAAATACTAATGATAGGCCAGCGCCGCAGCTCACTAGGCTAATCCTCCGCCTTGAGGCACCGGCACACCGGGTTCTAGTCCCGGTCGGGGCACTGGATTCTGTCCCGGTTGCCCCTCTTCCAGGCCAGCTCTCTGCTGTGGCCCGGGAGTGCAGTGGAGGATGGCCCAAGTGCTTGGGCCCTGCACCCCATGGAAGACCAGAAGTACCTGGCTCCTGCCATCGGATCAGTGCGGTGCGCCGGCCACAGCGCGCCAACCGCAGCAGCCATTGGAGGGTGAACCAACGGCAAAGGAAGACCTTTCTCTCTGTCTCTCTCTTTCACTGTCCACTCTGCCTGTCAAAAAATTTTTTAAAAATACTAATGATATTACTGTGGGGGCTGGTGTTATGGTATAGCAGGTAAAGCCACCACCTGTGATGCCAGCATCCCATATGGGCACTGGTTCGTGTCAAGGGTGCTCCACTTTTGATCCAGCTCCCTGCTAATGGCCTGGAAAAAGCAGTAGAAGATGGCCCAAGTGTCTGGGCCCCTGCCAGCCAAATGGAAGACCCAGAGGAAGCTCCTGGCTCCTGGCTCCTGGCTTTGGCCTGGCCTGGTGCTAGCAGTTGCAGCCATCTGGGGAATGAACCAGCAGGTAGAAAATCCCTCTCTCTGTCTTTCTCTCTAACTTTCAAATTAAATGAAATAAATGTAAAATAAAAATGATACTACTGTGGCGAGAGAGGCTGAAAATTATGCTGGTTTTCAGAAGAGCTGCATGTTCGTAGGGTATGGTGGCTAAGCTAATCAATCACCTTCTGCAAAGAGTTGGCTAATACTCGCTGACCAACTGCTTTGCAGCTGGTTTTTAATCAAATCTCCAAGCAAAAAGATTCTTTTTTTTTTTTTTTTTTTTTTTTGGCAGGCAGAGTGGACAGTGAGAGAGAGAGACAGAGAGAAAGGTCTTCGTTTGCCGTTGGTTCACCCTCCAATGGCCGCCGCGGCTGGCGCGCTGTGGCCGGCGCACCGCGCTGATCCGATGGCAGGAGCCAGGTGCTTCTCCTGGTCTTCCATGGGGTGCAGGGACCAAGCACTTGGGCCATCCTCCACTGCACTCCCGGGCCACAGCAGAGAGCTGGCCTGGAAGAGGGGCAACCAGGACAGAGCCGGCGCCCCGACCGGGACTAGAACCCGGTGTGCCGGCGCCGCAACGCGGAGGATTAGCCTAGTGAGCCGCGGCGCCAGCCGCAAAAAGATTCTTATTTTTTATTGCCTCCCTACTTTCAGCATGGCAAGGCCAAATAAAGGACAGGCTTCGAGGAGCAGTCATCCCAAGTCTTTTCTTTCCTCTTCCACATCATATCCTAGCAAATCCCATCAGCCCAATTTCCAAAATATATCCCATATGAGACCAACTCTCCACACCTCTCCCACCACAATGTTCACCCAGGCCAACCTCAACTCTGCCACAAGAGTCTCCTAACTGGTCTTTTGCCTCCTGCTGCATTCTCCACCCACACGTCACCTTCCAATGACTTTTTTTTTTTTACAGGCAGAGTGGACAGTGAGAGAGAGACAGACAGAGAGAAAGGTCTTCCTTTGCCGTTGGTTCACTCTCCAATGGCCGCCATGGCCGGCGCACCGCGCTGATCCGAAGCCAGGAGCCAGGCGCTTCTCCTGGTCTCCCATGGGGTGCAGGGCCCAAGCACTTGGGCCATCCTCCACTGCACTCCCTGGCCACAGCAGAGAGCTGGCCTGGAAGAGGGGCAACCGGGATAGAATCCGGCGCCCCAACCGGGACTGGAACCCGGTGTGCCGCAAGGAGGAGGATTAGCCTGTTGAGCCACGGCGCCGGCCCCAATGACTTTTTGCCTAAAGTCTTCCAGTAGAATAGCCCATAGGCAAACTGTTCGATTTCTATACTGCCATTCCATCCGGCAATAAAAGGATTAATTGCCAACATGTGAAACAGCTTCTCAGAGCACCAGGCAAAGGGAAAGGAGTCTCCCACCAAAGAATGCATACTGTGTGATTTCTTTTGTAAACAGTTCCAAAACAAGAGTAAGCAACAGAAGATGGAAGAAAATCACCACGGTGGTTGCCTCTGGGCAAGGAGGGACACAAGGGAACCTTGTGGGGTGACGGAAATGTTCCGTATCAGGCCGGCATTGTGGCGTTGTTAAGCTGCTCCTTGCAATGCTGGAATCCCATATGAGTATGATTTTGGGTCTCAGCTGCTCCACTTTCCATCCAGTAGTAGCCGCCTACTAATGGCCTAGAACAAGGCAGCAGCAGATGGCCCAAGTGCTTGGGCACCCACAAGGGAGACCCGGATGAAGCTCCTGTCTCCTGGCTTTGGCCTGGCTCAGCCCTGGCCATTACAGCCATTTGAGGAGTGAACCAGCAGATGGAAGATTTCTCTCTCTTTTTTTCTAACCTTGACTTTCAAATACATAAATAAATCTTAAAAAAAAAAAAAAGTTCCATATCCTGATTGGGGGGGAGGTAAGTGACCCACATGCATAAATAAGTCAACACTCAGTGACCACACACTTAAGGTATACACTTCATTGTATGCAAATTTGCCCTCAAAAGGAAAAAAAAGTCTACATATAAATATTGCATTCTAGTTAATGATGTACATACTGGATTATTTGAACTTACTAATACCTACAACGTACTTTGCCATTCATCATCAGATTGGAAGAAGCATAGAGAGACAGAAAGATGGAGAGACAAATGACAAAATGATACAACTAAAATTTTTTTTATTTGAAAGTCAGAATTACACAGAGAGAAGAGAGACAGAGAGAAAGAGAGAGTCTTCCATCTGCTGATTCACTCCCCAGTTGGCCGCAACGCCTGGAGCTGCACTGATCCAAAGCCAGGAGTCAGCAACTTCTTCCAGGTCTCCCATGCAGGTAGAGGAGCCCAAGGACTTGGGCCATCTTCTACTGCTTTCCCAGGCCATAGCAGAGAGCTGGATCGGAAGTGGAGCAGCTGGGTCTTGAACCAGCACCCATATGGGATGCTGGCACTTCAGGCCAGGGTATTAACTTGCTGTGCCACAGCACTGGCCCCACAACTAAATGTTAACAGTAGGGTGTGGTGTGGTGTGGTGTGGTGAGAATATAGGAATTCACTGTGAAATTTTCAGTCTTGCCATTTAGAATTTCTCATACTAAAATGATCAGGAAAGGCAGGTTTGGCTTAGGGGTTCAGTTACCAGTTGGGACCTTTACATCTCAAGTATGAGTGCCTGGGTTCAAGTTCCAGCTGTGCTCCTGATTCCAGCTTCTTGCTAATGCACACTATGGGAGGCAGCAGGTGATGACTCAAATACTTGGGTTCCTGCTACCTTTGTGAGAGACCTGGATTGAGTTTCTGGATTCCAGCTTCAGGCTGATCTAGCCCAAGCTGTTGCAGGAATTTGAGGAGTGAACAGGTAAATAGGATCTCTCTCTCCCTCTCTCTTTTCCCTCCCTCCACCTTTCAAATAAATTTAATTATTTGAAAATTTCATTTATAATATAAAAATTACTCATGAATAAATTTAACAAAAGAAACATAAAATTTATAGGCTGAAAAACAAAAAAAAACTATTGTAAAAAACAAAATAATAAAGAAAGATATTCTGTGCTAATAGGTGAGAAGACTTAATACTGTTAAGATGGAAATACTCTCAAAGTAGATCAGATTCATTATTGTCTCCACCAAAATCTCAGGCTTCTTTGCAAAAACTGACATGCTAATACTGAAACTCATAAAGAAAGGCAAGGGGACCAGAATATGCAAAATATTGGGAAAAAGAGCACAGTCTCAGTTTCAAAAGTTATTACAAAGCCACAATAAGAAGGACAGGATGGTACTGCCATATGGCTATCTTAAAAAATAGTGGACCTAGAAATAAACACAGGTACCTAAGGCCAACAGATTTCCAACCAGGGCTTCAAGACCACTTACTGAGGAAAGCAGAGTCTTTCAACAAACAGCACTGGGACAATTGGAAATCCACATTCAAAAGCACTAAAGTGGACTCCAACTCACCACATACAAAAATTAATTGGAATGGATCACAAGCCTATGTATAATGTATGAACTCTCACAGGAAAAACGTCTAAGCTAACACTTTCTTAGGGGGCCAGCACTGTGGCGTAGCTGGTAAAGCAACCATCTGCAGTGCCAACATCCCATAGGGTGCCAGTTCGAGTCCCGGCTGCTCTTTCTCTCTCTCTCTGCCTCTGCATCTTTGCCTCTGTATCTCCTATCTCCACCTTTCAAACAAATAAATCCTTTTAAAAAATGACATGGTTTCTTAGATATGACACCAAAAGCACCAACAACAAAAGAAAAAATGAGTTGAACTTACCCAAAATCTAAAAAACATGTTTGTGCTTCAAATGATATCATGTAGAAAGCAAAAACAGAACCCACAGGAAGTGGCTGTTTAGTTTAATGGTTAAGACACCTATGTCTCACACTGGAATCCATGGCTTCAGCTCCTGATTCCAGTTTTCTGCGAGTGCAAACCTAAGAGGCACCAGGCAATGGCTCAAGTAGGTGGGTGGTCGCTGGCACTCACATGAAAGATGGACTGAGTTCCTGGCATTCGGTTTCAGCCTAGCCCAGCACCTGCCATTGTGAACATCTGGGAGTCAATCAGCAGATGGAAGTGTCTATCTCTCTTCTCTTCTCTTCTCTTCTCTCTCTCTCTCTCTCTCTCTCTCTCTCTCTCTCTCTCTTCCCCCGCCCTGCCCAAGTCACTCTGTCCCTCCTTCTCTCTCAAATAATTTTTATTAAAAAAGACAACAGTTTGGGCCGGCATTGTGGCATAACTGGTTAAGCTACAGATTACAATGCAGGCATCCCATATGGGTGCCAATTCATGTCCTAGCTACTCCACTTTGGATTCAGCTCCCTGGTAATGTGCCTGGGAAAGCAGCAGAAGACAGCCCAAGTGCTTGAGCCCCTGTACCCATATCAAAGATGGGATGAAGCTCCTGGCTCCTGGCTTTGATCTGCCCCTGCCCTGGCCATTGTAGCCATTTGGGGAATGAACCAGCAGATGGAAGATCTCTCCATTTCTCTCCCCTCCCACAACCCTCCCTCTGTAACTCTGCCTTTCAAATAAATAAAATAATTTTTTAAAAGACAGTGGTAGACATTTGTTCTAGAAATTATGATCATACCTGACACACCCACGTTTCATATCAGAGTGCCTGGGTTTGAGTCTCAGCTCTGCTTCCAATTCCAAATTCCTGCTAATGCACACACTGAGAGGCAGCAGATTATGGCTCAAATAGCTGGGTCCCTGCCATCCATCTGGGAGATCTGAATTGAGTTTCCAGCTCCTGGCATCAGCCTGATCCATCCCCAGCCATTATGGGCATTTGCAGAGTGAACCAGTGGAAAGGAGATGTTAATTCACTCTCCCTCTCCCTTTCCTTCTCAAAATAAATAAATACATTTAAAAATTTAGAAACAAAGACTTCTCACAGAATGGGAGAACATATTTGTAAATCATATATCTGATAAGGAACTTGAACCCTATTATATAAAAAGACCTGTTTTGGGGGCCGGTGCCATGGCGCACTAGGTTAATCCTCCACCTGTGGCGCCGGCATCCCATATGGGCACCAGTTCTAGTTCTGGTTGCTCCTCTTCCACTCCAGCTCTCTGCTGTGGCCTGAGATAGCAGTAGAGGACAGCCCAAGTGTTTGGGCCCCTGCACCCACATTAGAGACCCGGAAGAAACTCCTGGCTCCTGGCTTCGGACTGGCGCAGCTCTAGCCGCTGCAGCCATTTGCAGAGTGAACCAACGGAAGGAAGACCTCTCTCTCTGTCTCTTTCTCACTGTCTGTAACTACCTGTCAGATAAATAAATAAATAATCCAAAGTAAAAAAGACCTGTTATAATTCAACAATAAAATGACAACTCAAATAAAAAATGGACAAAGGATATGAATGTACTTTTCTCCAAAGAAGATATACAAATGGCCAGGAAGCACATGAAAAGATGTTCAACATAATTAGTCATTACATAAATGCAAACCAAAACCCATGACAATTCCTCAAAAGGTTAAACATGGAATTACCATTTGACCTTGAAATTCCACTCCTAGGTACGTATAAGGGAAATGAAAGCATGCCCTCACAAAAACATGTACATGGATACTCATAATAGCCAAAATGGGGAAACAACTCAGACGTTTATCAACTGATGAATGAAAAGAAAATATATCCACACAGTGTCTTATTATCCTGTCATTAAAAAGGCTGAGGGACTGACACATGCTACAAATAAACTTTGAAAAATGATTCTGGGCTGGTGCCTTGGCTCACTTGGCTAATCCATCCCATATGGGTGCTGGGTTCTAGTTCCGGTTGCTCCTCTTTCACTCCAGCTCTGTGCTGTGTCCCAGGAGGGCAGTGGAGGATGGCCCAAGTACTTGGGCCCTGCACCCGCATGGGAGACCAGGAGGAAGCTCCTGGCTCCTGGCTTTGGATCGGCACAGCTCCAGCCATGGTGGCCATTTGGGGAGTGAAGCAACGGAAGGAATACCTTTCTCTCTGTCTATAACTCTATCAAATAAATTTTTAAAAAAGATTCTAAGTTAGAAAACAGTCATAAAAGATCACATCCTGTATGACTGCTTTTATGTAAAGGGTCCAAAACTGGAAAATTCATGGAAACAGAAAACAACTAACAGCTTTCCTGGGCTGGGCTGCAAAGGGACTGCTAATGAGTGCAGGACTGCATTTTGAGTATTGAAAACAATTTTTTAATAGATTGATTTGAAAATCAGAGAGCGAGGGAGAGACACAGAAGAGAGAGATCTTTATCCACTGGTTCACTACTCAGATGGCATCAATGGCCAGGATGAGGCCAGGAGTCAGGAGCTTCCTCTGGGTCTCCTGTGTAGGTGCAGGGGTCCAAGCACTTGGGTCATTTTCCAGTGCTTTCTCAGGTGCATTAGCAGGGAGCTGGATTGGAAGCAGAGCAGCCAGGACTTGAACTGGTGCCCAAATGGGATGCTGGCACCACAGGCAGTGGCGTTACCCGCTATGCCATGCCAGTCCCTGAAAGTTTTCTAAGATTGACTGTGGTGATGGCTTCAAAGCCCTGTTAAGATATTAAAACCACTGAAATGTACACTTTTTTTTTTTTAGATTTATTTATTTGAAAGTCAGAGTTACACAGAGAGAAGAGAGGCAGAGAGAGAGAGAGAGAGAGAGAGAGAGAGAGAGAGAGAGGTCTTCCATCCGCTGGTTCACTACCCAATTGGCCACAATGGCCAGAGCTGCACCTATCCGAAGCTAGGAGCCAGGAGCTTCCTCCAGGTCTCCCATGCGGGTGCAGGGACCCAAGGACTTGGGCCATCTTTCACTGCTTTCCCAGGCCATAGCAGAGAGCTGGATCAGAAGTGGAGGGGTCAGGTCTCAAACTGGTGTCCATATAGGATGCCAGTGATTCAGGCCAGGGTGTTAACCCGCTGCACCACAGCGCCAGCCCCTGAACTGTACACTTTTTAAGTGGGTGAATGGTCATGTGAACGATCTCTGAATAAAGCTGTTAAACAAAGAGACAGAACCTGCCAGGGGCTTTCCAACTCTCAAGGCCCTCTTCTTCCTCATCCACTCTTGCCCACTGTGCTCTCTCCAACAATTTCCTGGCCTTTGCACTTGTGGTTACCACCTAGAACATTCTGTTCTAAATAATCTTAATGCAGTCTTCTTCATGTTTACTTAATCTCAATTCAAACAAATCCTTCTCAGCGAAAAATTATCCGGCTTATCCCTGCTAAAGCAGTGACTCTTCCTTGCTAGTGATGGGTTTAGCCACACCAACTTTGGAACAAACTGCTGTTGTGTGCCATCTGGCAGAGAGTGTTGGACGTGCACACGGTCATGGACCCATAAATGTTTAATCTGCATTTAAAAAGGAGGCAACAGTTGAAGGCAGTACATGGGGCGTTCCACTTTGAGGTCTGGCCTGGACTCTTCAGAAACGGTGGATATCATGAAAGACAGAAAGGTTTTAAAGAGACAGGTCAACTGTTTTACATTAGAGGAGACAAAAGAGATACAACATTCAAGAGGGGGATATTTGGATCCTAGACTTAAAAAAGAAAGACTGAAATGGGCCACTGTTGGGCAATTAGGAAACTGGAAAATGGACAAAGTATTAGACGATATTTTTGAAAAAATATTAAATGTATTTGGTGCAAAAAAAAAAAAATTCCTCGTGAGGCAAGAACTAATGCTGCTTTAGAAACTGGGAAACTGAAATTCAAAGAAGTGGAGGGACTGGCCCAAGAATCACAGCTGGAAAGTTGCAGTGCCAAAATGGGCTCAATGCCTCCAGAGCCTGAGCCTTGGCTGGCAGAATTCCCTCCCTCTGCAGCAGGAGGCAAGAACCAAAGCTGTACATAGTCTGGGGTGGCACCCCCAAGGGCATGCCGTGGCTGAGGACAGCAAAAAGGCCCCCTCGCCATTGTCAAGGCATCAGCAATCATTTATTCTTTCAAAATTAACTGCTGGGTGGCAATGACGAGAAACAGCAGGCAGGCTCTGGTCACAGAGTATTTACAGTCTAGTGAAAGAGGCAGACGTTAATCCCATGCTGGAATCAATTGAAGGAATGAGATACAAGCAATGGAGAAAAGGAAGCTGACCAAAGCAGATGGTCAGCAGAAAGCGTCCCTGAGTTATGCCTTGAAGAATGAAGAGAAGTTAACGATAGACCAAGGGAAGAGTGTGCCCCAAAGGCCTGGCAGGAGAGAACATGGCCTTAAACACTAGGCACGTCCCCAGAGCTAGCAGGAGCCTGGTGCAGTCTCCACACCTGTGCCTCTGCTACCTGTGTCCCTGGGGATCTCTCTCTGTTCCCCCAAAGGCTCCACAACAAAGCATACTATAATCCACTTATTAAGCAACTATCTTATTTATTAACTAATCTCTCAGTGATGGGCAAAATGTATCGTCTAACCACACTATAATAGTATGTAGCTGGAGAGGTGAAGAGGGGGTAGGAGAAGGAAGAGAGGAAAAGAAATTTCTGTGTGCAAATAAGGAAAGCTCTGGAAGCAGGTGTTTGGCAAAGTGGTTAAGAATCTGTTTGGGGGCCAGCACTGTGGTGGCACCAGTAAAGCCAGAGCTTGTGATGGTAGCATCTCACATCAGAGAACTGGTTTGAGTCTCGGCTGCTCCACTTCCAATCCAGCTTCCTGCTAACACGCCTGGGAAGGCAGCAGAAGATGGCCCAAGTGCTTGAGTCACTGCCACCTATATGGGATACTGTATGGAGTTCCTGGCTCCTGGCTTTGACCTGGTTCAGACTTGGCTGTTGGGGCCATTTGGGGAATATCTCAGTAGATGGAAAATCTCTCTCTCTCTCTCTCTTTCCCACCCTCCCTCTCTGATTTTCCAATACATAAATATTTTTTAAAAGCCCATGTATTAAGTCTAAAGGAAATCTACCACAGCAAAATAGGTGCAGTGGTGTGGTGGTCATGCTGGGGATTGAGGATTCAAGTGTTTTGATTCTTCTTTTTCAGCTTAAAGATGTTTTATTTCTTTAATTATAATGAAATACACATAATATACAATTAATATACAATTTCATGTGTACAGTTCAATGATTTTTTAAAAGATTTATTTATTTATTTTAAAGTCAGATTTACACAGAGAGAGGAGAGGCAGAGAGAGAGGTCTTCCATCTGATGGTTCACTCCCCAATTGACCACAACAGCCGGAGCTATGCCAATCCGAAGCCAGGAGACAGGAGCTTCCTCTGGGTCTCCCACGCGGGTGCAGCGGCTCAAGAACTTGGACCATCTTCCACTGCTTTCCCAGGCCATAGCAGAGAGCTGGATCAGAACTGCAGCAGCTGGTACTAGAACCAGCGCCCATATGGGAAGCCGACACTTCAGGCCAGAGCGTTAATCCACTGCACCACAGTGCCAGTCCCAATTCAATGATATTTAATACATTCACAGAGTTATCAACAACCTCTTTATAGTTTCAAATTTTTTCTCACTAATCCCAGAAAAACATCCCATACCTGTTATCACTCCCCAACCCTTTCTTCACCCTCTGGCAACTCTAGTCCCCTTCCTGCCTCCATGGATTTTCCTATTCTCGATATTCCATACAGAAGGAATCACATAGTATGTGACTTCTGGCTTCTTCCACCTGGAATATTTTTGAGGCTCCTCCACATTGTAGCATGCATCAGTACTTCATTCCTTTTTATGGTTGAATAACACACACACATACACA
The DNA here is from genome assembly GCF_033115175.1 of Lepus europaeus. Classification (NCBI taxonomy): domain Eukaryota; kingdom Metazoa; phylum Chordata; class Mammalia; order Lagomorpha; family Leporidae; genus Lepus; species Lepus europaeus. The sequence goes on along the minus strand of NC_084845.1, from coordinate 58,815,992 downwards.
CATATCACAATGTTTAGTCATCTGTTGGTAGACTTTGGGGTTGTTGTACATAGTGCAACTACAAACATACATGTACAAGTTTTTATGTGGATACCTCCTTTCAATTATCTTGGGTATCAACTGAGAATGGAATTTGCAGCTCACATGGATATTCTGCTTATCTTTTTGAGGAACTGACAAGCTTTCTTCTGTTGCATATTCCCATCAGAAACTAATGAGGATTCCTATTTCTCCTTATCCTTAACAACACCATTATTCTCCAGGTTTTTAAAAAATTATTATCACAGGGCCGGCACCACAGCTCACTTGGTCAATCTTCTGCCTGCGGCGCTGGCATCCCATATGAGCACTGGTTCTAGTTCCAGTTGCTCCTCTTCCACTCCAGCTCTCTGCTGTGGCCCGGGAGGGCAGTGGAGGATGGCCCAAGTGCTTGGGCCCTGCACCCGCATGGGAGACCAGGAGGAAGCACCTGGCTCCTGGCTTCGGATTGGCACAGCACCGGCCGTGGCAGCCACTTGGGGGGTGAACCAACGGAAGGAAAATCTTTCTCTCTGTCTCTCTCTCTCACTGTCTGTAACTCTATCTGTCAAATAAATAAAAAATTTTTTAAAAATTTAAAAACGTTATTATCACAGCTTTTTTTTTTTTTTTTTTTTTTTTTTTTTTTTTTTTTTTTTTTTTGGGATAGGCAGAGTTAGAGAGATAATCCTCTCAGTAAGGACACTGAGAGGCTGGAGACCATGTACCTACCAGTACCTGCTATGATCTGAGTATCAGGCCCCCAGAGGTTCGTGTGCTGAAGCCTGGTCCCCAGGTGATGGCGTTGGGAGGTGGTGGAACCTTCAAGAGGAGGAGCTGAATGCATGGCAATCAATTACTCCATGTGGACACCACCCTTCCAGATTATCAGTGAGGTCCTTGCAGGACCTGAGTTAGATTCCTTCTAACTGGATTGGTGTAAGAAAAGCAAACCTGGCGCCTGAGTTTCTCTGGCCTCCTGTCTCTCCATGTGATCTCCTCCACATGTGCTCCCACCACTGTGAAGCCATTCACTGCATGAAGCCCTCACCGGAGAACAAAAGAATGGAGCCGCTCAATCTGGGACTTTGAGCTTCCCAAACTGCGAGCTTCTCTTTACACAACTCCCAGCTTTGGGTATTGTGTAGAGCAGCAAAAATTGAACTAACACTGCACCCATTCACCTTTAAGTATAAAAACAGAGATGGTTCAGGGTTAGATGATGGAACACGCTAAGAAGTTGAGGTTACTGGCAAGAATGTAGGGGGAGTACTGCACCAGTGGGCGTACAATGGGAAGAGGAGAAGGCGTGACAATGCACAGGGGTTAAGGGATGTGGAGGAAGTGTCAGGAGAGCTAAGAGTGTTCATAATGTCCAGGTGTTTGTGAGAGAGTTGGAGGGCAAGCAGGTGGTGGTGACTCAATTCTGTGTGATGATTTAGTACTCCTAAAATAGAGTCATTTAGTCCAGATGATGACAAAGAAATGGCTTTGGGAGTGGGCAGTCATTGTGTGCTGGAATTTATGGCTCCTCAGTCAGTACAGGCAAGAGGCCTCGAGGTTAGGGTGTTGGTTCAGATCCATCAGAGATGTTGAAATTTCTCATACGCTAAGGCCCAGTATAAATAAGGAAGAGAGCACAGATGGGTTATAAAGTAATACAGGCTGTGTTTGAAAGGAAAACAGCTGGAGTTAAGTCTCAAAGAGTAGAGATCCTACAAGAACACAGAGTCTGGACTTTGGGGGGAAGTAATTTCCAATGGCATGTAAGAGTGGCAGAGTCTTTGGAGGAGGAGCCAAGTTATACTTAGAACAGAGATGAAAAAACTATTCTAGTGAGTTTGAACATAGCAGGGAGTTTTATCTGCCACGGAACACAGATCCCAGGGGGCAGAACAGGAGGAGCATCAGGCTGGAGGCAGCCCAAAGCAGCCAGTGGCAGCAGTATCACCAATGAGATACCCTGGAAATGTGTGCCAGATAAAACCTCACAGACATGAAATCTTCCTTGCTGTGATTTCTGGGAAGAAAAAAAAATGCTTCCAGGAGAATTTGTAAGCATGAGCATTCCTACACATGGGTCTGAGGTGCAAATGCATTCTGCCTGAGAGGCTAAGAAACTGACATGAAAACTGCTCCTGGTCAGTTGGAGCAGCAGTTTCAATAAAGGAAGAAAAAGGTGGTGGGAGAGGGGGAGGTACCTAGCATACTAAGCCTTTTTTTTTTTTTTTTTCAGTTAAGTATGAGCAATAAAATACTCTCAAAGGGGCAGGAATCTGGCCCAGCAGCAGTTAAGACAGCACTTGGATGCCTGCATCTCATATCAAAGTGACTGGTTCCAGTCCTGGCTCCACTTTCAATCCAGCTTCCTGCTAATGTGCACCCTGGGAAGGCAGCAGACATTGGCCCAAGCACTTGGGTCCCTGCCACCCATGTGCAACCCAAGATTGAATTCTGGTCTCCTAGCTGTTGAGGGTATTTGAGGAGTGAAATAGCAGATAGAAAATATCTCCCTCTCTCTGCTTTTCAAATAAAATGGGGAAAAAAATTTTAATACTCTGAAGAACAACACCACCAAAAAAAAAAAAGAAATTGCATTAACACAAAAAAGGGGAGGGACATGAAACAGAAATACAAGATCAGGAAGGAAGTGAGGGGCCAACAGAGTGGCACAGAGGGTTAAACCTCCACCTACAGCACCAGTATCCCACATGGGCGCCAGTTCAAGTCCTGGCTCCTCCACTTCTGATTCACCTCCCTGCTAAAAGGAAAGCAGTAGAAGAAGGCCCAAGTACTTGGGTCCCCACCACTCACATGGGAGACTCAGAAGAAGCTCCTGACTCCTGGCTTCAGCCTGACCCAGTCCTCAGTGTTGTAGCCATTTAGGCAGTGAACCAGTAGAAAGACAATATCTCTCTCTCTTCTTCTATCTCTGCCTTTCAAACAAATAAATAAATACATATTTTTAAAAAAGGAAGGAAGAAGAATAATGCATCATTTCATTTCCAATATCATCCCTATTGAAAATTCATATTTGAGAACTCAATTCCATTTGATGGATGTATGAGGCTTACAGGAACAAGTTAAAAGTCACCACAGGAAGCAAACACATGTAGAAGGTAGGACAACAATTTCTGCCACAAATCAGTACCATGAAAAGAAAATAGGGGAGGATTTCTTTAGATTAAGACAGACTTGGGGCACTGGATTCTGTCCCGGTTGCCCCTCTTCCAGGCCAGCTCTCTGCTGTGGCAGGGAGTGCAGTGGAAGATGGCCCAAGTGCTTGGGCCCTGCACCCACATGGGAGACCAGGAGAAGCACCTGGCTCCTGCTTTCGGATCAGTGCGGTGTGCCGGCCATTGTGGCCATTTAGAGAATGAACCAGCAGATGGCAGACCTTTCTGTCTGTCTATTCCTCTCTGTAACTCTACCTCTCAAATAAAAAAATCTTAAAAAAAAAAAAAAAAAAGAATACAGCAAACTCTTGATAATCAGGGTGATGAGCCTATCAATGTTAATTATACTCTTGCTTCCATATTACGTTTTAAAACTGCATAGTCAAGAATTCAGAACCACTTTAGGAAACCTGTTGGGAAGATGGTGCTTATCAAGTTCCCACACCTTTATGCTTTTGCCCCCTAATCTCTATGCTCCCATATCTGTGTGGGTCTATGGCAACCGTTGTCATGGTAACCAATAGGCACATCTGCTCGGCTAGCTGCCCACAACCCTGCTACGTAATGCCCTGGCTCCATGCCACTGTTATGTGTAAGCTCATATGAGAAGTTGGGGAGCGTGTTTGGGCAAGGGTACATCACTGCAGCCCAGTCAGCCGCCACCAGAGAAGCAGTTGCGTTCCTGTGTACATTTCTGCCCACTCCTGCAAATAAAGACGTATGAACTTGGCTCCCAAGTTACTCTTTGGTTTGTCCAAACCTGGACCTCATCTCCCAAGAGCTGAACTCCTGAATCACAGAACCCATGAACAAAAAAGTCTAAACACCTCTAGTGTAGCATACGTGCTACATACAGAAATAGCTGATATTTTTCTAGAAATGTCTCACCCCTCCCAGTGTAGAAACCCAACTGACACTTTGCCCTGTTTCCATTATGAAATGCCAGAGTCTGGAAAAATAAGCATTTTGTACCTGGAGATGAACAAACTGTGACGAGGCCACCTATTTTGTTCCAGTCCCCAAACTAAGAAACTCCTCTAAGTATAAACTCCCTAATTAAAAAAAAAAAAAAAAGTTAAATCCATAGCTTTAGAATGTTGATGTCTGCAATAATGTCACAATCTTTATGTGAAAAGTTGCTGTTTTCCATCATGAACAGATGAACATAAACTCACAGGCTTTCTTTTAATCTTTAAAAAAGGCTTTAAAATTTTTAAATGTCAAATATTTCAATTAGTCTTCTTGAAATCTGAATCCTTTGTACTTAAAAAAACAATTGCAGGGCAGGCATTTGACCTAGCAGCTAAACTGCTACTTAGAAAGTCTGGGGCACTGTGGCACAGCAGGTAAAGCTGCCACCTCTAGTGCTGGTTCTAGTCTTGGCTGCTCTACTTCCAATCCAGCTTTCTGCTATGGCCTGGGAATGCAGTGAAAGATGGCCCAAGTCCTTGGGCCCCTTCAACACCATGGGAGACCCGGAAGAAGCTCCTGGCTCCTGGCTTCCGATTAGCACAGCTCCAGCTGTTGTGGCCATTTTCAGAGTGAATTGGTGGATGGAAAACCTCTCTCTCTCTGCCTCTCTGTAATTCTGACTTTCAATAAATAAATAAATTTTTTTAAAAAAAAAGAAAGAAAGAAAGTCTGGGAGACAGCACTGTCATGGTATACATTAAGCCTCTGCCTGCGGTGCTAGCATTCCATATGAGTGCTGGTTTGAGTCCTGGTTGCCCCTCTTCTGATCCAGCTCTCTGCTATGGCCTAGGAAAGCAGTGGAAGATGGTTCAAGTGCTTGCTCCTGCATGTACGTGGGAGATCCAGAAGATGCTCCTGGCTCTTAGCTTCAGATTGGCTCAGCTCCAGCTGTTGCAGCCATTTGGGTAGTGAACCAGCAGATGAAAAACTTCTCTGTCTCTCCCTCTTTCTGTCCGTAACTCTGCCTCTCAAATAAATAAATACATCTTAAAAGAAAGAAAGAAAAAGTTTGAGTCCCAGCTCCACTCCCAATTCCAGCTTCCTGCCAGTGTGCATCCTGGGACGCAG